>NC_135885.1:7605898-8208163 GCF_964194155.1 Cetorhinus maximus
AGGGGGCTTCTGATGGAGGCACCCCCACAGCCTGAGACCCAAGTCCCTTGATTTCAGGGCTTCCACCATGCAAAGTCAATCCTTCCACCAGCCTGAAAATTGAGGCTGGGCAGGAAACAACCCTTAAGTCCAATAACAGCCCTTAAGTCCAACAGCCCAATAATTGGCCACTTAAGGCCCTCAATTGGGCCAAGGGCAGGCTTCCCATCCTAGGTCTTGCCCGTCCCCCTCATAAAATCGTTGCGTGGTTGGGGCAGGTGGGAACCCGGGAGTTGGGGGGGGTGGAGAATCCCAGTTCTTTTATTTCACACTCCACCCCCAACTAAAAACCTGCCAGTGGGGGAGCATGAAATTCAGACCTATGTGATTTGACATCAGGTCCCCTTGTACCATAGGCATAAGCAGAGAGAAGAAACTCTAGGCTGGATCCGCAGATATTTATACATTAGCAAAACTAGATTTACTGAAAGCAGTTATGGACCAGGTTCCTGGTCTTCCTTTTCTAACCATGTCTCTCTTTCTCTCTAGCGTTCTCTCTTTTTTGTCCCCCTCTCATTTCTCACATGGCAGCCATTTTGATGGAACAAGTTCATTGTTCTTCTTGGCAGTGAATACTGGTAAGGGGGATGGGGTACGTGGTGTAATGATTTATCGAAAGAGGGCTTCAATTCGAGGGACCTTCAGGAATTTTGAGGAATATCAGTTTGATGTGTGATTTTTATGGCTTTATTTCCTCATTAAATAAAAGTTTATATATTTAAAACAATCAGTTAGATTTTTGTGATGTATTTTTTTTTCTTTTCCATTGTTAAATATTCATTTGTGTGTTATTATTAATGAACAAGAAATGTGCCCACAATGAATTTCCGGATGGACAATAAAAAATTTGAATTGAATTGAATTATGAGGTCACTTGTCAGCCAAGGTGGAACAGTAAATAAAGAGAGAAGCCTTCATTCAGAAAGCAATGTGTAGCTTAAAGGTCCGGCACAAATAGGGGTTTAATGTGGGACTGAGTACAGTACTGCCACACAGTGATGTAAGAAGGCACATGGCCCAGAGCTAGGGTCAGTGTGGTATTATCCAGAGACATGTTAAGACCTAGAGATGGAGATAGCTGCATGCCTGTGCCCTTTACTCTACATATGTATATCGTTAGTAGTGGTTAATGATGACTTGTTTTTAACATACAGAAGATTACAAAGACAATTCCTTAACAGACATGTTCTGTGACCAACACCATGTGCCAGCCATCTGTGCACATCAGCGTCAGCTGCAGTGTCAACTCTTGAGCACAAAATTCAAAGCTGGCACTCCCACAGCAGTACTGAGCAAGTGCTACACTGTTGGCGATGTGAGTTTTGGATGAGAGGTTAAACGAGGCCCCATCTGCCTCTCAGGTGGAGGTAAAAGATTCCATGGCACCATTTTGAAGAAAATCAGGGGAGGCTGTCCCAGTGCTCTGCCAATATTTATCCCTCAATCAACATTAAAAAAAATCATCACTTTATTTATTCATGGGATGGGGGTGTCACTGGCTGGGCCAGCATTTATTGGCCATCCCTTGAGAAATGAATGGCTTGCCATTTCAGCAGGCAATTAAGAGTGGGCCTGGAGTCACATGTAGGCCAGACCAGGTAAGGATGGTAGATTTCCTTCTCTAAAGAGCCTTAGTGAACCAATGGGTTTTCACAACAAACAACAATGATTTCATTAGACATTTAATTCCAGATTTTTTTTTATTGAGTTCAAATTTCACCACCTGCTATGGTGGGATTTGAACCCAGGTCCCCAGAGCATTAACCTGGGCATCTGGAATACCAGTCCTGTGACAATACCACTATGCCATTGCCTCCTAAACTAGGCTACTGTTTTCCCTATTTTTTTTTTAATTCACTTACGGGATGTGGGCTTCACTGGCTGGGCCAGGATTTATTGCCCATCCCTAGTTGCCCTTGAGAAGGTGGTGGTGAGCCGCCTTCTTGAGCCGCTGCAGTCCCATGTGGTGTAGGTACACCCACAGTGCTGTTAGGGAGGGAGTGCCAGGATTTTGACCCAGCGACAACGGTGACTACACTTCAGAAGTATTTAATTGGCTTTGGGATGCCCTGAGGTGGTGAAAGGTTCTATATAAATGTACGATAAATACTTTGTTTTCTACCAGTACAGCCGTGCTATTGCCTCTGTTACATTGCAGCAGTGGTACGTTAGGTGGCAAGCCTCATCTCCGAGTCCTTTGGTACTAACCGTCTGACAAGGGGAAAAATCCATTGGTCGGGAAGTTGTTGTCACACTGTCCACAGCTATCAGAAGGAGAAGGAAATGTTCCATAGTTGCTGCAAGGAATACCAGGTGGAAGAAAAAAAAGCATTTACTGGCAGGAATTCAACGATATGGTTATAACAAAATCAGATCCAACTATAAAATAAACTCAACCATAATAATTTAAATAGCACTCTAATATAAAGAGAAAGCTGGAATGTTCACAATGCTATAATGTAAATACCGAACAATCCCGAGATGCAGAAATAGATACAATGTATAATTAAAAGCACCATGTCATTAACTATCACTAAAAGTAGATTACATTAAATTATAACCAGCAGGAACACTAACTCGGCTGGGGCTTTTTTCTCAAGAAAAAGGAAGGCTGAGGGGTGACCTGATAGAGGTTCTTTAAGACTATCGGCTGGATTTTAGGCTTGGTTTGAGGGTGGGAGGGCATCCAGGGGGTGGTGTTGTCACTGCCTACCCACCTGCTCCTGACCAGGGAAGGGGTTGGGGGGAGCGTTGGATGGTCTGCCTCCTTTGGGCCTAATGAGGCCCCTTAAGTGACCAATTGAAGGTCTCATTCTGCACCTACTTGTATTTTCCCCACAGCTGGGGTGGTGGGGTGGGGGGGGAAGAGGGGACTGGTTGTCCACACCAATCCCAGCAGCCTTAGCTGTACGTGCTGGTATCAGCAAATCGGAGAGGGTGAGGGTTGGTGTGAAAGATGACTCCTTTGGTGTTCCCTGGGTCCCTCTAACCCTCCTTTAACCTTCCCTTTGGCCTCTTGAACCCAGTCCCTCAGCACCCCCCCTCTTAATGTGACAGCATCACCACACCACACCCCCAACCCCAGACTGACCTGCGTTCCTCGCCGTGATGGGACTGCTTGTAGTCCCAGCAGTGGCCACTGATCCACGTCTGCGACCAGTTCGAACTGGCCTCGGGAGCCAAGGTAAATCGTGGGAAGAGCGAGGCCATGTTCTTTGGGAACTGGGCTGACCGATCCTTTGTCCCCTTCACTGTCAGGGCTGACGGCCTGAAGGTGCTGGGGATATGGTTCGGAGGGACCGGGGCATGCGTTAGAAACTGGAAGGAGCGAGTGGCTATGGTGAAAAGGAAACTGGGCATGTGGGAGCGACGCTCCCTCTCCATTGCGGGTAAGAACCTGGTCATCAGGTGTGAGGTACTCTCGCTGTTGCTGTACGTGGCGCAGGTCTGGCCCATTCCACACTCCTGCGCGATGGCGATCACTCGAGCCATCTTCCGCTTTATCTGGAGGTCGAAAATGGATCGTGTCTGCAGGGACGCGATGTACAAGCCTCTAGATAAAGGGGGAAAAAACGTGCCCAACATCGCCCTCATACTGATGGCCACCTTTGTGTGTGGCTGCATCAAGCGGTGCGTAGACCCTCAGTACGCAAACACCAAGTGTCACTACGTGCTGAGGTTCTACCTGTCCCCGGTGTTGCGAAGGATGGGTCTGGCCACGCTGCCGCGGAACGCTCCAAGTAGTTGGACCGTGCCGTACCACCTGTCCCTGGTGGAAAAATTTATGCAGAAAAACACCTTTGACCACAAGTCCATCAGGCAGTGGTCAGCACGTAACGTCCTAGAGGCCCTGAGGGAAAAGGAGAGGGTGGACCCTGTGGGATGGTTCCCCGAGCAGACTGTCAAAGTCATTTGGCAGAATGCCTCATCGCCAGAACTTTCCAACAAGCACCAAGACGTAGCTTGGCTGGTGGTGAGAAAGGCCCTCCCCGTCAGATCCTTCCTACACGCCAGGAGTCTCACCCCCTCTGCACGTTGCCCTCGAGGTGGCTGTGGTGGGGAAGAGACCGTTGTTCACCTCCTTGTGGATTGTGCCTTTGCAAAGAAAGTCTGGAGAGAGATGCAGTGGTTGCTGTCGAGGTTCATCCCGAGCAGTTCTGTGACACAGGACTCTGTGCTCTACGGGCTGTTCCCAGGGACACACACCGAGACAAACATCGACTGCAGCTGGAGGATCATCAACTCGGTGAAAGACGCGCTTTGGTCTGCCCGAAACTTGTTGGTCTTCCAGCACAAAGAGTTGTCCCCGACCGATTGTTGCGGACTGGCACAATCCAAAGTCCAGGACTACGTGCTGAGGGACGCACTAAAGCTTGGGGCAGCTGCCGCAAAGGCGCAATGGGGAAGGGTCGCTGTCTAAGACCTCTCTACCACAGCGCACCGAGAGACTGGGAACTGTTTAGAGCCCCTCGGGCTGTACAGATCAAAATGAAAGGCTGTAAATGATTGTAATATTGTTTGTACTGATGCACCTGGTGATACATTTTGTAAAAGTTTAACCTGGATTGTACCCTTGTAATGTTGTTTTTGAAATGGTTTTGAATGTGATTGAAGATTTTTTATGAATAAAGTATATTTTTACAAAAAAAAAAAAAGTGGCCACTGATCCTGGTTGGCGCTGCTGAGACTACAAAGCTGCCAGCCATAAGATTGGCCGCAGCTCCCTCAGGCAAGACTTCCTCCCGGGATAGGGGTAGAGGTCTCACCTTAAAGCAATTAATGCTGCTCTCAGCCATCAGGATCGTGGGTGGGCATCCCAACTACCGAGGCGCCCCCTCCTGCCACCCAACGTTTTAGCTGTGGGGGGGGGTGGTGGCAGGACCACAGTGCCATAAAACCCAGCCCTATGAATGGGTTTGAACAGAAAGAGAAATTGTTTCCACTTATGGCATGGGTGGGGGGGAGGGACGGAGAAACCCAAAACTACAGGCCACCAATAGAAGATAGTCACTAATAAATCCAATAGGGAATGTTGGAAAATCTTATTTACCCACAGAGTGCTGAGAATACTACCACAGGGAATAGTGGAGGTGACTAGTATAGATTAATTCAAGGGAAGCTAGATAACTGCATGTGGGAGAAAGGAATAGAAGATTAAATTGATAGGGTGAGATGAAGTAGAACAGGAGCAGCTTGTGTGGACCATAAACACCATCATGGACCAGTTGGACTGAATGGTCTTTTTCTATGCTGTAAATATTATGTGTAGCAAACAAAACTCAAACAGCACTATAATATATAAGCAATGCTCCATTGTATATACAGCTATAGCATAATCAGCACTGCAATATTAACAAAACTATAATGCATAATGAATCTCACACTATAAACAACAATCTGTCTTATGTATAAAAACACAACTTTTCAAACACCACTAACTAGTGCTTTAACATGAACAATTGACACGATGGTGTAAACATCAATATAGTAACAGCTATAACATAGGGTTTTCATTTAATTCATTCATGTAACGTGGGCGTCACTGGCTAGGCCAGCATTTATTACCCAATTGCCCTTGAGAAGGAGGTGGTGAGCCGCAGCCTTGAACCGCTGCAGACCATGTGGTGTAGGTACACCCACAGTGATGTTGGGAAGGGAGTTCCAGGATTTTGACCCAGCGACAGTGATACAGTTCCAAGTCAGGATGTTGTGAAGCTTGGAGAGGAACTTGCAGGTGGTGATGTTCCCATCCGTCTGCTGCCCCTGTCTCTTCTAGGTGGTAGAGGTTGGGGGTGGTTTTATATAACAATGTTATAATAGAAATATTATATATTCATTCTCAGCATATTGCTATAGTGCTGCAATAGAGATATGATGTAATGTAAACAGACTATAACAGGAGGCAGCACCTATATCCACATAAAAAATTGTAACATAGTGCTTACGTCACTGGATAGGTATTCCAGAGACCTGGACTCATGACCCAGAGACAAAAATTCAAATCCCACCATGGAATAAAAAGCTACCATCAGTGTGGTGAGTATAAACTACCGGATTGCTGTAAAAACCCATCTGGTTCACTAATGTCCTTTAGGGAAGGAAATCTGCCATCCTTACCCGGTCTGGCCTACATGTGACTCCAGACCCACAGCAATGTGGTTGACCCTTAACTGCCCTCTGAAATGGCCGAGCAAGACACTCAGTTATCAAGAAGGTGACTCAAAATCGATTTCAAGGGTAATTAGGAATGAACAATCAGAAATGCCCACATCACATGAATGAATAAAAAAAAATTGCAAGTAATAATAGAGCAGGAAAAGTGATAAAATTACCACACTATAATTTAAACTGAAGTTTGAAACAGTGATACTTTAGAAATAGCTTTTTAAAAATCTTATATTGTGATATAAATAGTGACATAATGTAACCATTCACTATATTAGAAACAGCCACGATATGAAAATATACAATATTGATAGTGTTACAATACAAAATGGGGTTGCAGAATAAAATGAGTTTAAGCTATACTATTAACCTTCTGTAATATAAATCATCCCTATACTGTAAATATATGTGCAGTGTAATAATGTAAATAGTATTTTGTTATATCTAACATCATATAAATAACACAAAAATGGTGCAATAAATCAAACTATGCATTATATTGCAGTACTTAATATTCAAACCTATAAGTGTGTTATAAACTGCACAATAAAAAGTGCATAAAATGTGCAATTAATATTAATAGCATTATAAAGAGTTCTGTAATTTAAACAGCACAACAATTTAAACCTTTTACAATATGACAGTATAAACAGCAATTATAAAGTTGCTATAACATAAACAACGCTATACTATCATTGCACAGGAGTAGCAAAGTAACAGAATCTAATCAGCATGTACTCTGACAATATCCAACCCTACCTCACCATAACCTCCCTCGACCTCTCCATAGTTGCTAAGTTACCAGACTGTTTGCCTGACATCCAGTACTGGATGAGCAGAAATTTCTTCCAATTAATTATTGAAAACAGAGGCCACCGTCTTGCATGTCCACTACAAACTCTGTTTCTTAACCGCCTTCCCTGGCCACTGTGAGGCTGAACCAGACTGTTTGCAACTTTGGCATCAGATTTGACCCCTAGAGGAGCTCCCACTCACGCACCAGCACTAAGGCTGCCTATACTTTCACCTCTAACATTTCCTTACTCTGCCCTGCCTCAGCTGACCTGGTGCCAGAAGCCTTATCCATGCCTTTCTTGGATCAACTACTCCAATGCACTCATGTCTGGCCTCCGACACTCGACCCTGTGAACTCGAGGTCATCCAAAGCTCTGTCACCCGTGTCTAACTCTCACCAAGTCCCCTTCACCCATTACCCCTGTGATTGCTCATCCAGGAAGCAATGCTTCAATTTTAAAAATCACATCCTCCTTTTCAAATCCCGACACCCCCCTCCCACCCCGCTATGTGCAATCTGCTTCAACCCCACAACCCTCAGGGATCTGCTCTCCTAATTCTGGCCTCTTGAGAGTCCCTGACTTTCATTCCTCACCTATTGGTGGTCATTGCCTTCACTGGGTCAAAATCCTGGAACCCTCTCCCTAACAGCACTGTGGGTGTACCTACACCACATGGACTGCAGCGGCTCAAGAAGGGGGTTCACAAGCATCTGCTCAAGGGTAATTAGGGATGGGCAACAAATGCTGCCCTAGCCAGAGATGCCCACATCCCATGAACATATAAATTTAAAAGTGGTGCCAGGGTCCTAAGCTCTGGAATTCCCTCCCTAAACTTCTTTGCCTCTCTACCTCTCTCTTCTCCTTTAAGACCTCTCTCTCTGGCCAAGCTGTTGGCCAACTGCCCCCTAATATCTCTTCATGTGGCTTGGTGTCAAATTTTGGTTTATAATCCTCCTGTGAAAAGCTTTAGGGCATTTAATTATATTAAAATGCACTATATAAATAAGTGTTGTTGTTGTAAAATGTAAACAGTGCTGTGATACAAATAGCATCACAAGATAAAATAAATAAAGAATGCGTTGGCATAAGTAGCACTTGAGCATACACAGCACAATCTGGACAGTCTATAATATAAACAGCTCTTTCTTATGAACAGTGCCGTAATCTAAACAGTGAGTAATATAAATAATTCTTGAAACAGAGTTATAATATAAGCACTGCAGCTTTTTAAGTGGAGGACGAATGCTGTACCCTGAGGGTGGATTGTTCCCTATAGTGGTCAGACTACACGTCCATAATCTTCTCTGATATAGCCAACTGCTGCCCCACAAAAAAAATGGGATGAATTAGGAATGTGAGGGATAAAATAGGTTAGATCACTTGCACATGACCTGGGAGTGCTTGAATTTCATGTTAATGCGGATGTGAAGGTTAAAAGGCAATACTTTTGAAAAGGGTTGTTCTCCGTAAAACAGAGACGGTTAAGGGGAGATTTAACAAGCATTCAAATTTTTAAGTGGTTTTGACAGAGCAAATAAGGAGGAAACAGTTAGACAAGCGGGAGGGTCAGTAATCAGAGAACACAGATTTAAGGTAATCGGCTAAAGCAGCCAGAGGGGGGGATGAAAAGCATTTTTTTTTTTTATACACAGCGAGTTGGTGTGACCTGGAAAACACTTCCTGAAAGGTTGGTGGAGCAGGGACAACGAATTGGATATATACATGATGGTGTTATGGTATTGCTGCTGGACTAGTAATCCAGAGACCCAGGGTGATCCTCTAGGGACCCTAGTTCAAATCCTGCCAATGCAGATGGTGGAATTTGAATTCAATAAAAATCTGAAACTAAAAGTCTAATGAAGGCCATAAAACCATTGTTGTAAAAAAAAACCCATCTGGTTCACTAATGCCCTGTAGGGAAGGAAAACTGATGTCCTTACCAGGTCACTGCAGAATTGTGATTGACTCTTAAATGCCCTCTGAACAAGGGTAGTTAGGGATAGGGCAATAAATGCTGGCCTAGCCAGTGATGCCCGCATTTTATTCGTGAATGAATAAAAAAAATGAAGGGGGGTGGGAAAGATTTGCAGGGGAATGGGGAAAGAGCAGACTAATTGGATAGACATCGCCTCCTGCTGTTTGATATGATTTTATGGTTCTCGGATACATTCCTCACCTTGAGAAACACATAGAAGCAAAGCAACAGGTCAAAGAAGCAAACCCCTTACCTCCAGCAGATTTGAGTTAGATGTTTCAGAAGAGTGCGATTAACATTCGCCAGAGATGTTTTAAAAAAGACAACAGCCAGAAGGGAGTAAACAGCGGCTTTATGGAGTTACCCCCTACTCTCTCTCAAATCATTTAATGCCTTGTGGCTGACTGGGTTTCTGGTTGTTACTCTATCTACAGTCAACAGAGAAGTCAAAGCACTTCAGATTTGAGACAGACGACTCTGACTTCACCACTCCAAACATCAAAGACAGATAAAGAAGCATTGCATCTTATCATTCAACAACAAGAGAGATCCAGTAATCTTTCTACCTGACTGGAGTTAATGGTTCAAGTGTTAACAAACTGCTGGTAACAGAAGACAATGACAAAAATCGAAGAACAGAATAAGTCCCTCAAATCATCACCACCCCCAACCCCCTCAATCACCCAACTGCCCGGTGTAGAATCCATTTTATAATTCCATCACAGCTTTAGCAGCATTTATTTTGAAAACCTACTTGGGAGTGTCCCAAGGTCCCATGACAGGCGCTATATAAATGCAAGCCTTATCCAGGATTTCCGCTGAGATTCTGGTGGTTGATCAGGGGAATTAAAAAAGGAAAAACATTTCTTTCCACCCCACCCACCAAAAATCAGTGACTCATAATGGGTTTCATGAGTGCCTCACCCAACCAGCGTGTTTCAGTAACTATGAATTGAGCTTCTTGAAGAATAATGAAAGCTTAAGAGGCTCAAATCAACTTATTCCTGTTCTGATGGGTTACATCAATGGCCCCCAAACTTCTTCCTGGCCACAGACGTCGTGTAACCTCAGAGCGAAAATCTGTGGGGCTCCAAAAATTGTTGAGTAGGGTGTGGGGTGTGTGGGAGTGAGGTTGAGCATGGTGGGAAGTGCTTCAAATGCAGGTTCTTTTTAAAAACACCTACTTTTTCACAGGCCTTTTTTTTTTTTGCAGCAGCAACCAGGTCTCAAAAGTCTGTGCGTTAGGCCGCACTCACCATTAGAATAAAAACTGATTTAAAAAAGGGGCCTCGCAGTTGTCGGAAATCAGTCCGAACTCCACGGCAGCCATTGCTGCCTTGGAGCTGGTGACCCCAAAATCTTGTCTCGTGATGTCACTGGGGGTCGCAACCCATAGTTCTGGTAGCCCCCAGTTAGGGGCTATTACCGGCATCTTATTCGGTGGGGTCTCCCAGTTAACCAGCCCAACCTCGGAAGATTGTCAGAAACCCTGGTTAAAAGAAAGAAGTTGCATTTGCTGCCTTCCGAAATACCTGGGTGCCCCGAGGTAACGCAACAGCCAATTTACACACAGCAAGCTCCCACAGACAGCAATGCGATAATGAGCAGGTAATCTGTTTTCGTGATGATGATTGAGGGGTAAATATTGGCCAGGACACTGGGGAGAACTCCATGGCTCCCTTCAAATATTGGCTCCGTGTTCTTTTACATCCACCTGAGGGGGCAGATGGGGCTTTGGTTTGAAGTCTTATTCCAAAGACAACCTCCAACAGTGCAGCATTCCCTCAGTACTGCATTCCCAAAAAGGTAAAATCTACCCCAGCTGTTTAAGTGGATTAGCATCTCCCCTTTTGTTACACCAAGGTTCCATCCACTAAATCTTCTCCTGATGATTTCTAGACTCCAAATTCCAAACCACCTCTTGCCAGCGCTAAATCAGTTGGGTTGGGCAGCACATTCTATAATACGACTAGAGAGGCAATGGTTTGGTATCATTGGGCAGCTTCAATTCTCAGACACTCACCACCCACTGATGTCTTGCCACCCCCCCCTTCAGCCACAGTGAACACACACTACCCCTTACACCCGCCTCGTCAACCATGCCCCCCACCCCCCCACACTTTTTAAAAATATTATCTTGAGAAGCGAATTTATAACCATTGGAGGCACCATCACTGCACTGACCCCCAAACACGAAACTCACCAAACATCCAGGCAAAACATTTCACTGCGCCAGCATCCAGCACAATTGGCATCCAAAAGCACAGAAGTGATGAGGAGAATATTACCAGGGTGGTGGAGGGCAAGCTGGGGGTCAACAGCACCCAGTGCCAATGGGGGGCACATGGCAGGAAGGATAAACTCATTGAGTTTCCAATATCACCAAGCTCTCCTCATCCTGAAGTCAGACTGAGGGAGCCAGCCTTTGTTTTGCTCTAGGCAGCAGAATATGGAAAGTACAGAGCGGGGAAAATCCAACTCTCCAGTTTATGCACCATCTACAGATCTAAGGGAGCTCTTCAGACTTCTTTGACGGGCAACAAAAGAAAAGAGAAAACAAAATCCTGCGAGATGGGGACTGCTTGAGGAACGCTCATCTTAGCTAATCCTGGAATTTCCATATGCTGCAAAGCTAAGTGGAGTTATTTTTTAAGACTTGCAACAGGAGGAGCAAGTTGCATCTTGGAGTCAAGTGTAGGTGATTCACAGGAGTTCAAATCAGACCGATAGTTGACACCAAGTCAAAGGAGGAGACATCAGGACAGCAGGAAAGACTTGCATTTATCTAACACTTAACCTCAGGAAGTCCCAAAGTACTTCATAGTATTTCTGAAGTGTCGGAACTGTTGCAATGTAGAAGCCACAGCACTTGATTTGCATACAGCAAGCTCCCACAAAGTGCAATGCGATGATTGCCACATACTCCGTTTTATTTATGTGGGTTGTGAGGTAAATATTGGCCAGAGGCACCAAGGGGGACACCCCTACTCTTCTTTGATCAGGGCTTTGGGGTCTTTTGCATCCACCCAAGAACGAAGACCTCAGATTAATGTCTCATCCAAAGGATGGCACCTCCAACAATGCACCGAAAGATGGAACGATCACACAGCCACAATTCCATGTCCTCATTCCCCATTTAATTTCCTGGCACCTAACACTTAGTGTCAGGTAACAAAATCACAGCCTATCCTTTCCAAAACGACTCCACCTTGCTACCTCTCTCTCTCTGGCAGCTGTCCTAATGTCTTACATGGCGTCGTGTCAAATTTTGTTTAGCAACACTCCTGTAAATCACCAAAGGACAGTTTTACTATCTTAGAAAGGTGCTGTTATTGTTGGAGGGAAGTTCCATGTGAATACTCACCCGACACATAAAACTAATTGAAGGAAGTGTTTCGATCCAACTTTTGATAGTTAGCTCATTCCTTTTATATCATTTTATTCATGTCCTTAGGTCATTTTAAAGTGCTTCAGAGGCAATGAAAAACTATCAAGATATTGTAATGAGGGAAACGCCACAGGCAATTTGCAAGCACCAGATTACTTGTGAGTTTCAGTCTGGATAATAGGAGAGGCCTTGTCTCTTCTATAAATTGGATCTTCATGGTCACATAATCCTGCGACTAAAGTTTAAGGACTCTTGCAGAAAAACAGCACCTCTGAAAAACAGCATTTACCGAGTATTAGCCTAGATTATGTGCTTACATCTTGAACCAGGCTTACATCCACAACCCTGAGCACTACCAAGGGAGCCAAGGTCAGCAAAAAAAATTGTTCAGGACGGCAGCATCACTTTATGACTGACTTTCTCCCATAAGCAGAGTTTGTACAGACAGCTGAATGCCCCTGCACTTAAAAATCTTTGCCAACAAAGAACAGTGGGGAGACGGTGCTGTAGTGGTAATATCACTAGACCTAGTGATTCAGAGGCCCTGGTTAATGTTCTGGGGGCGCAGGTTCAAATCTCACCATGGAAAGCTGGTGGAATTCTTTTTTCAATATTCAATTAATTATTTTGGAATGTAAAGCCAGTCTCAGTAATGGTGACCATAAAACTTTCATTGATTGTCGTAAAAAAAAACACCATCTGGTTCACTAATGTCCTTCAGGGAAGGAAATGGGCCATCATTACCTACATCTGGCCTACACGTGACTCCAGGCCCACAGCAATGTGGTTGACTCTTAACTGCCCCTCTGAAATAGCTTAGCAAGCCACTCAGTTCAATGGCAGTTAGGGATGGGCAACAAATGCCAGCCTTGCCAGCGATGCCCACATCCCATGAAAGAATAAAGAAAATAAAAACAGGAGGTGGCCATTCAGCCCTTGAGTCTGTCCTGCCATGCAATTAGAAAATGGTCAGATCTGCATTTTAATTCCATTTACTCGCTTTGACCCATTGGCCCTTAAATACACTCATTTAAAAAAATTTATTATTCTCAGTTTTGTCATTTTCAGTTGACACTCCCACCCCCTTGACAGCTTTTTGGGGAAGAGTGTTCCAGATTTGCATGACGTTGTGCAAAGACGTGCATCCTGACATCACCCCTGAACTGCCTAACTCTAACTTTAAGGACCTGCCCGCTAGTTCTGGACTCCCAACCAAAACTCCCATAACTTCTCTCCATCTACCCTATTCCTAATTCCTTTAATCATCTTAAATGCTTCAGTTGGATCACCCCCCCATCCATACGCTTTGTGTAAACTAGTGTCCCGCCAAAGGAAATTAACCCTTTACGTTGGGAGCCAAGCACAAAAGATGCAGCAAGAATGGTTCGTGTACAGGATCCGAAATGTTGCTCAGACTGAGGGTGGAACTCCTGCAGTCATGTTGGAAGCTGCATTAGGTGACTGAATCTGCTCTTGGCTGGAAATCAGACTACTGGCATTGAACTTTGGGAGTGAAAAGCGGGAAAGTCCCCTTTTATAAATAAAGTCATGTTACAAGAATAAGTTGCATTTCGGCTAACACCCTTCAAATGCAGGTCGATGTCTTAAAATGTCTTCACATTAAGCAGCACACTGCTAATTACTCTCATGCAGCCTTAACCCTTTGTTAACTGCACTATTTACCAAATGCAGCGCAATCATTTTTACACCGTGTTTCACTTCTATTGCTCTTAAAGGGCTATTCTTTTCTGGTGAATAAGAATACTTAAGAATATGCCTGCAAGCCCATGTCTGCTCCTACATCTTATGGTCTTACGGTTCCAACAGATCCAAACCTTTATCATACACCAACCCTACCTACTTGATTCTCACTAGTTACACTATATCACAGAGGTCTTGTGGTGCAGTGGGTAGTGTCCCTACCTCTAAGCCAGAAGTTCTGGGTTCAAGTCCCACTCCAGGACTTGAGGCTATTGAAAAGTTCATCCATAACATGGCCAAACAGGTTGAGGATCAACCTGCAAATTGTTCCAACACATGCTGATAGCAGGCAATAAGAGTGAAAGCGATTCCTGGTCAGCCAGCCATATGATGGAAAGAAAGTTGGAGTCATCACTATCCAGAGCTCCAGACTACAACATGCATATAAAGTATGTGTTACCACAGCAGCTTGGATTCTTGAATGAGCTGTGAAACACCACCACATAGAATGGCCTGTTTCTGTGCTGCACGTTCAGCCCAAGTTTATACTCCACGTCCACCTTGTCAACACTATTCAGGATCTTAGGTACTTCAGTGGGAATGAGGGGGAAAAGCTCTCCAATGATTGGACTCATACCTAGCACAAAGGAAGATGGTTGTGGTTGTTGGAGGTCAGTCATCTCAGCTGCAGGAGTCCCTCAGGGTAGTGTCCTTGGCCCAAACATCTTCTGCTGCCTCATCAATTACCTTCCTTCCATCATAAGGTCAGAAATGGGGATGTTCGCTGCTGATTGCACAATGTTCAGCACCATTCACGACTCCACAGATACTGAAGCTGTCCATGTCCAAATGCAGCAAGACCTGGACAATATCCAGGCTTGGGCTGACAAGTGGCAAGTAACATTCGTGCCAGGCAATGACCATCTCCAACAAGAGACAATCTAACCATCACCCCTTGATGTTCAATGGCATTACCATCACTGAATCCCCCACCATCAGCATCCCAGGGTTACCATTGATCAAAACTAGCCATATAAATACTGTGGATACAAGAGCAGGTCAGAGGCTAGGAATCCTGTGGCAAGTAACTCACCTCCTGACTCCCCAAAGCCTGTCCGCCATCTACAAGGCACAAGTCAGGAGTGTGATGGAACACTCTCCACTTCCCTGGATGAGTGCAGCTCCCACAACACTCAAGAAACTTGACATCATCCAGGACAAAGCAGCCAGCTAGATTGGCACCACATCCACTACCCTAAACATTCACTCACTCCACCACCAATGCACAGTAGCAGCAGTGTGTACCAGCTACAAGATGCACTGCAGCAACTCACTAAGGCTCCTTTGACAACATCTTCCAAACCTGCAACCTCTCCCATCTAGATGGACAAGGATAGCAGATGCATGGGAACACCACCACCTGCAAGTTCCCCTCCAAATCACTCACCATCCTGATTTGGAAATATATTGCCACTCCTTCACTGTCACTGGGTCAAAACTCTGGAACTCCCTCCCTAACAGCACTGTGGGTGTACCTACACCACATGGACTGCAGCAGTTCAAGAAGGCAGCTCACCACCACCTTCTCAAGGGCAATTAGGGATGGGTAATGAATGCTGGCCCAGCCACCGAAGGCCACATCCCATGAAACAATAAAAAAAACTTTTTTTTAAAATGAGTTTGATTGACACAACCTCCCATGAGAACTCATTCTACATGTCCAGTGGTCCCAATAATGGAAGAATGTAAAATTCCTTTAATTTCACAGCTCAAATCTCAAATCTCATCCATTCTCTGAGCCCACGACCCCAGTTGACATTTTCTCACATCAGCCCAAAACTCCTCTCCCATTATTTTTTTCTTTTTAAAAAGCGACAGTTTCTACATCTGAAATAAAAACAGAAAAAAAGTCTTGGGAAATACTCAGGAGGTCTGGCAGCATCTGTGGGGAGAGAGAGAGAGAAAGAGAGAGTTAACATTTCGGGTCGTGTTGTAAAGAGAAGTCACGTTCGACCCCTGTTTTCTGTTTTTATTTCAGATTTCCAGCATCTGCAGCATTTTGCTTTTTGTTTCTAGAGCAGGCTCGATACAGAACTCTTCAAAAAATAAAGTTCCACGCAAACGACCCAGCCCCTTTAAATGTCTATTTTTTTAAAAAAAAACAGGCAATAAAAGTTGCAGCTAATCATTTCATTGCTTCTTTGGCAAACACCTCCCTCATTGGAATGCAAGGTGTCCGGGAGAAACGCTTTAAGGTAGACACTTCCTCGGTTGAGTGATGATTTCGCCCCCCACCCCCGAGTGCTTTCCTCTCAGTATTCACTCTGTACCTTGAGATAATCTCCTCCGTTAGGTTACACGCTCTTCTGAACCGAGTTATGTCAAAACATATTTGTTAAACAGTTTGGTGTCCAGACAAGCATATATATATTTAAAAAAAACTACCTGCCAAGGTAAAATAAAAAGTTGCACTAAATAAAGTAACTGGGTATTCGCTGAGGAACGCAACCAGGGTTACAGTCCATGAATAAAAACAAAAAGCTAAAAGTCCATGAAGCCAAGTACAAGAGGCATCTGCCCTGCTGTCTCATTCATCAAGAAGAAATTTACACATTTGTCAATTGCACCAGAATTTGCTGATGGAAAAGCCCCCGGAGCCAGCAGCAATGACACAAGGGAAGTCGATAAACAGACCGGGATACTTTCAAGTCATATTGTTTTGTTCCAAAATAATTGCAACATTCAGTGATAACCGGATATAAACAGGAGGAGAAGCGACATCATGAAACAGCAGAGCCCCAGAAATACAACAAACATTAAAAAAACACACACACACACACAAGTATTGTTTTGGTTGTTAAATGTTCAGCTGTTACCTGACTGGAAGTAGAGCCGACAAAGAGAGAAAAATAGTTAAACCTCCCCGCCACTTGGTCTCACATTTCTGAAACCTCGCTCCCTGAATTCACTCGCTGTTGGACCCATTTAACGCGAGGGAGGTCGTTTCCCTGCTCCTGGTGCAGTTTGCACATCCCATTCCATTGACCGAACAGGAGAGGAGAGCAGTGGAAGTGGGGAACATATTTCTTCTGGTCGCTGCGGAATCTCAACCATATTAGGAGGATGGTTTTTTTTTAAAAAAAAAAATATTTTCAAGTTACGGTGGAATATCTAGGAAGTTCAGTCATGATTAGTCATTGGCTAGGCGCTGGGTCCTGCTGCTGGCTTTTCTTGTGGGTATAGTTTGTACAACACAGACAGATCTCTATTGGTGTTTGTGCTTCACACGAGGCTCCGCCCACATCCCTCTTCCCTCACCATATCCTTCTATTCCTTTCTCCCTGGTGTTTATCCAGCTTCCCCTTAAACACACATCTTCACCTCAACCACTCCTTGTGGTAAGGAATTCGACATTCTCATCACACTGCGGGCAAGGAGGTTTCTCCTGAATTCCCTACAGTGTATATTAGTGACTGTCTCATATTGATGTCCCCTCATCTTAGTTCATCCTCTAAAGGGGAAACATTTTTTCTGAAGAAGAGTCGAGACGCTAACTCTGTCTCTCTCTCTCTCCACAGACGCTGTCAGACCTGCCGAGTTTTTCCAGCATTTTCTGTTCTTGTTTCAGATTTCCAGCATCTGCAGTATTTTGCTTTTATCTTTTCTACACCTACCCCTATCAAACACTTTCAGAGTTTTAAAGACCTCAATTAGGTCACCCCCACCCCCCCTCAATCTTCTCTTTCCAGAGAAATGAGCTCCAGTCTGTTCAATCTTTCCTGTTAGATGGAGCCCCTCAGTTTGATACACTACGCTGGCATTGAGGTTAGGGCACCTTCAGAACCTGCTGGTTATGTCAGTGAACCAGGGCTTAACTCTTTGGTATGATAGTCCAGGGGATGTCTTTTTTTAACGCAAGGGCTCTTCCCCATTTTATTTCAGTGGGTTAGTGCCTCTGCTAAAATGGCAGCAGATTCTCCAGTCAGGAATAGGGTTCCAATAATAATTTTTTAAAAAACACAGGAAATACATTTAAAGTTAGGTTAGAACCATTTTGCTGACTGAGAGGCGATTTGCCACATTAGGGAACAAGCAGAAATCTAAAATACCATAAAAAGAAACAAAACCAACATCTAAACAGGAGTGTTGACTGATCAGTGTTCACTCACTAACATTGGCTGTGGTGTGCAGTAAGGATTCCTCAGCTCTTCAGCAACTCTGTCCATACCTTCCCTCCATCATAAGGTCGGGATTGGGTTGATCCCACACAGCTGAGTTCCATTCTTTTGCTCCCCTGTTAAAAAGCAGTCCATTACCACCAGGAGCTGGATAATGTACAGACTTGGGCTGACAAAGGATGGGTAACATTACAGCACAGGAATACCAGATAACAACTGAGAAAAACTAGAGAGAGCCCACCCAATCCCAGCCCCTTGACCTTCAACAGCATTTTTAAAATGTATTAATTCACAGGATGTGGGCGTCGCTGGCTAGTCCAGTATTTATTGCCCATCCCTATTATGGCCCATTGCCTTTGCCGACACCCTAAACATCAACTCTTGGGTAGGGAGGTTCACCATTAACCAAAAGGTGAATGGGGCCAGGATTATCAATTCCATGGTTATGAGAGAAGCTCCTTCGACAGCACCTTCCAAACCCGCAACCTCTCCCACCTAGACAAGGGAGCAGATAGATGGGAACACCAACACCTGGAAGTTCCCCTCCAAGCCACTCACCATCCTGACTTGGAAATATATCGCCGTTCCTTCACTATCGCTGGGTCAAAATCCTGGAACTCCTTCCCTAACAGCACTGTGGGTGTACCTACAGGACTTGGACTGCAGCGGTCCATGAAGGCAGCTCAGTTCCACTTTCTCAAGGGTAATTAGGGATGGGCAATAAATGTTGGTCTAGCCAGCGACACCCACATCCATGAACAAACAAAAAAAATACCTCTCCATCCACCTACAAGGCTCAAGTTAAGAGAGTGATGGAACACTCACCACACGCCTGGATGTGTACAGCAGCAACAGCAGACTAGAAGCTCGACACCACCCTGGACAGAACCTACTTTCAGTTTCTTCTTTTGTATGGTGGTAGCAAAGAGCAAAATCAAATATCGATACCCAAGTCAGAGATCCAGGCCAAATCTTCTGGTATAACACTGCAGATATCTTGTAGGCTGCTTCTGAATTTTCTTTGAGGTCAATGTTTGATGATATGCTTCAGGAACTGATCAGGAGCTTTGCAGTTGTATGATGGAGAGGCTTTAATCTTCCATCTATTTACCAGCATTTACCCTATCTGGATCTGAGGTGGTTGTTGATTGCCACTGTTTCCGAGGAAGATTTGACTCTCCAGGTTCTATTGGTTGGTTGTCTATAAGGAATCCCTATCGCATCGCAGGTCCTTCAACCTTTTCACCATCAGTCATCAAGGCTGAAAGATTTTAGATTTGATCAATTTTCTTGATGGATGCCCCTGCCACTAGACTCAGTATCCAGCCCCTCCATCAATATGCTGCATTCGGAGCTGTTTTCAACCCCTTTCTCTCTTGCAACCTCTAGCACTGACAACGACAAAGGCAGAGATCTTGTGGGAGCCCCATCACTCGCCCTTCGAATCACACACAGCATCCTGACTTGCAACAAATATATTGCCATTCCTTCATTGTCACTGGGTCAATTTCCCGGAATTCCCCTCCTAACACCATTATGGGACCCTGTGGACTGCAGTGAGTTCAAGGAGGAAGTCCAAGAACCAACTTCTCAAGGAAACTAGGAATGGGGAATAAACACTCACCCACAGCACTCTGAGACACGTTTCGAAAAGAAGAGTTAGTGGCGATCTCAATATCCCACACGAAACTTGCAAACACTCCGGAAAATAAAAGTTGAACAGGAGAAATCGTCCCAAACTCTTTTACAATGCTGCAAGACGTATTTGTACCCTTCCCCATCTTGTTAAATATCAACAAAAAGAACAAACACTTCACTTTAACCAGATCTCATTGATTCCATACAGGGAGATATGTCAGTCGAGACTGAATTCCTACAATCCCAGCAGTGACTACACTTCAAAAAATTACTTCATTGGCAGTAAGACACTTTGGGACATCCTGAGGTCATGAAAGGCGCTATATAAAGACAAGTTCCTCTTTTCTATTTACCTAGTGACACAATTGGCTACTTTACTCAATGTAAGCATGTCATGATAGCAGGGAGAGAATTTGATAATATACCTTGTGACATAATGGGAGAGATTCATCACTTGCCAGCGGCGGCTGTGGCGCATTCTATTCTATTTCCCTCCTTCTTGAGGTATTGGCTGTCACTGCACTAAACTTCCAGTCTGACTGGCCTAAAGTAGGACTCTTTGACAAGGGGAAGGTGACATCGTAGTTGAGTCCGACCCTGTCTTGTGCTCTTGCAGGGAATTAAGGGATGTGGGGAGTGGACGGGAAAATGGAGTTAAAGTCCAAGATCGGCCATGATCTTATTGAATGACGGAGCAGGGCCAATGGGCCACATGGTCCACCCCTGCTCCTATTTTTTGTGTTGTGTCCTCCTAACAGGCAGATACTTTCTCAGCATTGGGCCACTAGATGGCACTCTGGAGCTGGGAGCATGATTGAATTTCTTATTATCTCCCAGGTGATGAGGAGAATTCTCTTATTTCCTCTTTCTTTCACTCCATCCTCTCTCTTTCTCTGGCTCCTTTTTCTTTCAGCTCTGCCACCTTCAACCCTTCATCCTACCTTCCCCATTCTCTCCCAGTTCTGACCAGCAAACTCAGAATGCATCTTTTTGAATATTTAACGTAATATTATGGTATTGCTTCAAATGGAAGTGCTGTACTTCATGTATCTTACATGTACTTAAATATTATTTTCATATTCACCAAAATAAAATAAGTCTTATCACGCTAATTGTAGATCTTCTTAATCTGCATGGATAATAAGAAATCATTCCATAACAAAGCATTGATTTAAGAGCAAGACAGGGTTTAAAGTTTTTCTCTATTCCTGTCCATCTATTTTGTCCATTCTCTTTTTCCCTTCCTGTATCTAATTTTCTCTTCCATTGCCTCTTTCTCCCTTTCCATTCTCTTCTCCTTTTCCTCCCCCTCTCTTTGCTTTATTTTCCTCTTTCTTTCACTCCATCCCCTCTCTTTCGTTCTCTGGCTCCTTTTTCTTTCAGCTCTGCCACCTTCAACCCTTCATCCTGCCTTCCCTTTCACTGTTCATCCCAACCTCTACTTAGCCACTGCTGCATTTAATTTGTCCATGCATTGATATAGTATCACAGGAGGAGGCCATTTGGCCCATTGTGTCTGTGCTGGCTCTCTGAAAGAGCTGGTCAATTCACCCTGTTACCCCTGCTCATCCCCAATTGCCCTGGATATTTTTCCTTTTCAAGTGGATATCCAATTTCCTTTTGAAAGTTATTATTCAATCTCCTTCAACTGTCCTTTCAGGCAGCATATTCCAGATCATAACAACGCATATGTATAGAGAATTCTCCTCACCTCCTGTCTGCTTCTTTTACCAATTAACGTGAACCTGGGTCTTCTTGTTACTGACCTTCCTGCCAATGGAAACAGTTTCTCTTTATTCACTCCATCAAACCCCCTCATAAAATCGAAACCTCTATTTTATCTCCCATTAACCTGTTTTCCATTGGCCAATAATACAACTCTCCAAGTGGCTAAGGTTAAACCACAGCAAAACAATTGATTTGAAGTAATCTGGATATCATTAACTAGGAAAATTCTTTCATCTTGAGAAGCTTAACCCCTCAGCCCTAATGAAAATTTGTCTTATCAGAGCCTTGGACACAACAATGAAATTACATTCGTCTCCGGACACCAGAACCTTATTAACTGTATGTATCTTCATGTCAGTTGAAATGTGTATCTGAATAGACCAGCTAGGAAAAACAGGGGGAAAAAGCTACTGAGATTGAAGAGAGTAAGCAAGAAAGAGTTGTGTTCATATAGTATCTTTCATGATCTTAGGACACTCCAGTGCGCTTTACAGTCAGTAAACCATTTTAGAAGTGCAGTCACTGTTATAATGTAGGGAAAGCGGCAGTCAATTTGTGCACAGCAAGCTCCCACAAACAGCAAAGTGACAAGATAATCTGTTTTAGTGTTGCTGATTTTGGGGTAAACATTGACCAGGGCAACTGGTCTTCTTTGAATAGTGCCAGGGGACCTTTCATGTCCATCTGATCTTGCATGAGTGTCTCATTCAAATGACTGCACCTCCGCCACTGCCGGACTCTCCCAGTACTACACTGGGAGCATCAGCTTAGCATTTCGCGATTAATTTTCCAGAATAGAGTTTGTACCCATGAGCTTCTGACTCAGAGGATTAAGTGCTACCAACTGAGCCAAGGTTGATGCTATAGGAAACACTAGTCATAGATCAGTGGTTAGTTAACGCCCAAGGCTGGCTTTTAAAAGACTGCAGGATGTCGGGGGGGGGAACGGCTGGTGGAGATGTATGAGGGCCTGGGAAAGGGTGAGTTTGAGTGGGAGATGATGCGAGGAGTGTTGATTGCAACACAGTGAGGATGCAGAGGAGAACGGTGTATTAAACAGCAATTTTTTTATTCTTTCATAGGATGTGAGCATCGATGGCTAGGCCAGCATTTATTGCCCATCCCTAATTGCCTTTGAGAAGGTGGTGGTGAGCTGCCTTCTTGAACCGCTGTGGTGTAGGTGCACATGCAGTGCTGTTAGGGAGGAAGTTCCAGGATTTTGACCCAGTGACAGTGAAGGAACGGCTGATATATTTCCAAGTCAGGATGATGTGTGGCTTGGAGGGGAACTTGCAGGTGGTGGTGTTCCCATCTATCTGCTGCCCTTGTCCTTCCAGATAGTAGTGGTTGTGGGTTTAGAAGGTGCTGCCTAGGAAGCTTTGGCGAGTTCCTGCAGTGCATCTTGTAGATGGTGCACACTGCTGCTCCTGTGCGTCGGTGGTGGAGAGAGTGAATGTCTAAGGTGGTGAATAGGGTGCCGATCAAGCTGGCTGCTTTGTCCTGGATGGTATCGAGCTTCTTGAGTGTTGTGGGAGCTACACTCATCCAGGCAAGTGGATCTTATTCCATCACACCCCTGACTTGTGCCTTGTAAATGGTGGACGGGCTTTGGGGAGTCAGGAGGTGAGTTACTCACTGCAGAATCCCCGGCCTCTGACCTATTCTTGTAGCCATAGTATTTATATGGCTAGCCCAGTTCAGTTTTTGGTCAATGGTAACCCCCAGGATGTTGATAGTGGGAGATTCAGCGATGGTAATGCCATTGAATGTCAAGGGGAGATGGTTGGGTTCTCTCTTATTGGAAATGGTCATTGCCTGGCACTTGTGTGGCATGACTGTAACTTGCCACTTATCAGCCCAAGTCTGAATGTTGTCCAAGTTTTGTTGCATTTGGACATGGACTGCTTCAGTATCTGAGGAGTTGCGAATAGTGTTGAACATTGTGCAATCATCAACGAACATACCCACTTCTGGCCTTATGTTGGAAGGAAGGTCATTGATGAAAGTTGAAGATGGTTGGGCTGAGGACACTACCCTGAGGAACTCCTGCTGTGATGTCCTGGAGCTGAAATGACTGACCTCCAGCAACCACATCCATCTTCCTTTGAGCCAGGTATGAATCCAACCAGCGGAGAATTTTTCACCTGATTCGTATTGACTTTAACTTTGCCAGGACCCCTTGATGCCACACTCAGTTCAAATACCTTGATGTCAAGGGCAGCCACTCTCACCTCACCTCTGGAGTTCAGCTCATTTGTCCATGTTTAGACCAAGCCTGTAATGAGGTCAGGAGCTGAGTGGCCCTGACAGAACCCAAACTGAACATATACTGGATTTTCGGAGAAATAGAACAGGTGAGTTCAGAGGGCCAAAGACTATTTCTATAGAAAGACAAATTGTGAGACCTCCAGCAAGAGAGGCCACCTTAGCAGGAGGAGGCTAGGAAGATCAACACAGCACTACAGGAAGGATTAGCTGGCCTTGACTGGGGTGTGGTGCAGATTCACCAATATGATAGCAGGGCTTAGAGGGTTAAAACATGCATAAATGAGGCTTGTATTCCCTTGAGTTTCAAATATTGAGGGTTGGAGGTCAATTGAAAATTTCAAAACTGAGATTGATAGATTTTTGTTAGGTAAGGGTGTTGAAGGGATATGGGGTTAATGGGGTTAAGACACATCAGCCATGGTAAAAGTGAATGTTGGAACAGACTCAAGGGGCTGAATGGCCTCTTTATGCTCCATGCTCTTAAAAACGAAACAAAACTGAGGTATGGAGCTTCAACTACCAAAGAATCAGATAAGGCTGATTTCCTGTACCAGCAATGGAATTCTAAATTTCCTCTTGTTTATCTTCCTAATAGACGCAAAGGGCAGAGAGCTCCTGATTGGAATTGTACTGGCTTATACAGCTTCATTGGTTTTCTGACGCCTCATAACCAGATTCGCTCCTGTGCCGAGCGATGTTTGATGAAGGTCAAAGCCGCAATATTTGCTTTTAATTGTCCAAGGCCTCGTTCAATAGATCCCTCTTGGCTGCCCGAGCATGAATCAAAGTCTGCAACAAGTAAGGTCACTCTCTGAACAGGAAGAGAGTGTTCCACGGGTACATGATAAATCAGAAACTGCAAAGGTCACCGAAGGGCCTCCTCCTGTGTTGGCTGGTAAGGCAGTTTTGTCTGCACATTACAGGAAGCTAAAGAAACATGGCTCAGTCAATGAACTGCAGATAAGCCACCTCACAACCAAGTAAAAAGGAACGTTTTGATAGTTTAATTGAACCCAGACTTTTCTTTCTTCTTGTAAAAGAAAAAAGAAACACACTTTTACAATCTTCACTTGCTAGTACAGAACTTGAGTGTTGCTGAAAAGAGAGATATGCTGTCGAGGCTTTTCATCTTGCACTCATCAGGACAAATGCAAGAATGCCAAATTTCAAAAGATCACAACAATTTAAACTGCAGGAGAAAAGGGGGCTGATTGTCAGCTCTGATTGGCCAAAATGTTCCCAGGGAGAAAGCAACAGGGAACCATAGGCGCCTCAAGCTCCCGCATAATTCAAAAAAAAGCACAAGGCTTGAACATGTTCCTTTTGTTTGCAGAGAACAGGTCCCTGTGTATGTCACTTTGAGCAAGCATAAATGAGCCAAGTTACGAGCTCGACTGGTTATCTTAAACTGATTGTTAATGTAGCTATTCGCATACTCAGGAGCTTGGGGAGCCGAAAGTTCCCCGTTGATTTCTGCACGGCCAATGCCTTGGCCAATCAG
The DNA here is from genome assembly GCF_964194155.1 of Cetorhinus maximus. Lineage (NCBI taxonomy): Eukaryota > Metazoa > Chordata > Chondrichthyes > Lamniformes > Cetorhinidae > Cetorhinus > Cetorhinus maximus. The sequence goes on from NC_135885.1 coordinate 7,631,277, forward strand.
AGTTGACTTACCAACCAATCAGCATCCTTTCCTCCTGTAGCATAAATTATTGTGATCATTTGAAATTTGGTATCCTCACATTTGTCCTGATGAGTGTAAGATGAACATCTTTAGCAACATGTCTCTCTTTTCAGCAATATTCAAGTTACACAGTTTTCCCTCCTCCCTCTCCACGCTATTCTCATTTCCTCATCCTTATGTTTTTATAGGACCTTAACTGGTAACTCATCAGTTTTGCACTGGCATCTCTGGATCCCTTCACTGCCACCCATTCCTCACCCATCCTCCCCTCCTACTATCTCGATGTAAAATGTCACCCTTTTTCATTTTGGTTTAAATGTGAGTTTTGTGGTGTTAGATGTGTCGGTTCTGACGTTGGAATTTGATCCCTCCGGAGGGTTGTGGGGGCGAAAGAGGAGCTAAACTTTACCAATCTCAGTGCTTGACGGGATGTAGAATCCGCTCTGCCATTCAATTAGACCATGGCTGCATCAGCACCTCAACTCCAGTTAACCACCTTTGTCCTGTATCCCTCGACACTCTAAAACTCTAACAAACTGAGCCTTGAAAACTCCAATTGTCCCCCCAGCTTCCACAGCCTCTCGGAGATGGAGAGAACTCTGATAACCCTGGAGAAAGTTCTTTGTGGCAGCAAATGGAGGAGGAGGTGGAAGACCTGAGTGAATTCACTGAGTAAATGCAGTCATAACACGCTGACCAGTGTTGTTATCGATTATGTTGTGTTATTGTTAAGAACCCGGAGAGACAATATAAATTAGCAGGTACAATTCTAAAGGGGGTGCAGGAGCAGAGATACCCTGGGATATCTATCCACAAAGCATTCAAGATTACAGGGCAGGTTGAGAGCACAGTTAATAAATCGTATGGGAGCCTAGGCTATATAAACAGGGGCCATAGAGTACAAAAGCAAGGAAGTCATGTCAAACCTGTATAAAACACTGGTTTGACCCCAACTGAAGTATTGCATCAAGCTCTGGGCACTGCAATGTAAGAAAGGTGTGAAGGTGTTAGACAGGGATCAGAAAAGATTCACGAGAATGGTTCCAGGGATGAGGATGGAGAAGTAGGGACTGTTCTCCTTGGAGAAGAGGAGTTTGAGAGGAGATTTGATAGAGGTGTTCAAAATCATGAGGGGTCTGTACAGAGTAGATAGGGAGAAACTGTTCCCACAGGTTAAAGGATCAAGAAATGGCAGACAGTGATTTAAGGAGATTGACAAAAGAAGCAATGGAGACATGAGGAAAATACATGTTACACAGCGAGTGGTTAGGATCGGGAAAGCGCTGCCTGAGAGTGTGTTGGAGGCAGATTCAATCGTGGCTTTCGAAAGGGAATTGGATCAGTATCTGAAGAAGAATGATGTGCAGGGCTATGGGGAAAAGGCAGGGGAGTGGGACTAGGCAAAGAGCTTGTGCAGGGAGCCAGTACAAACATGACGGGCTGAATGGCTTCTTGCTGTGCTGTAACCATTCGATGATTCTGTGGATATAGCCTTCACCATCGGTTTGGATGATAAGGTAATGCAGGGCATAGTGAGGGGGAATAATGCCCTAGCAAAGGGTATACATCAGCAAATCAGGACTGCAGTGTTGTCCACAGCTTTTTGATGGTGTTTGAAGGAAGACTGTTGGTCAGGATTCTTAGAAAGATGCCCGACTTTTGTCCATTTAATGTCTTTAATGCCTGGGTTCAATGGTAGCACTCTTGCCTCAGAGTGAGAGTGTGGGGTTAAGCCCCACTCCAGAGGCCTGTGTGTGTAATCTAAGATGACACTTTTACCATCTTTTGGATGAGACACAGAACCAATGGCCCTTTCTTCCCTCCCAAGTTACCTTCAAAGAAGAGGTATTTCGGTATTTTGGGTACAGTCGAGGTATATTCCCTCAAAGGGAAAGGTAGGGTAAACAAATCCAGAGCTCCCTGGGTGACAAAATAGATAGAAATTCAGATAAAGAAGAAAAAGTGTGCTTATGACAGATGTCAGGTAGAAAATGCAATTGAGAACCAGGCTGAATATAGAAGTTTCACAGGGGAGGTGAAAAAGCAAATAAGAGAAGCAAAAAGGGAGTATGAAAAGAGACTGGCAGCCAACATAAAAGGGAATCCCAAAGTCTTCTATAGGCATATAGATAGTAAAAGGGTAGTAAAAGGAGGAGAAGGGCCAATTAGGGACTAAAAAGTTGATTTAATTTTGGAGGCAGAGGTATTAAAGCTGAGGCATTAAATGAATACTTTGCATCTGCCTTTACCAAGGAAGAAGATGTTACCCAGGCCATGGTGACAGAGGAGGTAATTTAGACACTAGAAGGGTTTAAAATTGAAAATGATGAGGTATTGGAGAGGCTGCCTAAACTTAAAGTTGATAAGGCACTGGGACCGGATGAGATGTATCCAAGGATAATGCGGGAATTGAGAGTGGAAATTGTGGAAGACCTAACTATAATTTTTCAGTCTCCCTTCGACTCAAGGCTGGTGCCCTGGGAGAACTGGAGAATTGCAAATATTACACTCTTGTTCAAAAAAACCATGTAAAGATAAGCCCAGCAACTGCAGGCCTGTCATTTTAACTTCGGTGGTGGGGAAACTTCTAGAAACAATTATTCAGAACAAAATTAATAATCACATGGCCAAATGCAGGTTAATTAAGGAAAGCCAGCATGGATTTCTTAAGAGAAGATTGTGTTTAACCAACTTGCTGGATTTTTTTGAAGAGGTAATAGAAAGGGTTGATGAGGGCAATGCGGTAGATGTGGTATACATAGACTCCCAAAAGGCATTCCCAACAGTGCCACACAACAGACTTGTGAGCAAAGTTAGAACTCATGGAAAAAAATGGAAAGTAGCAACAAAGGGTGCGGAATTGGCTGAGTGACAGGAAACAGCGAGTAGTGGTTAATGGATGCTTTTTGGACAGGAAGGTATGTAGTGGAGTTCCCCAGGAGTCAGTGTTGGGACCCTTGCTTTTCCTGATTTATATTAATGATCTAAATCTTGGTGTGCAGGGCACAATTTCAAAATTTGTGGATGATACAAAACTTGAAAGCATTGTGAACCGTGAGGAGCTTAGTGTAGAACTTCAAAAGGACATAGACAAGTTGGGGAGTGGGCAGACAGGTGGCAGATGAAGTTCAATGCAGAGAAATGTGAAGTGGTTAATTTTGATAGGAAGAACATAGAGAGACACTATAAATAAGCGGTATAACTCTAAAGGGGGTGCAGGAGCAGAGGGACGCCAGGATATATATGCATAAGTCATTGAATGTGGCAGGGCAGGTTGATAGAGTAATTAATAAAGCATACAGTATGCTGGGCTTTATTAATAGGGGCATAGAGTACAAGAGCAGGGAGGTTATGCTGAATTTGTAGTTCAGCCTCAGCTGGAGTATTGCATCCAGTTCTGGGCGCCAGATTTAGGGGAGGATGTGAAGGCATTGGAGAAAGTGCAGAAAAGGTTCACAAGAATGATTCCTGGGATGAGAAACTCCAGTCATGATGATAGATTGGAGAAGTAAGGATTGTTTTCTTCGAGAAAAGTAGGCTGAGAGGAGAAATAAAAACAGAAAGTGCTGGAAAAGCTCAGAACATCGGACTCTTCTCAAGAAGAGTGATATTGGACTTGGAACATTAACTATGGGTGTAATCGTCCGGTCCCATTGGCGGTGGGCATCATGGCGAGCAGGGGGACAATATGGCAAGAAGGCCAAAAATCGGTTTCATGCCATCCTGAAACCAGTTTGCAATCGTCCACTCCACCCATCAATCGTGGGTTGCGTTTCCCACCACCGCACATCAGGAACCTAATTTCAATACTTCAGCATCTCATTATAAGCCCTGGCTCCCGGAATCATCCCCCCCCACTTCAAATTTCCCGCCTACCTCAGCTTGATTTCAGAGCAGCCTGCTTCACGACTGCCTTTAAAAAACATGCACCTGGTGACCTGAACTTCGAGGGGAACTCGGAGGTGAGCGCACACACAACCTTGCGCCGCGCTCATGAGCATCACCCGTAGGACATCAAGGAAGAGGCACTACGCATTCGCTGGGGGCACAGGCAAGTTGCTTTTCCCGGTCGGTTTTCAGTGCAGTGCCAGGGCAAAGGCTCCAGTGTGGGACAGGCCGGAAAGTGGTGGTAGGGGCAAGGCAGCACAGACTGAAGGAAGTACACAAGGACATGCCGGGGGGTGGGGGGGTGAGGGAACCGGCCATTCACTTGAATAAGTTTGTCAAAAGTGACCATTCTTCCCCAGCTGAGACCGTTCAGCTGCAGCTCCATTGACAGGCTCGGGGTCGGAGACTCTGAGGTTTTTCTGCCCAGTCAAGCAATGCAAGAGCTTGAAAGTGGCACCAAATGCTCCAGAGCTTTTCAGCCCTCGGGCACAGGCTGTAAATTAATGTGCGCTTTAGGGGGCAGCAGAACAATTGACCAACTGGGTAAGTTGTACAATCCCCTTGTGAAAGGCGGACATGGCGCAATCACTGGTGGAGAGGCTCACAGCCCCTGCGATGCCTTTATTCAGGTTTGGACCAGTCTCCCCCATGGTTCAAGCTAACAGGGCAGCCTTGCAGTGCGGGTTATGAGAATGTCTGTGCCTGAGCTGAGGGCACAGCCTGCAGTCCAGTGGGCAAAGCTGCTGCCAATCGGTCAGATGGAGTGGGGTGGAGGTGGGTGGGGTTTCAGACAGCCAATGAGCGCACTACACACTGGCCAGACAAATAGTGCCCAGCACCCTTCTGCATGTGTGAAGGGGCCTTCAGGCTTAACCAAGAGAGGTTCTTAGGACACCTAAGCTAATCCACACGTCTCTCTCTTTGATCCTGCTGGAGGAGAACATTAGGATCATGGAGTCTGGTGATTTATGATCTGCCTCATGGCTGACAGGGAGCAGAGAAGAAGAAGAAGAGAGCGGCTGAGTCGTCTGGCTTGGCAAAGGGAGGAGAATCTCCCTCAAGATGAAGGGGCAGCAGGATCTGCTGTGCATGCAGCTGAAGATCCACAGAGAGCCGTCACCCATAGGTGCCTCACTAGACCCAGAGTCTATAGACGGAGCCCATCATTCCTGCAGATGACTGAGAACCAGTGTCACCGAAGACTGCGCATGTCAAGGGAACTGGTCAGTCACATCTGCCACCTGCTGCAGGATTTGGCACCACAGGGACATGGAGGGCATCCACTGCCCGCGGCTGTGAAAGTGACCGCGGTGCTCAATTTTTATGCTAGTAGCTCCTTCCAGGGCTCCACAGGTGCCCTGTGTGGGTTCTCACAAACCTCCACACACAAGTGTATCCAGGAGGTCACAGACACCATCTTCGTGAAGACACAGAATTTTGTGCATTTCACCTGGGATCAGGAAAACCAGGAAGCAAGAGCTCTGGGATTTGCTCAGATCTCAGGGTTTCCACAGTTTGCAGGGTGCCATTGACTGCACACACATGGAGCTCAGATCTCCATGGCCACCAGCAGTCAACTACGTCAACTGCAAGGGCTTCCGCTTGCCGAATGTTCAGCTGGGTTTTGGCGTTGGCGCTGATCACCACTGCCACCGCCTCCCATGCTGGACTGGTGACCTTGCTCGCTGGTCTCCGCCCAGAGCGGGCATAGAGGACTTCATGACGGGCCTCCACTGCGTCCAGTAGGTGCCTGAGGGAGGCGTCGCTAAATTTGGGGGGGGGCAGCACGTTTCCTCCCTTTGGCAGCCATGACTTTCCCGCAACTTCCGATCCCTTAGAGAGAGCCGGCTCTGTGCAGGGTCACCCTTTAAATATGGCGCCCAGGTTACTGAAGGCCTGAGGTGATGGTGGGGGCAGGCGAATCACAGGCCACCCCACCTCTGATTTCCAGTGCATGTATTATTAATGAGGCGGGAGGCGGTGTTGGGAATGGGGTGAACAGTGGGAAGATCAGCCATTGTGGCCAGTTTTTCATGTCCGCGACCGCACCTGGTGCAAATCTGGGATGATTCCACCTGATGTTTCTCTCTCCACAGATGCTGCCGGAGCTGCTGAGCTTTTCCGGCACTTTCTGTTTTTATTTCAAAGCTCCAGCACCCGCAGTATTTTGCTTTCAACACAGGCCAAGAGGAGATTTGGTAGAGGTATTCAAAATCAGGAGAGTTCTGCCCAGAGTGGACAGGGAGAAACTGTTCCCGCCCGTGGAAGGATCGAGAACGAGAGGGCGCCAATTTAAAGTGATCGGTAAAAGAAGCAAGAGTGATGTGAGGAAAAACCTTTCTCACGTAGCGAGTGGTTGGGGTCTGAAATGTACTGCCTGACAGTGTGCTGGAGGCAGGTTCAATCGAGGCATTTAACGGAGAATTAGACTGTTATCTGAAAAGGAAGAACGTGCATGGTTACAGGGAGAAGACGGGGGAATGGAACTAGGTAAGTTGCTCATTCGGAGATGGGCCGAAGGGCCTCCTCCTGTGCTGTAGACGTCTATGCGCTGGAGCAGGCACGATGGGCTGAATGGCCTCCTACTGTACAGTAACAATTCTGTGATTCTGTGATGTGGATGCAAAAGATCCCATAGCCATAATTTTGAAGAAAAGCAGGTGGGTTCTCCCTGGTGTTCTGGTCGATGGTCATCCCTCAGCAAGTGTCAATAAAGCAGGTTTTCAGTATATTCGCACATTGCTGTTTGTGGGAGCTTGCTGTGCAGAGATTGGCTACCACGTTTCTTGCATCACAACAGTGATAACACTTCAAAAAAAATTACTTCATTAGCTGTGAGTTGCTTTGAGATACCACGAGATTGTGTTAAGTACATTTGGGTTCTTCCTTCCTTCCATCAACTCCAACAGACAGCAGGTGCCTCATTTTATTGTGCATCCAAAAAACAGCATTTCTGACAAGGTGGCACACCCTCAGTACACGCTTAAGCATCAGCCTTGACTATGTGTTTCTGTTTGCAACTGAGCTTGAAATTTCATAGAATCGGAGAATCGTCGGATGTTTACAGCACAGAAGGAGGCCATTCAGCCCATTGTGCCTGGGTTGTATCTCTTCAAGGGCAACTCATCCAGTCCTACCTTTTCTCCGTAACCCTGCATATTTTTTTCTCTTCAGATAATTATCCAGTTCCCTTTTGAAAGCTATGATTGAGCCTGCCTCCACCACACTCTCAGGCAATGCATTCCAGGCCCTTACCACTCGCTGCTTGAAAAGGTTTTTACCAATCAATGTATAAAGGTGAGAATGCTGCCAAGACACCATAATCAGACTAGACAATGTCTTTATCTGATATATTCTTTGTCTCTATTGCTTTGGTGAACCACACAAAAGCATCCTTTCCAAAAGGAGTGTTTGATGTGGTTCTCTATGACTCGAAAATCTGTATTAAAATGAGTTTTGCGGCTAAGTTAGACATTTTATTACAGAGGGAGTGTTGGGTGCGATTTAGGCACAGATGACCTCATTGGGATTTCCAGCCCAGGAGAAGTTCTCTGTCTAAAGGAGATAAATTATCACCACCAGACACAGCTATTAGTCCAGGTGCATTAGAAACCGTGTCACTTGCGTTCTGCTCATCCTGACCCTCACACTGTCTGACTGTGATTACCTCACAATCGCCTTGAGAAAGAAACATACAAAACGGATCATGGAAAAATACCTGAAATGTCAAAGGACTTTTCAGAGAATCACAATACAGGAAGTAGGAGTCCCTCTTGAAATGATGCTGTGATGGACATTCTCCATTTAAATTATACTCCCTCTTTAAAAGGCACTGAACATGATATTTCCTCTTTAATTTACACTCACTAAAATTTATTTTTAAAAGGAGCTGGGAGTGATATTCCCCTTTAAGGGGAGCTGAAGGTTGCATTCCTCTTTAAGGGGAGCGGACAGTGAGATTCCTCTTTAAGGGGAGCTGTGGGTGCAATTCTTTTTAAGGGGAGCGGACAGTGAGATTCCTCTTTAAGGGGAGCTGTGGGTGCAATTCTCTTTAAGGGGAGCGGACAGTGAGATTCCTCTTTAAGGGGAGCTGTGGGTGCAATTCTCTTTAAGGGGAGCGGACAGTGAGATTCCTCTTTAAGGGGAGCTGTGGGTGCAATTCTCTTTAAGGGGAGTGGACAGTGAGATTCCTCTTTAAGGGGAGCTGTCGGTGCAGTTCTCTTTAAGGGGAGCGGACAGTGAGATTCCTCTTTAAGGGGAGCTGAGGGTGCGATTCCCCTTTAAGGGCAGCCCAATTTCTCCTCCTCTCCTGGTGCTGATGCACTGGGGTGTCGTTCCACAGCTACCAGGCCGCAACCTTGCACCTCACAAGATAAATCCTCCCGTACAAGCCTAGGCAGGGATTATTGCTGGACTATTCGACTGTGGTGTGCCCTGCAGCCTGACCCACACGTTCTAGCAGGAGTCACTGTTTCAGCAGTCCATGGGGTGTGTGGGTGGGGGGGTGGATGGTAGCTGATTTTGTTGTACTCCTCTCCTTCGCTGGGGGCTCTGGGGCCAGGTTAAGTCCCCATAATTCGACACGAACAGGGTTTGGTTCATTTCCTTAGCCCTCCCCAGTGTAAGTGGGAGCAGAATCCCATCTGTCGGTTTACACAGATGTTTTTAGATGCCCCAGGGGCGAGATTTGAAACGGAAACAGCAACACAGTCAACATTCCTCCCCGAGCGAACTGCAAATTATTGGGGTGGGGGGGGGGAAAAAATCTAATCTGGACCCTTGGTGGGATCTTGCTGTGCACAACACGATTGCCGCCGTCGGGTGCATAACAATGTTTGCAAAGTGCCCACAGGCTGTCGAAGACACTTACAGATGTGCAGTCAAAGGTGACGCCTCTGGAAGTTCAATAGTAAGGGGCAAGCGGACGTTGGGAATATAATTGCAAAGGGGAAAAAAAGTTTCCAGCACTCTTGGGTAAGGGAGGGTGGAAGTGCGCCGCTCTCTCAAAAGGGTCCAGCACAGGCACCGAGGGGCCGAACGGCCGTTTTGTGTGTGTGTGCGCGGTGGCTTCGCAGAGATGCTGGGGAGCTTGATTGGGGTGGGTCTGGATTGCCAGACACTCACTCTCGCACACAGCTCCCTGAGTAACCTTTTCTCCAGTGCATTGTTTATAGATCAGTTTCTATATAAAATTCTGGAGGGATTAAAAGACCATACCACTCCGAGTCAGAATGGAATGAGATGTTTAAAGGTTGGGGTTGAATGTTGGGTTTATACAGCTGGGGTGGAGTGGGGAGGAGAGGAGGGGGGTAAACGATGGCAATCCCCAGGATGGATAGGGACCGCCATCTAGTGGAGCATCAATGCCTTCAGGGGGAAAACAATAACTGCTGTAACCCTTTGTATTTTTAAGATATATATATATAATATATAAAAACTTGCATTTATATAGCGCCGGTGATCAAGTACTTTTGAAGTGTAGTCATTCTTGTTGGAAACAACGGCAGCCAGTTTGCGCACAGCAAGATCCCACAAGCAGCCATGAGTTGATGAGCAGGTAATCCGATTTTTTTTTTCTCTCTGATGCTGTTCAAGGATAATTATGAACCCCTTTTCTCTTTTCCTTTTCGATTAGGAGAGTGGGATCCTTTGCGCCTGAAAGACAGCACCTCAGACAATGCAGCGCTCCCTCAGTACTGCACTGGCAGTATCAGCCTGAATTAGAACATAAGAACTAGGAGCAGGAGTAGGCAACTCGAGCCCCTCGAGCCTGCCCCGCCATTCAATATGATCATGGCTGTTCTCATTTTGGCCTCAACTCCAATTTCCTGCCCTCTCCCCATAACCTTTCAAACTGTTACTAATTAAAAATCTGTCTATCTCCTCCTTACATTTATTCAGCGTCCTGGCATCCACTGCGCTCTGAGGTAGTGAATTCCACAGATTCACGACCCTTTGAGAAAAGTAATTCCTCCTCATCTCTGATTTAAATCTACCACCCCTTAGCCTAAAACTATGGCCTCTCGTTCTAGAATGCCCCACAAGGGGAAACATCCGTTCCACGTCTACTTTGTCTATCCCCTTTAGCATCTTATATGCCTCAATTCGATCTCCTCTCATCCTTCTAAACTCTAGCGAGTATAGGCCTAAACTGCTCAATCTCTCCTCATAAGACAAGCCCCGCATCTCTGGAACTAATCTAGTGAACCTCCTCTGAACCACTTCCAATGCAACGACATCCTTCCTCGAATGGTTACAGCACAGAAGGAGGCCATTTGTCCCATTGTATCCATTCTGGCCCTCTGCAAGAGCACCTCAGCTAGTCCCATTCCCTGCCTTTTCCCTGTAGCCCTGCAACTTTATTCCCTTCAGATAATGAACCAATTCTCTTTTGAAAGTCATGATTGACCCTGCCTCCACCACACTTCCAGGCAGTGCATTCCAGATCCTAACCACTCGCTGCGTGAAAAAGATTTGCCTCTTGTTGTGGTTGGCTCTTTCGTCAATCATCTTAAATTGGTGATTTCTGGTTTTCAACTCTTCCTAACAATGGGAATAGTTTCTTCCTATCACATGAGATCACAGGTACAGGATTTGAACCCATGACCTTTTGACTGGCAGACTGAACTGTTACTGATAAGCCAAGACGGGCAGTACCAAGATCCCCTTAAAGAAGCTTGACCGATCAAAAGAAAAGGCACGTTGTTAAAAAAAAATGGGATTTGTCCCAAAAACATTCCCAAGGTTCTCAAGATTACGATATGAAGAATGGTGGACAAGGCAAATGGCTTCTGTTTCTAATGTAAAACCTCAATGTCCTACTACTGTCATCAAAAAATGCCACTCCAAAAAGGACATTACTCAGATAGGCTAATGAAATATGCCACACCTTTTTTTAAATTCATTTGCGGGATGTGGGCGTCGCTTACTAGGCCAGTATTTATTGCCCTTGAGAAGGTGGTGGTGAGCTGCCTTCTTGAACCGCTGCAGAATTTTGATCCAGTGACAGTGAAGGAACGGCGATATATTTCCAAGTCAGGATGGTGAGTGACTTGGAGGTGAAATTCCAGGTGGTGGTGTTCCCATCTATCTGCTGCCCTTGTCCTTCTAGATGGTGGTGGTCGTGGGTTTGGAAGGTGCTGCCTAAGGACCTTGGTGAATTCCTGCAGTGTATCTTGAAGATGGTACTCACTGCTGCCACTGTGCATTGGTGGTGGAGGGAGTGAATGTTTGTAGAACGAGTGCCAATCAAGCGGGCTGCTTTGTCCTGGACTGTGTCAAGCTTCTTGAGTGTTGTGGGAGCTGCACTCATCCAGGCAAGTGGAGAGTATTCCATCACACCCCTGACTTGTGTCTTGTAGATGGTGGACAGGTTTTGGGGAGTCAGGAGGTGAGTTACTCACTGCAGGATTCCTAGCCTCTGACCTGCTCTTGTAGCCACAGTATTTATATGGCTAGTCCGGTTTGGCTTCTGGTCAACAGTAAGCTGTGAGTTTGGTGATAACATGCACTCCAGCCATCTGCATTTACTGTGAACATTAGCATTTCAGCCCAGAGCGGGCACTTTGCCAAAGTACTGTTCCCAGGCCGTTATCTACCGCCACTCCTCCTCTGATTGACCACATTCTAATGCTCGGAGCTTGGAAGCAGTGTTTGCATCTCTCTTGTTCTGCCACCAGGTGTCGCTGCCACTGAGCTAGTGCCTGCCCCATTTTGGCTCCATATTACACCAATATTCGCTCCTTTTCATTGGCAAAGCTCACAATCAGAGATGATTGCAATGAAATGTTCACTGCCTTCTCCAAAAAGCCAGTCTCCTAAACTCAAGGGAGTCCAACCCAGGTTTATGCAGCCTGTTCTCATCAGTTAACTTCTTTTAGTCCCTGGTATCATTCTGGTGAATCTGTAGTGCATTCCCTGCCCCCCACCACACCCCCAACCCCACCTCAAAGGCCATTATGTCCTCCCTGTGATGTGATGCCCAGAATTAGGTGCACCACCTTCTCAAGGGCAATTAGGGATGGGCAATTAATGCTGGCCTAGTCAGCGATGCCCACATCCCGTGAAAGTATAAAACAAAACCCTATTTGGGGTTAACCTGCATTTATACAGCACTTTCCCCATCCTCAGGATATCCAATGCACCTTTTTTTATTCATTCATTCACGGGATGTGGGCTTCACTGGCTGGGCCAGCATTTATTGCCCATCCCTAGTTGCCCTCGAGAAAGTGGTGGTAAGCTGTCTTCTTGAACTGCTGCAGTCCATGTGGTGTAGGTACATCCACAGTGCTGTTAGGGAGGGAGTTCCAGGATTTTGACCTAGCGACAGTGAAGGATTGGCAACATATTTCTAAGTCAGGATGGTGAGTAGCGTGGAGGGGAACTTCTAGGTGGTGGTGCTCCCATCTATCTGCTGCCTTTGTCCTTCTAGATGGTAGTGTTTGCGAGTTTGGAAGGTGCTGTCTAAGCAGCCTTGGTGAATTCCTGCAGTGCGTCTTGTAGATGGTACACACTGCTGCTACTGTGCGTCGGTGGTGGGGGGAGTGAATGTTTGTGGATGTGGTGCCAATTAAGTGGGCTGCTCTGTCCTGGATGATGTCGAGCTTCTTTAGTGTTGTGGGAGCTGTGCTCATCCAGGCAAGTGGGGAGTAATCCATCACACTCCTGACTTGTGCCTTGTAGATGGCAGACAGGCTTTGGGGAGTGAGGAGGTGAGTTACTCATCACACTATTCTTTGCCTCTAACCTGCTCTTGTAGCCACAGTATTTATATGGCTAGTCCAGTTCAGTTTCTGGTCAATAGTAATCTCCAGGATAACAACCAGAAGATGACGTTTGAAATGTAGCTACTGTTTCAGCGTCGACAAATGCAACAGGCATATAGTGCATAGTGAGGTCCCACAAATGATCAGATAAACTATTTTTGATGATGGTGGTTGAGAGATAAGTGTTGTAACTTACCGCAGAACAATAATACATAGAAGGAGCCATTCAGACACAGAAGGCAAAGTTTCAAAAGGAATTGGATATCTGAGGAATATAGGACTTAGGAGCAGGAGTAGGCCATTCAGCCCTTCGAACCTGCTATGCTGATCTGGTTGTGTCTCAGCTCCACTTTGCCATCTGCCCCCATACCCCCTGACTCTCTTGTCTGAAGAAATTTGCTGAGCAATGGGAAAGGAGCAGGGCGAGTGGGATTATCGGACAGCTCTTTCAAAGAGTTAGTATAGGCATGATGAGCCAAATGGCCTTCTACTGTTCTGGAAGGTTCTATGATTCCATCCTCTCGAAGTAAAATTTAGAAAAATATATGTGTAGGTCCAACAAGCCCATCTCTTATTTTCCACCTTCTCATGATATCAAAGGTCCTGCTCTCCTCAAAAACACACGTCATTGCTCCTTGAACCCTATCCCTTTAATGATCTTCTCTTTTAACTCTGGTCCGTTCTTCCTCGCAACTTTTTAACTTGTGTTTTCCTGCTCGTTCAATCGCTCGGCTGATGTGAACAATATAATTTATTTTTTATTTATTATTTTCACAGAATGTGGGTGTCCCGGGCAAAGCCAGCATTTGTTTCCCATTCCTAATTGCCCTTGAATTGAGTGGTTTGCTAGGCCATTTCAGGGGGGCAGTTAAGAGTCAACCACATTGCTGTGGGTCTGGAGTCACATGTAGGCCAGACCGGGTAAGGACGGCAGATTTCCTCCCCTAAAGGACATTAGTGAACCAGATGGGTTTTTACAACAACCAATTATAGTTTTATGGTCACTATTACTGAGACAAGCTTTCAATTCCAGATTTATTAATTAATTGAATTTATATTCCACCAGTTGCCATGGTGGGATTTAAACTAGTGTCCCCAGAATATCAGCCTGGGCCTCTGGTTATGCTAATTGAGTGACATTACCATGACATCACCATCTCCCACTAAATTATTGGACCTTGATTAACGGGATAAAAATCATATCAGTGACAAATATGTGTGCTGATCTCAGCGCTCAAATTCCCAATATGTATTCGCGTATGAGGGTCCTTGAGAGGAGATTTACCAGAATGGTTCCAGGGATGAGGGATTTTAGGAACCAAGTTAGAGAAGCTGGGGTTGTTCTCCTCAAAGCAAAGTAGCAGCTGTTCCCCTTAGTTGAAGGGTCAGTCATGAGGGGACATAAGTTCAGGGTGAGCGGCAGGAGGTTTAGGGGGGATATGAGGAAAAACCTTTTTACCCAGAGGGTGGTGACGGTCTGGAATGCACTGCCTGGAAGGGTGGTGGAGGCGGGTTGCCTCACATCCTTTAAAAAGTACCTGGATGAGCACTTGGCACGTCATAACATTCAAGGCTATGGGCCAAGTGCTGGTAAATGGGATTAGGTAGGTAGGTCAGGTGTTTCTCACATGTCGGTGCAGACTCAATGGGCCGAAGGGCCTCTTCTGCTCTGTGTGATTCTGTGAGGTTGAGGGGAGATCCGATAGAGGTGTACTAGATGATGACAACTTAGAAAAGGTAGATAAAGAAAAGATGTGCCGATTAGCTGATGTTGCAAGGACTAGGGAACACAGATTTAAGGTATTGGGCAAGAGATACAGAGGGGATGCGAGGAAGAACCTTTTTACGCAGCGAGTGGTGATGACCTGGAACTCGTTGCCCTCCAGGGTGCTGGAAGGAGAGAGGATGAGTGATTTCGAGAAGGAAATTGGGTGGGCACTTGAGGGAAATAAAGCTGCAGGGATAGAGTGGAGAATGGGACTGACTGGATTGCTCCACAGGGAGCCGTAATGGGCTGAATGGCCTCCTTCTGTGCTGTAATGACTCTATGACATCAGACAGGAACTGCATGTTGGAGCAATGAACTATAACATTTACCCCATAAAATGTTCGGGGAGGGAAAAAAAAATAATTTGCATTTATTGAGCACATTTTATAACCTCAAGGCGCTCCAAAGCACTTTCTTATTTTGAATTGTGGTCACGGCTGCATTGCAGGAAATACAATAGCCACTTGTACACAGCAAGCTGCCGTAAACAGCAATGTCATTAATGACCAGATAATGTGGGTGCTTTTAAGTGATGTTGGTGGAGGGGTAAATGTTGGCCAGGACACCAGAGAGAACTGTCCCATCTCTCCTTTGACATTTACAGCAGTAAAACTGGGATTTTGGGGTCCCTGGGAGTCTGTTGAGACTTTCCAGGGGGTGGTCCGTTACAATATGTGGAAGTGTTCAGTGATCTGGGATGGCCTTACGGGTGTCTGGCTGGAGGTCCATAATGTGAACGGAGAGTTAGGAGCTCTTGGCCACATCTACGGTGCAGAATGGGTTGCCTAGGAGGGGAGCATACATGGAGGAGTGCTGAGGACAGCAGGACGATGGCTAGGTAGACTCACAGTTACCAGGACTGGTGGTGGGCACCAGGTCAATTCAGGCTTGTTCAAGACAGGGGGATGCTTTTATAAATTAAATTCAAAGAAAGGATGCAGAAGTCAAAGTCACCAAGTATAACTGTAAAAACTATTTTGAACCACTGCAGTCCATGTGGTGTAGGTATATCTACAGTGCTGTTAGGGAGGGAGTTGCAAGATTTTGCCTCAGTGACAGCAAAGGAACGGTGATACATTTCCAAGTCAGGATGGTGTGTGGCTTGGAGGGGAACTTCCAGGTGGTCGTGTTCCCATGCATCTGCTGCCCTTGCCCTTCTAGATGGTAGAGTTCATGGGTTGGCAGTGCATTTTGTAGATGGTACACACTGCTGCCACTGTTCATCACTGGGGGAGGGATTGAATGTTTAAGGTGATGGAGGGGGTGAATGTTTATGGAAGCGGTGCCAATCAAGCAGGCTGCTTTGTCCTGAGTGATGTCAAGGTTCTTGAGTGTTGTTGGAGCTGCACTCATCCAGGCAAGTGGAGCATATTCCATCACACTCCTGGCTTGTGCCTTGGAGATGGTGGACTGGCTTTGGGGAGTCAGGAGGTGAGTTACTTTCTGCAGAATTCCCAGCCCCTGACCTCTCCTTGTAGCCACAGTATTTATATGGCTAGTCCAGTCCAGTTTCTGGTCAATGATAAACCCAGTATACTGATAGAGGGGGATTCAGCGATGGTAATGCCATTGAATGTCAAGGGGCGATGGTTAGATTCTCTCTAGTAGGAGATGGTCATTGCCTGGCACTTTTGTGGCACAAATGTTACTTGCCACTTGTCAGACCAAGCCTTGATATTGTCCAGGTCTTGCTGCATTTGGACTTGGACTGCTTCAGTATCTGACGAGTCGTGAATGGTGCTGAACATTGTGCAATCATCAGCCAACATTCTCACTTCTGACCTTATGATGGAAGGAAGATCATTGGTGAATCAGCTGAATATGGTTGGACCTTGGACACTACCCCGAAGAACTCGTGCAGTGATGTCCTGGAGCTGAAATGACTGACTTCCAACAACCACAACCAGTGGAGTGTTTTCCTCCTGATTTGCATGCTTTCAGTTTTGCTTGAGCTTCTTGATGCCACACTTAGTCAGGTGCTGCCTTGATGTTAAGGACAGTCATTCTCACCTCATCTCTTGAGTTCAGCTCTTTTGTCCATGATTGGACCAAGGCTGTAATAAGGTCAAGAGCTGAGTGGCCCTGGCAGAACCCAAACTGAGTATTAGTGGTTTTCCATCCACGGTCGTTGACAGGGCCCTCAACCGTGTCCGGCCCATATCCCGCGCATCCTCCCTCACGCCTTCTCCTCCTTCCCAGAAACATGATAGGGTCCCCCTTGTCCTCACTTATCACCCCACCAGCCTCCGCATTCAAAGGATCATCCTCCGCCATTTCCGCCAACTCCAGCATGATGCCACCACCAAACACATCTTCCCTTCACCCCCACTGACGGCATTCCGTAGGGATCGTTCCCTCCGGGACACCCTGGTCCACTCCTCCATCACCCCCTACTCCTCAACCCCCCATGGCACCTCCCCATGCCCACGCAGAAGATGCAACACCTGCCCCTTCACTTCCTCTCTCCTCACCGTCCAAGGGCCCAAACACTCCTTTCAAGTGAAGCAGCATTTCACTTGCATTTCCCCTAACTTAGTCTACTGCATTCGTTGCTCCCAATGCGGTCTCCTCTACATTGGAGAGACCAAACGCAAACTGGGCGACCGTTTTGCGGAACACCTGCGGTCTGTCCGCAAGAAAGACCCAAACCTCCCTGTCGCTTGCCATTTTAACACTCCACCCTGTTCTCTTGCCCACATGTCTGTCCTTGGCTCGCTGCATTGTTCCAGTGAAGCCCAACGCAAACTGGAGGAACAGCACCTCATCTTCCGACTAGGCACTTTACAGCCTTCCGGGCTGAATATTGAATTCAACAACTTTAGATCTTAAACTCCCCCTCCCCCCATCCCCAGCCCGTTTCTCCTCCACCACCACCCCCCTCCCCCCGCTTTTTTTTCAATAATTTATATAGATTCTTCTTTCCCCACCTATTTCCATTATTTTTAAATCTAAACTAAAACCTTGTTAGTCTTTCCACCCCACCCCCACTAGAGCTGTACTTTGAATATCCTGTCTTCCATTCTTAATTAGCACTTTTCTCAGACAAATATCACCACCTTCAACACCTCTTTGACCCTTTTGTCTGTGACATCTTTTGATTATCTGCTCATCTCCACAATCACCACACCCTCAATGTCTCTCTCTCCCCCCACCCCCCCCACCCACCTTAAACCAATTTATATTTCTCCCTTCTTCTAACTATGCTTCAGTTCTGCCGAAGGGCCATGAAGGCTCGAAACGTTAATTGATTTCTTCTCCGCCGATGCTGCCAGACCTGCTGAGTTTTTCCAGGTAATTCTGTTTTTGTTTTGGATTTCCAGCATCCGCAGTAGCTTTTAGCTTTTTGTTTTTATATTAGTGGGCAGTTCATTACTGAGTAAATTCTGCTTGATGGCATTGTTGATGACAACATTGCTAATGATTGAGATTAGACTGATAGGGTGGTAATTGGCCGAGTTGGATTGTCCTCCTTTTGTGGACAGTTTCTCACATAGCCGGGTCAATGCCACTGTTGTAGCTGCACTGGTACAGCTTGGCTACGGCCACGGCTAGTTCTGGAGCACAGATCTTCAGTACTATTGATGGAGTCTTGTCAGGGTCCATAGCCTTTGCAGTATCCAGTGCCTTCAGTCATTTCTTGATATCACATGGAGTGAACCAAATTGGCTGAAGACTGGTATCTGTGCTGCTTGGGACCTCTGGAGGAGGCCAAGATGGATCATCCACTCGACACTTCTGGCTGAAGATTGTTGTGACTGCTTCAGCCTTATCTTTTGCACTGATGTATTGCACTCCCCCATCACTGAGAGTGGGGATATTTATGGAGCTTCTTCCTCCAGTGAGCTGTTTAATTGTTCGCCACCATTCACGACTGGATGTGGCAAGACTGCAGAGCTTAGATCTGATTCTTTGGTTGTGGAATTGCTTAGCTCTGTCTATCGCTTGCTGCTCATGCTGTTTGGCATGCAAGTAGTCCTGTGTTGTAGCTTCAGCAGGTTGACACCTCATTTTTAGGTGTGCCTGGTGCTGCTCCTGGCATGCCCTTCTGCACTCTTCATTGAACCAGAGTTGTTGATCCCTGGTTAGATGGTAATGGTAGAGTGGGGGGTATTTTGGTTTATGAGGTTACAGATTGTGGTTGAATACAATTCTGCTGCTGATGATGGCCCACATCACCTCATGGACGCCCAGTTTTGATTTGCTAGATCTGTTCGAAATCTATCCCATTTGGCATGGTTATAGTGCCAGACAATACGATGGAGGGTATCTCCAATGTGGAGACAGGACCTCGTATCCACAAAGACTGTGCAGTGGTCACTCCTACCAATACTGCCATGGGCAGATGCATCTGAGGCAGGTATATTGGTGAGGATGAGGTCAAGTTGGTTTTTCTCTCCTCATTGTTCCCTCACCACCTGCCACGCACCCATTCTAGCAGCTTTGTCCTTTAGCACTCAGCCAGTTCAGCCAGTAGTGGTGCTACTAAGCCACTGTTGGTGATGCACATTGAAGTCCTCGACTGAAGGTACATTCTGTGCTCTTGCCATCCTCAGTGCTTCTTCAAACTGGTGTTCAACAAGGAGGGGTACAGAGGTGGGGAAGTTGTTGGGGGTGGGTGGATGTGCGCAGGGAATGGGGTGGTAGGCGCTAAGAGGATTCCCAGAGCAACTCCCTCTTGAATAATAGCTGTGGGTGGGACAGGACATACCCAGGGATGGTGATGGTGGAGTCTGGGACATTATCTGTAAGTTATGATTCCATGAGGATGACTCTGTCAGGCTGTTGCTTGACTAGTCTGTGAGACAGCTCTCCCAATTTTGGGCACTAGCCCCCAGATGTTAGTGAGGAGGAATTTGTCAGGGTTGACAGGGCTGGTTTCACTGTTGTAGTTTCAGGGTGGAAGGTACGGTTTTGTTCCATTTAGACTTTGTTGTAGCAGTTTGATTCAACTGAGTGGCTTGCTCGGCCATTTCAGAGGGCTGTTAGGAGTCAACCACATTGCTGTGGGTCTGGAGTCACATGTAGGCCAGAAGATTTCATTTCCCGAAGGGATATTAGTGAACCAGATGGGTTTTTAATAATTGATGACAACTTCACGGTCACCATTCCTGAGGCTTTTTATTAACTGAATTTAAATTCTACCAGCTGCCGTGGTGGGATTTGAACATGTGACCCCAGATCATTCACCTGGGCCTCTGGATTACTAGTCCAGTGACATTACCCTGCCCCACCATCTCTCCTTACTTTTGCATCAATGATGTTGCATATGAAGAAATGGGATGGATGAGTTTTATTATTTGTTTCTTGAAGGACAAGTGTTGGCCAGGACATGGCAGGATGACAGTCTGCTCTTTACAGTTAACCTGAACAGGCAGAGATTTAATCTCTTATGACACCTATAGTGACATGGCAGAAATGACCATCTGCAAGAACCAGTTACCAATTAGGATTTCAGGAGAAACATAGAAACTAGGAGCAGGAGTAGGCCATTCGGCCCTTCAAGCCTTCTCCGCCATTCAATATGATCATGATTGATCCTCTATCTCAACGCCATATTCCCACTTTCTCTCCATACCCCTTGATGCCCCTAATGTCCAAATATTTATCAATTTCTTTCTTGAATATACTCAGTGACCTGACCTCCACAGCCTTTTGTGGTAGAGAATTCAACAGGTTGACCACCCTCTGAGTGAAAAAATTTATCATCTCAGTCCTAAATGGCCTGCCCTGTATCCTGAGACTGTGGCCCCTGGTTCTAGACTCCCAACCAGGGGAAACATCCTCCCTGCATCCAGTCTGTCTAGCCCTGTGAGAATTTTATACTTTTCAATCAGATCCCCTCTCATTCTTCCAAACTCTAGTGAACACAGGCCCAGTCGAACCAATCTCTCCTCATACGACAGTCCTGCCATCCCCGGTTTCAGCCCAGTGAACCTTCGCTGCACTCCCTCTATGGCAAGTATATCCTTTCTTAGGTAGGGAGACCAAAACTGCACGCAATACTCCAGGTGTGGTCTCACCAAGGCCCTGTATAACTGCAGTAAGACATCCCTACTTCTGAACTCAAATCCCTTTGCAATGAAGGTCAACATACCATTTGCCTTCCTAATTGCTTGCTGCACCTGCCTGTTTACTTTCATTGACTGGTGTAGAAGGACACCCAGGTCCCTTTGTACATCCACATTTCCCAATATATCACCATTTAAATAATATTCTGCCTTTCTGTTTTTCATAACGAAGCATATAACTTCACATTTATCCACGTTATACTGCATCTGCCATGTGTTTGCCCACACACACAACTTGTCTAAATTGCCCTGAAGCCTCCTTGCATCCTCCTCACAGCTCAGAACCCCGCCCAGCTTTGTGTCATCTGGTAAACATTGCATTTGGTTCTCTCATCCAAGTCATTTATATATATCATGAATAGCTGGGGCCCAAGCTCTGATCACTGAGGTACACCACGAATCACCGCCTGCCATCCGGAAAAAAACCCATTTATTCCCACTCTCTGTTTCTGGTCTGTCAAACCTGTTTACCCAGAGCGTGGTTAGAATGTGAAACCTGATACCACATGACCTCTTCTCTAGGTAGCATCCTTGACAATTGGGCAGGGTGAGGAGACAGGACCCAAGACTACCTCAGCCAGAATGGGGGCATTGAGCCCCACACTGCTGACATTATCCTGAACCAGACACTAGCCATCTAGCCGATTGAACTAACCGGCCTCTCAGCACAAGGAGCAGTTGTGGCAAATAGCACAGATGCATTTAAGTGGAAGCTAGATAAACACATGAAGGAGAAAGGAATAGAACAAAACATTGATAGGGTGAGATGGAAAGAGAATATGTTCAAACCTTGTGCCTTTTGTGAATTGTTCCGGAGCTTGGGAAGCCTGTAGTTTTCCATTGCTTTCTCCATGGCAATGCCTCGGCCAATCAGAGCTGACTTGCCTCCTAATCAGCAGCTTTTCTTCTTATAGCATAAATTGTTGTGATTGTTTGAAATTTGGCATTCTTGCATTTGTCCTGATGAGATCATCAACAATGCTATCAAGCAGATTTACTCAGTAATGACCTGCCTACTAATGCTCAGTTTGGGTTTCACCAGGGCCACTCAGCTCTTGACCTTATTACAGCCTTGGCCCAATCATGGACAGGATAGTTTCTAGGTACTATTTTCTTCAAATTTAAATGTATAATAGCACTGTTTTCCAATGGGAAAAGTACTCTAATGCATCTCAACACTTACCTAATTCTGGTCAATGTAATGGTCAACTTACCTTTTAAGGACAGAGTACTATGATCAATCACTGCATTAAAACACATCTACCTTATAGGACAGCATCTCATAAGACATTTGACGTTGTCAAAACATTTACCTGTCAGAATATTTCCAACTCCCCAAAGTTCCTGAAATCTTTTATCTGACGAGTTTTCCAGAAGCTTCCAAAACCTGCGCAGCCCGACGCAAATAATGCGGGGCATGAAATACAAATTTTCCCTAGACCTGTCAATGACAATCCTGACAACACAGGTCGTGTGTGTGAGCAGGCTCACAACCCAAACATCTTCCCAGCTGTGGGAAGTTTGCATGAGGCTCTTTCTGAGGAGGAAATTCAAGTTTCCACTCCAGCGCCTTCAATTTTACCCCACAACCATTGCTGACTTCTTTTTGGGAGACGAAAATCTGGCCTTGTGTTTAGGTCTCTGGGTCGGAACTTGAACCCACAACCTTCTGACTCAGAATCGAGAAGCTCCACAAACCAAGTCACAGCTGAGTCCTAATCATTGAGTGTTTCGTGTGTGGCTAAGTAGTCTAAGTTATACAAAAAAATAGTGCCAACTAGTCTATTACTACTAGATTTTGGTTCCAGGTTCAATAACCCGTTACTTTCAGAAGGAGGCTGGAATTTTCCAGGCCCTTCATGCCGGAAGGATCTTCCGGTCCCGCCAATGGGAATGGAGATTTCAGCGGCTCACCAGCTCCACCGTGGGGGAACCCGCCGCAGTCGGTGGGGTGGTGGAAAATTCCAGCCATAGAGTGAGGTTGGCCTCCAAATGTGCACATGCTTCTTGAAGAAATAATATAATCTCATAGATGGTATACTAAACTCCCCCATCATGGGTAGTACTTTATTGACTAAAAATATATACATATATTTTTCTTTTTAACCTCTCTTCCCCACTTTCCCTCCTTCCTTTAGCAGGTCATCCCATGCTAAACATCATTCCTGAATTGGGAAGGAGTCTACACAATAGCACCCCCCTTCCTCCCACCTCCCCCCCCCACCTTCCCCCTCACTGGCACCCCAAGCCTGCTTTGCCAATGCCAATCTGAAAGCACCAACAGGACTGGTCTAAAGTTAGCCACTCTTCCAATTCACCCTCCCCCAATTGGGGAAGAAACCCCCCCCACTTGCCCATGGCGCCTTGCCATCTCCCTCCTCCAGCAACCCCCCCCCTCCCTACCCCCGCCCCATCCCGCCTGGTTGAGTAAATCACTAAACGTGGAGGGAGCGGGGCACGTGGGGGAGTCGTGGACTTGGATGTGCCTATAGTCCACCCCTTCCTGGCACAGCAGGGAAGTGTACCTCACCTTGCCGCGCCAAACGGCGAACCAGCCTTGCTGGTATGTTTGGACAGGGTTGCCATGACAGAACCCTCGGTGCTGCGATGCGACTGTCTAGTTGTTCATTTCCAGCTCAGACAGTTGAAAAGGAGCTTGCATGAATGCTGCTGAGGGTCATTCTTTAGGACAGTAATGGGTGGGTGAGGTGTTGAGCTGGGTGGGGAGGGGTGGTGGAAGGGGAGGGGGGTGGACAGAGGGAAAGTTTCCCCATTGTTCGGGCCACATTCTACAAGCTGGTTTCACTGTAGGCTCAGCTTAATGTTTCTCTGTGCCATTATGTCCATACAATGCTGAAAGAATACACAGCCGAACCTTTGACAGATTTGGACGGTGGGTCATTTTTTATGCTCTTCTCCTCTTCAAAGTATCAAAGCAAGAGTCACCATCCGCAGACCTATAGCAATTAGAAAGTCTCCCAGAATAAGTAACTTAAAGCTCGGCAAGCACAAAGTTTGGGAACAGAGAGATCCATACAGAACTAGAATGGTATATATTCGCTAACCAGCTTAGCAGCTCAGGCCACTTCAAACCTGCCTTCATCCTGTGACATGGAGCAATATTAAAGGACATGTGACCCTCCCCTTTAAATAGAAGGCTTTCTTTCTGCTGTGCTGGGTAGAACAGAATTAAAGAGATCTGCTTTAATCTCATTAAAGCAATGAGCTTCCAAGAGATTCATCTTAGCTTCTTCAAAAAGCCCTTGGCTTTGACAGTGAAGGTGATTCCACTGGGTCTTGCTCTCGCTTTAACACCTTGCTCTCCTCCCTCATGCCCTGTGTTTGTGAGCCTTGCTGTTTGCATTCTTGAACATCGTCTTAATTTCATCTGTCGTCGTCTTCTGCCAGTCTTCCCTGTGGAAAGGATCAAGAGAAGAAAATTAAATCAGGAAAAGCACCTACTATATTCAGGAGTGCTGGAAATCTGAAATGAAAACAGAAAATGCTGGAAAAGCTCAGCAGGTCAGACAGTGTCCGTGGGGTGAGAAATACAGTTGGCATTCTGGATAAGAAATAGCTACCGCCTCTGTGCTGACTAAACTACCTTCCACACGAGGTGCTTTCGATATGTCTTGCTCTTTTCCTCAATTGAAGACTCCCATCTGCAGTGGTTGATGGGGTCCCCACTGTGTCCATCCCATCTCCTGCACCTCTCACTCCACCCCTTCTCCACCCTCTCAGAGTGGACTCCCCGTGTTCACACCTTTTCCGTGGTCAATGGATCATCTTCCGCCATTTCCTCCAACCCCCATTGTGATGCCACCATGAAGCACCCTTCCTTCCCCTTTCAGCACTCTGAAATGACGACACCCTGGCTCACTCTGTAATCACCCCCCCTCCTTCCCCCAGCACCTCCCCGTGCAAGCGGAAAAGATACAATACCTGCCCTTTCACCTCCTCCCTTGCTACCAGTCAGGACCCTAAACAGTCCTTCCAGGTGAAACAGTGATTTACTTGTATTGCTTCCAATTTAATATACTGCATTAGCTTCACCCGAGGTGACCTCCTCTACACTGCGGAGACCAAGCGCAGATTGGGTGATCACTCTATGGAGTATGTCTGTCAATCCACCAGACTGAGATTCTCATTATCCCAATAGCACACTGACCTCTCTGATGAGCTAAGCATTGATAAGGAAGAGGGGTTAGAAAGGCAGGCTGAACTTTTTTCTTATTCATTAATGGGATGTGGGCATCATTGGCTAGGCCAGCATTTATTGTCCATCCCTAATTGCCCTTGTTCAGAGGGGCAGTTAAGAGCCAACCACATTGCAGTGGGTCTGGAGTCACATGGAGGCCAGACCAGACAAGGACGGCAGATTTCCTTCCCTAAAGCGCATTAGTGAAGCAGATGGGTTTTTATGACAATCAGCAATGGTTTCGTGGTCATCGTTAGACTTTTAATTCTAGCTTTTTATTGAATTCAAGTTTCACCATCTGGCATGGTGGGACTCAAACCCTGGTCCCCAGAGTATTACCCTGGGTCTCTGGAATACTAGTCCAGTGACAATACCACTGTGCCAGTGCCTCCCTCGCTGGGAGGCCTGCCCATCCTTGAGCCTAATGAGGCAGTTAAATAGCCAATTAATGGCCATTTAAGGGCCTTATCCATGGCGCTATCGGTATTTGACCTGCAATGAGGGGAGACCCATGACCCCATGCAGGGAGCCCAGCAGCTTTAGCTGGGCTGATTTTGGGCATGTTCGGGGGGGCAACCTCCTTCACGGGCCCTCTGGGCCCTTCAGAGGCAACACCCCCAAGGTTAGCTTCCCCTTTAACCTTCCCTCTGGTCTCTTGCACCCGGCCCCAACCCTCCTCCCCACTCACCCCCCTCACTGAGTTCCCCTCTGTACTTTACCTGGGCTCCTCAGTATTGGGGACTGCTTGCAGTCCCAGCAGTGGCCACTGCACCCAGCTGGCGCTGCTGGGATTACAGATCTTCCAGCCAATGCTATTGGCCAACAGCATTGCAAGGCAGGACTTCCCCATCAGAAAGAGGGTGAAGCCTCACCTTAAAGCAATTAACACTCCTCCCAGCGTTATATTGGTGCAGGGCAGGCGTTCTTCCTGTGGGCGAGCTTCCCCCAATTTCCCTGTTCCTTCCCTGTCACTGGGTCAAAATCCTGGAACTCCCTTCCTAACAGCACTGCAGCAGTTTAAGAAGGCAGCTCACCACCACCTTCTCAAGGGGCAATTAGGGATGGGCAATAGCCAGCGATGCCCACGCCCCATGAAAGAATTTTTAAAAACTTTTTAGCCGGGGAGGTGGCGATCACGGTGCCCTATAAAACCCAGCCCCACGAACTAAAAGGATCAGTAGGAGCCTGGATATGAAATTGACTGAGTGACAAGAAACAGCGAGTCGTGATGAATACTGAGAAACATCAGATCAAAGGAGCGTATACAGTGGAGTTCTCCAGGGGTCAGTGTTAGGACCACTGCTTATCGAGATCTGTATCAATCATCGAGACTTGGGTATGCTAGGCACAATTTCAAAATTTGAAGATAACACAAATCTTAGATGTATTATGAACTGTGAGGAGGATAGTGATAGATTTCATGATGACATAGGCAGGCTGGTGGAATGGGCAGACACACGGCAGGTGAAAAAGTGTGAAGTGATTTATTTTGGTAAGAAGAACAGAGAGAGGCAGTAGAAGCTAAAGGGTAAAATTTTAAAGGGGTGCAGGAACAGGGAGACCTGGGTGTACATGTGCACAATTTTTTAAAATATATTGTTCATTCATGGGATGTCTGGCTAGGCCAACATTTATTGCCCATCTCTAATTGCCCTTGAGAAGGTATTAATGACTCGCCTTCTTGAACTGCTGCAGTCCCTGTGGTGTAGGTGCACCCACAATGCTGTTAGGGAGGGAATTCGAGTATTTTGACCCAGCAACAGTGAAGGAATGATGATATATTTCCAAGTTAGGATGGTGGGTGGCTTGGAGGGGAACTTGCATGTACTGGTGTTCCCATGTGTCTGCTGCCCTTGTGCTTCTACGTGGTAGAGTTTGTGGGTTTGGAAGGTGCTATTGAAGGAGCCTTAGTGAGTTGCTGCAAGTGCATTTTGTAGATGGTATACACTGCTGCCACAGTGTGTTGGTGGTGGTGGGAATGAATGTTTAAGGTGGTGGATGGGGTGCCAGGTTGTTGAAGGTGGCAGTACAGATTAAGAAAGCAATTAAAAAGACATGCAGGATCCTGGGCTTTATAAATGAAGGCTTTGAGTACAAAAGCAAGGTAGCTATCAACCCTCTTGAAACACTGATTCGACCTCAACCGGCGTATTCTGCCGATTTCTGGGCATCACACTTTCGGAAGAGTGTGAAGGCTTTAGAAAGGGTGCAGCAAAGATTCATGAGACTGCTTCCAGGGATGAAGGACTTCAGTTACCTGGATAGATTGGAGATGCTGGGATTGTCCTCCTTCGAGGATAGATAGTTGAGAGGAGATGGGTGTTCAAAATCATGAAGGGTCTAGACAGAGTCGATAGTGAGAAACTATTCCCCTTGATGGAAGCATCGAGAACCAGAGGGCACAGTGATTGGAAAAAGAACCAAAGGCAACATAAGGACAAACTTTTTAGGAGTAAGTGGTAAGGATCTGGACTGAGAGTGTGATGGAGGCAGATTCAATGTAGTCTTTCAAAGGGAATTAAAATAGCTGAAGTTAAAAAAAAACTTACAGGGCTAGGGGGAAAAGGTGGGGTAATGGGACTAGCTAAACTGCTCTTGCAGAGATCCAGCACCGGCTCAATGGATCGAATGGCCTTCTTCTGTGCTATAACCACCCTATTATTCTAGGAAATTTCTGCTCGTTTATTACTGGTCACTGGTCGTCGGACAAGCAACATAAGAAATAACAGACAGTGAAGGGAGGTAGAGCCCTGGGGCATTTTACAATGTTAAAGGCACTATATAAATGTAAATTGTTGTTGTTATGATCCCCTGGCTATAACTGGATTGATAGAAATGGAACCAGGAGAGAGCAGTGCCACTTAGCTGGACAATGAGGGAGAAATAGTGGAGGGTGTTGTGGTCAACGGTGTCCAGGCCGCAGACAGGTTAAGAGGAATGAGAAGATAAAGCATAAAAAATGCAAGTTCTTTCTTTACCTACTTCCACTGCTTAGTTGCGTTCAATAAAGGTGAAACACAAATGTTTGTTTCATCCCAGTTGATGCTTTTGGAAGCATTGTGCAAGATTCAATTATTGGTAACGGGAAAAGACCAGTATGAAAGTGATCAATAACTGGCTTTCATTTCCATTGGATAACCCCAATATTCATGCATTCAAGAGTCTTTTTTATTTATTCTTTCATGGGATGTGGGCATCATTGGCTAGGCCAGCATTTATTGCCCATTGCTAATTGCTCTTGAGAAGATGGTGGTGAGCTGCATTCTTAAACGTCCACAGCCCATGTGGTGTAGGTACACCCACAGTGCTGTTAGGAAGGGAGTTCCAGGATTTTGACATAGTGACAGTGAAAGAATGGTGATATGGTTCCAAGTCAGGTTGATGAGTGGCTTGGAGGGGAACTTGCAGGTGGTGGTATGCCCATGTGTCTGCTTCCCTTGTCCTTCTAGGTGGTAGAGGTTGCATGTTTGGAAGGTGCTATTGAAGGAACCTTGGTGAGTTCCTGCAGAGCATCTTGCAGATGGTACACACTGCTACTACTGTGCATCAGTGGTGTAGGGAGTGAATGTTTAATGTGATGGATGGGATGTCAATCAAGATGGCTGCATTGTCCTGGATGGTGTCAAACTTCCTGAGTGTTATTGGAGCTGCACTCATCCAGGCAAGTGGAGAGTATTCTATCACACTCCTGACTTGTGCCTTGTAGATTATTAACAGGCTTTGGAGTCAGGAGGTGAGTTACTCACTGCTGAATTCCCAGCCTCTGACCTGCTCTTGTGGCCACAGTATTTATATGACTGGTCCAGTTCAGTTTCTGGTCAATGATAAATCCCAGGATGTTGATTGTGGGAGATTCAGTGATGGTAATGCCATTGAACATCAAGGGCATGGTTAGATTCTCTCTTGTTAGAGACGTTCATTGCCTGGCACTTGTGAGGCATGAATGTAACTTGCCACCTAACAGCCCAAGCCTGGATACTGTCGAGGTCATGTTGCATTTGGACAGGGACTGCTTCAGTATCTGAGGCATCGCGAATGGTGCTGAACATTGTGCAATCATCAGCGAACATCCCCACTTCTGACCTTATGATGGAAGGAAGGTCATTGATGAAGCAGCTGAAGATGGTTAGGCCGAGGACACTACCTGAGGAACTCCTGCAGTGATGTCCTGGAACTGAGGTGATTGACCTCCAGTAACCACAACCATCTTCTTTTGTGGTAGGTATGACTCCAACCAGCGGAGAGTTTACCCCTGATTCCCATTGACTCCAGTTTTGCTAGGGCTCCTTGAAGCCACACTCGGTCAAATGCGGTCTTAATGTCAAGGACAGTCACTCTCACCTCACCTCGGGAGCTCAGCTCTTTTGTCCATGTTTGTACCAAGACTGTAATGAGGTCAGTCGCTGAGTGGCCCTGGCAGAGCCCAAACTGAGTGTCAGTGAGCAGGTTATTGCTGAGCAAGTGCCGCTTGACAGCACTGTCGACGACACTTTCCATCACTTTACTGATGATCGAGAGTAAACTGATGCGGCAGTAATTGGCCAGGTTGGATTTGTCCTGCATTATGTGGCCAGGACCTACCTGAGCAATTTTCCACATTGCCGGGTAGATGCCAGTGTTGCGGCCGTACTGGAACAGCTTGGCTATGGGCCAGGCACAAGTCTTCAGTACTATTGCTGGAATGTTGTCAAGGCCCACAGCCTTTCCAGGTTCCATTGCCTTGAGTCGTTTCACAATGATGTGGAGTGATCGAATTGGTTGAAGACTGCCAGGTGTCATGCTGGGGACCCCTGGAGGGGGCCGAGCTGGATCACCCACCCAGCATTTCTGACTGAAAATTGCTGCAAACGCTTCAGCCTTGTCTTTTGCACTGATATGCCAAGCTCCCCCATCTTCGAGGATGGGGATCTTTATGGAGCCTCCTCCTCCAGTGAGTTGTTTAATTGTCCACCACCATTCACGACTGGATGTGGCAGAACTGCAGAGCTTAGATCTGATCTGTTATTTGTGGGATCGCTTAGCCCTGTCTATCACTTGCTGCTCATGCTGTTTGGCATGCAAGTAGTCCTGTGTTGTAGCTTCAGCAGGTTGACACCTCATTTTTAGGTATGCCTGGTGCTGCTCCTGGCTTCCCTCCTGCACCCTTCATCGAAACAAGGTTCATCCCCAGGCTTGATGGTAATGGTAGAGTGCGGGAATATTCTAGTTTGAGGTTACAGATTGTGGTTGAATACAATTCTGCTGCTGCTGATGACCCACAGCGTCTCATGGATGCCCAATTTTGAGTTGCTAGATCTGTTTGAAATCTATCCCATCTAACATGATGGTAGTGCCACACAACACGATGGAGGGTATCCTCAATGTGAAGGTGGGACTTTGTCTCCACAAAGACTGTGCAGTGGTCACTCCTACCGACACTGTCATGGACAGATGCATCCGCAACACATGGGTGGGTGAGGACGAGGTCAGGTAGGTTTTTTTCTCCTGTTGGTTCCCTCACTACCTGCCGCAGACCCAGTCTAGCAGCTATAGCCAGCTCCGTCTGTAGTGGTGCTACCGAGCCTCTCTTCGTGATGAACATTGAAGTCTCCCCCCCACCCCCCAGAGTACATTCTGTGCCCTTGCCACCCTCAGTGCTCCCTCCAAATGGTTTTCAACATGGAGGAGCACTCATTCATCTTGAGCACTGATTCATCGGCTGAGAGATGGCCGAAGATGATAACTGGCAAGAGGTTTTCTTTCTCATGTTTGACCTGATGCCATGAGACTCCATGGGGTCCAGAGTCAATGTTGAGGACTCCCAGGGAAACTCCCTCCCGACTGTATACCTCTGTGCCACCACCTCTGGTGGGTCTGTCCTGCCGGTGGGACAGGACATAGCCAGGGATGGTGATGGTGATTTCAGGGAATGTAGAAAAAACATTATCTAGGGTTCCTGATGACTGTTCAAAGATCCTTGTTGGAAAGGGCTCATCTTCAGATTGGACTTTTCTAATTTCAGTGAACACCATGTTGTTTCATGGGATGTGGACATCACTGGCCAGGCCAGCATTTGTTCCCCATCCCAAATTGCCATTGAACTGAGTGCCTTACTAAACCACACAGGACAGTTATGAGTCAATCACATTGCTCAGGTACTGGAATCACATGTAAGAATAGCAGATTTCCTCCCCTAAAGGACCATTAGTGAACCAGGAGGCTTTTCTTTTAATGGTAGTTTCATGGTCACCATTACTGAGAGGCAATATTTTAATTTCAGAATTATTAATTGAATTGAGATTCCACCAGTTGCTATGGTGGGATTTGAACCCAGTTCCCCAGAGCATTAGCCAGGGTTATTAGGCCAGTGACATTACCATTATGCCACCATTTAACCAAATTAATCCAACTTAACATTCTAGACTGAAAATGTCACTTCAGAAAAGTGTGAGAGAAGCAGCTGGTATCTCAGGCCTTGTACCTTAATACCTTTAGAACGAACATTAGGAAAAAATGAAAGATATTTTCTTTAAGTAAGGCAGAAACATTCGCTCTCTCTGAAGTGTTAGTTCCTGATGAGTGGATCAGAGCTGGCATGGTTTTATCCTTTGGGTACCAACCTTCCCACTTCTGGTGAGCAACATGCAACATGCACAGGCCCAATGGGCCAAATGGCCTCTAGCCCTGCTGTATCATTCAATTACTCTATGATAGCATCATAAATCACTACACTACTAACAGATAATAAGGATAAGTGTACATACCTGCACAACAGCTATTATTAGGATTTCAGGAGCAGAGGACAGTGCCTCTGAATCATGGCCCAAATAATTTACCATCCATTAATTTCAATGAATACCATATTGTTTGTGTTGTGTATTGGGCACACTATCATCTGCACCTGAATTCCTGATACACATTCCTTTAGATAAAGCTCAGTAGCAGAGTGAGTACGTCAGAGGACTTGCAATCCAGATACATGAGTTCACATCACAGCAAAATTAATTAATAATTCTGGAATGAAACAAAGCTAGTACTGATAATGGTGACCATGAAAATATCAGAAAAAGACATCTGATTCATTAATGTCCTTAGTGAAGGAAATCTGCCATCATTACCTGGTCTGGCCTGGTCTATATATATGATACCTGACCCACAAGGCCCCCTGAAATGGCCTAACAGGCCACTTAGTTGCTGACAGCAATAAATGCTGTCATTGCCAGCGCCACCCACTTCTCATGAATGAATTAAAAAGGGAGTACAGAAGGTGATTGTGTGGAATTTCCAAGTACAGCTCAATATCTTACTGTAGCAGCACTCCATGGTAACATGCTGCCCCATGAAGTGATGGAACACAGGCCTTCATCTCCAATTCCCCACAAAGTCAACATCTGAGTTCAATCTTGCCAACTTCTCAGTTACAAAGGCAATGCAGCACCTTTCACCACTTGGGGCTGTCCTGGAGCATTTTAGAGGCAACTTGGGACCTAATAAAATCATTATTCATATGGCTGAGATGATCTGCCTGCAGACGCTTTTTATGACGTCATCCCATGATTGTGGGATGTCCCCCGAACATGGACCAACACTCCTCCAAGCACCTTTCAGCACATACCACTAGGCAAAGGACAATACACAATAATTACCTCTTTAGTTTGGAGGTTCCTCACAGGCAAGTCATAGAGTGACAAATGCATTGCAAGAAGGAATTTCAGCATTGATCTATACTGAATGAGGCAATTCTGAGCTTGAAATGGTCACTGTTCACAGAGGCACCAACAGGGAGGAGTCAGTGACCTTACTGCTATGACTGAACCACTATTATATACAATTTGTATGACTGCCCTGATTATTGCAATATCCTGAAGATTGCAAGCAATGTATGTCAGACCTCTCATAATCTGAAGTGATACAGATATGGAGCCCTATTCATTGACAATTTCCTTGATGTATTTTATTATACCGTGAGCCAAACCTTTTCAGCTCATCGCTGCGAGAACTCATTTATAAGCAGAATAAAAGTCCTGCATGGGTGAGCTCTTCCTTCCTTTGGACACTTGCTTGGATGAGTCCAGCTCCAACAACACTGAAGAAGCTTGACACCATCCAGGGCAAAGCAGCCCCACTTGATTGGCACCCCATCCACAAACATTCAATCCCTCCACCACCGACGCACAGTAGCAGCAGTGTGTACCATCTACAAAATGCACTGCAGCAACTCACCAAGCCCCCTTAGACAGCACCTTCCAAACCCACAACCACTGCCATCTAGAAGGACAAAGGCAGCAGATAGATGGGAACACCACCACCTGGAAGTTCCCCTCCAAGTCACTCACTATCCTGACTTGGAAATATATCGGCGTTCCTTCACTGTCACTGGGTCAAAATCCTGGAACTCACATCCTAACAGCACTGTGGGTGTACCTATAACACATGGACTGCAGCGGTTCAAGAAGGCGGCTCACCACCACCTTCTCAAGGACAATTAGGGATGCGAAATAAATGGTGGCTTAGCCAGCAATGCCCACATGCCATGAGTGAATTGAACAAAAGAGTAGACACCTGAGAGAGTTTGTTAGTATTATAACTCAAAAGTACTATTCCCTTTCATGCTCAGGGCATGCCATCAGGGCTGTATCATCCCATGAAGTCTTGTAAGTTAAAAACTCAACAGGATTTGGGGAGGTGGATCTCAGCATGACTGCAGAGGTGGAATCTGCTGTAAGCTTCAGAATGTTTGAGGTGCCACACAGAAATTTCGTGATCAATCTGGGTGCCTGATCTCGGGGTCACTGTGGAATTTTCATGGAGATAATTGTTTTTACAAGACAATACAGTCCTTTTGGCAGAAGGCCCACTCTTGCATGTTACACGTTAATACAAAGCACCCATTTCACATGAAGCAAAGAGAAATGATACTGAAGTAACTGAGGAAGCCACCAACACCATCACAGCTTAAAATATCACAACCCAGAGGGAAAGAAAAAAAAAAATGACACAAACCAACCAAACAATCCTATATACACGTTGCACATTTTCACATGTACCAGCTACCTTAGTTACTACTTCACTGCAAGGAGTTGCTCTGCTTTTAACCTTCTGTCCTCTCCAATTTCATCCAGTTGCAAACCGTGCCCATTAATTCTGTGGAAGATATTTAGACAGCTGCATGACTCTTGTACAGTTGGTTCCACTCATGGGAATCCCATTGGATGTGTGAGTTTAGCAGAGCAGTGAATGCGGCTGTCATAATAATCTTTGTGGCCAAACCTCCTTTCCCTGCTTTGCCAACGTCTCAACTTTGCCGAGCCCTCTCAACTTCTGAAGCTGAGAGTTATCGGTTTTAAACCCCAACGCAGGGTTTGAGCATGTAATCAAGGTTGGCACTCCAGTGCCGTGCTGAGAGAGTGCGGCACTGTCCGAGGCACTGTCAATGGGAATGGAATTTTAAAGGCATCCATCTTTGAAAATCCATCTTTTGGATGAGATATTGACACTATTTGGAAGAACAGTTCTCCCGGTGTCCTGAACAATATTTGTCCCACATCTAACATCACCAAAAAAGAAAAGAAAACCTGGTCCTGGTCACATTGCTGTTTGTGGGAGCTTCCTGTGCACATATTGGCTGCTGTGTTTCCTACATTACCACAGTGACTTCATTGACTGGAAAGCATTTTGGGATGTTCTGTGGTCATAAAAGGTGTTATAGAAAATAAAGTATTTTTTAAAAATTAAGCTGGTGTCTGCTTGTGTTGATGGGTGTGAAAAGAGACACAAAATCATACAAGTGCCCAGGTTCATTTTTTAATCTCTGCGGAGCTAACTTGTCATATCTATGGCAAGAGGTGGGTTGTTATAACTGGATTTCCTGGCCATGATCAAGGTCATCCAGATCATTGGGATGTGCATGTGCACAGCATAGCTGCAAAATATATGCGTGGATGTGAGGTGAGGACAGGATCGGGTTTGGCTATAACACCCTTCCTGGCCAAAGTACCAGTAACGTGGAACCACTAAGCTACAAAACTGTCAATAATCTAGATCTATAAAGCTAGAGAACAGCAACACACAATGTCAACTTTGAACGAAAGGATGAAGAAAGTACTTGTGTTTGTATAGTGCCTCAAGATATCCTAAAGAACTTTACCGCCAATAAATATTTTAAAATGTAATCACTGTTGTAATGTAGAGGATGTAACATTCAATTTGCAGGCAGCAAGCTCCCACAAACAGCAATGAGATAAAAGACCAGATAATCTTTTTTTTTAATTGATCTTGGTTGAGAGATAAATATTGGCCAGTGCACCTCTGAGGGTGACGCCTCTGTTCTTCTTCAGAATAGTGTCGTGGATCTTTTACGCCCAGCTGAAAGGACAAACAGTGCCTTGGGTTATCGTCCCATCCAAAAGCTAACACCTTCAGCAGTGCAGCACTCCCTCAGTAATGCACTGGGAGTGTCAGCCTGGGTTATGTGCTCAATACTTTGGAATGAGACTTGAACCCGCAAGACTTTGAGGTAAGCGTGCTACCGCCGAGCAGCTGAGAGTGGCTGGTCAGTTGCCCATCGCGCACACTGTCCAGTTTACCTTCCCACAAGGTGGACACACTCCCTCCCACTGGGTTTGAAACTCAAAGCCCCTACAGCATGGGGTGCGAAACACATTAGTTTATTCTGTGATCCCACACTTCCAGCAGCTAACTACACCTCCAGGACCTCAGGCCAGAGAATCAGGGCCGCATTGTTGAAGCCTTAACTTCAGCATGAACAGTGCACAAGTGTGGCCTCCCTGCTAGAAGTGTGGGATCACAAGGTCACCCCATTAGTCCGGTGTATGTTATATATTGTAAAGTTAAAGGTTGAATCTGTCATACATGGAGTTATTTTTTGCATTGTGATTAAGTGTCTTTGATTTGTGCTGTAGATTTGACCACCTATCTGCTACTTTGCATTTCCTCCTTTATAGGGCATAGTGCCATCATTAACTTGGCATCGGAAATATCAATGGCCGTAACTCTAAGGGACACTACACCGCCTACAACATCAAGGTGTTAAGTACTCTCAATGAAAGCAGCTCTTCCTTCAGTGTCTTCTTTAAGCGGTATCCACAATGACCGAAGGCACCCCTGCCGCACCCCACCCCCCAACCCCAACCACCCAGCGCCCCCCAAAAATAAAAGATTTCTAACTTCTGTCTGAATTGTTCTTTAGGGCTTTTCATCTCCCCCAATGGTCTTGCTTTGATTTATTAGTCCTCTGTTTGACCTGCATTAACACTCCAAACCCACCTATCCCTTCCAAACCCACCACCAGCCAACCTGATGCACGCAGCCTGCCATTTCACTCAACGAATGGAATTCGAGACCTGCCAGTTTTATGACAGGATGGGAGATTTTGTGGTGCAATGGATAGCGTCCCTGCCTCTGAGCCAGAAGCTCTGGGTTTGAGTCCCACTTTGAGAAGATAGGCCAGCTTACAACCACAGAAGATGTGCTGGTAATGTGGCCTATGGTAGGTGGTAAGAGCGGGAGAGTCTCTTGGTCAGCCAGAACCGTGTGATAGCTGCAGGTCCAACAGCATCCCCATGTTAAACGACTCCATGTGCAAGATCTTGTCACAGGCTGTACTCTGTGGCAAGCAGCCTCCTTGCCCCAAGGGGCTGCTGCTGATAATGACAGGATGGTGACATTACAATCGCTCCATTATGCTCCCTTGCTTGCTCAGTCACTGCCTGTTCATTCATGACACGTAAGACTGTTTTGAGGTACAGACCCCTTTTCAGAGATTAACCACCTCACATGTCTTCACCCATAACCTTTCAGAAATGTATCTAACTGTTTCTCAGATTCTTTTTACCTGTCGACAGTAGCCCAAACAAACCAGCAGTCAACACGACAGAATTTCTTTTCCAGCTCATTAACTATTATGTCCCTCACATTCTAACAGGATGAAAGATTCTCTCTCCTCCTTCACCCTCCAAAGGCTCAGGAGGGGAGTGATGCACACATTCGCAATCAATGCACACATTCGCAATCGATGCACACATTCGCAATCGTTGTTCCCTTTGTTTTCAACAGGAGGGCATAAGGTATGGATGCAAGCTGTCTCCAATGAATTCCGGGGCATCTGGCTTTAACAAAAATCAACAAAATCAAAAACCATAGACTGCCATTGAGATAGGCAACTGGATTCAGAGCCTTTGTATGGGTGAGAGAAGGACTTAAGTTTGAAAGATGTCTTGGACCCTTAGTCAAAAACACTCTGGTAACCAACAATCAGCCAGGTTCATTCTGGAACTATATGCCATTCCACTTTTCACATTGGCCTTCCTCACTGATAGTTATCTCTAAACCCATTGATGAGATGTCCTTACCCTGGTTTGATTGCCGGAGGTTCAGGTAAAGGTGCAGCAAAGTTATCTTTTCCTACAAGCCAATAGGTTTCTTCTATGCCTTTACCCTGAAATATGAAGAACAAGGGTCCATATTTTCCTCTGGCTCTTAATCAGCACAAGAATAGATGTACAAAAATCGGCATGAATAAACAGATGAACAAGTATCAGTAATGGGCATTTCATATAATAGCACTGCTACAACAAGACTTGCATTTAAATAATACCTTTAACATAGAAAAACACGCTAAGGTGCTTCACAGGAATGTAGCCAGCCAGAAATTGGCACTGAGCCAAAGAATGAGACACCGGGAGAGGTGATTAAATGCTTGGTCAAAGAGGTAAGTTTTAAGAAGCCTTGTAAAGGAGGAGAGAGAGAGAGAATCGGGGCGAGAGAATTCCAGAGCTAAGGGACAAGGTGGTCGCAGGCTCAACCACCAATGGTGGGACAAAGGGAGTGGGAAATTACAGAAGAGGCCGGAGTTGGAGGGACATAGAGATCTGGGAGGACAGAGATGCTGGAGGAGTTTGCAGAGCTGCTCAGAGTAGAGATCACAGTAGGCCATTGCTTCAAGTTTTCATCAGCGATGAAAAAACTATAGTCGAGATTTGAGACACTGGGATTATTTTCACGGGAGCAATGAAGGCTAAGAGAAGATTGAATAGAGCTGTTTTTAAATTATAAATGGTGGCGTGAACAGGGAAGGACTGTTTCCTCTGGTCAATGAGAACAAGGATAGAGTTTAGGTCATTGACCCAAAACATGAACTCCGCTTCTCTTTCCCTCCACAGCATTTTCTGTTTTCCCTTCAGATTTCCAATCTCCACAGTATTTGGCCTTTGTTACAGAGTTTAGGAAGATTGTTGAAATGTGAAATGCATCGTAGTAGTTCAGATGGAGAGCATTGCACCGTTTAGGAGAAAATGGGTAAATGTTTGAATCAGACGTAGATACAGGGAGAGGGTTGGTTTCAGGATGTTCCAGCAAGGAGCTGGTATAGATATAATGGGCTGCAAACACATATCATTCTGAAATATTAAAACAGAAAATGCTGGAAATACTCAGCCGGTCAGGCAGCATCTGTGGAGAGAGGAACAGAGTTAACGTTTCAGGTGGCTGACTTTTCATCATTCTGTGGTTCTTGTTCTCATCCCATATAGGTTCAAGCACTGGGACAATCTGTGAACGTGTTTTGCTAACTCAGTTTAACGTGTTGTGCTAACTAAGTGTGACCTCTGAATGTGTTTTGCTAACAATCTGTAATTTATTCTCAGAACACAAAAAACTCACAATAGAGAAAAAAATACTGCAGTTAGTGAGCTAGCATCTGCACAGATGTGACGGGCCAAATAGCCTCCTCTTGTGCTGTGACTTCAATGGTTAAAGAACTGTTTGACAATTGTGCTAGTTAAGTGAAAACTTATATGTTTGAAAGTTTATTAGGAGTTTTATACCCTTGTTTCTCTGCAATTGCCACTTGTGAATTTGTGGTTGAAAGAAAAATCAGACAGTCACTAAAAGAAGCAAATATTAGGAAATCAAACATACAACAATGAGAAGCTGCCTGCTGCCCTCCGATGATGCTAGCCCATTTTACATCATGCCTGTCATGTTGCTTGACCCAAATAGGTTAATTCTACCCAATTTGATGCTGATTACCTTCAATTTAAAATTTTTTTTATTATATATTGCCAAAAGGAGACATTTTGTCAAAGCCTTTCATCTTGCACTCATCACGACAATCAGGCAAAGCAACAACTTTATACTGTATGGGGTGGGGGGTTGCAATTGGCCAGGTGGCTGGTGTGCATCAGATTGGTGCCAGCAGCAGCATGGGGTTAGATTTCCCTGTTCTGGCTGGGGGAGGATTCGGGAGCTGCCTCGTTGCCCTGTCTGTGGCGGAGGCATGGCACTGTGGGTCGGACCTGCCTTTAGGCAGAGAACTCAAGGAGAACATGGCCATGACGCACTATTGTAGCCCAGTTTCTGTTTTAGGCTTGGGCTTGGGTTTAAATCCATTCCAGGCTGACGTTTGCGATGATCCAGAACGGTTTGCTAGGTGCAGGCTCTGCTGGAAAGGTCCTGCGCCCCTACAACCTCAGACACTGAGGATTCAAGGAATGAATTGTAGGAGGAATGGAAATGTCATATTGGTGTAGTGGGGTCGTAATCTGAGATTAAGGTTTACCAGTGGAGCAAAAGAGGGGGCTCTTTATTTTGTGTAGCATGGGCTATACCTGGTGTCATAGTACTTCAGACTGACGGTGGGTGTAGGTAGCGGAAAATGACCCAATCGTCAACATGGACATCCCCACCTTGAAGAGTGTGGTATTTTGCATGCAACATATTTCTCAAATAGCAAATGAAGAGGGCCACTAGTGCACAAAGTTTGCAACTTGTTGAGAAATGATCTTCCTCACCTTCAGCTCGGTTTTCCCTCTGACCTGTATTCGATAGCCATCATTCAAACTGCGGAGGATTTTTACTGTGCTCTGATTGACATGAATTCGATAAGCTGGAATCCAGAAACAGAAAATTAAATAGAGAACAAGAAATACTCCCCTTGCTTTGTCAGGCTGCTTGGAAAGAAAGAAAGAATTTTCATTTATATAGCGCCTTTCATGAACTCAGGACCTCCCAAAGCACTTCCCAGACACGAAGTGCTGTTTGTAGTGTAGCCCCTGTTGCAATGTAGCAAAATGTGGCTGGCAATTTGTACAGAGCAAGATCCCACAAAGAGAAATTAGATAAATGACCTGATACTCTGTTTTAGTGATGTTGGTTGAGGGATAAATGCTGACCAGAAGGCCAGGAGAACTCCCTGACTCTTCACTGAGATAGTGCCATGGGATCTTTTCCATGCACTTGAGGGGGCAGACAGGGCCTCAGTTTAACATCTCCCCTGAAAAATAGTACCTCTGACAGTGCAGTAGCACTCCCTCATAATCCATCCTTATAATGGTATTTCTAAATGTCTAGTGACTTATGGTAGGCTCACTTTCAACCTTTCTGATTGGGTGGTTATTCCTTCACCACCTCCCACCCTCCCCATCCAATATGAAGCAATGGTCTCCACTCACTCCCAATGGTCTCCACTCACTCCCAATGGTCTCCACTCACTCCCAATGGTCGCCAAGCACTATTAGTAGCAGCTGAGGGAATGATGTAGTTTTACAAAAAGAGGCCGCAGGTGCTCACCTCTCTCTAAGAGCTGAATTCTCACTGAGTTGGGAAGACTGTGCAGACCATTAAAAAGGCAGGTGGAACCTGGATGTACCCACTTGCAACAGATCCAAACTTTGCTGGCAGGGGAAGGGGCTGGGGTGTAAATCGCACAAGAGAGAAACCTGAACTCAGCAGGACTAGTTGAACTTAGTGCTGAGTTCAAACAGGCCCCATTTTGGTTGCTCCTTAACCTGCAGTTTGGGAGTCACAAATTGATGGAGTAGATGTAAACGCTCTTGAAGGGTGGATAAGGTCTGCTTAAGTGTCATGATTTGGAGTTTTTTAAGTGCCCCGTTCTTTACACATGAAAAATGGATGAAGCTGTCAGAGTAAAAAAAATCTGCTGTATTGCTTTGATTGATAGACCACCTGGTACCGGTTAGAAAAAAGCATTATCAACTATTTGTGCAATTTCAATAGAGTTATTTATTGAAATTTCCCAAGGGGTGTTGTTATGTCATTATGAACATTTGGCTGAATTTCAAAAGCTACAATTATCCCGGCAGGAGGCTCTGACACCATAGTTTTATTGACAGTTTAAAGGGACAATTAATGAATTAGCTGCCTTTGATGTGAGGTCTGAATAGAAGTTTGTTTGTTTTTATAATAGATTAACCACTTGATATTTAAAAGCTCTGAATGGGTTTCGTGATTTTTTTTTACTATTAGGTGTGTATGAGTGAGAGCCTTACTAGATTGTGAGCGGCTTAATTTTTTTTTCATCTCCACATGGCTCCTGAGGTCTGTCTATGGTGGATAGTGGGTGAGTGGCTGTGGAGGGCGCATGGGGCTATGAGGAGCCATGGGGGTATGAGGGGACATGGAGGATGGGTGGGGGGCATGGGTTGGTATGGAGAAGCCATAAAGGACATAACAGAGTATGCGGGATGGGTGGGGACATGAATTGCCATGGAGAGGCCATGGGTGAAAGGTGGTGGAGTGAGGAAGTGTGAGGGGTGAGGACTTGAGGACCTACCAGCTTCTAAAACAACTGGGACAAAGCCCTAGAGAACTGAGGCGGGGTTTCTAACCAGCCCTCTTTGGCACTTGTCCACCCACCCCACATCCCCCTGCCCTGCCCCATGGCCGCCTATGATGTGCTTCTTGGGTCAGCAGGCCTGACTCCATCCAGCCCACTCCTCCCTGGAGAGAAATTTGTGTCTTAACGGGGTCCTTTAAACTGATGCGAGTCTGCTGAGTTGGGAATACTTAGGGTCAGGTTTTCACTACCAAGGTCGGTAGTGAAATTTTCCAACTCAAGCTACCCGCCACAATAGCGCAAATCCGGCTGTGAGTATTGGATAATTGATGAAAGAGCCAGTGGAGATAAAGACTTTTTTTTAACACAAGAAGTTATGAACTGGAATGCGCTGCCTGAAAGGGCAGAGGGAGCAGATTCAATAGTGATTTTCAAGAAGAACTTAGGTAAGTACTTGAAAATTTGAGCTGTGGGGGAAGAGGGGAGGAGTGGAATAAATTCCATAGCGCTTTCAAAACGCCAGCACAGGTATAAGGGGCTGAATGGCCTCCTCTGTATGAATCATTGTATAATGCTCAGGGTACAAATGACAAAGCACGACCGCGTCTGTTGGAATGGGTGGAGACACGTTTAACATCAATCTCAATAAGATCCTCCGCTTTCTTTCTCTTGGTGCCCCAGTTAATATCGGACACCACGAACGTTAACCCGACTCAGTAATACT
The DNA here is from genome assembly GCF_964194155.1 of Cetorhinus maximus. NCBI lineage: Eukaryota > Metazoa > Chordata > Chondrichthyes > Lamniformes > Cetorhinidae > Cetorhinus > Cetorhinus maximus. The sequence continues at coordinate 7,673,282 of NC_135885.1, forward strand.
CACGCAGGGCTGTAGATTCCATGCGTGAAGCTGTGTTAATTGTATCTCCAAAGAGGCAGTATCTGGGCATGGTGAGTCCCACAACTCCAGCCACACATGGCCCTGCGAGGGAGGGGAGAAGAGAGGGGGTGAAAGGAGAATTCTGAATGAGCTGAGAGGTGCACACAATGACAAGATTTGATGGCCTTGCAAAACAAACGCGTTTCTTGGCCCATGAATTCATTAAAAGAACTGATCGAGGAATTTTGTACAAGGACCATCACTGAATCCCCCACTATCCACATCCTGGGGGTTATCAGCTTTGTGTGAAGTAAAAGGCAGAACTTGCAATTTGAAAATTGTTGAATAGAGAGACATGTTGTCGAAGCTTTTCAGCTTGCACCCATCAGGACAAAATTGCAAGAATGCCAAATTTCAAATGATCACAACAATTTATACTAAAGGAGAAAAGGGTGCTGATTGGTTAGCAAGTCGACTCTGATTGGCCAAGGCATTGCCCTGGAGAAAGGAACAGGGAACCAAAGGTTCCCCAAGCTCCTGGGTAATTCCAAAAAGGTGCAAGGCTTGATAATGTTCTTTCTGTTTGCAGAGAATTTGCCCCTGCATATGAATGTATCTTACTTCTAGCAAGCGTAAATGTGCCAGGTTACGAGCTCAACTGATTATCTTAAAACGATTACTAGTGTAGCTATTGGCGCACTCAGGGATGTTCAGCCAATGCTGTCCAATCACTGAATCATACCCAATCATAGGCTTTTTTTAACGATTTTATATAATAAAATGTTATATAATAAAACTTACAATTTCATATAATGCCTTTCACAACCTCACGACATTGCAAAGAACTTTAGAGCCAATGAAATACTTTTGAAGTGTAGTTACTGTTGTAATGTAGCAGACAGAGCAGCCAATTTGCATACAGCAAGCTCCCACAAACAGCATGAGATAAAAATTTCCAGAAAATCCTTTTTCTGTGATTGTTTTTACATTCATTCATAGGATGTGGGCATCACTGGCTAGGCCAGCATTTATTGCCCATCCCTAATTGCATTTAAAAGTCAACCACATTGTCGTAAAAATGTTCACAAATGCACCTTTGGGAAGGAAACCTGCCACCCTTACCTGGTCTGGAGTCACATGTAGGCCAGACCAGGTAAGGGTGGCAGATTTTCTTCCCTAAAGACATTCATGAACAATCTTACAACAATCAGCAATGGTTTTATCATTGTCATCATCAGGCTTAATTCCAAATTTTTAATTAATTAAAATTTCACCATCAACTGTGGTGGGATTTGAACCCAGGTCCCCAAGAGCATTACCCTGGGTCTCTGGAATACTAGCCCAGTAACAATGCCATTATGCTGCCACCACCCCTGGGATAAACATTACTTTACATCTCACCCACACAATACATGAACTGTGAGTTATTGGCCTCCATTATAACTTGGGATGGGATTGTTCTGCGTGTGAGGTAAGGTCAGGCTATAGACTCCCTTGCTGAGGCCAGGAGAGGTTTTTAACTCCAAGCCCTCATTTCCATCTCCAGTCCTAGACGCCCACCTGAAGTCAGCAGGAATTTGCGCCTGGCAGGTGAGCAGGAGTTAGAATTCATTGGTACCCATGAGACATAAGTACATATAAGTGGTGAGAGGCATAAAGAGGGCTGGCTGGCCCAGAGGTGGTTGGAGTTGGGGGAGGGGGTGCAGGCAAGGGAGGCCCAAGGTTTCTGTATAGAGGTCAGAGGAGAAATTCTGCCCCCTCCTGGATCACAAAGAAATTACCTCGATATGCTGTCTCTGGCTCTCAATCCAACTCCAAGAAGGAAAGCTGCTATTGCTGCCCATTGCCCCAGAGGGTTAGTCATTGAGGATTGAGCATATTCCACAGAGAGCAATAGATTTTTGGGGTCAAAGGGAATTAAGAGATAAGGGGATGGTGCAGGAATGTGGAGTTGACATAGAAGATCAGTCTGGTCTTGTTGAATGGCAGACCAGGCACGGAGAGCTGAATGGTCTATTCCTGCAGCTATGTTTTCTGTTCCTGCGCTGGGTTAAGATAGAAGATAGGAACTCGATTAAATAATTAAGTATTTGAAAGGGACCCCACTGGCTAAGGGGTGCATGTCCTTATTGTCTGCAGCCAATCGGAACAGGGTGGAAAAGGAGTGGGTAAGACCCCTGCTCTATTTTAACTGGCCCCGCTCTGGTGGAAATTTTGGCAGATGTCGATGTGGGGAGAGGGAGCTAAAGTCAACATTGATGTCAAATTCCCCTTTGCTGGGATTCCTAACTCCAATAGTGTCAAAATCTCTCCCAGGAGGCTCTTTCATTTTAAGGAGAGATCACAGGCGTCACATGTGTTAACATTTCTGTTCCGAGGCCCTTACCTGAATGCATCCCTATTCTTATCTTGATGGAGACATCAGGCATGTGTCTCATTTTGAAGGTACCCACTGAGCTGAGGATATCCAGAGACATGTTGGCTATCTCAGCAGCGTGCTTATTGCCATTTCTCTTCGGGAGCCCTGATGCCACCATGTAGGCATCGCCAATGGTTTCGACCTGAAGCAATTAAAGGAAATGCTAGCATTTATACAACAACCTCTCAGACCACAAATGACTCAAAGGGTTTTTAATGCAGTGAATTACTATTTAATGCAATCCATCCAATTATTACTGTATGATCATTGGCAGCTGTGCCTTTAACTGCTCAGGCCCTAAGCTAGGGTTGTCAACTGTGATTAAATGTTTTCCTTCGGTTTCATCACATGACCGTCCCCCACACTCCAGCCATTCGTCAGCCAGCTCATCCATCCTCATGACTTACTGCCTTCCTAAGCCAATTGGAAAGCAAAAAGACTCATTACCCAATTGGATGATGCTTGACTGTTAGCCAAACAACCCTTTCTTGCCCAAATTCAATATTTTTATGACCAGTAAAGAGAAATGGTCAAATAAAATACAAAAAAACAACAATCTTTTTTCATGTCCCAATAATTTTTCTCCAGGGTTGCACACAGCAGTGTCCTGGAAATTGATCTTCAATTCCTGGGGACTCCAGGCCAATACTGGAGGATTGGCAACCCTACCCTAAGCTCTGGAATTCCCTCCCTACTCTCCTCTGCCTTTCTCTCCTCTTTTAAGCTGTTGTTATAGACTCAATAATAACTTGCATTTATGTATCACCATATAGTAAAAAAAACCCCAAGGCATCTCGCAGCTGTGTAATCAACAAAGAATTGACACCGAGCCAAAGGAGATATTCGGACAGGTGACTAAACGCCTGGTCAAAGAGGTAAATTTTAAGGAATGTCTTAAAGGAGGACAGAGAGTCGAAAAGGCTGGAGGAAGAAATCCTAGAGTTTAGGCCCTATATGGCTGAAGGCACGGCCATCAATGGTAAGAGATGGAAAGTGGAGGATAGCGTTGGAGGAACGCAGAGGTGCGTAGGGCTGGAAGTGATTACAGAGATAAATCAAGGCCATGAGGGGATCTGAAAAAAAAGTGTTAGGCATTCAGGGATCAGGAGTCAATGTAGGCCAGTGAGCACAGGGGTGATGGATGAGTGGGATTTGATGCACGTTAGGATTCAGGCAGCAGAGCTTTGGATGAGCTCACTTTTAAGGAGGGTGCAAGGTGGGAGGTGAGGAATGGAATAGTCAAGTCCGGAGAAAACTCATGTTATGTAGACAACCATGTCAGCTACATCCCACAAACAACAACGAGATGAATGAACATTTTTTCATTTGTCGAGGGAGGATTTTTAGACAAGATAACAGACCTCTCCGATTATCAAATAGTGTCCTGGGGTCTTTAACACCCCACTGAAGTGGCGGACAAGGAAACAAGGACCTCAGTTTAATAGTTCATTCCAGAAAGATTTACCTCCAATAGTGCAGCAATCTCCAGTATGGAGAGGGCAGCACATTTCAAAACCTGGCTAGAGGCTCAACCCCATAATCTTTTGGAGCTAGTAACTAATTGAGCGATTGAAAATTATGAGAGGCCTAGACAGGCTCGATAGGAAGGACCTACTTCCCTTTGCAGAGAGGTCAATAACCAAGGGGCATAGGTTTACTGTAATTGGAAGAAGGTTTAGAAAGGATTTCAAGAGTACATTTTTCACCCAGAGGATGGCGGGGGGTCTGGAACTTACTGTCTGAAAGGCTGGTAGATGTAGAAACCCTAATCACATTTCAAAAAAAAAAATTGGACATGTAAATGCTAATTGTGGCACTATAATCCAGGAGTTCTTAAAAGTGTGGTCCACAAGGATCCTCCGGGTGGTCCGGGGGCTGCTCCAACATGCAAGTCACCAATATGCAACATCATACCCCAGGCCATATGAGGGAACGGAGCAGAGCCCTTAGCCCACCACTCGCTTGACATCACTCGATAAAACTGGCTCCTGCGCGAATGGCGTGAGTTGTCATAAACGTGAACAACAACAAAGTAGTTTTATAAGCAAGATTCATGTTTGGTTAATATCGATGTAAGATAAGTATTAGTTTCTCAGAAGAAGATTATGATGATCTTATAAAACATTAGAAAGCTTCAAATAAACATGTTCTCTTGTAACTTTACTGTTTGGCATACAAAATTTTCTATATCCTTGTTTCCGGCATGAATTAATAAATTACTTATGATATTTAATTTTAAAAATGCACATAAATTTATTACATTTCCATTCATTCTGATGAGTTTTTCCTCATGGTGGCAAGCGAAAGCGGGTGGGGTAGCACCATTGCAGGGTCCTTTTCTGGGATATGCTCTTGAAGTGCTGTAACCTATAGGGCTTCAGATCAAGAGTTGGACGGTGGGATTGGGCTGAATAACTCTTGTTTGGCCAGCACGGACTTGTTGGGACAAAGCAATTTGTCCTGGTACATGAATCACGAAAAGTTAGTGTGCAGGTACAGAAAACAATTAGGAAGGCAAATGGAATGTTGGCGTTTATTGCAAGGGGAATGGAATATAAAAATAGGGATGTTTTACTGCAGCTGTACAGGGCCTTGGTGAGACCACAGCTGAGGTACTGTGTTCAGTTTTGGTTTCCTTATTTGGAAAAGGAGACAATTGCGTTAGAAGCAGTTCAGAGAAGATTCACACGACTCATTCCTGGGGTGAAGGGCTTATTTTATGAAGAAAGATTGAACAGGTTGGACCTATACCCATTGAGTTTAGAGATGATCTTATTGGAACGTATAAGATCCTGAGGAGACTGGATGGAATGAAAACTGGGAGGATGTTTCCTCTTGTGGGGGAGACTAGAACCAAGGGGCACAGTTTAAAAATAAGAGTCCCCCTTTTAAGATGGAAATGAGGAGAAGTTTTTTTCTCTCAAAGGGTTATTAGTATGTGGAATTCTCTTCCCCAGAGAGCAGTGAAGACTGGATCATTGACTTTATTCAAGGCTGAGTTAGATATATTTTTGATAGACAAGGGGGTCAAGGCTTATGTGGAGACAGACAGAGAAAGTGGAGTTTTTTTTATTCTTTGATAGGATTTGGGCATTGGGGCAAGCCAGCTTTTGTTGCCCATCCCTAATTGCCCTTGAACTGAATGGCTTACTGGGCCATTTCAGAGGGTTGTTAAGTCAACCACGTTAACACTGACACCCGTCAGCAAGAATCAGACGTGAAAAATGAGCGAAGGGGTCGAGATGTCCCTGAAACAATATCCTAGGGAGGAGGCAACACCTTCAGGAAGGATAGGAAAGCATTGGAAAAGGTGCAATTACAGGTTTGCTAGGGGATTAATGGGTTGGAATTATAAACAGGGACTTATGCAGTTAGGGGGTTCACTTTCTTCACTGGAGGTGAGAAAGTTCAAGGGGTGACCTTCAAGCTGATTGGTAAATTGTTCCCATTGGTTTGTGAAACGTTCATGTGAGGACAGAATTTAAGATAATCATTATAAAGAATTACAGGAAGAAAATCGTTAAAGAGTGATTAAAAACTATACATTTTGAAAGGGGATTTGAGTGTGGCTGGTAAACATGAAGATTTAAGAGAATGGGGAGGCAGTGAGGTTAGAGCAGCAGGGATCGTAAATAGAAAGAAATACCAAAACAGGCTTGAGGCGTTGAGCAGCCTATTTGAGCAAAAGAATGTTCTATGGAGACAAATTTCTCTCGAAAAAGTGCAGAACCTCTCGCTTGTCGAGCTGGCAGTAAATTCCACTTTTCCAGAGCTCCCAGAGCTCTTTTGGCAAAAGTACAACAGATGAGGGTGAGAGAATCACCACAGAATCGCCACATTCACTTTAAATGTGGTGCCAAAAATTTGTGGGTAGAAGGAGGCGCTGGGTGTTGGAGGTGAGAAAATGGACCAATCTCATCAAAAGCTTAAAGAAAGAAAAAGGCTTATATTCTTATAGCAATCTTGCACAATCTCAGAATGTCACAAAGCACTTTACAGCCAATGAAGTGCTTTGGAAGTGTGGCCAATGATGTACTGTATGAAATGCAGCAGCTATTCTGTGCACAGCAAAGAGCCAAGAAATAATTGACCAGATCATTTGATTTTAGTGGTGTTGATTGAGGAATAAATATTGGCCAGAATACTGGAGAGAACACCCCTGCTCTTCCAAAATAGCAGCTGGAGATCTTTCATTTCCACCTGAGAGGGTGGATGGGCCTTGGCTTAATGTCCCATCCAGAAGATGGCACCTCTGACAGTGCTACACTTCCTCAGTACTGCACTGGGAGTATCAGAATAGAACTCATGGTCTTGAAGTGGATCTTGAACTCCAGGAACCTTCCTACTCAGAAGTGAGGGTGCTAGCAGTGGTTATCAGAGCTGCAGGTTAGACAGTGCAGGAGAAAGGACTGACATAACTACTCTATTCTTTGATCCGTTACCACATTGACATTCACATCTAGGCTGCAGACAAATGAATCCTTACCTTGTAAACATCATGATTGCCTAAAACAGCATCAAACAAAGTGTAGAGGTCATTCAAGAGGTCAATGACCTCTATAGGCTCACTCATTGCTGATATGGTTGTGAAGCCAACAATGTCACTAAAGTAGATCGTCACCTGGTCAAAATATTCAGGTTCTACGTTCCCGCCCATTTTCAAGACTTCAGCAACAGACCTAGAAGAGAAAGCAAGTGGGGGAAATGGAAGCAAGATGGTGATAGACAATTTTTACCCTTAGATGTTGCAACAGGTTCCTAGACAAACCCATTGCTAGCTTTGCGGTGTTCTCACGCTCAGATGCTGAAACCAATATTATCATCAGAGTCATAAACTCATGCATGTGTCAGAGCTACCTTCTTACTCTAAACTGAACCTTGTGAACCCAACTGTAGACGTATTTAAGAGGAAGCTCGATTAAAAAAAGACATGAGAGAGAAAAGAACAGCAGATATGCAGATAGGGTGGATGAAGTAGAGTGAGAGAGGGCTCATGGGGAGCATAAACACCAGCATGGAGCCAGATGGCCTGTTTCTGTGCCATAGGTTCTATGGAGCTTCCCTGGGGATATGTGCTGGCAGGCTGAAGACAATCCTTGCCGTGGGGGTGAGCTGCCTGCGGAGCTGGTGAAAGGCGCAGGAAGCTCGTTCTGAAGGCATAGCTGATGCCCGAAGACCAGTTTCAGGACAACCTCTGTGTTCGGGCGCACACTGCTCAGAAATAGGCGCGGGTTGATTTTTACCCCGTGGTTTTGGTTGAAATCATTTCACTGAGACAACAGTTCAGGTTCAGCCATCCACACATTTTGACACATTAAACCAGTAAGAGGTTTCCTGAACGAGGACCCATGTTGACAGTTCCTGGAACCCAAAAACGAGCAGATAAAACTGCAGAGATTAGCCTGTGATTAATCTAGAACTTTTGAGCTGGTACATGGAGCTGTCCAGTGACATTCTGGTCATACAGGTAAAGTAACATAGTGGGTACATTATGAGTTTAGTAATCCAGAGGCCTGGATTAATGATCCAGAGTCACAAATTCGAATCCCACCATTGTAGCTGAGGAATTTAAATTCAATTAATTAAATCTGGAATAAAACGCTTGTATCTATAATGGTGACCATGCGACTGCCTGATTGTCATAAAAACCTTTGGTTCACTGAGGTGGTAATGACCAGGAACTGTAACCAGTCCATCAATAAGAATTTGAAAGAAGCCAACATTTAAAAGTCCAAAAAAAGGTACTTCAAAAAGGCTGTTTGCAATTAAATATCTTCAGAAATTAGACAAGTTTTGCCTTCCAACATTCTATGGAATCCTGAAGCTGGACCTAAAAAATAGCCCTTGAAAACCATAGACACAAAGAGTGACTTCTTCAATATGCTAGTCAAGAAATGACAGAGATAATTAAGCCAAACAATGAAATGCATCCATCCAAGATTTACAGGTTTTGTCTCAGATTGCTGTGAACTGCAACATAAACTTACAGGCTAATGAGCTATGAAACCATTGTGTCTGGGTGTGTCCCGAGATTCACTTTTTTTATTCGTTCATGGGATGTGGGCATTGTTGGCTAAGCCAGCATTTATTGCCCATCCTCGTTGAGAGGGCATTTAAGAGTCAACCACATGCTGTGGGTCTGGAGTCACATGTAGGCCAGAGCAGGTAAGGACAGCAGATTTCCTTCCCGAAAGGGCATTAGTGAACCAGATGGATTTTTATGATAATCCGCAATAGTTTTGTGGCCAACATCATCAGACCTTTAATTCCATATTTTTATTGAATATTCAAACCCTGGTCCGCAGAGCATTGCCCCAGGTCTCTGGAATACTAGTCCAATGACAATACCATTATGCTGCCACCACCTCCCCCTGTGCTAATGCTAATCCCAAAGAGCTGTTTCATTACAGCAAGGCCTGATAATGTGATAAACCAGAAAACTCCCCATTAAAACTTCTTCATATGCTGGAAAAACTCAGCAGGTCTGACAGCATCAGTGGAGAGGAACACAGTTAACGTTTCGAGTCCATATGACTCTTCAACAAAACTAAGGAAAAATAGAAATGAGGTGAAATATAAGCTGGTTGTGGGGGAGGGGGGGTTGGGACAGGTGGAGCTGGATAGGGGGCCAGTGATAGGTGGAGGCAAAGAAGAGATTGCCAAAGATGTCAAAGGTGTTAAAGATGGCAATCTCTTCTTTGCCTCCACTTATCACTGGCCCTCTATCCAGCTCTACCTGTCCCACCCCCACCCCCCACCCCACAATGTGCTCTCATGATTATTTGCATGTGACGATCACATGATTTTAGCTAGTAAGACAAAGATATGCTTAATCCAGGTTCCTGCTCTGGTCTAATTTTACACAGTCTCATTTCCCTGATTTCCTCCCAAATTAATCCCATTTTAGGCTGAAAATGGACAAGAGGAATGTCACCCAGTTTAGACCAATTATCTTGCTCCCTTAGCTCTGGCCCAGCTCCCATTAGCTAACTCAGTGCAGCAAGCAGTAGGGGGAGTGGAAGAAGAATTGGCAAAAGAAATGGCTTCAAATATCTACCTGCACAAGGTTATAATTTCCCAAACCTTTGTAGAAGAATTGGCAACTAGCAGTGTACATGATGAACCCACCCCACCCCCTGCTCCCACTTGGAAGGTCAATTAGCTTCAGGCCAATGTATTTACTCACGGAGGCAACATCTGTGATAGAAGTTTCTCGGTTTTCTGTTTCTCTACTTCTAGTTCTTCAGTACGCTCATGGATTAAATCCTCGAGATTGCTGGAGTACTGTTCAAGCATGCGGAGCATTGAGTCAATGATGTTTGTCTTCTTCCCCTTGTTTATGGTTTTGAACTGCAAAGACACAGCAATGAATCCATCAGATAACCCCACCCAGTACAAGCATTAGAAAGAAAGGACGTGCATTTATATAGTGCCTTTCGCTGCCTCAGGGCCTCCAGAAGCACTTTACACCCAATGGAACACCTTTTTGAGGTGTAGCCACTGTTGTAATGAAGGAAATGCAATGCTCATTTGCGCACAGCAAGCTCCCACAAACAGCATTGAGATAATGACCAGATCGTCTGCCAACAGGAACAGAAAATAATTTAACGGCCAGCCAGCGTGAAGCGCATGCTGTAAAGCTCAGCGCTGCCGGGGTGGGGGCGGAAGGAGGGCGGGCGATGACATTGACGCGGGCGCAGACGAGCGCTGACAGAAAGCTCCTTGAAGGCAGAGAGCTGCCTCAGGGAGCTGAAGACCCGAAACCCAGGAAATAAAGTTTTTAAACTCAGGACAGAGATGTCCAAGCATCACAAACAGGCACCCGAACATATACGGTGCAATTGTCTGTCATTTTTACACAGCCCTTCCAACCTTACAGTTGGCGGACGGTTCAATCGGCCAGGCGGCCTTTACATTTTCCAGCAAACCTCATCCAAGGGCGGGGTGAGGTTTCCGTTGTTAAATAAAATAAAAATAGAAATATGTGGACACTATTTTTATAATCTATATGTGCAGGTGCCTGATTGTGATGTTTGGACATTTCTTTCCCGATTCTCTAAAAGGGTTGAATTATGAGGATAGGTTGCATAGACTAAGCTTGTATCCCCTAACTCGAGCTGTTAAGATGACTTAAGAATTTTATAGAGGGAGAAACGATTTCCTCTGATGGGGAAGTTCAGAACAAGGTGGGGGGGGCATAACCTGCAAATCGAGCTAGGCTGTTGATGTCAGGAAGCATTTCTTCACACAAAAGACAATGGAAGTCTGGAACTCTCTCCTCCAAAAACCTGTTGAGGCTGGGGGGGCCAATTGAAAATGCCAAAACTGAGAATGGTAGAACTTTGTTAGGCAAGGTGATTAAGGGCTGTGAAACCAAGGAGTTAAAGTACAGATCAACCACCATCTAATTGAATGGCAGAACAGGATCGAGGGGCTGATGGCCTATTTCTAACCTTGTGTAATAGCACCAAATTCAAGTTTGATCAGTATTCCACAGTCAGACAGGGTGTGAGTGGAGAGTCAGAGGGCGCATGGCCTGCTGAAAGACAAAGGTAATGGAGGGGTAGATGTAAATGGTTCCTCAGTAATGTTAAGAGAACCACTGACACATTAGTTCCAAATAAGAACCAATTTTTCTGTTTAGAACCAATGATCAATAACACAGGGCAGTGGTCAATAACATAGGGCAGTGATCAATAACATAGGGCAGTGATCAATAACATAGGGCAGTGATCAATAACATAGGGCAGTGATCAATAACATAGGGCAGTGGGCACATTTCCCAAGGGGATCAACTTAAGTCATGAAAAATTTTAAATTAAGATCATTGTTTCTCTCCTCTGGTGTCCTATGGAATGTCATTCATCCATTGGACCTACTTGAATACTGGCGGGCAGAGCATTTTATATGGTTTTCGATATGCATTAAGATGGTTTAATCAATTCCTTTATCCGTTGAGCCAAAGAATATAAGAGCATAAGAAAAAGGAGCAGGAGTAGGCCTTACGCCTGCTCTGCCATTCAGTACGATCCTGGCAGATCTTTGACGTCAAATTCACTTGATTCCTTGATTCCAGTAGCATCCAAAAATCTATTGATCTCAGTCTTGAATATAGTTAACAACAGGGCATCCACGTTTTGGGTAGAGAATTTTAGAGGTTCACAAACCTCTGAATGAAGAAGTTTCTTCTCACCTCAGTGCTAAATGGCCTTTTCCTGTGACTCTGACCCTTAACGCTAGACTCTCCAGCCAGGGGAAACAGCCTCAAAGCATCTACCCTGTCAAACTTCCTCAGAATCTTATATGTTTCTGTGGGATCACCTCTTTTAAACTCCAGAGGCTCCACTTTACTCGGCATCTCATCATAGGACATCAATCACATCCTATGTCTCAACAATCTTGAAGTGCTTTAAGGGGCATGAAGACACCTCACACTCAGCACTTCTTAATCCTTGGGAGCCCTGCGCAATCTACTCACTTGGTCAAAGATCTCATTAAAGGTAGGTCTCCTCTCAGGTTGTTCACTCCAGCACTGTTTCATCAATTGAATACATTCCAGTGGGGCTTGGTCTGGAGAGACCGTGGGTCGGCACATAGGGGGTGGCTTCTTCACCTTCCTAATAATCTCTACAAGTAAACAAACAGTTAAACATTATTGTGTGGAAAGGATCAAGTGACTCAACTTATTTTCGCTGCAAAAAAGCCAACTGAGGAGACACTTAGAATTGTACAACATAGAAGAGCTATGGGGAGGGAGGGGAGGGCAAGAGAAATCAGGGGGTGGAAGCAATGGGGGGGGACGCAAATATATCTTAGGGTCTGAGAGAGGGAAGAAGGATGGAGGGAGATCAGAGGCATTCAGGGCGGGAGGCAGTTTCATTCTTCCAAAGGGTGAGGCAAGGCCAGTATTTGTTGCCCATTCCTAATTTGCACTTGAAATGAGTGACTTGCTCGGCCATTTCAGAGGGGCAGTTAAGAATCAACCACATTGCTGTGGGTCTGGAGTGATATATAGGCTAGACAAGGTAAGGATGGCAGCTTTCCTCCCCTAAAGGACATTAGAGAACCAGGTGGGTTTTTATGACAATTGATGATAGTTTCATGGTCACCATTACTGAGACTAGCTTTTAATTTCAGATTTTATTAGCTGAATTTAAATTCCACCAACTGCTGTGGTGGGATTTGAACCCATGTGGCCAATGCATTAGTCAGGGCCTCTGGGTTACTAGTCCAGTGACATCACCGCCATATCACCATCTCCTCCGCTGTCTCTGTTGGGGAGAAAGAGGTCAGAGGTGTTGGGGGATTGTCAGTCCGAAGGACTAGAGGAAGTATTGAAGGAGTCATTGGGGAGTGGGAGGAAGAGGTCACTAGCATTGGTTCATTAGGCTGAGGGGGATGTTCGATTGTTGATGGGGGAAGCGGATAAGCTGAATCCTGCATGTAAACAACAAATTGCATTTATATAGTGCCTTTAACATAGTAAAAATGTCCCAAGGTATTTCACAGGAGTGTTATCGAACAGCATTTGGCATACTCGCTAGATCCAGCAAACCTTGCCTCCCTTTAACTGATGGGTTTCCCAGAACCCAGGAAACCTGACTGGCTGGAGTGAAATTTAAAACAGGGATTAAGTTTGAGACATGCAACCTCTTAAGTGAATGACCCAACTCCTGGCATTAAAATTCCCTAGAAATTTGTATCTAACATGCACCTCTCAAATTTCTAAGCATCAAAGGTATGAAAGAAAGAAAAAGAAACAGTCACTTTTTGCTGGCTTTTTCTGACCTCCAGCAGGGAATTTATAAGCATTTACCAATCTACAAGGTTTCCTCATTTGCGGCAATTAAGCTCTAAATGACCTTCCAAATAAAATGTTCTTTAGGTCAGCGGTATGCAGTCATAAAGCTATTAAGATGTTTGAAAAAAACCTTTAATGCTATAATATTAGTGTTTATTTCAGTACCATGGCCTGGAAAGAAGCAGCCAATCCAGGGAGATAGGTACGACCCGTCAACGTTTAGACAGATTAACTATCACTGCGAAGGAATGCTAGAGTACAGCACAGAACTCACCTTTAGGGCTGAGGCCTAACATGCAGTAAGGAGACCCTCGAACCACCACTTCCTGCAAAATGATGGCAAAACTATAACTGTCTCCTTTCATAGATGCCTTCTTGGCCAACTCGGGATTTCTCAGGAACTCAGGAGCTGTCCAAAATAACTCTGAATAAAAAAAAGGACAGATTTATATATGTGTACATATATATATATATATATAACATATAGATATATATATATTTCAATAGATCTACCAAACTGCGGCAGACCTTCAGTCTCTCGGAAACAGTATAACAACAAATTGCATTTATATAGCACCTTTGACATCGTAAAAAAATGCCCCAAGGTATTTCACATGAGTGTTAGCGAACAGCATTTGAAACTGAGTCACACATGGAGAGATAGCGACAGACGACAATCTGGGGACATGGGTTCCAATCCCACCACAACAGCTAGTAGAATTTGAATTCAGTTAATAAAATGTGGAATTGAAAGCTTAGTCTCAGTAACAGCTTTTATCAATTGTTGTAAAAACTCATCTGGTTCACGAATGCCCTTTAGGGAAGGAAATCTTCTGTCCTTACCTGGTCTGGTCTACATGTGACTCCAGACCCACAGTAATGCAGTTGACTCTTAACTGCCCTCTGAAATGACCTAGCAAGTCACTCAGTTCAAGTGTAATTAGAGTTGGGCAACAAATGCTGGCCTTGCCAGTGATGTCCACATCCCATGAAAGAATAAAGGAAAGCAAAGATAATGTTTAAGGCGTGTCTTAAAGGAGGAGAGAGAGAGAGGTAGAGAATTGTAGAGGTTTAGGATGTGGAATCCCAAAGCTTAGGACCCTGATGACATGGCTGCCAACAGTGGGGTGATGGAAATCAAGGATGCTCAAAAGGCAAGAATTAGAGGAGTGCAGAGATCCAGGAGGGTTCTAGCACTGGAGGAGGTTACAGAGATAGGGAGGGGTGAGGCCATGGAGGGATTTGAAAACAAGGATCAGAATTTTAAAGTTGTGATGTTGCCAGACTTGGAGCCAATGTAGGTCAGCAAACACAGGGATGATGGATGAATGGGACTTGGGGCGAGTTAAGATGCATAAGAACATTAAAAATAGGAGCAGGAGTAGGCATTCAGCCCTTTGAGCCCGCTCTGCCATTCAATGAGATCATGGCTGATCTATTCAACACCATTTTCCTGCACTATCCCCGTATCCTTTGATATTTTTAATATGTTTTTAATAAATATATCAATCTCAGTCTTGAACATACTCATCAACTGAGCCTTCATAGCCCTCTGGGGCAGAGAATTCCAAATATTCGCCACCTTCTGAGTGAAGGAATTCCTCCTCATCTCATCCTAAATGACCTGCCCCTTATTCTGATACAGACAGCAGACTTTAATGAGTAACTGAAGCTCCTCAATGTTCTGTATTGAAATTTGCCATCAGGATAGAGAGAACATTATTGTTTATTCCTAACTGTTTTTACAACAAAGTGACTTGCAAGGCCGCCTCAAAGTGTATTAGGAGCAAACCATGTGGCAAGGAACACGTGCCATGTGTAAATCAGACCAGACAGAGGTATCCGATCAGCATCAGTAGATCGGCATCAGTAGACCAGTTAGATTGTTGGAGTGGGGCTTGAACCCACAACCTCTTGATTCAGAAGCAAAAGTGTGACCTACTGATGCATGGTTGACATTCTTATAGTTACATCAAGGCTGCCAAAGGTAGGATGGCCAATTAGAAGAGCGGGTGGAAACACTTCCTCACCCGATCTATCTGACCCCTACAACAGCCTCTAGCCTTTTCTATGAGCAATCAATGTTAAAAGATCCTTGCTAGTGCCCTTGCTTACCTTCTGATGGTGGCACCTTCCATGGAACTTTTTGCGTCTCCAATAAATCTAGGTACCCATAGTCAGCAATCTTCAGCACAAATCGCCCATCCACCAAGCAGTTTCGCGATTTCAGGCGCCCATGGGCAAAGTCTCGGTGGTGAAGATACTTCATTCCCTGTCAGTTAAAAGCACAGAGATTGAGAAATCAGACAGTCAAACAACAATTTGCCTTATGCATTTCCCCATTTTCATTACCCTACCATAGGCGGCCAAGCCCTCAGTTGCCCAGGCCATCACCTCTGGAATTTCATCCCTAAAACTCTCCACCTCCTCCTCCTCCTCCTTTAAGACATTCCTTAAAACCTACCACTTTGACCAAGGTTTTGATCACCTATACTAAAATTTTGGAGGTCTTGTGGTGCAGTGGGGAGCATCTCTACCTCTGAGTCAGGAGCTCCAGGTTTGAGTCCCACCCCAGGACTTGATGGCCAAGGTGTGTTCATAACTTGACCAAACAGGTTGACAATCAACCTACAAATCTTTCCAACACATGTCAATGGCTGGGAATAAGAATGGGAGAGATTCCTGGTCAGCCATGTGATAGAAAGAAAGTCATAGCCTCTACCATCACTATTCATAGCTCCAGGCTACAAGATGCTTTAAAAGTACATGTTGCCACAGCAACTCGGACTTCCTGAATGAACTGTGACAAGCCACCACCACTATTTCATCCAGTAACACTGCTGTGACGTGCCTTGGGATGTTTTGCTATGTTAAAGGTGCCAACATAGCTGTTGTTATTATATCACCTTTAATGTGCTAAAATATCCCAATACGTCTTAAATAATAGATCACAACCTGTCTCCTCATCATCTTTCCCAATTCACCCACTCTCTACATGAACATCTACACGAATCCATCTATACTGCTTTCTTCAATGGCTTTCTGTGGGCAATTTCTATAACACGAAAGATTTCTCCCTGAGTGATTTAATTTTTTCACTGTTAAAAAATTACTAAAGGAAAGAACAAGCAGGGCTGTTTCCGATGGTTATGTTACTGGGCTAGTAACCTAAAGGCAGCCTACTGATAATCCAGAATAACGCGAGTTCAAATCCCACCATGGCTGTTTGAGAAATGGAATTCAGTTTTTTTTATAAATACACGGAAACATAAAGCTGAGATCAGTAACCAGGACCATGAAGCTGTTTAACCCACTTTAGGAACGGGCATCTGCCATCCTTATCGAGTCTGCGCCCACACTGAACTTTGCCCTATTTGCAGCTCACACATGGCATTGGATTGCTGGGTAGCCGACTAGGACATCAATGTCATGGATCACAATTAAGGGCTGTTTATTGGGTTGATGAGCTTTTTGGAGACCTGCTGTGTCAGCTGTTGCTTACAGGGTACCATTCTTGCCTTTATGTCAGAAGGTCATGGGTTCAAGTCCCACTCGAGAGACTTGAGCACCAAAGTCTGGGCTGACACTCCTGGTGCAGTACTGAGGCAGCAGGCGCAATAGGCTTCATCAATGGCCTTTCCTTCATCATATGGTCAGAAGTGGTGCTGTTTGCTGATGATTGCACAATATTCAGGATCATTCAGGATTCCTTCGATAGTTAAGCAGTCAGTGTCCATGTGCAGCAAGACCTGGACAACATTCAAGCTTGGGCTGATAAATGGAAAGTAAATTCACCCCACACAAATGACAGGCAATGACCATTTCCAACAAAAGAGAACCTAACTCTCTCCCCTTGACATTCAATGGCATTACCAGCTCTGAATCCCCCACTATCAACATCCTGGGGGTTACCAATGACCAAAAACCGAACTGGACCAGCCATATAAATACTGTGGCTACAAGAGCAGTTCAGATGCTGGGAATTCTCTAGTGAGTAACTCACTTCCTAACTCCCCAAAGCCTGCCCACCATCTACAAGGCACAAGTCAGGAGCAATGGAGCACTCTCCACTTACCTGGGTGAGTGCAACTCCAACAACACTCAAGAAACACAATGCAATCCAGAACAAAGCAACCTGCTTGACTGGCACCACACCCACCACTTTAAATATTCATTTCCTCCATCACTGACACACATTAACAGCAGTGTGTACCATCTATAAAATGCACTACAGCAACTCACCAAGGCTCCTTAGAGAGCACCTTCCAAACTTGGGATGTATGCCACCTAGAAGGACAAAAGCAGCAGACCCATGGGAACATCACCAACTGCAAGTTTCCCTCCAAGCCACACACCATCCTGACTTGGAACTATATCGCCATTCCTTCACTGTCGCTGGATCAAGATCCTGGAACTCCCTTCCTAACAGCACTATGAATGCACCTATACCACATGGACTGCAACAATCCAAGAGACTGGCTCACCACCACCTTCTCAAGGAAAATTGGGAATGGGGAACAGATGTTGGCCTTGCCAGTGATGCTCACATCCATGCCAGCTCTCTGTAGAATAATCTAATCAGTCTCATTCCCCTGCTCTATCCCCGTAGTCATGCCAGTAACTGCCCTCAAGTGCCCATCTTCTGAGATCATCGATTGTCTCTGCTTCCACCACCCTTGTAGGCAGTCGTTCCAGGTCATTACCCCTCGCTACATAAAAAAGTTCTTACTCATACCCCACCTCGTGCATCTCTTGCCCAAAACCTTAAACCTATGCTCCCTAGCCTTTGCACCATCAGCTAATGGGAAGAGCTGTTTGTCCACCTTATTTAAATCTGTCATAATCTTTCTCACCTCTATCAAACCTCCCCTCAATCTCCTTTGCTCCGAGGAGAACAGCCTCAGCTTCTCCAACCTAACCCTGTAGCTAAACCACACCCCCCCCCCCCACCCTATCCTTGGAGCCATTCTGGTAAATCCCCCCTGCACCCTCTCAAATGCCACCTTTTGCATGAGGCATTAAATTGAGACCATGTCTGCTCTCTCTTAGGATGCGAAAAATCCTTTGGCCCACTTGGAAAGAAGAGCAGGGGAGTTATCCCCAATCACCTTGCCAATATTTATACTTCAATCAACATCACGAAAACACATTATCACATTACTGTTCTTGGATGTTTGCAAATTGGCTGCCATGTTTCCTACAATATAACAGTGACTCCATTTCAAAATTACTTCCTTGGCTGTGAAACACTTTGAAACATCATGAAAGGTGCTGATCTTTCTTTTCTTTTCTGTTGTCTGTTATGTTTCCCCATCTTATTTTCTCTTTTCCATTCTAGTTCCAGTACAAAAGGTCAAGCTAGAAATTTCCCAAGAATGTTACATTAAAAAAAAAACTCTTAAGCAAGACCAGGCCAAACCACCCACCAGGGCTGCTCCATTGCCACTTCATGTGTGATAATTCCCTGATGGATTCTCCTACCATCGCCCCTCAGTGTTGGCCCTGAGGCATACCTTGATTAAATCCATTAGGAGGGAGGATTTGAACATCCAGTCGAGCTTCAGATCATCGTTCCTGAGGAGATCATGAAGACTTCCTCGGGAGCAGTGCTCGGTCGCAATGGCTAACGCTCTGTTGTCACAGAGGAAACCCAGGAACGGGTTCACGTTCTCATTGCGCAAGTCTCTCATCTTCAAAAGCAAGAAAAAACATGAATTAGAATTAAGTACAAGTGACCTGGAAACTTGCAACAAATTACGGCTTCAAAAAACTTGAAGCTTATCGTACATCTGTGGGCAGGTGTCGGTAGCAAACGCTCATGAGTGTGCATAGAGTTGCATGTATCTGCATAGTAGATCTGTGAGTATATGAAATGTTGCATGTATCTGTATCATTCATCTCTGAGTACACGCAAGAGTACACGTACCTGCATGATATACCTATGTATGTATGCAGGGTTGTTTGTGCCTATTATATCTCCGTGAGTCTACAGAGGGTTACACATATCTTTATTGTGTGTCTATGAGTATATGCAGGGTTGCACTTATCTGTATCGTATGTCTGTGAGTGTATGAATTGTTGCACATAGCTGTATTGTATGTCTGTAAGTTGATACAGGGTTACATATACCTGCACCATATGTCTGTGAGCGTATATAGTGCCGCATGTATCTGTACTGTATGTGTGAGTGTACGCAAGGAGTTCATGGCCTATAAATTCATACTAAAGCACCCACGCACTGGTCTACTAATCCCTGGAAGTGATCTACCACCCATATTGGGAAGGAAATGTACCCTCTGATCTCTAATACCCTGCCCCTGACTTCCAACCTCTCACCTCCCACTAACTTACCTGAGGGCTGCTCCAACACTGTGCAGCTCTGAGGGATACGTATGTCAGAGATGTAAAACTAGCTGCAAGACTTTGTGGGCCTATGCCTGTGTGTGTTGTTCCACATTTTGTTAGACCTGTAAGGTGTTTCCATTTTTCTCGCATTTCCAACGACAGCATTTTCTTGCTCCATGAATATATGAACATATGAATTAGGAGCAGGAGCAGGAGTAGGCCATTCGGCCATTAGACCACAAGACGTAGGAGCAGAAGTAGGCCATTCAGCCCATCGAGTCTGCTCCGCCATTCAATGAGATCATGGCTGATCTTATAATCCTTAACTCCACTTTCCTGCCTTTTCCCCATAAACCTTGATTCCCTTAGTGATTAAAAACCTGTCTATCTCCACCTTGAATATACTTAACAACCCAGCCTCTACAGCCCTCTGCGGTAAAGAATTCCACAGATTCGCCATCCTCTGAGATAAGAAATTCCTCCTCATCTCTGTTTTAAATGTGTGCCCCCTTACTCTCAAATTATGCCCTCTGACCCTAGGCTCTCCCACAAGGGAAAACAACCTCTCAGCATCTACCGTGTCAAGCCCCCTAAGAATCTAATGGGCAGGATTCTCCCCCCGTCGGGGGTGAAGTTGAAGTGCGGGCGCGCCTCCGATCAGCGCCCCCGATTGAGGGCGTGCCACCATTTTACGTGGGCAGGCCAATTAAGGCCCGCCCATCGTGATGTCCGCACGGAAGCGCTATACGCTCCTTGTGCAGGCGGGGGGGATACCCCTAAACCCGAGAGTGCACTCTTTCGCACATGCACATGAAAGAGTGCACTCATCTCCCTGAGGCTAAGTGCTGCCTCAGAGAGATCGCCTCTACTGTCAAAAACATTAAAAATAGAAAAAAAAAATTTCTTTGACATGTCCCCTCATGTGACACTGTCACATGAGTATGGACACATCCATAACTTTTAAAAAAACTTTAACTAAATTTTTAAAAACCTACATGAAGCCTCAACCCGTGGATGAGGTTTCATGCTTTTTCTGAAGCCCGCCAGGGCTCCTGGCCTGCCCGCCAACCCTAAGGTTGGACAGGCAGGTCCTTTAATTGCTTCAGTGACTCTGTCAATGGCCTCAATTGGCCATTGACAGGTCGACAGGCGCACAGCTGATTTTTGCTGAACCCCGCCTACCTGAAAATCTAAATGGGGCGCGATGACGTCGGGAGTCCCGCCTGATGTCACCGTGCGTCTATTTATGCGTTGGCAAGCTCCCCGCTCGCCTACAGGAAAATCCTGCCCTATATGTTTCAATAAGGTCACCTCTTATGCTTCTAAACTCCAATGAGTACAGGCCCAACCTACTCAGCCTCCCCTCATTAGAAAATCCCTCCACACCCGGGATCAACCTAGTGAACCTTCTCTGGGCTGCCTCCAATGCCAGTATATCTTTCCTTAGATAAGGGGACCAAAACTGTTCACAGTATTCCAGGTGTGGTCTAACTAGTGCCTTGTATAGTTTTAGCAAGACTTCCCTATTTTTATACTCCATTCCCTTTGAAATAAAGGCCAACAGGCCCCTCGAGCCTGCTCTGCCACTTAATAAGGTCATAGCTGATCTGATTATATCTACCCCCAATGACCTTTGACTCCCTTGTTAGACAAGAATCTTTCTACCTCTGCCTTAAAAGTTTTCATTGACCCTGCCTCCACTGCTCTCCAGGGAAGAGTTCAAAAGACTCACGACCCTCTGACAGAAAAAAATTCTTCCCATTTCCATCTTAAATGGGAGGATCCTTATTTTTTAAACCGTGTCCCCTAGATCTAGTCACTCCCAGACAGAGAAACATCCTCTCAGCATCCACCCTGTCAAGTCCCCTTAGGATCTTATATGTTTCAATAAGATCACCGCTCAATCTTCTAATCTCCAATGGATACAGGTCCAGCCTGTCCAACCTTTCCTCATAAGATAACACCCCCATCCTAGGTATCAGTCAAGTGTACCTTCGCTGAACTTCTTCTAATGCATTTATACCCTTTCTTAAATAAGAAGACCAAAATTGTACACAGTATTCTAGATGTGGTCTCACCAACGCCCTGTACAATTGTAGCAAAACATCCCTACTTTTACATTCCATTCCCCTTGCAAAAAACGACAACATCCCATTTGCTTTCCTAATCACTTGCTATACCTGCACACTAACTTACCCTGATTCATGTACCAGGACACCCAGATCCCTCTGTATCTCAGGGTTCTGCAATCTTCTCCATTTAAATAATATGCTGCCTTTCTATTCTTCCTGCCAAAGTGGACAAGTTCACATTTTCCCACATTATACTACATCTGCCAAATTTGTGCCCACTCACTTAACCTACCTTTGACCCTTTGCAGACTCCTTATGTCTTCTTCACAACTTACTTTCCTACCTATCTTTATGGCATCATCAATTTTATCAGCCATACATTCAGTCCCTTCATCCAAGTCATTGATATAAATTGTAAATAGTTGAAGTTCCAGCACTGATCCCTGTGGCACTCCACTCGTCACATCCTGCCAACCTGAAAAAGACCCATTTATTCCTACTCTTTGCTTCCTGTTAACTAGCCAATTCTCTATCCATGCTAACACATTACCCCCTATACTGTGAGCTCTTATTTTACGTAACAATTTTTGATATGGCACCTTGTCAAATGCCTTCTGGAAACCTAAGTACCACAGGTAATGTAAGGTGATCTATCCACAGGTTCCCCTTTATCAACGTTGATTGTTACTTCCTCAAAGAACTCCAATAAATTAGTCAAACATGATTTCCCTTTCGCAAAACCAGGTTGACTCTGCCTGATTGCATTGTAATTTTCTAAGTGCCATGCTGTAACCCCCTTAATAATAGATTCCAGCAATTTCCCTATGACAGATGTTAAGCTAACTGGCCTGTAGTTTCCTGCTTTCTGGAATAGAGGAGTCATATTTGCTATTTTCCAATCTGATGGGGCCTTTCCAGGATCTAGGGAATTTTGGAAAGTTAAAACCAATGCATCTATTACCTCAGCAGCCACTTCTTTTAAGAATCTAGGATGAAGTCTATCAGGACCTGGGGACTTGTCAGCTTTGAGTTCTAATAATTTTCTCAGTACCCTTTCCCTAGTGATTGTAATTTTTTTGAGTTCCGCTCTCCCTTTCACCTCCTGATTCACAATTATTTCTGGGATGTTATTTTGTGTGCCCTAGTGAAGACAGATGCAAAATGTCTGTTCAATTCATCCACCATTTCCTTATTTTCCATTATTAATTCCCCATTCTCACTCTCGAGGGGACCAACGTTCACCTTACTTATACCTATCCTTTTAAAATATCTATAGAAACTCTTACTGTCTGTTTTTATATTTCTGGCTAGCCTTCTCCCATACAATAATTTCCCCCTCCTTATAATATATTTAGTCATTCGTTGTTGTTTTCTATATTCTGTCCAATCTTCTGATCTGCCATTCATCTTTGCAAAATTACACACTTTTTCTTTCAATTTGGTACTATCTTTAACTTCCTCAGTTGGCCACAAATGGTGCTTTGAAGGTGGCCCATTGCTCAGCCACCAACTTTTCTGCCAACATTTGATTCCAACTTACTTGACTCAGATACCTTCTCATCCCATCGAAGTTGGCTTTCCCCCAATTAATTATCCCTGCTCTGGATTGTTCCCTGTCCTTTTCCATGACCAACCTAAACCTTATGTTACAATGGTCACTGTCCCCTAGAGTCTCTCCCACTGATATTTGATCCACTTGGGCCAACTCATTCCCTAGAACCAGGTCCGAAAGCGCATGCCCTCTCATTGGACTGGAAACATTCTGCTGCAGAAAATGATCTTGAACACATTCCAGGAACTCTAGCCCCTCTTGCCCCTTTGCACTATTCCTATCCTGTTCTATATTTGGACAATTGAAATCTCCCATTATGATTACTTGATTATTCTTGCACCTATCTGTAATTTCTTTGCAAATTTGTTTCTCCACATCCCTTCCACCAGTTGGTGGTCTACATACTACTCCGATAAATGTTATTGCACCTTTTTCATTCCTTAACTCTAGCCAGAGAGATTCTATCCTTGACCCCGCTGGAACATTCTCTCTCTCTAACACTGTAATGCCATCTTTAATCAATACTGCCACTAACCCACCCCTGCCCCTTTTCTTCCTTTCCTGTCTCTCCTAAACACCTCGTACGAAGGAATATTTAACGCCCAGTCCTGCCCTTCTTTGAGCCTGGTCTCTGTAATAGCAATAATATCATAATTCCATTTGTCAACCTGTGCCTTCTGTCACCAATCTTTTTAATCACACTCCGTGCATTCACATACATGCACATTAGCCTTGATTTAGGCTTTTTTAACTTTCCCCCTCGTTCTGACCCCATCGAATGACTTACTATTGCCTAATCTAATTCTATCAAACTCTCCAAGTATTCTACCTACCTTGATACCACTCTCTGATATATCCTCGTTATCAGTTAATACTTCTCTACTTCCCACTGCCAGTTCTTTTCCTCTCCACTGTGAATTTCCCCTCAGGTTCCCATCCCCCTGCCAACCTAGTTTAACCCCACCCCACCAGCACTAATAAAACACCCCATGAGGACATTAGTCCCAGTCCTGTTAAGGTGTAAAGTGTCCTTCTTGTACAGATCCCACCTGCCCCAGACCCGGTCCCAATGCCTCAGAAATCTAAAGCCCTCCCTCCTACTCCATGCCTCCAGCCATATGTTGAACTGTTCAATCTTCCTATTCTTATGCTCACTAGCACGTGACACTGGGAGTAATTCTGAGGTTACTGCTCTTGAAGTCCTACTTTTTAACTCTAACTCCCTAAAATCTGCTTTCACCACCTCATCCTTTTTCCTACCTATGTCATTGGTCCCAATGTGGACCATGACCTCGGTATGTTCAGCTTCCCCCAAAAGAATGTCCTGCAGCCGCTCTGTGACATCCTTGACCCTGGCACCAGGAAAGCAACATCCTGGAGTCATGTCTACAGCCACAGAAATGCCTGTCTGCTCTCCTAACTGTGGAATCCCCTACTACTATAGCACGTCCACTCTCCCTCTTCCCCTCCTGTACAATTGAGCCAGCTGTGGTGCCATGAATTTGGCTGTGCCTACAATCCTCTGGGGAACCATCTCGCTTACCAGTATCCAAAATGGGAAAGCAGTTAGAGAGTGAAATAGCCTCGGGGGATTTCTGCACTACCTGCCTGTTTCTCTTAGATACTTTGGTGGTCACCCATTCCCTCTCTGCCTGTGCACTTCTTAGCTGCAGTGTGACCACCTCTCAAAATGGGCTATCCACATAATCCCCAGCCTTGCGGATGCGCCACAGTGACTCCAGCCACCGCTCGAGCTCTGCAACTCGGAGCTCAAGTTTCTGCAGCTGGTGACACTTGCTGCAGGTGTAGTCATTGAGGGCACTTTGTGCATGCACGACTTCCCACATTCCGCAGGATGCGCAATACGCATGGCCGAGCAGCACTGACATACCTTTAACTTTATGTAAAGTGTCTACTGCAGTATTTGTTGACTAATTTATTTTAAATATTTTCTTAATTAATTTAAAATAATTCCTATGTATACTACAATTTACTGTGCTTATTAAATGCTAGCAGCACCCACAAATACAACTAAAAGTTATCCATTTCTTAATTACACAGTTATGTATTTTAGGACTTGCGCTGTTTTCAATCTTCTGACTGCCTCTCCTCTCGCATTGTTTTCAATCTCAATTAAGACCCACCCAGCGTGAAATGCATGTGGCAGCATTTGTCACATTTGCAGGGACATGTCAGAAATTAGGATGAAATTTTTAAAAGTCTTTTTAATGATGGGTCGAAACCTCATCCCGCCTGTGGATGAGGTCTCGCAAAAAACCGTAAGGTAGGGCAGGCAGTGAAAAATGTAATTCAAGTACATTGTTAATAGCCTTAATGGGCCTTTTAATTGTTGGCGGGTGCACTGTCAATTCCTGCGCACGTCTGCCAACCGAAATATCGTGCGAGTGCGCAATGACGTCGCGACGCAGTCTCGACATCATCGCGCGTCATTTTATGCTTGAGCGGGTTAGGGTTAGGGTTAAGGTCAGGATTAGGGTTAGGCACGTGCCCACCCACTCAGCAAAAAATCCTGTCTATGATTTCTTTGGGTAAAATGAGATAAATGTTGATACCATGTCAAAGCAGGAGATATGCACGGCGACTGGGTCAAAATCCTGGAACTCCCTCCCTAACAGCACTGTGGGTGTACCTACACCACATGGACTGTAGCGGTTCAACTGCAGCTCACCACCACCTTCTCAAGGGGCAATTAGTGATGGGTAACAAATGCTGGCCTAACCCACAATACCCACGTCCCATAAAAGAATCATTTTTTTTTAAATCCAGGAAAAGTGATCAAAGACCTGGCCAAAGAGGTAGATTTTTGGAGCATCTTGAAGGAGGAAGGAGAAGTAGAGAGGTTTAGGGAGGGAATTCCAGAGCTTAGGGCCCAGGCAGCCGAAAGCTTGGCTGTGCAGGGAAAGGAAGTGATAGATGGCCCAGAGAATTGGAGAAATGCCGAATGTTGTAGGGCTGGAGGAAGTCACAGAGGTAAGGAGTGACAATGCCAAGGAGATGTTGGAGTCTAAGAATGAGAATTTTTAAATATCTGTGTAGGCCTGGATACATGGATTTGTCTCTGTGTCCATGGATTTACCTTTCTGAGTACTTTGGTTGTAGTTTTCTGTACATCATTGAGACTTCCAGTGTTAAATTTCTTTAGCCAGACCCAATCTCCCTGTTAAGGCAAGAAATATACATTTTACATGGCGCAAAACATTTTTGAGTACAATCAAAATGGGAATAATTTCCATTGCATCTGAGAAGTGAAATCAAATCCACTCAGATGAAGCTGAAAAAGAACTAGCAATTATAGATTCAATGCTAAATACATCCAACCAATGAGCAGCAATCGCATATATGCAATGCTAGACCCGCTCAAGAAGGCAGCTCACTACCACCTTCTCAAGGGCAATAAGGGAAGGGCAATAAATGCTGTGACACCGGCGTCCCATAAAATGAATTTAGAAACATCTAACGAGCAGTAATTTCATAGACCCATTGTTAAATCAATTATAGAGCAGCCATTCAACAAAGGCATTGGACATTGAACTGTATAGTGTACAGGGTAGAACAAACACTGGAGGAGATAATGTGTTAAGCTTTATGGTGCTTTAGCCAGGATACACCTTGAATACTACATCTAAATTCTAGTCCCCAAGGAGCAAGAGAGACATTTAAGCATTGGAGGCAATGCAGAGAAGAGTCAAGAGATTGACCCTCAATGTTATGAGGATGACTGACTTGCTCTCATCCATTTCACACTATGGAGCAAAGTCAAAATCTGCCTAGAGGTGCCTGAGAGGTGATCTTAAACAGGTATGCTTGATCAGTACTTCTCAAACTTTTTTGGTTGAAGGATCACTTTTCAAATGGATTAGTAGTCACTGTCCCCTGCCAACCCTATCTAAAATATGATACTATATAATACTCATAATATGAAAGCGCTGCATGGAAAGAGTGTTTTCATAATGCCTTTAAGAAAACAAGCATATCAGTGAGATGGGTGTGCCTGCTTGTCTAGGCAGGGTCTGTCTATGCAGTTAGCCCACTCCACACTACACATGTAGTGGCCACACTCTGCTCCTGCCTCCTGGCTTGTACCAAGCCTGTTTGTCTGCCGTTTATTCGTTACTCATGACCCACGACTCTCTGGGCAGTCACTCATCTGCAAGGTCAGCCCTGCTCAGTGAGCACTTTCACATGGGCCAGAATTTTACATGCCACGGGCGGGTGCCTCCTGGCCTGAGCTGACGTGAAATAGCGCATGATGACTTCGGGCGAGTGCCCCGACGTCATCGCGCATTCGCGTGATATTTCGCTTGGTGGGCACACGCGGCAGTCAGAAGCGCGCCACCGACAATTAAATGGGCAATTAAGCCCATTAGCGATGCAATCAGCAGTGATTTCACTTGGGCCCGTCCACATTTATGATTGGAGGATGGACCATTTTCCCAATCGGCATTCACATTTATGTTCAAACCTCAACCCAGGGCGGGATAGAATCCATGTGGGGAAATAGAGTAAAGAGATATCTGGGCACTCGTGAGGTATGCTTTCAGGCGCTTGATTGTGCTGCATGGACTTATTTTGCATCATTTTTGTCGTGCCTGTGGAGGTCTGCAGCTCCCTGGGGCAGTTATCTGCCTTCAGGGGGGTCTCTCAAAACGCTAACCCACACCCTCGGTTACATTGGCGCCCAACCTCTTCCCTTCCCAGCAGGGCTGAGTATTTCAGTGCGCATTTTACGCTAGCAGGCCATTAATTGGCCAGCCAGCGTGAAATCGCAGTTGGGGGCCGATCGTTGTCGGTGGCCCATTTCCAGTCAAGAAAAGCCTCAAAGGACCTCCCCACGGGTCCGCAGATCAAAGTTTTAGAAACATTATGCTAGATTGCTAAGGGTACAGAAAAATGTGTTGCAAAATATCACTTGAACTTAAAGTGAGGATGAGTGACCATTCATTACATCTACAGTTTCCCAACCTGTGGACTTTATCACAAGAAGTTGGGGTCATTAGAGAGCCATTTTGGCACAGCACACTCACTAGAGAATCTGAAGTCTATGTAAAGGAATGAGACTCCACACTTGTAAAAGTTTTTTTTTTGCGCCAGAAAAGTTATTTGGCAGTTATTAAGACTATCATGCAATTAAAAATTTACATACACTTGAATGGGCAAGTCCTTACTTTTTCTGGGATCTTTAATGAGTATGCATCATGTAAGTATCACGGTTAAATGCCCTTCCATATACTTGAATGCTGGGTTTCTCAGTGCGATGCTGTAATAGTGAAGCTTGTGGAGGAGCAGGGGAACTTGAATGGAAAATTCCTTATTTCTACATTTTAACTATACATATGTGGATGACAGAAGTTGCTGTCCAATCTACTCCTTGGTAATGGTGAGCACTGATAGCTTTATCTCTATTCTTATGACAAAATTCAGCCTAATATCAATAAACATGTTACCACGAATGACTTGTTTTACAGTGAAATAAATGCCCCTAAACAGCACTGTAAACTTTATTTAACCAACTCCTTGAGAGAAAAAGGACTTTACCTCATATAGCGCTACGTTTGAGTTCTCGTAGGTTACTGCAGCGAAACTTTTGCCAGACAGCGAATGCGCCCCGGATTTAAGACTTTTCCGCTCGGAAAAGCTTCTTCCATCACTCAAATCATCCAGATTTATTTTCTAGGTTGAGAAGGAAAAAGAAACATAATTTTTGAAAAACTAATCCTTAGGATATGGGTGTAGCTGGCAAGGTTATCCTTTATTGTCTATTCCTAATTTCCCCTCAAAAATGCAATGGTGATCTGCTTCCTTGAACACTGCAGTCCATGTAGAGAAGGTGCTCTGAGGGCATTAATTGGGATTTCACTTGAGCACATATAAAGAAACACCACTGAAACTGTGGTGTGGTTGAGTTAGGAGGCGTATGCTTTTAATGTTTCACTCTGTAAATAAATGTTAGACTGAGTTAAGATTGGTTCCAGCACTATCCTTAACCAACTGGCTTTCTATGTGCCTCCAGACCCACAGCAATGTGGTTGACTCTTAACTTCCCTCTGAGATGCTTTAGCAATTCGCTCAGTTGTACTCATGAAGGCAGCTTATCACCACCTTCTCAAGGGCAACGAGGGATGGACAATAAATGCCGACCTTGCCAGTGTCACCCACATCACATGAATTAAAAGAAAACTGGTTTCCCCTAATGTGACCGTGTCACAGGCTTGTGCTACACAGTTAACTAACAGGGACTGACTTCTGTTTGGCCTACGAGAGAGTCTGTCTGAAGTTTATTAGCTTTTCCTAACTGCAAGGTCATCCCCAGCGGTAGATTTTAGTCTGAGCCCTAGCTTCCAGTCCCAAGCTCCGCCAAGTGCATGCCTAAACTGAGTGGAAGGCTGCCAACTCTGGTTGGACGTATCCCTGATGGATTCATGACATGACTTCTCATCTCACCTGGTCAAATAGCCTGCTTTTCCCCTTTCTGATATTTATATAATTAATGAACAAGTGTTCAAGGAAAATGTTCAAAAAAATAGAATTTTATTTAATGGCCCCATGATTTTTATCCCAGGCTTTCTGTCAGTCATTTTCAGGCAATTAATCTTTAATATCCCAGAGATTTTCAGGATTATTCAGGAAAGGTGGAATGGGATTAGACCATTCAGTCCATTCAGCCAGCTCCTTCCAGACCAAATAGGATTAATCTTCCTTTTTCTGGATTCCCTCACGTCCATTTCATCTTTTGAGGAAAATCTTGGCATAAATACCCCCAGACCCCTGAAGGCAATGGAGCAAACTTCACAAGTTGGTTGTGGGTAAGGAAGATCATTCAATCCATTTTAGGTGATCAGAAGGATCACACATATCTTGATCCCATCACACAGAGTCCAAGGTTTCCAAAACGATTCCAAACTTATTGTCGCGATGATATCCTAATTCAAGAACTTCCAATATTATTTTTAACCGTATATTCATCCAATTCGGATGAAGGAAAATAAATTCTAATTGGCAGATAATCTAGCCCCAAAACCACCATTCCTCTCCAGACCTTGCTGGACCTGCAATATATTCTCAGCGCTTTCTATTTTCATTTCAGACATTCGGTAAACGTGTTTTCCCTCATTTATACATCAAGTCTGCAACGCAGAAAATGGCCATTCGGCTCCACTGGTCTTTGTTGGCATTTATGATCCTCCTACCCATTTTCCACTCACTCTATCAGCACATTCTCCAACATGTCCTTATCCAGTTTCTTCTTAAATGCATTAATGCTATTTGACTCAAACCACTCCTTGTGGTTGTGCGTTCCACATTCTCAACATTGTCTGGGTAAATATGTTTTTACCTCCAATAGTTACCCAAGCCATTTCATAAGGAGCTTCCCTGCTGTATGTAGGAGGGTGAGATTCCATGTGTAGGATAACAATAATATTTTGCTATTTGTTATCAAATGCTTGTTCTTTTTGAAATGCAGATTTTGTGGTAACTTAATTCCTGTTTGCAAGGTGTTAATGGTATGTTAATGATATTGTTAAGATACACAGGTGAAAGGCATTATTTAATTAAGCACTTATTAGAGCACTTATAAAGAGAGACTGCTGGGGCACTGGGTTAGTAAGTAGAAGGCAGATATATTTTTTTCCTTACCCTTTCATTGGAGTACAGAGGAGATTTACAAGAATGTTGCCAGGGCTTGAAAATTGCAGCTATGAGGAAAGATTGGATAGGCTAGGGTTGTTTTCCTTGGAACTGAGGGGTAACCTAATTGAAGTGTACAAGATTATGAGGGACCTATATAGAGTAGACAGGGATGTCTTGTTTCTTCTAGCAGAAAGGTCAATTACCAGGGGGCACAGATTTAAGGTGATTAGAAGGATTAGAGGGAACATGAGGAAAAATGTCTTCACCCACAGGGTGGTGGGTGTTTGGAGTTCACTGCCTGGTTTGATGGGGGAGGAAGAAACCCTCAACTCATTTAAGAGGCACCTGGATCTGCACCTAAAGTGCTGTAACCTGCAAGGCTACAGACCAAGTGCTGGAAGGTGGGATTAGAATGGACAACTAGTTTATTTTTTAACTAGCACAGACAAGATGGGCTGAATGGCCCCTTTCTGTGCTGTAACTTTTCTCTGGTTCTATGGGATGTGGGCTCATCCCTAACTGAGTGGCTTACTAGGCCCTTTCAGAGGGTAGTTAAGAGCCACACTGGATAAGATTTCCTTCCCTCAAGGACATTGGTGACCAAACCAATGATAGTTTCATGATCACTATTACTGAGTTTAGTTTTATATTCCAGATTTATTAATTTAATTCAAATTCCACCAGTTGTTGTGGTGGGATTTGAACCCACATCCCCAGAGCATTAGCCTGGGCCTCTGGATTACTGGTCCGGTGCCATTGTCACTATGCCACCACCTCCCACATGTAATGTCTCTCCTATGTAATGCTGAGTTCCTTAAGTAAATGAGCTTTCAAGAAAAGGATTTGCATCTAGTTTCATATTTCACCAACTGGCTTAAGATCCAATTATCACAAGGTTATGTTGGGAATGGACAAGATTAGTGGCAAAGAGTCCATATCCCAGGGCTTTGGGCAGTGAGGAGTAAGAAGGGAGCCGGACAGAAGTCTTTCACTCTAACAGTGACAGGGTTACAGAATAACCTACCAGGAAAGGACACTGAATCAAACAAAGCAGTCTATTCCTTCTGCCTTCATTCTCACTATATACACTGAAGACCTATGTCACTGGCTCCTACTCCAACTCATTCTTTCTCAGGACCCCAAAGCTGTAGAACTCCCAAACCTCGCTTAGCCTTCACTTCCTCTTTCAATCCAAGTACTTTGAACCCGTACAGAGTGATTAGAGGGCTGAATTTTCCTGACTTAGATTTTAAAAGGGGAGGCAACTTAATTTCCGGATCCATAACCATGAGACGCATCAATCTTCCAATCGGCCGATGAAGAACCTGCCATCAGGATCACCGTCCAATTAGGGACGACAGGTGGTTTGAGGCGGCGGGAGGGTGAATCAGCAGGTGCGATTTTAAGGGCAGTTGACCGCCTCCACTGTGACTGCAGTGAGCCTGTTGCTGACTAGACTGGCAAGCAAGAGGACAGAGCAAACAGAAGGCGAGGTGAGGCTGAAGAAGGTGGCGGGCATTGCTTCACCCCAAGTACCAACAATGACAGCAGTCTCAATGAGACACAACAGCAATGGCCAGCCTCTGCCTGCAGATGAGCTCAGACTTGCCCTTTTCCCGACTTAATTTTCGGTTTGCATATGACTTTCATGTTGCTCTGACCTCCAGCTGTGATCTCACCTCCTCTGTGTTGGTGAGGTGTAGACACTGCGTGGTAACACTCCATTGTTCTGGGGAAATGGCTGTAGACGCGGGGAGATGGTGGTATCATTACAATACTAGTACAGAGCTAATGCATGGGTTCAATTAATAAATCTGGAATATGAAGCTAGACTCAGTAATGGTGACCATGAAACTATCATCGATTGTCATAAAAATCCATCTGGTTTACAAATGCCCTTTGGGGAAGGAAATTCTGCTATCCTTACCTGGCCTGGCCTGGCCTACACGTAACTCCAGACAGAGGGATATTGGCCCTTTACACCAATATGAAACTAAAAAAATAGCTTCAGGAGGCATTTTTAAAGAGAGGAGAGATTGAGGGATATTGCAAGAAGACAGATCGCTGGGCTGGGTTGATCTATGTATGGGCATCCCATCCATCACCTTAAAAATTAACTCCCTCCACAGTGGCATCTGTGTGTACCATCTACAAGATGTACTGCAGCAACTCACTAAGCCTGCTCCAATAATACCTTCCAAACCTGTGACCTCCACCATCTAGAGGGACAAGGGCAGCAGACACATGGGAACACCACTACCTGCAAGTTCCCCTCCAAGTCACACACCATCCTGACTTGGAAATATATCACCGTTCCTTCACTGAAATTGGGTCAAAACCCTGGAACTACGCCCCTAGCAGCACTGTGGGTGTACCTACAGCACATGGACTACAGCAGTTCAAGAAGGTGACTCACCATCACCCTTACAAGACAATTAAGGGTGGGCAAAATATGCTGCTCTTGCCAGTGACACTCATATCCCAAGAACGAGTGAAGAAAAATAAAAGATAGACTTGCTAATCCAAATGGCTTTTTCCTGCTGTTACTAAGCTTGGTAGAGTGGGATGAATTAGGGTGGGAGCTAACACTGGCATGTGTGGACAGGGGGAGGCACTGGCACAGGTACAGGGGGAGGTGGTGGTGCAGTGGTGTTGTCACTAGACTGGTAATGTAGAAACCCAGGGGTAATATTCTGGGGACCTGGGTTTGAATCCCCGCATGGCAGATGGTGGAATTAAAAGTCTAATGATGAACGTGAAACCATTGCTGATTGTCATAAAAACCCATCTGGTTTATTAATGTCCTTTGGGGAAGGAAACCTGCCGTCCTTACCTGGTCTGGCCTACATGTGACTCCAGACCCACAGCAATGTGGTTGACTCTTAAATGTCCTCTGGGCAAGGGAAATAAATGCTGGTTGAGCCAGTGATGCCCAATTCCCATGGACCAATAAAAAAAATGGACCAGTTGGACCAACTGGTTTGTTTCCATTCAATGTATAAAAACGTTCACATTCTTTCCTACATAATGTTGCAACGCAATGTGAGTGACCGAAGCCAGAGGAAAAATACCAACCTTTTTGCTGAGCTGTGGGTTGAAGAAGGTGAGTTCGTCGAGGGTCATTATGATCTTATTTGTCCCTTTCATCATCTGTATCTGCTGAACTCGATGCCTGAAACAAGAACAATTTCATTCTGTGTTGCTGGAATACAAGCCTAGGTTACGTGCTGTCACCTCTGCAGCAGGGGAAGCAATCGAACCCACTGCCTCTGGACTCAATAGCCAATGGACTAGCTACTGAACCAAGCTAACGTTTGCTACAAATAAAATGTTGAATGTATCATACCTGATGATGTAATTGAGACCTAGTCCACCCAGTACAAGAGCAATGATGAACCCAAAAGCCAATATGACCACTGTTAACTCAATACCTGGAGAGAGAAGAGAGACAGATCGCAATGATAATTAATGCACAGGAAACTGTTGATTCAGGAGAGGGCCACTTAGTGCACCAAATAGCCTCAGTCAGGGTGTGACCTGTAGCCCCCCATTTGGGTCAATGATTCCGTATGAGAGCCTCAGGTCCATGTGTCAACAAAATGGGCTCTTCAATTTCCTTTAGGGGCTAATCAAGGTGAAGGGTCAAACCCATTAGGCAGGGCACCATAAAAAATGAAAAGAGATGAGGTAAATCAGGAGGTTAAAAATTAAGAACTGGCACTTCTTCAGCACCTTTCACCACCTCAGGACACCTCAACGTGCTTCAATGTCAATGATGTGCTTTTTGAAGTGTAGCAACTATCACAATGTAGGAAAATGTGGAACACAGCAAGCTCCCACAAACAAAAATGTGATAAATGTCCAAATAATCTGTCCTAGCGATATTGGTTGATAGGGAAATATTGTCCAGGAGAATGGATAGAATTCCCCTGCTCTTCTTCCAGCTACTGCCATGGGATCTTTTACGCACACCTGAAAGGGCAGTCAGGGCCTCAGTTTAATCCCTGGTCCGAAAGATGGCACCTCTGACAGTGTGGCACTCCCTCAGTATCCCACCGGGAGTATCAGCCTAGATTTCTGTGCTCAGGTCTCTGGAGTGGGACTTGAATCCACAACCTTCCGACTCAGAGTCAATAATCAGGTTGCATCAAGTTGAAATACTGAGAGAGGTTAGGACGTCCATAACTTTAAAGTTCTGGGAGAGTTTGATCCAGCACAATGAAGACTGAGGACATAGGAAGGCAAGAAGTGTGTCCCATTGTATATCTGGAGGCTTAGAAGGAATGAGTGTCTTCCTGACTCCAGGACCTATTGGACTTTGATGCCCAGTGAATGATGCACCAGTGTCATGAACAGGAGTCTGCTTTCTGCCACTGTCTGCTACAACACAAGTCCAGGACACCTCTATCATATTTATTCTCAGTTTACTGTTTTAATCCAAGAAGTCTCAATAATATATCTAATTAAAGGATTTTGAGTTTCTGTCTGACTGCTCCGGTTGTAGGTTCTCAGAGGTCCCAGTCCCTCTGGTAGAGGTCCAGCCAACACATCATAGAATCATGCAGCACAGGAGGCCATTTGGCCCATCATGTCTGTGCCGGCTCTCTGAAAACCCCATCTATTAATCCCACTCCTCCTATTCTTTCTCCATAGCCCTGCAAATTATTCCTATTCAAGTATATATCCAATTTCCTTTTGAAGTGTGCAGGACTTGGATATTGTTAACTGAATACGAGATGATCCCTTGTTAGGACGAAGTATATTGTAGCCATTACGCTTCTCATGAAATTTTTTCTTTGTTCTTTGACAGGAATGCTCTACAGGGTTTGGAAAAAAAAAAGTAGTTATTACCACATTGATCATGAGTGTTTATTTGGGCTTAACGCCATCCACTACTTCATATAAAAGTAACTGTTCTAACAGTGGCGTTAAAACATTGAACAAATGAAGTTAAGCCTCTCGATGTGGTAGTTTCTCCTTCCCCACTGCAGTTGGGCAGTCTTTTCACCCATCTCGATCTGGAGCCACAATCGTCCACATCAGTTCTTTGGGGAGGAGGCTACTTTCAGCTCCTACCCAATCCTCCTTCCTCTCCGCTACTGCACTTTCTTTTGCATTGTATAAGCAACAGGACCTTCAGCCCAATTAATCCATGCTTGGTAAAAGCAAAATACTGCGGATGCTGGAACTCTGAAATAAAAACAGAAAGTGCTGGAAAAGCTCAGCAGGCCTGACAGCATCTGTGGAGAGAGAAACAGAGTTAATGTTTCGAGTGCATATGTTTCTTCTTCAGAGAAGAGGTCCGAAGAACTCTGCAGAAGAGTCACATAGGACTCGAAACGTCAACTCTGTTTCTCTCTCCACAGATTCTGCCAGACCTGCTGAGTTTTTCCAGCATTTTCTGTTTTTATTTTGGTCCATGCTTGGGTTGGTTTATTCTCTACATGAGCCTTTTCCTACTGTACTTCATCTAACCCTAGCAGCATAGCCTTCTATTCCTTCCCCCATCAGCTGTTTATCTCACTTCCCCTTAATATGTGTCTGCACTATTCTCTTCGACAGCTCCATTTTTTTCTGCTCTTTCACAGAGTGTGGGCATCACTGGCTAGGCCAGCATTTATTAGCCATCCCTAATTGCCCTTGAGAAGTTGGTGATAAGCCGCCTTCTTGAACTGCTGCAGTCCCTGTGGTGTAGGAACATCCACAGCGCTGTTAGGGAGGAAGTTCCAGGATTTTGACCCAGTGACAGTGAAGAAACAGTGATATGTTTCCAAGGCAGGATGATGAATGACTCGGAGGGGAACTTGCAGGTGGTGGTGTTCCCATGTGTCTGCTGCCCTTGTTCTTTCAGGTGGTAGAGGTCATGGGTTTGGAAGGTGCTGTCGAAGGAGCCTTGCTGCAGTACATCTTGTAGCTAGGTCATACTGCTACCACTGTGGCCACCACGCTCCCAGCTGGCACTGCTGAGACCACAGAGCTGCCAGCCATCTGACTGGCTGGCAGCTCTCTAAGGCAGGACCTCCTCCTGAGAAAGGAGGGGAGCCTCACCTTAAAGCAATTAACACTGCTCCCTGATTTAAATTGTTCCAGGCAGCCGTGGGGGGATCATGAGTGGGCTCTCCCCCAACTTTTTAGCAGGGGGTGTGGGGGCAGGGACCATGGTGCCCTGTAAAATCCAACCCTATGATGACCTTATCAAAGTCCTTTCATTGATCTTTAGGTCAATCTCCAATGATAGGTATAACCTTCCAGTTATGTTGGAATAAATCCCTGGCCTTGGAGGAAATCCAGAAGCCTCACTGGTTACGTTCACCTACTATAGTGTCTCCTATAGCCTTGGAATCTACCATCAACAGCAACTTCCCGGAAAAAATCAGAGAGAATTTCTTTCTGAAAGCACAGAAGTTTT
Organism: Cetorhinus maximus; assembly: GCF_964194155.1. Taxonomy (NCBI): domain Eukaryota; kingdom Metazoa; phylum Chordata; class Chondrichthyes; order Lamniformes; family Cetorhinidae; genus Cetorhinus; species Cetorhinus maximus. The sequence continues at coordinate 7,710,530 of NC_135885.1, forward strand.
GGAAAGCTTACCTCCTGTGCAAATAGTATCTGGATCAAACCAACAGCTGGAGTCAGCACCTGGAGGTGATCCCCCAGGGAAGTGAATGCTGATGCCCCTGTCCTCCACCATTCCAGTTGCCATATTGATAGTGTAGGTGGGTGATAGGTGGTGACTTCTCCCATCGGTGTCCAAGATGATGTAGTTCGCTATCCCTTCACCTCGGCTGTTGGTCCCGATCTTTTGATTAAAACCAGCGAATGTCAAGTTCTTGGTGTAGTTGGCAAGAGTCGTCCCTGATATGTGGAGCCCATCTCTCTGAACGTTCTCCATGGCCTTGGCAATGAAGTAAATACCATTGTAAATCGTTCCAAAGAGAGGTGAAACCTGTGGAATGAGGTTAATTAAATTTCAGCACAAAGATTAGCCTGCAACTTGGCTTCTGCGCTACTGACCAGAACTAGAGTCCAATTCTCCGCTTCAACCTTATTTGACAGTAGCTCAGATTGAGTTTGGCATCCTAGTGGATATGGTATTGGGACTAACAGACAGAGAAAGAGACTTCCAACTGCACCGTGGAAAGTTTGCAAGATTGATACTGGGGCTAAAAGGGTTAAATTATGTGGCCAGGTTGCATAGATTAGGCTGCTATCCCACTAAGTATAGAAGATTAAGGGGTGATCTAGTTAAGATGTTTAAGATGATTAAAAGTGCCAATAAGGTAGAGAGAGAAACTATTTCTTCTGATGGAGGGAATCCTGGACAATGAGTCATGACCTTAAAATTAGAGCTAGTTTGTTCAGGGATGATGTCACGAAGCACTTCTTCACACTAAGTAAAGTGAAAACCTGGAACTCTCTCTCTCTAAAAGGGACTGAAACCCTGGCTCACTTGAAAATGTCAACACTGAGATCAATAGATTTTGTCAGGTTAACATATTATGGACAAGGAAGCAAAACAGGCAAAATAGCATTGAGCTACAATCTGACATGATCTAATTGAATGGCAGAACAGGCTCAAAAGGCCGAATGGCCTCCTCTTCTATTCCTACAGGTTGTAAAATTGAATTTAGTCAATCTAGGGATTGGTGCCAAAAATGACAATGAGAGTTGCTGAATTGTAAACACCTAACTAGATCACTAGTGTCCTTCAGGGAAGAGAACTCCCAGCTGTATCTGCTCTGGTTAACTTTTAATGCTCTCTGAAGTGGACTGTCAAGATGGCAATCCCTCAGCATCTTCTCAGGGCAACCAGGGTTGGGTAATATCTATGGCTTTGTCAGTTCTAGCTGCAAGAATCAATACAATAAGCTGAAACATTGTTCGCAGGTCATTCAGCTGTGGAGTGTTACACAGCTGAGTTAGATCCTGCCTGATCTGTATACACACGTCAACTTTCCACCAGTATGTCAGTCCGAAATCTGGCTATTTCGCTTCCCGCAGGTACCCAAGAGCATTCTAAAGAATTGGCCACCACCTCAACTGATTGGCCATCCATTCCAAATCATTGAATCATAGAATCAGAATATGGGGAAAGTAAAAAGGTCTAATCAGGGTTAAAGCACATGTATGTGAATCCACAGAGTGGGGCTAATAAGATTGGCAACCTACATAAACAGGTTGACAGATGGAATTATGATATTATTGCTATAACAGAAACCTGGCTCAAAGAAGGGAAGGACTGGGCATTAAATATTCCAGGGTACAAGGTGTTTAGGATAGACAGGAAAGGAAGAAAAGGTGGGGGTGTGGGTAGTGGCAGCATTAGTTAAAGATGGCATTACAGTACCGGAGAGAGAGAATGTTCCAGAAGGGTCAAGGCTAGAGATAAGGAATGAAAAAGGTGCAATAACATTGAAAGGTGTAGTATATAGACCACCAACTAGTGGAAGGGGTGTAGGGAAACAAATTTGCAAAGAAATTACAGGGAGGTGCAAGAGTTATAGAGTAATTATATAGGGGGACCTCAATTATCCAAATATAGACTGGGATAGGAATAGTGCAAAGGGACAAGGGCTAGAGTTCCTGGAATGTGTTCAAGATCATTTTCTGTAGCAGCAGAACATTTCCGGTCCAATGAGAGGTCAGGCACTGTTGGACCTGGTCCTGGGGAATGAGTTGGCCCAAGTGGATCAAATATCAGTGGGAGAGCCTCGAGGGGACAGTGACCATTGCATCATAAGCTTTAGGTTGGTCATGGAAAAGGACAGGGCACAATCCACAGCAGGGTTAACTAACCGGCAGAAAGCCAACTTTGATGGGATGAGAATGCATCTGAGTCATGTGAATTGGGATCAAATGTTGGCAGAAAAAACGGTAGCTGAACAATGGGCCACCTTCAAAGAAAAAGCATAGCGGGCAATGTCAAGGTATATTCCCTTGAAGAGGAAAGATAGGACAAATAAATCCAGAGTGCCCTGGATGATGAGAGAGATAAAGGTGAAGATGAAAAGGAAGAAGTGAGTGTATGACAGATGCCAGGTAGAAAATACAATTGAGAATCAGGCTGAATATAGAAGGGCCAGAGGGGAAGTGAAAAGACTAATAAGATAAGCAAGGAGAGAGCATGAAAAGAGACTGGCAGCGAACATAAAAGGGAATCCCAAGGTCTTCTATAAGCACATTGTCATGGAGTTGATCTTCAGACAAACTTTTCTTAGTGGAAACATGTGACTTTATTAACAAGACAGCAGTAGCAACTACACATGTGCATCAAACTCCATAACTAAAGAAGCGCTCCCCCTGTAGATATTACCCGCGCTCTTAACACAATGGTTTACACAGATCATGTGATCTTACAGCACAGGATTATTCTTAAAGATACAGTCCAACATTTACCAAAACTGTAATTACTATATCCCTCCCCCTTTAACTCATCTGTACATTTTGTATTTACAAGGATATTTATCTCATGACATTATAATATTTACACAGGTCATGAAATTACAAGTCCAGTCCTTTAGGTGGTTTCCTGATCCGTGTGGAATGTCGCAGATCCACGACTTCAGATTCTTTTGTAGGAGACACATTCTCTGAAACCGCATTAACATCAGGTACCTCATTAGGCACTTGCAGTTCAGTGTCTTCCACTCCGACAGAGGCATCAGGCACGTCTGTCCTTGGTTGAGCACCTTCAACAGGAGCCACTGATTCAGTAATGGTTACAGGTGGGGCAATATCTTGTTGTGGTGTCTCTCTTTTTCTTAAATGATCCACATGCTTATGGGTGATCCGGCTCTCCACTTCCACGTGGTATGACAACGGTCCGGTCACTGAACCTGCTTTACCAGGTAACCACTTCAGTCCTCCACCAAAACTCTTTACATATACTGCTTCTCCAACAGTAAATTTACACTCACAATTATGCAAATCACGGGTCGCTTTTTGGGTCCCTTGACTTTTCTCCACCTTCCCCTCCAAACCGGGAAGTATTAGGCTCAGTGATAAGGCACCGAAGACAGTGCCTTATCAGTAATTCTACAGGTGTTGCTCTTGTAGTGGTGTGGAGGGTTGTTCTGTAGTGAAATAGAAAATGAGCAAGTCTGGCCTCCAGGGAGTCACCTGCTAAATTTTTTATTCCCGCCTTAAAGGTTTGTACTGCCCTTTCCGCCAGTCCCTTTGATGACAGATGGTACGGTGCAGTCTTCACATGGTTGATACTGTTGATGCTGATAAATCGTTGGAATTCAGCACACGTGAATGCAGTGCCATTATCCGAGACCACTACCTCCGGCAATCCATGGATGGCGAAGCTCTGGCGTAGTTTTTCTATGGTAGCGCCCGACGTTGGTGACTTTGCCACATAAACGTCTAACCACTTGGAATGAGCATCTAAAATCAGTAGAAACATGGACAGAATTTAGCCCTTGTCGGACGGGCTTGGCAGGGGGCGGACAGAGGTGGTCGGGAAGCCAATTAAGGCCCCGCCCAGCGTGAAATGCGAGCGGCAGCGCTCAGCACTGCCTGTGTGGGCGGGAGGAGGATGGCGAGTGGGACAAACGGAAACTTCACGCAGGCGTGCAAGTGTGTGCTCGAAAGTCTCCCTGAGGCACAGAGCTGCCCATGGTTCCAAGGAAAGGACCGACATAGTCAGTGTGCAATCGCACTCAGGGTCTACCAGGTCACTCCCATGGGTGCAACGGATTTGCCACCGTCAACCTTTGTAGCTGCTGACATTGCACACGGTGCTTTACCACATTCTCAATACCGCCATCCATCCCTGGCCACCATAGATAATGGCGCGCTATGGTCTTCATTCAGGAGATCCCTGGATGGGCACTGTGTAGCTCAACTAAAAGTGGTTCCCTGCCCTGTGGGGGAACTACTACCTGTGCACCCCATAATAGAATGCCATCTTGACTGCTCATCTCATGTCTTCATTGAAGAACGGATTCAATTCATCGGAGACTGGCTCCTGGGAGACCGAGCATCCAACACTTGGTCTCTCACTCAAAGACAGGAGTGGATCAAGATTCATCCAGTTTCTTATCTGTCTGTCTGGCACTGACGGTCGAGGTATCAAGAAAATTCATCACTAATATGAGTTCTTGTGGCACTGGGGCATGTTCGTCATTCTCTTGCAAGGGCAGGCGACTCAGGGCATTAGCATTTGCTATATGAATCCCTAGCTTAAGTACAAAGTGTATTCATATGCTGCCAACATTAGGGCCCATCTTTGTATTCATGCAGAAGCTATGGGAGGTATAGCCTTTTCTTCGCTAAACAGATCCAAAAGTGGTTTGTGGTCTGAGACTATCATGAATTGTCACCCATGCACGTATTGGTGGAATTCTTTTGCACCAGAAATAATTGACAGAGTTTCCTTTTCGATCTGAGAATATCCTTTTTCAGTTGTGGCAAGCATCCTGGATACATAGCTTATTGGTCTCTCCGTGCCGTCATCCATTTTATGAGATAGTACTGCTCCCACTCCATGAGGCGGGGCTGGGGCGGGTGGGGGTGGGGGGTGGGGGGGCGGGGGTGCATTGCAGGTTACCACTAATTCCTTCGTCTGGTCATAATCCCTAACAAATTGGAAGAGCTGTTTTACTTTCATGAAGGCTTCTTTTTGGACTGCCTTCCAAAACCAACGTTGGTTTTTCTTTATCAGTGAACGGAGAGGGGCCAGAACTGTTGATAAATTTGGTAAAAATCGCCCATAATAATTTAACATCCCTAAAAATGATTTAAGTTCAGAGGCGTTCTTGGGCGCAGGTGCCTCTCTTATTGCTTTAACCTTCTCTTCATCTGGGTATAACCCTTTGGCACCTACCTGGAGGCCCAAATAGTTGCCTTAATTTACTTGAAAAGTGCATTTTTCCTTCTTCAGGCACATTCCTGCTTGTAAAAATCATTTCAGGACTTGCTCAAGGTTAGCCAAGTGTTCCTTTTCTGTAAATCCAGTTATCAGTACATCGTCCAGGTAGACCACAGCCTGAGGTAGTCCCTGCAGTATGCCCTCCATTGTCCTCTGAAAAATGGCACAGGCTGAGGCAAGACCATAGGGCAGGCATGTATATTGCTATAACCCCTTGTGGGTATTTATGGTGACGAGTTTCCGGGAGGTGCCAACCAGCTCCAATTGCTGATGTGCGTGACTCATGTCAAGCTTTGTATACTTTGTCCCTCCTGCTAGTTTGGCATATGGGTCTTCAATTTTAGGAATAGGTTACCTGTCTAGTTTGGTTGCTCCGTTGACCGTTAGTTTATAGTCCCCACAGATCCAGACGGTCTGGTTTAAGGACAGGCACTGTGGGGGCTGCCCACTCTGAGAACTGAACCACTTTTATGACACCCAGCCTCTCTAGCCGGTTCTGCTCAGAGTCAACCTTCTCTCTCAGGGCGTGTGGCACTGGTCTTGCTTTCAAGAAGCGAGGGGTTGTGTCTGGATCCACGAAAATCTTGGCCTGTAGGCCTTGGATTTTTCCCAGTTCATCCTTGAAGATGATGTCATTTTTTTTAGCAGCTCTGGTAGTCCACCTGCTCTCAACTGGAAGATTTCGGACTAGTTTAACTTAACCTCCTTTAACCAATCTTGCCCTAGAAGGCTTGGCCCTTCACCTTCTGCCAACATCACTGGTAGCTGTGCCGATTGGTCTCTATAATGAACAGTTGCTCTGATGATACCTTTTACTTGGATTTCTTCGCCTGTGTACATTTTCAACTTGGCAGATGTTTGTTCCAAATGTAATTGTTTATTTAGATATCTGAAAGTGTGCCCTCCTATTACAGTGGTAGAAGCCCCTGTGACTACTTCCATTTTTAATGGTTCACTTGCACTGTAACAATAATTGGCTCTGTCTTCCCAACTTTCATGTTGAATAATGAATAAATGTCAGAACTGGTTGTTTCGGGCTCTTCTACACTATAAACTTCATTGGGCTTTGTTTGTTGTTTGGAAGCCTGTTTAAATCTCACTTTGCAATGTTTCAACGTGTGTCCACTTCTGTGGCAAAAATAACACTCTACCTTTTTTATATTGCCAATCGCTAGAAGAACGATTGTTTCCACGTTGCTGAAAGTTATTTTATCGATTTAATTGCTAAGCTGTTTCCTCTCATTTTTCGGTTAGCGGGAGCTGTTTCCCACTTCGCGGCAGAGTCCCGGCTTTTCGCGCCACTTTCGGCTGCCTGTTCCCAGCCGATTTGGAACACGGCGCCACTTTGCACCCGTTGAATTGCTTGTGAATCCCTTGCAGCGCTTTCCATCGCCAGCGCTATTTCTAACGTTTTCTTAAAATCAAGGTTCACTTCAGCCAGCAATCTTCGCTGAATAGTGCCCTCCTGCACGCCACATACTAAACAATCTCTGAGCATGTCATTCAGGGTTTCACTGAAATCACCGAAATATTCCATTAGTTGCTTTAATTTCACCAGGTAGATAGCAATTGTCTCACCCGGGGCTCTATTTCGTGAATTGAACCTGAACCTCTGCAATGTGACCAAGGGCTTGGGTTGAAAATGTCCCTTAACGAAGTCTACTAATTCAATGAAACTCTTTGAATCTGGGGCACTGGGGGCCATCAAGCTTTGAATCAAACTGTAGGTTTTGGTCCCACAAATAATCAGGAGGATTGCCCTCCTCTTATCCTCCCCGTGATTTTGTTTGCTTGAAAGAAGAATGCAAGATGTTCTATATACTGAGGCCAATCATCTGTGGCTGGCTCAAAGGAATTGATTCCGCCAAACTGTGGCATTTTAGATGAGTATATCTTCTGTCATTTTTAACAAACTTAGATACTCACAATTGCTGGGTGAGGTACAGCATCGATTCTGATTTATCCTCGTCGCCAGTTTGTTATAGAGTTGATCTTCAGTCAACTTTTCTTAGTGGAAACATTTGACTTTATTTACAAGACTGCAGTAGCAACTACACATGTGCATCAAACTCCCTAACTAAAGGCACAAAAACAAATAATGCTGGAAAAGCTCAGCAGGTCTGACAGCATCTGTGGAGAGAAAGACAGAGTTAACGTTTTGAGTCCATATGACTCCTCAGAGTTCTGAAGAGTCATACAGACTCAAAACATTAACTCTGACTCTTTTTCCACAGATGCTGTCAGACCTGCTGAGTTTTTCCAGCATTTTTTGTTTTTGTTTCAGATTTCCATTATCCGCTATATTTTGCCTTTATCCATAACTAAAGAAGTGCTCTCCCTGTAGAGGCTCCCCGTGCTGCTAACACATTGGTTTACACAGATCACATGATCTTACAGCACAGGGTTATACTTAAAGCTACAGTCCAACAATTGAAGGAGGTGCAAGTGAAGCACTGCTTCACCTGAAAGGAGTATTTGGGGCCTTGGGCATTGTGGAAGGAGGAGGTAAAGGGGCAGGTGATGCACCTTCTGCAATTCCATGGTAAGGTGCCGCAGAAAGGGATGAGGAGTTGGGGTTGATGGAGGAATGGACCAGGGTGTCACGGAGGGAATAGTCCCTACAGAATGCCAACAGGGGCGGGGTGGGGGGGTTGCGAAGGGAAGATGTGTTTGGTGGTGGCACCATGCTGGAGTTGGCAGAAATGCCAGAGGGTGATCCTTTGAATGCAGAGGCTGGTGGGATGAAAAGTGAGGACAAGGGGGACCCTATCATGGTTCTGGGAGGGAGTGGAAGGGGGGAGGGAGTGGAAGGGGTGAGGGCAGAGGTGCGGGAGATGCGGTTGAGGGCCCTGCCAACCACAGTAGAGAGAAACCCTTGGCTAAGGACATGTCAGAAGCACCAAGAGGAGACTTGATAGAGGTATTCAAGATCCTGAGGGGTATGGACAGGGTAAATAGTGAGAAACTGTTCCCACTCAAGAGAACCTCAAGAACTAGAGGGCACAGATTCAAAATAATTGGCAAAAGGAGTAAAAGTGATATGAGGAAAGTTTTTTCACCTAGAGGGTGGTTGGAGTCTGGAATGAACTTCCTGAGAGGGTGATGGAGGCAGGTTCCATTGAGGTTTCAAAAGGGAATTGAATTGCTACCTGAAAAGAGAGAATGTGCAAGGTTACGGGGATAAGGCAGGGGAGTGGGACAAGATGGAATGCTCTTTCAGAAAGCCAGTGCAGACCCGATGGGATGAATGGCCTCCTTTCACACTGTAAAGTTTCTGTGATTCTGTGAACCTTACAGCACAGACAGAGGCCATTCAGCCCATCATGGTTTAGGCAGTTCTTTGGAAGAGCTATTCAATTGTTCCCACCCCCACCCCTGCTCCTTTTCATAGCCCTGCAATTTTTTCATTTCAATTATTCATCCATTTCCTTTTTGAAAGTTACTATTGAATCTCTTTCCACCACCCTTTCAGGCAGCGCATTCCAGTTCCGAACAGCTTTCTACGTACAAAGATTTCTACTTATCTCCTCACTGATTCTTTTGATAATTATCTTAAATATGTGTCCTTCCTGCCAATCTCCCTATCCTTAGTCTAACAAAACCCTTCAGGATTTTGAACACCTCTATTAAATTTCCCCTTGGCTCTCTCTACACTTTGGAGGGCAATCCCAGTTTCTCCAGTCCCTCCTGGCCTGTGAGAATATAACAATCTGTTAGTTATACTTTTTCAAAAAAAATAATGAAAATAGAAATTACTGGATATACAGATTGGTTTAGTCTTGATCCATAGGGTGAAATGGAGGGTAAACTGGTCAGTGAATTATGCGCTACAACTAAGGTGGAGAAGCCGGGCGGAAGGGATGGACTTTCAGTTGGAGATGAGTGGGGGAGAAGCATTATGCAGGTAGTTGTAGAGTCAGTGGGATTATTATAAATGTAGATACAGGGTAGGTATAGAACGAGAAATGTTCAGGATGGTAATAGATAGATCAACTCAATAGATAGGTTGGCTTGAAATTCAGATTTTATGGAAGAGGGAGAATGGAAAGCAAAGAAAGGACAATTTTAAAGCAGCAAGTTGTTGTGACCTGGAACATCCCACCTTAAAGGGCAGATTCAACAGTAACTTTCAAAAGGGAATTGGATATATAAACTCGTAAAGGAAAGAATTGCAGGTCCATGGGGAAATTGGGACTAATTGGATAGCTCTTCCAAAGAGCTGGCACAGACAAGAGGGGCCAAGTGGCCTTCTTCTGTGCTGTATGATTCTATGATCCGTTTGCACTGTGCTCTCCTTTCTGTAGTATCATAGTGTGGGATTAGTGACTCGAACACCCATTACCATGCTACGTTGTGACACCCACTAATCAAGGGATTTCCCTGAAATCAACTGAAATATTTCTTGATAAGCATCAGCAAGGAGGTAGAACAATGATCTATACTCACAGGAAGGTGTAACCAGGTCTGCTTTAGGAATATCCCCTTCGCTGTTGCCTTCCCTCCCTATCCTCTCCACTCCTACAGTCTTCTCCCTCATCTCTCACTATCTCTTCCCTCGCCTTCCCCCCATTCTCCACCTCTGCCCTTGGTTTCTCTCTCTGGCTCCTTGCCTTTCCTGCCTGCCATCCTTTACACTTACTTACCCCCGATATTAGTTTCCCACCTTTTAACCCTGCTTTAGTTGAAAAATTCAGATCGATCTTGACTAACTGTGGAGATACCATGGAAGATGGACTAGCCTATATAAAATATAGCAGTATTACCCAATCCATTGACTTCAATGGGTAACACTATTAAAGTAATGGCAATGACTGTTACTCTTACTTTCCCCACTACATTCTGAGGAAGCCTGTCAGTCCTGCCTGCTCCAAAGGTGGCAGCATAACCCCCTTCCAATGATCACAGCCAGCAGACAGATTGTGCCCTCCCACTAACCATGAGCAACACCGTTGGACATTGACTAATTTTCTTAGAAACAATTGATCGGTGGTTTAGCCTGTGTACCTGGTCCGGCTGCTGGGATGTCGCTATTTCCCCATTTTCTTGTGCCTTTCTGAATGCCTCGTAGAAGTTAATCTCTTCTGACGCTATTGTTATTGTCAGAACAGCGTCGTACGCCGCTCGTAGCTTGCTGTTGTTCCTCAGCACAGAGTAAGACGCATTCTTGTGAGGAAGACTGTAGAGTAAGGTGTCGTACGGTACAAAAACAAACCTCCCATCTGTCAACCCCATCTCATGGGCTTTCTGCAGGAAGACTGCCTGCTCCTCACCTCCAATGAGAACCGAGTGCATGCACATGATTATAACTGGAATACAAAATAACCGCGTTAGCAGTAATGATCAGGGCCAAAAGTACTGAACAAACATCAATAGAAATACATCCACTTTTATCAGTCGCCCATACACCATCGTAGATATTCACTCCCTCCGCCGCCAGTGCACTGCATTTACAAGGCGCACTGCAGTAATTGGCCAAGGCTTCTCCATTAGCACTTTGAAAACCCACAACCTCCACCACCTAGAAGAATAAAGGCAGTGGTTTCTTGGGAACACCAGCATCTTCCAAAATTGTCCACCGAGTCACTCACCGTCCCAATTTGAACAGATATTGGCTGCTCCTTCATTGGCACTGTGCCAAAACCCTGGAACTCCCTTCACCACATGGACTTCAAGAAGTCAGCTCAAAACCACCTTCTCAAGGGCGCTTAAGGATGGGCTACCCTTGCCAGCAACGTCCATATCCCAGGAATCAATGAAAGACACAAATGTCTATTCGGCCATTCAAAGGGGCAACAGTCCCCAGTGCCTCAATGGATAAAGTGGTAATGAACATTGCAAAGCAAGACGGTCATTAGCTTCATTTCCTGGTCTGTGCTGACTATTCTAATCTTAACCACAGTAGCAGTAAACATTGGCCTCGATATTCCAAGGCAAGGGAAGTGGGAAAATCCAGCCAGTGTCCCAGCTTGACTCCCCTCCAATAACCCTTGTTGGATGAGCTTCTGTGGGCCCAGATGAGGCCAGGATGAATTGCAATTAACTCATCTCCCTCCCTCGCCTCAGTTGAGCAGCTTCATTGCCTAGGCTCACACAGAACCACTTAGATGAGGTACTGGAGTGCAGTGGACATTCATTAAATTAAATTCAGCATGAGTCAGATCCTTCAGAAGAAGAAGGAAAATTGTTGGGAGGCAGGGTGAAAATATATAAAATTTTAATAATCAGCATTCTTAAAGAGACTATAACATCCAAGACAATCAGACAAAACAATATGGCTTCATGGAAATGGTGCATGTGGCAAATGCATCATGGTCATTCAAGAATTATTTCTTGATGCTGTATTGCCCCACTATGAATAAAGTGATCAGTGTAACAAAAAACTTATGGAAAAACCATGTTGAAGGATATAAAACTTGAAAATTATTGAAGAAGCATTATTTTATGCATGAAATAATTGGTTATTCTGTCCCTGTTAAAAGCTGTAAACCTGCTGTGTCGCAGCATGAACAACTCTGCTTCACACTTTTGTCCTTCATGTAGTCTAGGTACTCAAAGAATACTCACCCCTTTACAGGAAATATGTGAACAGATTAGAGCGGAGATTCATGTTTTATTCATTCAAGGGATGTGGGCTTTGCTGGCTGGGCCAGCTTTTATTGTCCATCCCTAATTGTCCTTGAGAAGGTGGTGGTGAGCTGCCTTCTTGAACCGCTGCAGTCCATGTGGTGTAGGTACACCCACAGTGTTGTTAGGAAGGGAGTTTCAGGATTTTGACACAGTGACAGTGAAGGAATGGTGATATATTTCTAAGTGAGGATGGTGAGTGACTTGGAAGGGAGATTCCAGGTGATGGTGTTCTCATGTGTCTGCTGCCCTTGTCCTTCTCAATGGTAGTGGTCGTGGGTTTGGAAGGTGCTGTCAAAGGAGCCTTGGTGAATTCCTGCAGTGCATCTTGTAGATGGTACACACTGCTGCTACTGTGCGTTGGTGGTGGAGGGAGTGAATGTTTGTGGCTGTGGTGCCAGTCAAGCGGGCTGCATTATTCTGGACGGTGTCCAGCTTCTTCAGTGTTGTGGGAGCTGCACTTATTCAGGAAAGTGGGGAGTACTCTATCACACTCCTGACTTGTGCCTTGTAGATGGTGGACAGGCTTCGAGGATTCAGGAGGTGAGTTACTTGCTGCAGGATTCCTAGCCTCTGACCTACTCTTGTAGCCAGAGTACTTATATGGCTGGTCCAGTTCAGTTTCTGGGCATGTATGAGCATATTGCCAGTAATAAAAAATTTTAGCTTTGAGAAAAGATTGGATAGGCTGAGGTTGTATTCCATGGGATAGAAGAGGCTGAGAGGAGATTTAATTGAGGTGTGTAATATTATGAGGGGTTGAGAGGCCATTCATTGGAAGGACCTATTTCCTTTATTGACAGCGATCAGAGGATATAGGTTCAAAGTAATTGACAGATGAGGTGATTGATGAGTAACTCTTTCATCCTCTTTCAGAGGCTGATGGGGTTCTGTAACTCACTGCCTGGAAGGGTGGCAGAAGCAGAACCCCTTATAACATTTTTAAAATGCCTGGCTATGCACTTGAAGTGCCATAACCTACTGGGCTACCAACCAAGAGCTGGAAAGTGGGATTAGGCTTGATAGTTCTATCTTGGCCAGCACCGACAAACTGGGCTGAATGGCTTCCTTTTGTGCAGAAAATTTTCTATGTTTCTATATTTGTGAGAATGTGAAGCTATGGCAATAAAAGACCACATAGTCAATCAACTCTGCTCCTTCAGAGGGCACTGATAATCCTCTAGAGCAGCTGTCATATTCTACATGAGCATCACTAATTCTCATGACTTCAGGGTGCAAACCCTGGTCTTGCCCGAATTATCCAGATAAGAAATAGGAGCAAGAGTAGGTCAGACGGCCCCTCGAGCCTGTTCCACCTTTCAATTGAATCTTCACTAATCTACTACGTCAGCTCCACTTTGCCACCCCATCCCCAAATCCCTTGATATCCGTAGTATCCAAAAATCTATCTATCTCAGTTTTGAATATACTCACGGTTTGAGCATCCAGACCCCTCTGGAGTAAAGAATTCCAAAGATTCAAATTTCTCCTTATCTCTGCCCTAAATGGCTGGCCCCTTATCCTGAAACTATGAGACTTACCTCTAAGCTTTCTGGCTAGTAAAATCAATCTCTCAGTGTCTACTCAGTCAAAACCCCTTCTGATTTCTTATATGTTTCAATGAGATCTCTTCTCATTCTTCTAAACTCCAGAGAATGTAGGCTCACCCTACAAAATTTGCAGGTGTGGTCTCAGCAAAACCCGATATAATATCAACAAGACTTCCATACTTCTGTACTCCAACTTCATTGCAATAAAGGCTAACATACCATTTGCCTTCCTAATAGCTCGCTGCACCTACATGCTGATTTTCTGTACAGATCATGTACAGGAGCCCCAAATCCCTAAAGGTTTACCAGCACTTCATCTTTTAAAAAACATTCTGTTTTTCTATTTTTCCTGCAAAATTGAATAATTTCCCATTTCCCAAAAATTATACTCTATTTGCCAGCTTCTGCCCACTCACCTAACCTGCCTATATCCCTTTCCAGGCTCTTTGCATCTTCCTCACAGTTCACTTTCCCACCTAGCTTTGTGTCATCAGCAAATCGGGATAAATTACACTTGGCCCTCTCATCAATGTCAGATATAGACTGTAACCCAAGCGCTGATCCTTGCGGCATCCGCTCTTTGCAACCTGCCAACCTGAAAATGACCTTCCTTCTTTCTGCTCTCTTGTTTTCCGTCCATCATCTAATCCTTAATCCAAGCTAATATATTACCCACAAGCTCCACAAATCCTCATCTTGAGTAACCTGTTACGTGCAGCCTTATCAAATGGCTTTTGAAAATAGGGTTGCCAAACCTCCAGGATAGCCCTGGAGTCACCAGGAACTGAAGATCCATCTCCAGGATGCTGCTAGGAGAAAAGTCATTGGGACATTAAAAAAGGTAGTTCTTTTTTATTTTCTTTGAAAATTTCTCTTTACCAGATATAAAAGTATTGAAAATGGGGGATAAAAAGGGCTGTTTGGCTGACAGTCAAACATCATCCAATTGGGTAATGAGTCTTATTATGTTCCAGTTGGCGTAGGAAGGAGTACATCACAAGGATGGATGTGTTGGCCGACTAATGGCTAGAGCGTGGGGGCAAGTCATGCGGTGAAATCTCCAGGGAGACATTTAATCACAGTTGGCAACCCTATTTGAAAGAACAATTATACCACATCCACTTGTTCCCCCTTATCTACGCTGCCAGTTACACACTTTAAAAAATGTAATAGATTTGGCAAACATTATTTCCCTTTTATAAAACCAGGTTGACTTTGTGGAATCATCTTACCATTTTCCAAGCGCCCAAAATCAACAATAAAATTTGCGTCATGGACCCCCAGGAATTGGGTAACTGAGATACAAGGAGAGGCTCAGGAAACTGGGAAATGTTCAAACTTGAGAAAAGAATGTTCAAAGTTTATCGTGTTGTAAGGGCTATGGATAAATTCATTGGCCGGAATTTTCCAGCTCCGCTGGCGTCAGGCGTCATGGTGGGCGGGCAGGGGGAGGTGAGGAACAATATGGCGAGAAGGCTAAAACTCGGTTTTGCGCCGTTGTGAAACCTGTTTGCGATTGTCCGCTCCACTCGCCAATGGCAGGCCGCGTTTCCTGCCGCCGGGCATCAGGGGCATTATTTTAATACATTAGCATCTCACTATACGCCCTGCTCGTTGGTATCATTCCCCCACGTCAAATTTACCGCACACGTCTACTTGATTTCAGAGCAGCCTGCTTCACGACTGCATTTAAAAGACATGTACCTGGCGACCTGAACTTTGAGGGGAGCTCAGAGGTGAGTGCACACAACCTCGCGAGCATCGCCCGTAGGACATCAAGGAAGAGGCGCTGTGCATTTGCTGGGGGCACAGGCAAGTTGCTTTTTCACGGCTGGGTGTGAGGCTGATGGCAGCGCACATACCCTCAGTGCTCAGACTCATGTCATGGAGATGCAGTGGAGACCCTAATAGTCGCTAGATTCCAGGAGGATGGTGACAACATGCAGTGAGGACACTCCATAGATCATCACATTGCCTCTGTGAATGTCTGACTCCTGTCTGTCTGAGCCTGAGCACTGAGGGTATGTGCACTGACATCAGCCATACAGGAGTCAAACGTTCACAGATGCAAGGTGAGGATATCAGGACTGTCCTCACTGCATCTCGTCATCATCCTCCACGAATCTTGTGGCTATGATGGCCTCCCGAGTGCTCCTGCCTGGTCTGGCCTGTGCGATGGTTCATCGCCGACATCCTTGTGTGATCAGGGTCATATCATGGAGATGCAGCCGTGATACTTAAAATGCACCTGAGCCCTTCAGGAGCACAGTGTAACTGGTCACAGATGCTGAAGAGATGGGGGCCAGCTCCACCTTAAAGGTGTTGAGAGCACACAGAGAGAATGACAGAACTCTGTGACACCTGCCCACGACATTCTGGCAGCAATGACAAGCACCATCGAGCTGCAGGCATCAGTAATGTGTCCAGCGTGTGTGAAGCTGGACCACCACTTAACTCTGAAGGATACACACTGAACAGGGAAGAGGCCCTGGACTGAGACACCTGCCGTCAAGGCCTTTCACGGGGGTTGGGGTGCTTTATCGACCCTCTTAATCACATTTTGATTTGATGTTTGTAAGTTTCCTTTAAACTTTGTCTTTGGTTTTGCAGTGACCTTAACTTAGGGGCTGCGTTTTATTTTATCCCTCATTTTGTTAATTTGGTTTATTTGGTTGGCTTTTAAAAGAGCTACATCTTCTGAACCTCCCTAATACTGCCGCTATGTCTTGGTGCCCCCGCCCTGTCCACAGCGGAGGTGGAGGCAGCCTGTTGACTGCTATGCCTTGTCTGTGATGACCTTGATGGGCGTCCTCTGGAGGGCCGAGACCTGGAGGGTCCCGGCCTGCTTTCGGGTTCCTGTTGTGTGGCAGTGGCATCCTCCCTGGCATGTGGAGCTAGAGCTGCTGGGGTCACAGGAAGAGAGGATTCAGATCAGCTGGGCACTCCCGGAGTCACCGGGGTGATGAGCTGCTGGTCCCTCCTCCCTATGGGTGCCCAAGGGCCCCTGGCTGATTTATTGAGGGGCAGGGGAAGCTGGAGTGAGATCGAGCTGCCCCACACCCTTCTCATGGTGACACTGTTGGAGGCCAACTATGGCATCAGTGATGGAGTTCAGCCCGTGCAGCAGTGCAAGACTGGATCAAGGTGTCCATGGCGGCCACCATCCAACCAGTGTTGACCTTGGTACATTGGCGTGCCAGCGCTATCACCTCAGAGTGAAGGCAGACGGACTCCTCCATCTTGCCTTGCAATCTGAGAAGTGCAGCAGACATCCCTTCCTGATGTTCCCGAGCTTGCCTTTGCAGCTCCAGCCACTGAGGAATGACCGTGTCCACAGGCTTGTCATCTGACTCAGGCTCAGCAGATTTCTGGCCTCCAGCAGTCCTCCGAGTGCCAGACACCGGGGAAGTCCCTGTTGCCGCCTGCTGTGGATCAGACAGTGCGATGTGCTCACCAGATTGTGAACCCTAGGCTACTGTAAAGCTTTGTCCCACCGAGGTGTGTGTCTCTGTGCTGGTGGAGGGTGTGGGTGAGCGCTGTGACTGGTCTTCAATTAGAGCGTCATCAAATTCTTCTTCCAAGGTGTCTTCGGGGGTTGAGGCAAGGACCTGGCTCATGGACCCCCTCAGCTGCTTCCCAGATGTGCCTGCAAAAGGAAGGAGAGATAATTAGTGCCTGGCAGGGGACTGAGGAACAGGGAAACTCACTCACAACATGGTTGTCTGATGGGTGTTGCACTGCTGGATTCTCGCTTGGTTGAGCAGCGCCGACCTCACAGTCAGCACAGGAACGGTCCAGATCATCGCCGGCCAGCTGGATGACTCTATTTTCAAAGTCTATGAGGATCTTGATTTCGGGCATTCCTCCACCAGTCTGCGACCTCTCCCTTTTGTTGGGTGCCAGCTTGTCCTGCATGGATACAGGTGGAGAGAGCGTAAGCAGGACGCCTGCTAGGCCAGATGAGAAGGGTGCCTGGCATGTGTGGGTGGTGAGTGGTGCCATGGACGGGATGAGGACACAATCCATAGGGCAGGTGCAGGTGTTTGTGAGAGAGTGAATGGTGACATCCTTTGAACTGGCAGTGAATGAGATCCTTGTGCATGTGTGATGGGTTTGTGAGTGTGTGAGTTGAGAGTGATGAGAAGACTGACTTACCCTGGCAGAACGGAGAGATCATTCATCCTCTTTTCACACTGAGTGGCTGTCCTCTTTTGCAGGCCATTGGCGTTGACCACCGCTGCCACCACCTCCCATGCTAGTTTGGTGACCTTGCTTGCTGTCTTCACCCCAGAGAGAGGGGAGAGGACTTCATGATGGGGCCTCCACAGTGTCCAGCAGGCACCCGAGGGAGGCGTCACTAAATCTGGGGGGCAACATGTTTCCTCCCTTTGATAGCCATGACTTTCCAGCAGCTTTCAATCCCTTAGAGAGAGCCAGCTCTGTGCAGGGTCACCCTTTAAATATGGCGCCCGGATTACTAAAGGCCTGAGATGATGGCAGGGCGGGCGAATCAGAGGCTGCCCCACCAGTGATCTGGCATGTTGCCCGGAAATGTATTAGTAATGAGGCGGGACGGCCCGGAATGGGACAACAAGGTGCGAAAAGCCATCATTGCAGCCAGCGGGTAAAACATCCTTTTTCCTGCCCGTTAACTGCACTTTGTGAAATTCTGGGCTGATTCCATCCATTATTTGACCTAACTTTGTGCTGTAACCAGAGGTGACCACAAAGCTAAAGCTCAGATAGGGGTAGATGACCCGACAAGTTTAAGGTTAACTACTTTAACCAGAGGTGACTGTAAAGCCAAATTTCAGAAAAATGAACAGACAAGTTTAAGGTTAATCTCTTTCACCAAGCAGGATGGGGCAACAGACTGAGCATAGAGGCATTAGAATTGGAGAGGTTCATTGAATGTACTCAGCAGCTGATAGAAATGAATAAGGAGTACGAGGGTTAAAGGGGCAAATGTTATTCTGCAACCCCATTACTGGTCAATTTTGACTCCATGCACATATGTGAAACCTGTTGTACATCACTACCAATTCTCATTTCTATTGAATTCAATGTATAACGGGTGATAGTGCTGTTACAAACTATCACCCAAAGTCAGAATTATCCCATTTGTGTGGGAGAGGGGAGACTGATCTCACAACTTGCCTATATTCCCAATATTGATGCAACCACAGGCTGGCATCAACATCTCACACTTTATTACACAGAAACCTTTGAAACAAAAACAAATATTTTTGCTTCATATTTCTCTGGAGTTGATTGTTTTAAGGTTGTTCTACATCCCAGTCTATTCCCCAGAATGGGCAATACTGGCGTTTGAAATTAGGCTACCTCAAGAATAGTCTACCCACACAAGGCCCTACAGCAATGGCATCACCCCTCTCATGTACAATAGTCTATTCATGAAACACAAAATATACCAAAATATAAGTGCATAGAGCATAAAAGCAAGGATGTTATGATGAACCTGCATAAAATACTAGATCAGAGTCAACCCGGTATTGTGTCCAGTTCTGGTCACCACACTTTAGGAAGAATTGGGAAGGCATTAGAGACAGTGCAGAAAAACTTCATGAGAATGATTCCAGGGTTGAGGAACTTCAGTTACATCTATAGATTGGAGAAGCTGGGACTGTTCTCCTTGGGAATGCGAAGATTAAGGGGAGATTTGATAAAGGTGTTCAAAATCATGAGTCTGTACGGAGTACATAGGGAGAGACTGTTCCCATTGGCAGAAGGATCAAGAACCAGAGGACACTGATTTAAGGTGATTCATAGCATCATAGAAAGTTTATGGCACAGAAAGGGGCCACTTGGTCCATCGTGTCTACCAAAAAACGAGCCACCCAGCCTAATCCCATTTCCCACATTTGGTCCGAAGTCCTGCAGGTTACGGCACTTGAGGTGCATGTCCAGACACCTTTTAAATGAGTTGAGAGTTTTTGCCTCCACTGCCCTTTCAGACAGTGGGCTGAATCTTCTGGCTGGCGAGCAGGAGGCAGAGCCCGCAGGTCAGCGCTTAAAATGTCGCGTGCTGACATCGCGCAAGCGTCCCAACGTCAGCGCGCGGCATCGCGATGTTTCGGTCGGCGGGCGCGCTATGCAGCGCAACGCGCACCCGCCATTAATTAAAGGCCTTGTTAAGGCCATTAAGTGACCAATCGACCAGGATTTTGAGGGGCCCATGCAAACTTTGGGTCGGAGCACTGGCCCAATGGGCAGGCGGGTAAGTAATTTTTTCACAAACCTCAGCCAGTGGCGGGATGAGGTTTGATTTCAGTTTTTAAAAAGTTTACTAAAGTGTTTGTGCACTGCATTAACATGTCCCATCTCGTATGACATTTTCACATGAGGGGGACATGTTAATGATTTTTTTATTTTTCTATTTTTAATGTCTCACAGACTTTCAGCGATCTCCCTGAGGCAGCACTTAGCCCCAGGGAGATATACGCTCTTGGGCACGCATGCACGAAAGAGCGCACTCTCGCAGTTGGGGAAACCAATATAGCGCTTCCCGTCGGGTGGCCTGCTGGGTGGGCCTTAATTGGCCCGCCCATGTAAAATGGCGGTGGGGCCCGTTTCAGCGACGGCGATCAGCTGCCCGCCCGCCATCGAGTCGGTCGGGCCCGCCCGCTCATCAAGGGAAAAATTCTGCCCAGTGAGTTCCAGACCCCCACAACCCTCTGGGTGAAAAGGTTTTTTACCTCATCTCCCCTCTAATTCCTCTATCCATCTCTTTAAATCTATGCCCCCTAGTCATTGACCACTCGGCTAAAGTAAATAGGCCCTTCCCATCCGCTTCATCCAGGCCCCTCACAATTTTGAATAGTGCATAAGATTGGCATAAAAAGCAATGGCAACATGAGGAAAAGCTTTCATATGCAGTGAGTGGTTTGAATCTGAAATGCAATGCATGAGAGTGCGGTGGAGGCTGGCTCATAGGCCCCTTAGAGAGTGAGGCTGGGGAAATAATAATGGTGAACTAGGAAATTGCAGAGGAGTTGAATAAATACTTTGCTTCAGTCTTCACGGTAGAAGACACTAATAGCATTCCAAAAATATTAAATAATCAAGGGGCAAAAGAGGGGGAGGGAATAAGTACAATAACTATCATTAGAGAAAAAGTACTAGGGAAACAAATGGGGATAAAGGCCGATAAGTCCCCTGGACCTGATGGGTTGCATCCTAGGATATTCAAGGAAGTAGCTGCAGAGATAGCAGATGCACTGGTAGCAATCTTCTGAGAACCCTTACATTCTGGAAAAGTCTCAGAGGATTGGAAAACTGCCAATGTAACACCCTTATTCAAAAAGGGAGGGAGACAAAAAACAGGTAACTATAGGCCAGTCATCTGTCATTGGGAAAATGTTAGAGTCTATTATAAAGGATGTAATAGCAGAGTATTTAGAATTACATAATCTAATCAAGCAGAGTCGGCATGGCTTCATGAAGGGGAAATCATGCCTGACAAATTTATTAGAATTCTTTGAGGAGGTAACAAGCAGGATAGATAAAGGGGAATCATTGGATGTAGTATATTTGGATTTCCAAAAGCCGTTCAATGAGGTATCGCATGTAAGGCTACTTAATAAGATGAGAGCCCATGGTATTGGGGGTAATATATTAGCATGGGTAGAGGATTGGCTAACTAATAGAAGGCAGAGAGCTGGGATATGTGGAGCATTTTCAGGATGGCAACCTGCAACTAATGGAGTGCCACAGGGATTATTGCTGGGGCCACAATCACTTACAATATATATTAATGACTTAGATGAGGGAAATGAATGTACTATCACCAAGTTTGCGGATGACACAAAAATAGGTGGGAAGGCAAGTGGTGAGGATGACACAAAGAGTCTACAGAGGGATATAGACAGTTTAAGTGAGTGGACAAAAACTTGGCAGATGGAATATAATGTGGGAAAATGTGAGGTTATGCACATTGGCAGGAAGAATAGAGGAGCTGAATATTATTTAAATGGAAAATGACTGAAGAAAGCTGCAGCACAGAGGGATTTGGAGGTCCTCATGCATGAATCACATGAAGCTAGCATACTGGTTCAACAAGTAATAGGAAAGGCAAATGGAATGTTGGCCTTTATTTCAAAGGGAATGGAGTATAAAAATAGGGAAGTCTTGCTGAAACTAGACAAGGCACTAGTTAGACCACGCCTAGAATACCATGAACAGTTTTGGTCCCCTTATCTAAGGAAAGATATACTGGCATTGGAGGCAGTCCAGAGAAGGTTCACTAGGTTGATCCTAGTATGGAGGGATTTTCTTATGAGGAGAGGTTGAATAGGTTGGGCCTGTACTCATTGGAGTTTAGAAGAACGAGAGGCGACCTTTTTGAAACATATTCAATTCTTAGGGGGCTTGACAGGGTAGATGCTGAGAGGTTGTTTCCCCTTGTGGGAGAGTCTAGGACCAGGGGACATAATCTCAGAGTAAGGAGCCGGCCATTTAAGACAGAGATGAGGAGGAATTTCTTCTCTCAGAGGATTGCTAATCTGTGGAATTCTTTACCGCAGAGGGCTGTAGAGGCTGGGTTGTTAAGTATATTCATGGATGAGATAGACAGATTTTTAATCAATAAGGGAATCAAGGGTTATGGGGAAAAGGCAGGAAAGTGGAGTTGAGGATTATCAGATCAGCCATGAGCTCATTGAATAGCGGAGCAGACTCGATGGGCCGAATGGCCTACTTCTACAGGTGTACCAACGGACACCATCCATCCAGGTGAATCCGGGAGTGTCCGGCCCATCTGAATCCCCTCTTCCTGTGACCTCAGCAGCTCCAGCTCTACAGTCCGAGCAGGGTGCCACTGGCACACAGCTTGAGTGGGCAGATAGGCTGGAGGCCCAACCCCACACATGTTAATGTGGCTGCATCTGAACTGTCTCAGCTGCAGAGGAATGGTCATTTTATTCAAGATTTCCCAAATGCATAGCCGCTTCCCTCCTTCCCAAACCCCTGCACGTGCTTGCGCACTACCTTCAACCGCAGGGCGGGCCTTATGTCCAGCTGCGGGGTGGGGGAGGGGTGGGGGAGCAGGGGAATCATTCCGGCGGGCTGGCCTTATAGTGATGTGCAGATGTATTACAATGAGGTTCCTAACATCCGATGGCGGGAAACGCAGCTCGCCATCGACGGGCTGAGCGGATGATTGCAAATTGGTTTCCCGACATCGTAAAACCAAATTTTGGCCTTCTCGCCATATTGCCCCCTCACACCGCTGAGCATGCCTGACGCCAGCAAGCACAGAAAATTCCACCCAGGGAATAATGTTGCTAAGTTTGCTGATGATTCCAAGCTAGGTGGAAAGATAAGATACAAAGAGGACACAGAGAGGCTGATAAAGAGATATAGACAGGCTAAGTGAGTGAGCAACATGATGGCACATGGAGTATAATACAAGGAAGTGTGAAGTTATTCACTTTGGATATAAGAATAAAAAGCAGAATATTTTTTAAGAGGCAAGAAACTTGTGATCGTTGATGTTCAAAGAGACTTGGGTGTGCTTGTACAAGGAACACAGAAAGTTAGCCTGCAGGTGCAGCAAGCAATTGGGAAGGCAAATGGCACATTGGCCATTATTACAAGGGGGTTGGAGTATAAGAATAAAGAAGTCTTGCTACAATTGTACAGGGTTTTGGTGAGAGGGCATCTGGAGTACTGGGTGCAGCTTTGGTCTCCACATTTAAGAAAGGATGTACTTGTATTGGAGGCAGTACAGCGAAGGTTCACTAAGTTGGCACCTGGGATGAGGGGCTTGTCTTATGATGAGAGGCTGAGCAAATTGGGCTTGTATTCTCTGCAGTTTAGAAGAATAAGAGGCGATCTTACTGAAACCTATAAAATTCTGAGAGGGCTTGATAGGGTGGACGCTGAGAGATTGTTTCCATCGGTCGGCAAATCCAAAACACAGAGGGGCACAGCCTCAGGATGAGGGCCGGATCATTTAGGACAGAGATGAGGAGAAATTAAAAACAAAAACCTACTGCAGATGCTGGAAATCCAAAACAAAAACAGAATTACCTGGAAAAACTCAGCAGGTCTGGCAGCATCGGCGGAGAAGAAAAGAGTTGACGTTTCGAGTCCTCATGACCCTTCAACAGAACACTGGGTCATGAGGACTCGAAACGTCAACTCTTTTCTTCTCTGCCGATGCTGCCAGACCTGCTGAGTTTTTCCAGGTAATTCTGTTTTTGTTTTGATGAGGAGAAATTACTTCACTCAAAGGCTAGTGGGTCTTTGGCATTCTCTATCCCAGAGGGTTGTGGATGGTCCATCATTAAATACATTTAAGGCTGGAATCTATGATTTAGGAAGACTTAACAATGCACTTAGAAAAGCATAATATGATTAGAACTAATTAACATGGTTTTACTGAAGGGAAATTGTCTTTGACAACTTTATTAGAGTTTTTTTGAGACGTAACTAGTAGGGTAGATAGAGGACAGCTAGTCGATATACATATATATCAGATTTTTGGCCTCTCAGGGAATTAAGGGATATAGGGAGTGGGCAGGAAAATGGAGTTGAAGCCCAAGATCAGCCATGATCCTTTTGAATGGTGGAGCAGGTGCGATGGGCCTTGTAGTCTCTGCTTACTCCAGTTTTTGTGTTCTTAAGCTTAAACAATCTCATCTGATGAATTGAGAATGAGGACTAAAGCCAAAACCTATTTAATAAAAGGGCTGCATTAATATATTTGATGTTTAGACAGATATCCTTTGTGACTACTTAGAAGTCTACTTTCAGATCTACATGAGGATTGTTATAGAATCATAGAGGTCTACAGCACGGAAAAAGGTCCTTCGGCCCATTGAGTCTGTGCTGGTCAAGCAAGTACCGAACTATTCTAATCCCATTTTCCAGCACTAGGCCCATAGCCTTGTATTCCATGGCATCGCAAGTGCACATCCAAATACTTCTTAAATGTTATGAGGGTTTCTGCCTCTACCACCCTTTCAGGCAGTGAGTTCCAGATTCCCACCACCGTCTTGGTGAAAAAATTCTTCCTCACATCCGCTCTAAACCTTCTGCCCCTTACCTTAAATCTATGCCCCCTGGTTATTGATCCCTCCACCAAAGGGAAAAGGTCCTTCCTGTCTACCCCCCCATAATTTTACACACCTCACTCATGTCCCCCCCTCAATCTCCTCTGCTCCAGGGAAAATAACCCCAGTCTACCCAATCTATCCTCATAACTAAAACTCTCCAGCCCAGGCAACATCCTGGTAAATCTCCTCTGCACTCTCTCTAGTGCAATCACATCTTTCCTATAATGCGGATTCCAGAACTGCATGCAATACTGTGGACTAACCAACATTTTATACAGTTCCAGCATAACCTCCCTGCTCTTATATTCTATGTCTCGGCTAATAAAGGCAAGTATCCCATATGCCTTCTTAACCACCTTATCTACCTGTTCCGCTACCTTAAGGGACCAGTGGACATGCACACCAAGGTCCCTCTGATCCTTGGTACTTCCCAGGGTCCTACATTCATCATGTATTCCCGTGCCTTGTTTGTCCTGCCCAAGTTCATCACCTCACACTTATCCAGATTAAATTCCACTTGCCACTGATCAGCCCATCTGACCAGGCTGTCTATATCCTCCTGTAATCTAAGGCGATCCTCCTCACTACTTACCACCCCACCAATTTTTGTGTCATCCGCAAACTTACTGATCAACCCTCCTACATTCAAGTCTAAATCATTTATATATGCCATAAACATCAAGGAAGCCAACACCGATTCCTGTGGAACCCCACTGGACACAGGCATCCAGTCACAAAAACACCCTTCAACCATCACCTTCTACTTCCTGATTGCTGCAAGTTTATTTCTGTCTGTATGCCGGAGTCTATACGTGTGTGGATGCACAGGTGGGAAAGTATGTATGTGCATCCCT
The DNA here is from genome assembly GCF_964194155.1 of Cetorhinus maximus. Lineage (NCBI taxonomy): Eukaryota > Metazoa > Chordata > Chondrichthyes > Lamniformes > Cetorhinidae > Cetorhinus > Cetorhinus maximus. The sequence goes on from NC_135885.1 coordinate 7,735,931, forward strand.
TTGAGCAATAGAAACCATTAACCATGCTTTTAAAAAATTAATTCACGATATGTGAGCTTCACTGGCTGGGCCAGCATTTATTGCCCATCCCTAGTTGCCCTCGAGAAGGTGGTGGTGAGCTGCCTTCTTGAACCGCTGTAGTCCATGAGGTGTAGGTACACCCACAGTGCTGTTAAGAAGGGAATTCCAGCATTTTGACCTAGCGACAGTGAAGGAACGGCAATATATTTCCAGGTCAGGATGGTGAGTGACTTGGAGGGGAAATTCCAGGTGGTGGTGTTCCCATGCACCTGCTGCCCTTGTTCTTCTAGATGATAGCGATTGTGGGTTTGGAAGGTGCTGTCTAAGGAGCCTTGGTGAATTCTTGCAGTGTGTCTTGTAGATGGTACACACTGCTGCTACTGTGCATCAGTGGTGGAGGGAGTGAGTATTTGTGGATGTGGTGCCAGTTAAGCAGGCTGCCCAATCCTGGATGGTGTAAAACTTCTTATGATAATCAATTATCAATTATGAATAGGCATTTGGTCATAGAGAATTTGAGTATTGCTGAAAAAAGAGATATGTCTAAGCTTTTCATCTTGCACTCATCAGGACACTTTGCAAGAATACCAATATAAGGGGAAAACAACAATTTATGCTGTATATATACACATGTATGTATTTATACTGTATGTATACGATATAACTTGACTTTTTCCCCTTATAATGGTATTCTTGTGGTGTCCTGATGAGTGCAAAATGAAAAGCTTCAACATGTCTTTTTGCAGCAATTTCATTATACATAAGTATATGTTTTACACCCATTAATTTGAACTGATGAGCTGTCTATTATTAGCTGGGACTTGAGCTAATTGAAGAAGCATAGTTTGTACTCTGTCATGGATTACCTTGATTTAACAATGTCTAGATACATACACACAGTAACATACAATGAGAGCATTTTATGTTCTAAGCAAACTTACTTCGAAGGTCAGGAACATTTCTAATCTTCGTTAAGGTTTTCACAATATCTTCATCAGTGAATCCCATCGAGGTGACAATGCCAATTGGAAGTCCATTGTATCTGAGAGCATTGGCTACTTTGTTGGCAGTGTCCACCCAGACATTTTCATTCGAAGATATTATACCAATATGAGCCCAGAGAAAATGTTTCATCACACAATGCAAAACTTTGACAGGTGGTAGCAAGGTCCTCACAAATGTAGGGTGGCTGTTGGCATTATCAAGCTGAAAGTTAACACAAGCCCATGAAAATATTCCCTTATTCCAGTTCTTGCCCATCAGTGAAGCTGCCTCACAATAGCCTGGGTTCACTGGACCCAAAAATACAGATGCACGTTTCTCAAACTCCACAAAATCACTGAGTGCCTTTGAAGTCTGACAATCATCTTGAAGCACTACATATTCAAGCTTGTGTCTGTTGTATAAGGAACCACCTTTGTTGATTCTATCAACTGCCAACTTGGCAGCCATACTGGGAAGAGCCTTGGAAAAATTGGGGTCACAGTTCCATGGTCCAACGACTCCGACCTTGAAAGCTAAAGTGTGTGCATGATTTGGAAAGATTAATGTCCCCAGAAGCAGCCACCATAATGATGGGAAAAATTTTAACTTCATAAAAAACCTTTGCTTTGGTGGGTGAAAACATCGAGGGTGATTAGTGAACTCCAACAGATAGCCTCTTAATGTCCAACAGATGCTCAGCATTTTCCTGAGAGCATTTAGAGCCAGGTCCTGAACAGGTAGGATTCATTCACGAATAATAGTGACCTCTGTCCCTGAAGAAATGAGTAACATATTTGAATCATAAAAGATGTACTCAATATCATTATACCTGATATTACCATATTGTTCAATGGTTACATAGGAACAGCAGTAGGCCATTTAGCTTCTCAAGCCTGTTCCACCATTCAACTAGATCATAGCTGATCTGAGCTTAAATCCACTTTTCTGCCTTGCTCCATATCTCTTAATACACATACCTAACAATAATCTACCAATATCAGTTTTGAAATTTTTAATTGTTCCCCCCTCCACCCCCCCCCACCCCAGCCTCAACTGATTTTTATGGTAAGAAATCTCTCGTTTTACAGTACGAAAGACTGATTCATTTTGAAACTCAACATTATCTTTCCAAATTAAACTATATGTGGATGTGAACTATCAGGGTTTTTTTTTGTATAATCAAATGATTCCTTTTCAAACATCATCTGACATGATGCTTGATAATGATACACCACACTGCTTGATTAATAATGGGCAAATGGAAAAGGGTGCTCAATTTTCCAAATTCTGGTCCACAACTGCCATGATTTCTGGAGGACTTTCGCAAAGCTTATAAATTTCAAGGCATGAAACTGATGTTAAGGAATCCAAATTATGTTTAATCCCTCTAAATTTTGACTTTTAGCCAAATAGTCAATTCAGAAGAATGAATGAATGGAGGGGAAAATACAGTACAACTGAAAGAGAAGGACAGACAAAATTAATTAAAAATAACTTTGGCTGATGTGAATCAGTCCAGCGCAATAGAAGCAGAAATAAGACACATTGATCTGGATAAAGTTGGATTTTAAATGTATATATAATATATGCACATACATTTATGCACAGATGTTAAATGACCTTGAAGACATTAGAATCAGCAGGTATATGTGTGTGTGTGTATATATATATATATATATGTATGTATTCTCCCAAAAAGTGATTTTATGCTTTTAGTAAAAGGAATACATATCACAAAATCCAAGTGAGCATAGAGATTTTGCAATTACACTGTTGACCAAAAATGTGAAGGGGAAGTTGTATACTGGGACAGGGGCCAGGGGCATCCTTAATTCCAATACAGATTACCTAGGTCAAATCTATTAGCTCAGCTCATCCTAAACCTGCCAACAAGACACTAATATCTTAGCTCATGTAATCAGAATCTATTAAGTATGGACATTTCGATCTGTAAAATATTTGAAAGCTTTCATTTAAACGTTGCACAGGAACACTGTGCCTCTGACACAAATATTCCAGTTTTTGTGATGAAACTGTTGGGTCATATTTAGACGTTTTTAATAAAGTCATACTTTTTGCTCCACTCTAGGCTGTAGCTATTTGTCCAGGCATTTGAATGCAGTATTAGTCGATGGGAAAACACAGCAAATGCAATAAAATTCATAAATTTAGGCAAATACAATTATTGGTGAAATATAGTTATTAGTGAAGATCTGTCAGCTCAGTTGATTGGAGCATTCGGCATATTCTTACTAACTAACTATAAACATGACTAGGACACATTGACTAGATCTTTGCTTGAATAATCCAATTTACATTGTGTTACAAAGACTATGAAGGGTTCTTCCAGTTCCACTTACCAAGGTAACATAAATGATGGATTGGCGCGCAGTTTCTAGTTTGTTGGCCTCGCACTTTTCTTGGTGCTGGCTAGGGCTTGCACTTTCCCCGGGTTTTAACCGTGGTTACAAAAAAAACACCATTAAAGAAACGATAGAATTAGAATCCTCTCAACCTCTTTAATGATTCCCTAGCGACTATTAACTCAACTAACATCATCTTAATGGTCAAAATGTACTTTTTGCTTCTAATTTTGAAACCGGTAGCTCTTTATCCGATTAAGTTCCACCACTGAAACGAAAGAAAGGAAAATCTATGTTGTCTCCAAGGTTAATCCATCATCTTCCACGCTTTACTTATTAGGGGAGAGTATTCCTCATGAGCTGTCGAGGTAAAACGTGCATTCCCAACGGCAGTGTTGATCGGTGTTTCTGCTTTCAGCACCGCGAACAGCGGCATCCAAATTTCAGCACCATGGATAGCACCTACCATGGCCGTTCTGGTCAATATTAGCGCCTTTTAACTCCAACGTGTGGCCAAGATTTAGGAGTCGCTGCTCGGGCCGTCACTTGTTTAAAGTTCTAGAAAGCACCCCATCCCTCTCTCTATCTCTCTCTCTCTCTCTCTGGCATTTGTATGCTCTTCCAACAATTGCCTGCAAAAATGACCTCCAATTCACGCTGCGAGTCCTGAGACGGATCTAATCTCCATCCCTGGACAGATACTTGATTTTTTTTTTAAATTACTATTAATCCGATTGCGGTGTCGATTTGGAGAGAAAGGGGCGGGGCTGGTTAGGAAACGGAGACGTTGCCAGATAGTGAGGTGAGGGTGGGGAATTTGTACTACACTTTGTATTGTGGAATCGGAAAGCAACTGTTGCCGTTTTCTTTGCAGTAAAATATTTGTTTCTAAACCTGTCCCTTAAACAATAGTCCTTCGGTTCGCTTTCCACGCAGGATTCAGATCGTAACAGCCAAAGTTCTGTACTGAAGGAAGTTTCTAATTGTAATTGTAGTTTTTAAATATTAATGTTAATTCTGCCTACGGTAGACTCAACGTACCGAAAAACTATCTTTCAAAAGTGCGACAACTGCTATATTTATAGGTCGAGAGATGTGGAACAACATTACAGTTTAGACATTGACAACCAAATGGCTGAAGCGATTCTTACACGACCCTTACTGCCTAGGGTCGGGCTGTAACTCTGGATGGAATGAAGACTGAGCAATTTCTCATGCCTCATTCCTTCCTGAACGTTGATAGTTCTTCCATCAGAACCCGGCCACTTCAAATGCCCACGTACACCGGCGATATAGCGACGCTCATTGCCCATGTGCATTACAGTAATGTCAATCTCAAAGTTGCCGTTCACAGCGTTAAAGGCAAAAACGTTTGTGCTTACTCACTAGTCGGTAACTGGAGGTAAGGGAAAGGAGAGAAAGGGAAAAGAAAGGGAATACGAAGAGATGGAGAGATACTCGCTAGAAAATGTAGTTTATTTTTGCCTGGGGGCTATAGAGATCATAGCCTGGTGTTACCGCTAATTTGCTAATACTTATCCCTTAATCAATACTACAAAACCGGATTATTTGCTATTTGTGGGAGCTTGCTATGAAAAACTTGGTTGCAATGTTTCCTACATTGGAACAGTGACTACACTTCAAAAGTACTATAAAGCGCTTTGGGACTTCCCAAGGTCATGATAGACTCCATATAAGTGAAAGTTTTTCTCTCTTTTCTATCTAAACAGGACTTAGAGTTTGCCAACAGGTGGATGCAATAGACGGAGAGGATAAGGAGATTATGATGGGGGTCGAAGGCTTCAGTCTTCCCAATGTTTACCGGGAAGAAGTTGCAAATTATCCAAGACTGGATGTCAAACAAGAAGTTTGGCAACACAGAAGCAATGGAGGACTGAAAAACCAATAGTGTGAAGTAGAATTGAGTGTCAATAGTGTATATGTGAAACCCAACCCCGTGTCTTTGGGTGATGACTCTGGGTATGGACAATATTTGGAAAAGGAAGAAATGGGGCTAATTTATACGAGAACCATGGGTCTCGTTCTTCTTGATGGTTCTGTTGTATGCTTTGAACAAAAACAATGTATGAAATCACGGGACATTGAAAAGCACTGTAGAGCCAACTAATTACTTTTAAATGCAGTCATTGTTGCTTTTCAGGCAATTGTAACATCCAATTTACATACAACAATCTCCCACAAGCATTAAGGAGATAAATGAGAAGTTGATGAGTCAACAGTATATAGCACTGACTATCAGTATATAGCAATGAATCAGAAGGTTGTGTGCTCAGGTTCCATCCCACAGGTATAAGCAAATAACCTGAACTTACACTCCATTGCTTCATTGTTCGAGGTGTGTCTTTCACATGAGATGTTAAACTGAGGCCCTTTCTGTTGGGGGTAAAAGATCCCATTATACTATTTTGAAGAGCAGAATAATTCTCCCCAGTGTCCTACCAACATTCATCCCTCAATCAACATCATTAAAACAGCTTATCTGGTAATTATCTCATTGGTGTTTGTGTGTTCTTGCTGCCTGAAACTTGCTATTGCTTTCCCACAATACAACACTTCAAAATGTACTTCAGTGGTGGGCAAGATTCTAGAAACAATTATTCAGGATAGAATTAGTAGTCACATGGAAAAATATGGGTTGATAAGGAAGAGCCAGCATGGATTTCTAAAGGGGAAATTATGTTTAACTAACTTGCTGGAGTTTTTTTGAAGAGGCAACAGAAAAGGTCAGTGAGTGTAATGCTGTTGATGTGGTGTACATGGGCTTTCAAAAGGCATTTGATACAGTGCCACATAACAGACTTGTGAGAAAAGTTATTGCTCATGGAATAAAAGGGGCAGTAGCAACATGGATACAAAATTGGCTGAAAAATAGAAAGCAGACAGTAATGGTCAATGGATATTTTTTTGGCTGGAGGGAGGTTTGTAATCAAATTCCCCAGCATATTGGAACCCTTGCTTTTCCTGATATATATTAATGATATAGATCTTAGTGTGCAGGGGACAATTTCAAAGTGGATGATACAAGTGGAGTGTTAGAAACTGTGAGGGGGGCAGTTTACAACTTCAAAAGGACATGGACAAGTTGGAGGAGTGGGCAGATAGGTGGCAGATGAAGTTCAATGCGGAGAAGTGTGAGGTGATGCATTTTGGTAGGAAGAACATGGACAGACAATATAAAATAAGAGGTGAAGTTTTGAAAGGAGCGCAAGAGCAGAAAGACTTGGGTGTATATGTGCATAGACCATTGAAGGTGACAGGGCAGGTGGAGGGAGCAGTTAATAAAGCTTATAGTGCCCTGGGCTTTATTAATAGTAGCATAGAGTACAAGAGCAAGGAGGTTATGCTGAATTTATATAAGACACTCGCTAGACCTCAGCTGGAATATTGTGTACAATTCTGAGGCGCCACATTATAGAAAGGATGTGAACACATTGGAGAGAGTGCAGAAGAGGTTTACAAGAATGGTTCCAGGGATGAGAAACTTCAGTTACAAAGATAGATTGAAGATGTTGGGACTGCTCTCCTTGGAGAACTGAAGGCTAAGAGAAGATCTGATTGAGATGTCCAAAATCATGAGGGAGCTGGACAGAGTAGGTAGGGAGAATAAATGCAAAATACTGCAGATGCTGAAAATCCGAAACAAAAACAGAAAATGCTGGAAAAGCTCAGCAGTTCTAGCAGCATCTGTGGAGAGAGAAACAGGGTTAACGTTTCTAGTCCGTATGACCCTTCTTCAGAGCTCTGAAGAAGGGTCATATGAACTCGAAATGTTAACTCTGTTTCTCTCTCCACAGATGCTACTAGGCCTTGATAGGGAGAAGCTGTTCCCACTCGTAAAAGGATCAAGAATGAGAGCGCACAGATTTAAAGTGATTTGCAAAAGAAGCAAATGTGACGTGAGAACAAACTTTTTCACACGGTTTTCATGCGGTTCGAGCCTGGAATGCACTGCCTGGAAGTGTGGTGGTTCAACTGAGGCATTCAAGGGGACATTAGATGATTATTTGAATAGAAACAATGTGCAGGGGTGCGGGAAAAAGGCAGAGTAATGGCACTAGGTCAGAATGCTCATTTGGAGATCCGATGCAGACACGATGGGCCGAATGGCCATTCTGTGCCATTAACATTCTGTGATTCTGTGATTAGCTGTAAAACAGTTTAGCACTTGCCAAGATCATGAAAGGTTCTATATAAATGCAACCTCTTTCTTTTCATCTACAAACTTCTACCTTCCTGCTCAATGGGCGGTATGATCTACTCCTCCTTCTATTCCCTATGTTCTTATGCAAGTCTCCACTGTGCCCTCTCCAAAGAGCTTGGGGAGTGAGAGAGAAGGAAATTTTAAAACGCAACCATTATGACAAGAATTTAATGAATTCAACCTTATCGCAAACACCTCAGGTTCCTGACTGCCTTGTCAATCTACTCACACACCATAAACAGACCAAGGTGTGTGCCTGATACACATCAGTTAATGAACTGTACACCAACAGCAGCAGTCACACTATGACACTGGTTCTCGGAGAGCATTAATTATGTGTAAAAGTGGCAGCAGGGGATATAATGCATGCGACACTAACTTGCTCAATCTCACCAGGTGCAGCATCCTCTCCTGCCGATTGCCCAGTGGGTCCTCATTGCAATTCCAGCAGCACAATACTGGAGAAAGATATCTGGGCCCTCTCTAACTGAGACGGTTAATAATTTATGTTGGTTTCCAAGATACAAACATTAACTCACAAAGAGAACCAAAGGGTTTTTCATTTATACCCATGTGCATTTAATATGGATGACTTCAGCTCTAAGTTTTTGTTAATTAAGTCCCACTTCCCCACACCATCTCCACTTAGTCAGTCTCATTTCGTCCTAATGCCCCCGTTATACACTCTCAAATACTAATGTTGTTCTTCCCTGTCCTCTACCATCCCCCCAGTGCCCATCATACCCATTCAGACACAGACAGCTACAAATGTTGGATGCAAGCTAGGTAATAGCTGGTACACCCCTCTCCACCACCACATGCAAAGAAAAAAGTGTTGGCATTTATAAATCACCGTTCACAAATTCAAGACAACACAAAGAACTTTACGGCCAGTTAAATACTTTTGAAATGTGGTCACTATTGCACTGTCAGAAACATGGCAGCCGGTCTATGCACAGAAAGCTCCCACAAACAGCAAAATGATAATAACCAGATGTTCTCTTTTACTGATATTAAAGAATAATCTTGTTTTATTTATTCATAGGATGTGGGTGTTGCTGACAAGGCTGCATTTATTGCCTAACCCTAGTTGCCTTTGGGAAGGTAATGGGGAGCTGCCTTCTTAAAATGTTGCATTCTGTGTGGTGAAGATACAATCGCAGTGCTGTGAAGGAGGGACTCTCGGGATTTAACCCAGTGGCAGTGAATGAACACCAATATGGTTCCAAGTCAGGATGGCGTGTGACTTTGAGGGGAACTCGCAGGCAGTGGCGTTCTTGACTTGGTAGAGGTCATGTGTTTGGAAGATGCTGTCAAAGGAGCCTTGGTGAGTTGCTGTAGTGGACCTTGTAGACGGTACACACGGCAGCCATAGTGGAGGGAACACGTGTTTACTGTGGGGGTTGAACTGCCAATCAAGCAGGCTGCTTTGTCCTGAATATGGTACTTGTTAAGTGTTATTGAAGCTGTACCCATGCAGGATGCTGAGAGACAACACTTTGAGGTATGCTGCCCTAGGCCTACTGCCTAGAACATGGCACAGTTGGTTGTTACCTCATTAGGTTCAACAACAACAACTTGCATTTATAAAGTACCATTAATGTAGGCAAACCGCCCAAAGTATTTCAATAGTTCATTGTCAAACAAAATCTGATAGCAAGCCACATAGGGTGGCAGAGAGGTGGAGAGGTTTAGGGAGGTAATTCTAGAGCTTAAGTCCTAGACTAGAACTTGCCAAACTATCTTCCAAAACGACCCATTTTAACACTTAAAAATTAACATGACCCTAGACACCAACAAAACAAGACAGCAATAAAGCAGCATATTAACAGTCAGTATATATTTATTAAAGTTTGCATCTTATAGATCAACATATGATACATCATATAAATATGAAGGAATGATAATGATAATCCTGGCCCACAGTGACTGGGCTTCCATCGGTGTTAAATCCACATCTGCCCCCTTTGCCACCATTCCATGAAGATACTCTGGGAAACCTCTGGCTTTTTCACCTAGATGCGTAGTTATGTCGCAGCACATTTGATCAGAGCTGCGGCAGCCAATCAGTATCCAAGGCCAGGAGTTCATCTTGTGATTAGTTACTTCCCACTGCCAGGACAATAACGAGATTAACGTGATTTCATTTCTCATGACCCCATTCGCCAACTTGGACAGCTGAAGGCAGGACCGCCAATGGTGGAGGGGTGAAAATGGATTTCTTAAATCTATGTCACTTTCTCTTGCCTTCGTTCCTATGTTATGTAGATACAGTACACAACATTGAACATGGTTGCCACTATCTGTAGACAGGGTGTGAAGCCAGGCAAATACTGTTCACCAGCCCTCAAATCACTCACAGCCCAGCTCTCATTGGTGCTTCTACATGTGGCCAAGAATTTTTCCATCTTTAAATTTTACCAGAATACCTTGCACTTTGTCCTGTACTACGTCCACATGACCACACATAATCAGCAACATAGTCAGGGCCTCCATTGGAAATGTAGGAGGCTTCCACCATGGCAATGAATTCTGGGATACTTCTTCATTCATTGTACAATTGACCAAAGATTCAGAATAGGCTCCAGGGGCTGAATGTACTACTCCAGTTTCTGTGTGCAAATGAAACATCAATTGCATTGAACACTTCAGATAGAAGAGAAAAACCTTTAACTTTTAATTCCGATCTTTATCATGTAGGCAGTTTAACGTTTTAATTGACGGATGGGGAAGTAGCTGATATGGCACATGGAAGATTGGCGTCTCCAGACAGCTGGTCTTCTGGGACTACTTTTCTCACCAAGGTAAATTACCAAGACAATGTGCACACTGGGCATCTTCTAATTGTTAATTATTATTTTGCAGTGCAGACATTAACTTGCCCTTGAAGGTTGAGGCAGCTGAATGCCAACATGCCTCAAGAGGTTAAAAGATGGGAGCATGAACATTTTAAAACAATTCTGGAAATGAATAGATCCAGTGAATTTATTTAACGAGCAGCTGAGTTATACAGACCAGAGAAGGTCCAGATATGATCTGTGCTGATTTAGCTGTTCACAGTCTGGGCCATTGGTATGGAGGCTGCAAATATTTTTTTTTTATTCATTCATGGGACGTGGGCATCACTGGCTAGGCATTTATTGCCCATTCCTAATTGCCCTTGAGGAGGTGGTGGCTTGAATCGCTGCAGTCCATACGGTGTAGGTACACCCAGTTTGGTACAACAGAGTGGCTTGCTAGGCCATTTCAGAGGGCATTTAAGAGTCAACCACTTTGCTGTGGGTCTGGGGTAACATCTAGGCCAGACCAGGCAAGGATGGCAGATTTCCTTCCCTAAAGGACATTAGTGAACCAGAAGGGTTTTACGACAATCGATTCCAGATTTTTATTGAATTCAAATTCCACCATCTGCCATGGAAGGTGGTCCCCAGGACATTACCCTGGATCTCTGGATCACTAGTCCAGTGATAATACCACTACACCACTGCACTCCCCTGAATTATAAGGGGGATACAATCAGAACCTCTGTGTTCCTTTGGTTAGAGAAGGGAAAATGTTTTTTTTAATTTGTTCTTGGGATGTGAGCGACACTGGCAAGGCCAGCATTTATTACCCATCCCTAATTGTGAGGAGGTGGTGGTGAGCCGCATTCTTGAACCACTGCAGTCAACATGGCATTTGTACATCCACAGTGCTGTTTGGAAAGGGGTTTCAGGATTTTGATCCAGTGATAGTAAAGGAACAGCGATATAGTTCCAGGTCAGGATGTTGTGTGGCTTGAAGGGAATGATGGTGTTCCAATGCGTCTGTTTCCCTTGTCCTCCTAGGTGCTAGAGGTCATTGGTTTGGAAGGTGCTGAGTTGCAACAATGCACCATGTAGATGTACACTAAGATGGTACATTGTAGATGGAGGGAATGAATTTTGAAGGTGGTGGATGGGGTGCTGATCAAGCGGGCTGCTTTGTCTTGGATGGTGTCAAGCTTCTTGAGTGTTGTTGAAGCTGCTCTCATACGGGCAAGTGGAGAGTATTCCATCACACTCTGACTTGTGTCTTGGAGATGGTGGACAGACTTTGGGGAGTCAGGAAGTGAGTTAGTTACTCACCGCAGAATTCCCAGCCTCTCACCCACTCTTGTGGCCACAGTATTTATATTAAAAAAAAGAAAGACTTACATATAAATAGCACTTACACAACCACTGAACATCTCAAAGCACTTTACAGTCAATGAAGCACTTTTTGATGTGCAGTCACTGTTGCAATGTAAGTATAGCAGCAGCTAATTTGTGTACAACAAACTCCAACAAAGGACAGTGACCAGATAATCTTTTATGATATTGATTGAGGAGTAAAAATTGGCCAGGACACCAGGAATAACTCTGCTGCTACTCTTCATAATAGTGGCATGGGATCTTTTACATCCAACCAAGCAGACAAATGGGGTTTCAGTTCAACGTGTCATCCGAAATACAGTAACTCAAGCAGTACAGCACTTGCTAAGTGATGCAATGGAGTGTCAGCTTTGTTTTTGCGCTCAAGCCCTGGGGGGACTCAAATCTTGTGACAGAGGCAAGAGTGCTCTCAGCTGAGCCACAGATACAGTTGCTCCTGCTCAGTTTTAGGTCTGTGGCAACTCCCAAGATTTTGATGGCAAGGGGTTGAGTGATGGTAATGCCATTGAATGCCAAGGAGAGGCGGCGAGATTCTCACTTACTAGAGATGGCCATTGTCTGGCGTGAATGTTACTTGACACTTGACAGCCAAGCCTGGAAATTGTCCAGGCCTTGCTGCATTTGGACATGGATGGCTTCAGTATCTGAGGAGCCGTAAATGGTGCTGAATATTGTGGAATCATCAGCGAACATCCCCACTTCTTACCTTTTGATGGAAGGAAGGTCATTGATGAAGCAGCTAAAGATGGTTGGGCCGAGGACACTACCCTGAGGAACTCCTGCAGTGATGTCCTGGAACTGAGATGACTGACCTCCAACAATCACAACCATCTTCCTTTGTGCTAGGTATGACTCCAACCAGCGGAGAGTTTCCCCCCTGATTCCCATTGACTCCAGTTTTGCTAGGGCTCCTTGATGCCACACTCAGTTAAATGCTGCCTTGATGTCAAGGGCAGTCACTCTCACCTCACCTCAGGAGTTCAGCTCTTTTATCCAGGTTTGAACCAAGGCTGTAATGAGATCAGGAGCTGAGTGACCTTGGCGGAACCAAAACTGAGCATCAGTGAGCAGGTTATTGCTAAGCAAATGCCACTTCACAGCACTGTTGAAGACCCCTTCCATCACTTTACTGATGATCGAGTGTAAACTGATGAGACGGTTGGATTTGTCATGCTTTTTGTATATAGGACATATCTGGATAATATTCCACATTGCTGGAATGGTGCCAGTGTTGTAGTTGTACTGGAACAACTTGGCTAGGGGCACGGCAATTTCTGGAGCACAAGTCTTCAGTGCTATTGCCAGAATATTGTCAGGGCCCATAGCCTTTGCAATATCCAATGCCTTTAGCGGTTTCTTGATGTCACGTGGAGTGAATCCAATTGACTGAAGACTGGCACCTATGATGCTGGGGACCACCGGAGGAAGCCAAGGTGGATCATCCACTCGGCACTTCTGGCTGAAGATTGTTGCAACTGCTAAAGCCTTATCTTTTGCACTGATCTACTGGGCTCCCCCATCATTGAGGATGGGGATATGTGTGGAGCCTCCTCCTCCAGTGAGTTGCTTAATTGTCCACTAGCATTCATGACTTGATGTGGCAGGACTGCAGAGCTTAGATCTGATCCATTGGTTGTGGAATCGCTTAGCTCTGCCTATTGCTTGCTGGTTATGCTGTTGGTACGCAAGTAGTCCTGTGTTGTAGCTTCACCAGGTTGACATCTCATTTTTAGGTATGCCTGGTGCTGCTCCTGACATGCCCTCCTGCACTCTTCATTGAACCAGGGTTGATCCGCTGGCTTGGTGGCAATGGTAGAATGGGGATATGCCGTGACATGAGGTTACAGACTGTGGTTGAGTACAATTCTGCTGCTGCTGATGGCTCACAGTGCCTCATGATTGCTCAGTCTTGAGTTGCTAGATCTGTTCTATATCTATCTCATTTAGCACGGTGGTAGTGCCACACAACATGATGGAGGGTATCCTCAATGTGAAGGTGGGGCTTCGTCTCCACAAGGACTATGCGGTGGTCGCTCCTACCAAAACTGTCTTGGGCAGGTGCATCTGCGGCAGGCAGGTTGGTGAGGATGAGGTCAAGTGTGTTTTTCTCTCTTGTTTGTTCCCTCACCACCTGCCACAGACCCAACCGAGCAGCTATGTCCTTTAGGACTCGGCCAGCTCAGTCAGTAATGGTGCTACCGAGCCACTTTTGGTGATGGATATTGAAGTCCCCCATCTGGAGTACATTCTGTGCCCTTGCCACCCTCAGTGCTTCCTCCAAGTGATGTTCAATATGGAGGAGCACTGATTCATCAGCTAGGGGTTGGGGACGTGGCGGTATGTGGTAATCAGCAGGAGGCTTCCTTGCCCATGTTTTACCTGATGCCATGAGGTCATTTACCTGATGTTATGGGGTCCAGAATCAATGTTGAGGACTCCCAGGGCAATTCCCTCCTGACTCTCCCACTGTGTTGCCACCTCTGTCAGTGGGACAGGACATACCCAGGGATGGTGATGGTGATGTCTCGGGCTTTATCTGTCAGGTTTGATTCTGTGACTATGACTGTTAGTCTGCAGCTTCCTTGTCTGTGGGACAGCTCTCTCAGTTTTGGCACAAGTCCCAGGTGTCAATAAGGAGGACTTTGCCACTGTCATTTCTGTTGCTTAGGTCGATACCCGGTGGTGAGTTCAGTTTCATTCCTTTTAGGAGTTCGATAGAACTGAGTGGCTTGCTATGCCATTTCAGAGTCAACCACATCCAGATGTCAGATTTCCTAAATCTTCCCTAAAGGAGCATTATTGGACTTTGATTTCCAGGTTTTTATTGGATTAAAACTCCACCATCTGCTGTGGTGGGATTTGAACCCCCCGGATCTTACCGGGAGTTGGATTTCTAGTCCAGTGACAATACCACTACGCCACCGCCTCCCCAGCACTGTACTGAGTGTTAAAGGCAAAATATTGCGGGTGCTGGAAATCTGAAATAAAAACAGAAAATACTGGTAAAACTCAGCAGGTCTAGCAGCATCTGTGGAGAGAGAAACAGAGTTAACGTTTCTGACTCTTCTTCAGAGTTAAAGAGTAGAAATGTGATGGGTTTTATACTGTTTAAGAGGGGGTGGAGCAGGTGGAGCAAGATAGGAGGTCAGGGATAGGTGACAGCTAAGGAGAGATTGGCAAAGATGTCATGGACACAAGACAAAGAGAGTGTGAATGGTAGTGATAAAGAGTAAAGAAGGTGCTGATAGTAGTATAAAGGTAAGAAAGCAGAAGGTGTTAATAACAAGGGTCAACGCTCTGTGAAAGCACAATATAGAAACAAGTGACAGGTGGCCCTGTGGGGGGAGGGGGGTTTGGGGAAAAGGTTTTAAAAAATGAACAAATAAATAAAAGCATAAAATAAAATTAAAAAAAATAAAATAAAAATTGGATTTAAAAAAGCGTCAAGCTAGAGGAGAGAGTTCATGGTCTGAAGTTGTTGAACTCAATGTTAAGTCCGGAAGGCTGTAAAGCGCCTAATCGGAAGATGAGGTGCTGTTCCTCCAGTTTGCGTTGAGCTTCACTGGAACATTGCAGCAGGCCAAGGACGGACATGTGGGCATGAGAGCAGGGTGGTGTTGAAATGGCAAGCGACAGGGAGGTCTGGGTCATGCTTGTGGACAGACCGAAGGTGTTCCACAAAGCGGTCACCCAATCAGCGTTTAGTCTCCCCAATTTAGAGGAGACCACATTGGGAGCAGCGAATGCAGTAGACTAAATTGAAGGAGGTGCAAGTGAAGTTCTGCTTCACCTGAAAGGAGTGTCTGGGGCCTTGGACGGTGAGGGGGGCAGAGGTAAAGGGGCAAATGTTCCACCTTCTGCGATTGCATGGGGAGGTGCTGTGGGAAGGGGATGTGGAGTTGGGGGTGATGAAGGAGTTGACCAGGGTGCCACAGAGGGAATGGTCCCTACAGAATGCTAACAGGCGGGATGAGGGGAAGATGTGTTTGGTGGTGGCATCATGCTGGAGTTAGCGGAAATAGCGGAGGATGATCCTTTGAATGCGAAGGCTGGTGGAGTGAAAAGTGAAGACAAGGGGGACCCTATCATGGTTCTGGGAGGGAGGGAAATGGGTGAGGGCAGAAGTGTGGGAGATGGGTCGAACACGGTTGAGGGCCCTGTCAACCACAGTGGGGAGAATCCGTTGGTTAAGGAAAAAGGAAGACATGTCAGAAGTGCTGCTTTGGAAGGTAGCATCATTAGAATAGAAGCAACGGAGGGAGAGGAACTGAGAGAATGGAATGGAGTCCTTACAGGAGACAGCTGTAGTCAAGGTAGCTGTGGGAGTCGGAGGGCTTGTAATAATTGAATATTGGTG
The DNA here is from genome assembly GCF_964194155.1 of Cetorhinus maximus. Classification (NCBI taxonomy): domain Eukaryota; kingdom Metazoa; phylum Chordata; class Chondrichthyes; order Lamniformes; family Cetorhinidae; genus Cetorhinus; species Cetorhinus maximus. The sequence goes on from NC_135885.1 coordinate 7,752,050, forward strand.
AACACTCTATCACCAGAAATGGAGATAGAGAGGTCAAGGAAGGGAAGGGAAGTGTTGGGGAAGGACCATGTGAAGGTGAGAGAGGGGTTCTGAATGCTGTTTTAACAAGTTCATGAGATGAATATGTATCTCCTCACAGAACAGAAAACCAATGTCTTTACCTTAATTCTTGGAATGTGGGCATCGCTGGCAAGGCTGCCATTTATCAACCATCTCAAGTTACCCTGAGAATGAACCCTTCTTGAACCCTTACAGATGGCAGTTTGAAATAACCAAGTTGCTCGCAAGGCTGCTGAGGGCTGTTAAGAGGCTATGTTGGTTGTAGGACTGGAGTTAGATAAAAACCTAGACTGGGTCAGGATGGGAGGTTTCCTTCCTTCAAGGGACATTCGTGAACCAGGTTGGCTTTTTTACGACAATGTGACACCTGCATGGTCACTAAAACTGATACTGGATCTTTATTTCTAGATCCTATATGAATTGAATCCAATTCACATGGTGAGATTTGGACTCCTTTTTAGATTATTCATCCAGCCCCCTAGATTATTGGTCTACACTTCTGTGCTATTTCCACATTACAGCATCTAGATGTTTCTTCAATGAGTCAGATGAGGGCCCAATGTCAATTATTGATCAAATCTTATTCTTTTCCACCATTGATCATTTGTGGACATCTTCAACTCTGGATATTTTCATCAGTTACAGACGCAGGGCAGATATTCCCAAACTTGGCTTACTCCATGGGAACCTGGCAATTTAACATGGACATTAAACAGTCACTTACACAGGTACAGCTGTTAGCACTAGGGGGTTAGTAAACATTTACCTGGCTCCACGCCATTACTGACGAATTACTGTAAACTAGGCTGTTCTCCTATTCCCTGAGCTCATTTAGTAAGAACTGCAATGGCACTAAAACTCAGAAGGGAGAAAATAATAGTTTTATTTTTAAAAAGAGTCACATCAGCAAATAAGAAGCAGAACATTTGGGGAATAAAGCTCTGAATAATTTCAAAATATAAAGGCTGCCTCAACCCTCAGGGTTTAATTAGACATATGTCTCAGAGAGCATAAAAAACAGGAAAGAAAACCAAGGGAAATATAGAATAAACTTCCTCTTTGGCTCCTCAGGTCATCAAAACACAAACTGAGGGTAATAGGAACATCGGAACATAGGTACTGGAGTAGGCCATTCAGCCCATCGAACCTGCTCCACCATTCAATACGATCATGGTTGATCATCCACTTCAATGGCTTTTTCCCCACATTATCCCCACATCCCTTTATGTCATTGGTGTTTAGAAATCTGTCAGTCTCTGCTTTAAACATACTCAATGACTGAGCTTCCACTGGGGTAGAGAATTCCAAAGATTCACAACCCTCTGAGTAAAAAAATTCTCTTCATCTTAGTCCTAAATGGCTTCCCCCTTATTTTGAAATTGTGTCCCCTGGTTCTAGACCCCTCAACCAGGAGAAACATCTTACCTGCAACTACCCAGCCTATCTCTTTAAATATTTTGTAGGTTTCAATGAGATCACCTCTTATTCTTCAAAACTCTAGAGAATGCAGGCCCACTTTCCCCACTCTCTCTTCATAGGACAGGCCCGCCATCCCGGGAACAAGACTGATGAACATTGCCTCTATGGCAATAATATCCTTCTTAAGGTAAGGGGACCAAAACTGCACACAGTGCTCCAGGTGTGGTCTAACCAAACTTCTGTACAATTGAAGCAAGACTTCTCCTGTACTCAAATCCTAATCTCTGTATGAGTCTCTGTTGGATCCCAAGTGTTTCCTTGCTATAGTGAAAGATTCCTGAAATCCTGAGCTGCTGATAATAGACACCAACATATTTCTTACTGGAGATGTTACATAAGAATTACAAAAAGAAAAAAGATCCAGGTCCATCAAGCTCAGCATCCTGGTAATCAATAATACATCAATAAGGGAGTTGTTAGCTAATCATAGCGATCAATCTCTATGAATTAGTCTACAACAGACCCAGACATATGGGGAGGAAACCACCTAGCGGTGGAGAGCTTTGAGAACGATAGGTCCAAAGTCACCTCTTCCTCCCAAGCAATGCTCACTTAACACATGTCGTGTCTTAAATTACTCAAGTACTGCACCCAAAAATCTGATTCCCTGAAAGCAATCGATCTCATCCATGGTTCATTGGGTAACATTCTTGTCTCTGAGTCAGAAGGTTGCGTGTTCAAGTTCCAGCTCAGAGGCTTGAGAACAAAATCCTGGCTGAAACTCTCAGTGCAGTACCAAGGGAGTGCTGCAAAGTTAGAAGTGCTGTCTTTCAGATGAGAGGTTAAATCAAAGCCCTTCCTGGCCTCTCAGGTGGACCTAAAAGATCCCATGACACTATTTTGAAGAAGAGGAGGTGAGCTGCCTCTTGCGTCCTTGCCAATATACTCAACAACAATCACTAAAAAATATCAGTTAAAAAGCAGATTAACCAGTCATTTATTAAAAAAATAATTATTTCATGGGATGTGGGCATCACTTGTAAGGTCAGCATTTGTTACACAACCCTAATTGCCTTGCTAGGCTATTTCAGAGGATGTTTATGAGCCAACCACATTGCTGTGGGTCTGGGGTCACATGTCGGCCAGACCAGGTAAGGACAGCAGATTTCCTTCCCTAAAGGACATTAGTGAACCAGATGGGTTTTTACAACAATCAATGGTAGTTTCATGGTCACCATTACCGAGGCTAGTTTTCAATTCCAGATTTATAAATGAAATTCAAATAGCTGCCATGGTGGGATTTGAACCAGTGTCTCCAGACCATAAGTCTGGGCCCCTGGATTACTAAACCAGTGACATCATTACTACACCACCATCTTCCCTCATTTTTGCTTATGGGATCTTGCTGAGTGCAAATTGGCTGCCACGTTTCCTACATTACAACAGTGGCTACATTTCAAAAAGTGTTTCATTGTCTGAGGTCATGGAACGCAATATATAACTGTGAACCTTCCTTCTTATCTAATAGCATTTGATGAATCAACACTTCCTCTAGTTCGTCAGGGTATTGTGAAATTTAACTTTTTATACCTTGTGTGGGGTTTAAATCCCCTCCTTAGCTCCTCCCCCCACTCCAGGTGGCTCAATGGGTCATTTCCTCCTTGATGTGGTACACAGCCATTGGAACTAGGCAGAAAACAGGCGGGAATGGAATGGCCGCCTGGTTTACACTCCAGCTGAAGTTTGTTTCCAAGACAATGGGCTGCCAGTCTGCTGGTGCCTGGTGAAGATGAGAATTCACCCCATCCAGACCAGGATGATGTGGGGTTCCATCCCCAGTCTGTAGTGAACCCATTGCCTTCACATCAACTCTGAAGGGCCTTCTGCAATCAGTCTCAGCATTCCTGATTCGAGGAGCGCTTATAACCAAAAACAGCCAGAAATTTCACACTCAACTGTGGCCCAGGTACCTCCTGGAGTGAGGGCACATTCAATGGGATGTGATCAAACAACCTACCAACACTGGCTCGTAGGAACCAAGGGCCTTCATTTTTACAGCGCCTTTCACAACCTCAGGATATCCCAAAGCTCTTTACAGCCAACAAAGTACTTTTGAAGTGTTGTTACTGTCATTGTGTAGGGAGCGTGGAAGCCAATTTGTGCACAGCATGCTCCCACAAACAGCAATGTGATATGACCAGGGACTACTTCACATCCGTCTTCACCCAAGAGAATGAGGATGAAGGTATCAAACTCAGGGAGAGAGACTGCGAGGTTCTTCAGCAAATTGATATAGGGAGTGCCAAGGTATTGGAGGTGTTGGCAAGCTTAAAAGTGGACAGATCTCCAGGTCTGGGTGATTTGTGTCCCAGACTGCTGAGGGAGGCAAGGGAGGAGATCGCAGGGGCTCTGACCTGAATTTTTAATTCCTCTCTGGCCATGGGGGAGGTGCCAGAGGACTGGAGAACAGCTAATATGGTTCCGCTATTTAAGAAGGGTTGTAGAGATAAGCCAGGGAACTACAGGCCAGTGAGTCTCACGTCAGTGGTAGGGAAACTATTGGAGAAAATTCTGAAGGAGAGAATCTATCCCCACTTGGAGAGGCAAGGTTTTATCAGGGATAGTCAGCATGGCTTTGTCGGAGGGAGGTCATGCCTAACAAATTTGATTGAATTTTTTGAGGAGGTGACCAGCTGTGTAGATGAGGGTAGTGCAGTTGATGTAGTTTATATGGATTTCAGCAAAGCCTTTGACAAGGTCCCACATTGGAGACTTATAAAGAAGGCAAATGCACATGGGATACAGGGTAATTTGATAAGGTGGATTCAAAATTGGCTTAGCTGTAGGAGGCAGAGGGTGATGACAGAAGCATGCATTAGTGACTGGAAGCCAGTGTCCAGTGGTGCACCACAGGGATCTATGCTGGGTCCCCTATTATTCGTCATTTATATAAACGACATTGATGACTATGTGGGGGGGGAGGATTAGTAAGTTTGCGGATGATACAAAGATTGGCTGGGTGGCTAACAGTGAGATTGAGTGTCTTGGGCTACAGGAAGATATAGACGGGATGGTCAAATGGGCAGATAAGTGGCAGATGGAATTTAACCCTGAAAAGTGTGAGGTGATACACTTTGGAAGAAGTAATTTGACAAGAAAGTATTCAATGAACAGCATGACACTTGGAAGTTCTGAGGAACAAAGGGCCCCTGGCATGTGTCCATGGATCTCTGAAGGCAGAAGGGCATGTTAGTGGGGTGGTGAAAAAGGCATATGGGACACTTGCCTTTATCAATCAAGGCATAGATTACAAAAGTAGGGAGGTCATGTTGGAGTTGTATAGAACCTTGATGAGGCCACAGCTGGAGTACTGTGTGCAGTTCTGGTTGCCACATTATAGGAAGGATGTGATTGCACTGGAGGGGGCGCAGAGGAGATTCACCAGGATGTTGCCTGGGATGAAACATTTAAGTTATGAAGAGAGGTTGGATAGACTTGGGTTGTTTTCGTTGGAGCAGAGAAGACTGAGGGGCGACCTGATCGAGGTGTACAAGATTATGAGGGGCATGGACAGGGTGGATAGGGAGCAGCTGTTCTCCTTAGTTGAAAGGTCAGTCACGAGGGGGCATAAGTTCAAGGTGAGGGACAGGAGGTTTAGGGGGGTTGTGAGGAAAAACCTTTTTACCCAGAGGGTGGTGACGGTCTGGAATGCACTGCCTAGGAGGGTGGTGGAGGCAGGTTGCCTCACATCCTTTAAAAAGTACCAGGATGAGCACTTGGCACATCATAACATTCAAGGCTATGGGCCAAGTGCTGGTAAATGGGATTAGGTAGGTAGGTCAGGTCCTTCCTCACGTGTCTGTGCAGACTCGATGGGCCGAAGGGGCTCTTCTGCACTGTGATTCTGTGATTCTGTAATCAGTTTTAGTGATGTTGGTTAAGGGATAAATATTGGCCAGGACAACTGGGGGAATTCCCCTGCTCTTCTTCAAAATAGTGACCTGGGTTCTTTTATATTCACCCATAGGTTCAAACAGGACATCGGTCTAACGTTTCATCCGAAAGACCCCAGAGAAACAGGCCAGCACTCTTACAGTATTACACTGCAGTGTCAGCCTAGTTTTTTGTAGGACTGAACCTACAAACTTTGACTCAGATGGGAGAGTACTCCCAACTTCTCCACAGCATCAAGCAGCACACAGGCTCAAACAAAAACAGAAAATGCTGGAAAAACTCAGCAGAGCTCTGAAGAAGAGTGATATGGACTCGAAACGTTGTTAACTCTGTTTTTCTCTCCACAGATGCTGCCAGGCCTGCTGAGTTTTTCCAGCCTTTTCTGCTTTTGTTTCAGATTACCAGCATCCGCAGTATTTTGCTTTTAGCGCACAAACTCAGTTCAGTTGCTTGGGTGAGATATCAGAGGGGATTTATGGGAGCAGCCTCCAGTGGCCTAATAGCCACCAGGCAACTGACTGTACAAGCTCTTGCACAGCCACGGGACAATAGGTGCCGGCAGGCTGCCTGAGGCCGATCCGAGGACGCAGTTGAAGAGATCGTAATTCGCCGACGTTGATGATAATTTCTTTGAGAATTGTTAAAGGCGTTGCCCTCTCCCTAGGAAGGTGTTGCTGTCTCCTTCGCAAAGCAATGACATGGCACTGAATCTTACGCCTCGCGGGTGAGTGCATGCCTGACCCGATCGGGTGTAAAATAGCGCAAGACGACGTTGGGATGCGTCAACCCGCGCTCGCGCAATATTTCGAATTTTGCGACAATTGAGAGGACAATTAAGCCTATTAACGGCACAACTGACCCTGATGTGTCGTTGCCCGTCCAACCACACGGTTGGCGGGTGGGCGAGTCGGCCAGGCGGCCTTTGCATTTTTCATCAAACCTCATCCACGGGCTGGATGAGATTTCCGAGATGAAATAAAATATGAATCAGTTTCTGGGGGCAGCATTTTCGGGAGCTAAATTATCAGGTGACTGATTATGATGCGTGGACACTTTCTTCCAGCTTTTGAAAGCTTTGTTTTTGCTTTTTCAGGTCTTCAGCTCCCCGAGGCAGCTCTCTGGGGGAGCTTTCTGTCTGCGCCCCCATTGATGTCATCACCTGCCCTCTTCCTGACCCCCCATCCCGGCAGCCCTGAGATTTTCAGCGCGCATTTCACGCTCGCTTGGCCGTAACATTGCGGTCGGGGGCTGATCGCGGTCGGCGATCCCATTCTCGGCTGATCCCGGGCCCACCAATCCCGCCCACCCCCAAGCTGAAAATTCAGGCCATGGTGAAGATTCACCACTGACCTACATAATCCTAATCTGATTTGAAGCTCAATGCAATGACAACTGATTCTCTTGTGTCCTTAAATATGTATATTAAGTCTCCACACGTCATCAGCAAATAATAGCACCACTTTGCTATTGCGGTGTCACGCAACAGTAGATCGATCTAATCTCCCCACTGTACAATGTCAGCTCCACACGAAAGGGCATTCCCAAATCTACATCGACATTATTGACAAAATAAAATCACATCATTCCTGACTGGGCACCTCGAATAATCCCCTTCCCAAAACATTACTCATGCCTTGTAACGAAGGAACTTTACTCTTTATTTATTGTGTGGTGGTGGATTTATCTTTGTCAAGGCGAAGGATGTCAATGCGATGAATGGGCAACCTTCCACTTTCTGAAAGAAGTTGTCTTGCATTTTCACAGGACTTTACATAAACTCAGTACATCTCAAAGACCTTTACAGCTGATGAGTACATCTGAAGTGTAATCACTGTTGTAAAATGGGAAACACAGCTGCCAAATTGCTGACAGCAAATTCCCTCAAACAGCATTGTAATCTGCTATTCACAGCATTGCTTGAGGGATAAATATTTCAGCCTCATCGCTATCCCATCCCAGCCCCGTTCCCATCATCATTCCCATAGGATTGCTAATAGTAGCATCTTTGGCAACCTCCCGTCTCATGAGATGAGAGTTTGTGCCTTGGGGCGTCGACTCTATGTTAAGCATCACTCGGTGCGACTCCAGAGCCCCACTCTGGCAATGCAGCCTCTGCCACATTTGCTGCAGAGGGAGACAGTGGGCTGAGAAGGTGCAGGATTTGCCAGCCTCTGTTTCTCTCTGGGCCCCTCCTCTCGGCCCGCAGAGCTTTGTGTTTTCTATTTGTTTCCTCCGCTGTCTCAGGCTTATCCGCGGCAGCTCTAAGCAGGACAAGGTCACCAACTCAGAGGTCCTGCAGCAGGGTACTTCCATCCACGTGCACTCGTTGCTAACCCAGCAGTGTCTGCACTGGCTTGGCCACATTTCATCAGACGGATGATGGCCGTATACCCAAAGATCTTATATACGGTGAGCTAGCTAAAGGGTCACAACATCCTGGGAGTCCACTCCTCCACTACAAGGACACCTGCAAGAGAGATATGAAGATGGGGGACATTGACACTGACAACTGGGAGACAGCCACTGGCAGCCGTGACCTCCGGAGGCAGACTTTTGGCGGGGCATTGGCAGGGGCGAGCAGAAATGGTCCCGTCATGTTTATATCACTGGGCTTAAAATCCCAAGGGCTTGTCTAACAACTTTGGTGACGCAAGTTCAAATCTCAGCCGGGGAATTTAAATTCTCCGTTAATTAAGTAAGCCTGGAATAACATGGCCAATGTCAGTGATGATGACCACGGATTGTCATTCGCTCATGTCCTTTAGGAAAGGAAATCTGCTGCCCTTACCTGAGCTGGCCTCTATGTGACGCTGGACCCATGCAACGTGGTTGACTCTTAACTGCCCTCTGAAATAGCCCAGCAAGCCACTCGGTTTGCTCACCACCACGCTCTCAAAGCCAGTTAGGGATAGGCAAAAAATACTGGCCTTGCCAGTAATACTGACATCCCATGAATAAATTTCTTTTTTTTAATTCCCCATCTCCAACCTCTGTTTTCCCTGCCGATGTCCTGGATTTAAACAACTTTCTTCCATCAGCCAACTTTAACTGACAGAAGCTGATCAGCGCTGATCCTGTTTTGTACACTAAGCCCTGCAGCGAATCTGTACGAAGGAAAGGGAGCTCTGTCACGCTGAAGCTCAGAGACAGCATGAAACCCCATTGGAGCTGAGCAGCAGGGGTAGGCTCTGAATGAATACAAATAGCAACAGTCTGGCCGAGGGGTCCTGTATCGGGTCACATCCCTTTATTTCTCCGTCAGTTTATTCCTCTCTCCCGAAGGCCGTAATTCTGCGCTGGGACACAGTTCCATGGACACTGACAATCGCCTCACTCACCAAACAGTTTTCACCCGTGGGTTTTAGAAGGCACCTGATCTGGTTAACACATTCCTCTGTCCAATATTTAAATTCAGTCACGAACTCATTTCAGATGAATTGAAGTTAAGTTCATGCTGTGAGGAAATTAACCATCCTGACAAGCCATTTGACTGTGGGGAAAGACCACACACACCAACAAAGCCACACGTATAAACACACACACATAGGCAGGCACACACACACACCAACAAACATAGATGCACACACACACACACACACCGACATACATAGACGCACTCACACACACACACAAACACAGACACACATAGTTACACACACAGACACACAGAGACATACACACAGACAGAGATACATAGACACATGTAAACACACACATAAACAAACACACAAACACAGACACAGATAACACAGACAGATAAAATGCACAAACATAAACACACACATACACACAGTCATACATAGACACAAGTTAACACACATATAAACACACACACACACATAAAGATACACATAAACACAGATAAATACACACAAAAAACATACTTAAACACACATGCAGACAAACACATATGTACACTGTAACAAACACGTACAGATAGACACACGCAGACATGGGCACACATGTACAGGCACAAACACAGAGACAGATACACACAACACACACACACAACACACACACACAACACACACACACACACACACACACACACAGGTACAAAATAATCTGTAAAGTTGAAGCAGGAGTTGTGAAATGGCTGAAGATGATATTAACCTTGGAGCCCCGACAAGTGACATCAAAATAAATTGAAACATAGAATGTGTAAATAGCTGAAGGAGGCAGGGGCCAGAAGTAGAAAGAAGGCATGAAGTGCTGGCAAAGTGGATCAGGGTCAAACAGCTGCGGAGCCTGGCAAAAGAAGGAAGGGTGGAGATGGCCAATCAAGGTGCTCTGACCAAGGGTTGCAAGCCACCCCCTCACCTCCGAAACACAGGTACACTCACCCCATTTCACCAGAGTTTCCTGGCAGTAAGAAAATGTAGGTGGAGTTGTCATTAATATGTGATAGTCAATGTTAAGATCAGAGCACCCAGTCAGAGCGCCCAGGAGAAAGACAGGACGCTGTTTTTTGTGCTTGTGCCAAGCTTCACAGGGGGTAAGAGGTGAGTGTGATGTTGTGGTAATGTCACTAGACTAGTAATCCCCAGGCCCCTCAGGAGTAGAGGTTCAAATCCCAGCACAGCAGCTAGTGCACTTAAGTTCAATATATTGATTAAGTTTGCTTAATTAATAAATCTGGAATTGAAAGCTGGTAATGTGGGTGACTCTTAACTGATCTAGTAAACCATTCAGTTTAAGGGCAGCTAGGGCTAGGTAACAAACGCTGGCCTTGCCAGTGATGCCCACATCCCATGAAAGAATAAAGGATAGGGAGAGGTTGGATTGGGTGCGGGATGGGGAATTGAACCAGTAAGAAACACAAAGGCCGGGGTTTTCTGGCCCCGTTGTGAAAGGGCCGGCCACAGGTGACTCGGTAGCCCAGCCAAATGTCCATTGGCTTTTGACGGGGCCGGATGATCCTGGCAGTAGATGGGGCTGGAAAGTCCCACCCATAGACTAAAATCCTGCACTTGTTTAGTTACCAAACTCCACAAGATCCCTGGGGATTCAGCGAACAGACGAGCAACTGCTTCCATGTCCAGAGAGAGGGCCAGAGACAACAACAACTTACATTTACAAAGCACCTTTAATGTGATTAAATGTCCCAAAGCGCTCATAGGAGTATTGTCAACAACATTTGACATCAATCAATATGAGGAGATATTAGGGCAGATTACCAAAAGTTTGATCAAAGAGATAGATTTTAAGGAGTATCTTAAAGGAGAAAGGAGAGGTTTAGGAAAGAATTCCAGAACTTAGGGCCCAGGCAAAAACTGAACTGAATCAGCCATGTAAACGCTATGGCTACAAGAGCAGGTCAGAGGCTAGGAATCCTGTGGCAAGTAACTCACCTTCTGACTCCCCAAAGTCTGTCCACCATCTACAAGGCACAAGTCAGGAGTGTGATGGAATACTCTCCACTTGCCTGGATGAGTGCAGTTCCCACAACACTCAGAAAGCTCAACACCATCCAGGACAAAGCAGCCGGCTTGATTGGCACCACATCCACAAACATTCACTCCCTCCACCACCGACGCACAGTAGCAGCAGTGTGTACCATGTACAAGATGCACTGCAGGAATTCACCAAGGCTCCTTAGACAGCATCTTCCAAACCCACGACCACTACCATCTAGAAGGACAAGGGCAGTAGACACATGGGAACACCACCACCTGCAAGTTCCCCTCCAAGCCACTCACCAGCCTGACTTGGAAATATATCGCCTTTCCTTCACTGTCGCTGGGTCAAAATCCTGGAACTCCCTCCCTAACAGCACTGTGGGTGTACCTACACCACATGGACTGCAGCAGTTCAAGAAGGCAGCTCACCACCACCTTCCCAAGGGAAATTAGGGATGGGCAATGAACGCTGGCCCAGCCAGTGAAGCCCACATCCCATGAATGAATGAAAAAAAGGCAGCTGAAGGCATGGCCGCCAACATTGGGGTGATTTAAACAGAGAAAAAGCAAGAGCCAGGATTGGAGGAACAAGGAGATTTTGTAGGGTTCTGGGATTGAAGAAGGTGACAGAGATAGGGAGGGATGAGACCATGGAAGGATTTGAAAAAAAGGATGATAATTCTAAAATTGAAGCATTGCCAGACTAGGAACCAATGTAGGTAGTGAACACTGGGGTGATGGGTGAACGGGACTTGGAGCGAGTTAGGACATGGGTGGAGTTTTGGATGAGCTCACATTACTAAGGGTGGGAGATAGGAGTTTGACAGTAAGATTAAATGGTGGTATTGAGGTGGGGGATCAGGATGGGCATGTGTTTCTTCTGAAGGGTTGTGGTTATGCATGTGATTGCCATTATTGAAAATAAAGACTTCTCCATTAAAACCTCAAAAGGAAAATTTATTTCTCTCTCTCTCTCGCTTCTCTCTTTAGACATCAGGAGCATCAGTAAAAAAATTATTTGGTATTCACATGGTGTCTCTCATACCGGAGGACATCCCGAAATATTTCACAGCCAGTTAGGTTCATTTGAATAAAAACAAAAAACTACTGCGGATGCTGGAAATCCAAAACAAAAACAGAATTACCTGGAAAAACTCAGCAGGTCTGGCAGCATCGGTGGAGAAGAAAAGAGTTGACGTTTTGAGTCCTCATTTTGAGGACTCGTTTTGAGGACTCGAAACGCCAACTCTTTTCTTCTCCACCGATGCTGCCAGACCTGCTGAGTTTTTCCAGGTAATTCTGTTTTTGTTTAGGTTCATTTGAAATGTGGTCACTATTGTGACATGGGGAAAGTTAATAACCATTTAATGCACAGCAAGATCCCACATAAGCTAAATGATCCGTTAATCTGTATTTTGGTGCTGTTGGTTGGGGAATAATTATTGGCCAGGATGCCAGGAATATTCCATGTCACTTCTTTGCAGTAGTGCCATCTGACTTTTTAATGTCCACCTGAGAGGGCAGACAGGGTTTAACATCACATCTGAAAGATAGCACCTCTGACAATGCAGCACTCCTTCGCTGCTGCACTGAAATGTCAGGATGAATTACACACTCAAATCCTGGAGCAAGATTTGAACCTCCAACTTTCAGACATAGAAGGAAGAGGGAACTGAATCAGGGATGGCAGGTAAAATGCTATCAATCGTTTCCTGCCCGTCAGCAGTATGTAAAAGGATTGTTCCAGTTAAACATCTCCTCGTTTACCCAGCTAATAGGCAAGAGATGAGTAAACCAGATCTGACTCGAGAAAAATAGTCAGCGTTCATTATCAACCACGTTCACTCCTTATCCCTCGCTACCAAACCTAACAAAAATCTATTGATCTCAACGCTGAAAGCTCCAACTTACCTCTGAGCCTTTTCATAGAATCCTAGCATAGTGGAATGATTACAGCACAGAAGAAGGCCATTCAGCCTGTTGTGTCCATGTTGGCTCTCTGCAAGAGCAGCTCAGCCAGTCCCACTCCCCTGGCTTTTCCCTGTAGCCCTGCATGAATCCTAGATTTCTAACACCCTTTGTGTGAAGAAGTGCTTCCTGATTTCACTCCTGAACAGCCCATAGCGCTAATTCTAAGATTAATTCATCCATTGGAGAAAATGGTTTCTCTGTTTCTACTCTATGGAACCCCTTTAAGATTTTACTCAATCAGATGAACCCTTGATTTTCAGAACGTCATGTGGCACCGAGGGTCACTGGTAGAAAATCTTCACTACCCCTAATGTATTCGGCAAGATCTCATCTTTCTTTGTGGCAATAACTCAGACAGGTGCACGTTGCTGTAACACTGCTGCCCTCTAAAGGTCTGAATATACCTGTGCATGTTCATTTAAATTAGAGGGGAATGATCCAATAGTGAGTGAGACCTCTTATCTGCCTTCAATGCAGAGCAGGTTTACAGAGCATCCCCTCGGTTCAGAAAAGAGATATTCAGTTTTACATTCTTACTCAGCAATAGCCCACTCACTCAGGTCTGCCAGGACCAGTCAGCTCCAGAGCTCATGACAGCCTTTGTCCAAACATGGACAAAAGAGCAGAAGTCCGGAGCTGAGGTGAGAGTGACTGCCCTTGACATCAAGTCAACATCTGACTGAATGTGGCATCAAGGAGCCCTAGCAAAACTGGACTCAATGGGAATCAGGGGGGAAACTCTCTGCTGGTTGGAGTCATACCTAGCACAAAGGAAGGTGGTTGTGATTACATACGGACATACGGACATACGAATTAGGAGCAGGAGTAGGCCACTCAGCCCCTCAAGCCTGCTCCGTCATTCAATAAGGTCATGGCTGATCTGAATGTAACCTCAACCCCACATTCCTGCCTAACCCCCAATAACCTTTCACCCACCTTGTTAATCAAGAATCTATCTAGCTCTGCCTTAAAAATATTCAAAGACTCTGCTTCCACCAGCTTTTGAGGAAGAGAGTTCCAAAGACTCACAACCTTCTGAGAGAAAAGATTTCTCCTCATCTCTGTCTTAAATGGGTGATCCCCTTATTTTTAAAGAGTGACCCCCTAGTTCTAGATTCTACCACAAGAGGAAACATCCTCTCCACATCCACCCTGACAAGACCTCTCAGGATCTTAGCGGTTTCAATTAAGTTGCCTCTTACTCTTCTAAACTCCAGTGGATACAATCCTAACCTGTCCAGCCTTTCCTCATAAGGCAACCGGCCCATTCCTGGTGTTAGTCTAGTAAACCTTCTCTGAACTGCTTCTAATGCATTTACATCTTTCTTTAAATAAAGAGACCAAAAACTGTACACAGTGCTCCAGATGTGGTCTCACCAGTGCTTTACAACTGAAGCTTAACCTCCCTACTTTTGTAATCAATTCCCCTCACAATAAGTGATAATATTCTATTAGCTTTCCAAATTACTTGCTGTATCTGCATACTAACCTTTTATGATTCATGCAATAGGACACCCAGATCCCTCTGAACCTCCGGGCTCTGCAATATCTTATCATTGAGATAATAATCTTCTATCTTTGTGTCATCAGCAACCATTCCTTCGGTCCCTTAATCCAAGTCGTTTATATAAATTGTAAAAAGTTGAGGCCCCAGCACTGATCCCTGTGGCACACAATTCATCACATCCTGCCAACCAGAAAAGGACCCAATTATGCCAACCCTCTGCTTCCTGTTAACTAGCCAATCTTCTATCCATGCCAATATGTTACCCCCTACACCATAAGTTTTTATTTTCTGCAATAACCTTTAATGTGGCACTTCATCAAATGACTTCTGGAAATCTAAGTACAGTACATCCATCCCTTTATCCACATCACACGTGACTCCTTCAAAGAGCTCCAAAAATTGGTTAAACATGATTTCCCTTTTACAAAACCACATTGACTCTGCCTGATTGCCTTGAATTTTTCTAAATGCCCTGCTATAACATCTTTAATAATAGCTTCTGACATTTTCCCTATGACAGATGTTAAGCTAACTGGCCTATAGTTTCTTGCTTTCTGTCTCCCTCCCTTTTTGAATAAAAGAGTGACATTCGCTATTTTCCAATCTAATGGAACCTTCCCTGAATCTAGGGAATTTTGGAAAATTAAAACCAACACATCGGCTATCTCACTAGCCACTTCTTCCAAGGCCTTAGGGTGAAGTCCATCCGGACCCAGGGATTTGTCAGCCCGCAGCCCCAACAATTCACTCAATACCACTTCCCTGGTGATTGTAATTTTCCTGAGCTCCTCCCTGCCTTCCATTTCCTGATTTACAGCTATTTCCGGGATGTTACTTGTGTCCTCTATAGTGAAGACAGTCGCAAAATATCTGTTCAATTCATCCACCATCTCCCTACTTTCTATTATCAATTCCCCAGAGGCACTTTCTGCAGAACCAATTTTCACTTTTCTAACTCTTTTCTTTTTTAAATAACTATAGAAACTCTTACTAACCGTCTTTAGCGTATGAGAGAAAGCGAGCTAATAATATAACTTTTCCCTCCTTATTAGTCTTTTTGTCACTCTTTGCTGTTTTTTATATTCTTTCCAATCTTCTGACCTGCTACCTGTCTTTGCATAATTACATGTTTTTTCTTTAAGTTTGATACTGTCTTTAATTTTTTTAGTTAACCACAGATGGTGGGCCCTCCCCTTGGAATCACCTCAGTCTCAGGACATGACTGCAGGAGTTCCACAGGGCAGTATCCCTAGGCCCAACTATCTTCAGCCACTTCATCAATGACCATGCCTCCATCATACATACAAACATACAAATTAAGAGTAGGAGTAGGCCATTCGGCCTTTCAAGCCTGCTCCACCATTTGGTAAGATCATGGCTGATCTGATTGTGGCCTCAACGCCACTTTCCTGTCTAGCCCCCTTTGACTCCATTGTCAATCAAGAATCTATCTAACTCAGCCTTGAATATAATCAATGACACAGCCTCCACTGGTTCCTGAGGAGGAGAATCCAACAGACCAACAATCCTCTTTGAGAAAAGATTTCTCCTCATCTCCATTTAAATGGGAGACCCCTTATTTTTAAACTATGTTCTAGTCTCCCCCACAAGGGGAAACAACCTCTCAGCATCCACCCAGTCATAGGGTTGGAACTGGGGATGTTTGCTGATGATTGCACAGTCTTCAGCTCTGATACTATGATTACAAGAGCAGGTCAAATGCTGGGAATTCTATGGCAAGTAACTCACTTCCTGACTCCCCAAAGCCAGTCCACCATCTACAATGTACAAGTCAGGACGGTGATGGAATATTTTCCATTTGCCTGAATGTGCCACACAACAGACTTGTGAGCGAAGTTAGAGCTCATGGAATAAAAGTGACAGTGGCCACATGGGCTGAGACTTTACGGCCCCACCACAGCGTGTCTCCCCCACCGCCCCATGGATGCGGTGAGCCATTTAAATCTCCACTCAGTTCGGTGGGACAAAATCTTGGCCATGGATACGTAATTGGCTGTGTCACAGGAACCAGAGAGCAATGGTTAGTGGATGTTTTTCAGGCTGGAGGAAGGTTTATAGTGGAGTTCCTGACAGGCAAGTGTTGGGATCCCTGCTCTTCCTGATATATATAATAATGACTTAGACCTTGGTGTACAGGGCACAATTTCCAAATTTTCAGACTTGGAAGTATTGTGAACTGTGAGGAGGATAGTGTAGAAATTCGAAAGGGCATAGACAGGTTGATAGCATGGGCAGACAAGTGGCAGATGAAGTTCAATGCAGAGAAGTAATGCATTTTGGTAGGAGGAACGCAGACAGACAATATACAATAAAAGGTACAATTCTAAAGGGGGTGCAGGAGCAGAGGGAGCTGGGTATATATCTGCATAAATCATTGAAGATGGCAGGACAGGGTGAGAGCACAGCCAATAAAGCAGACAGTAGCCTGCATTTTATCAATAGAGGCATAGAGTACAAAAGCAAGGAAGGTACGTTCAACTTGTATAAAACAGTGTTTTGTGCTCAGCTGGAGAATTGCATCCAGTTCTGATCACCACACTTTTGGAAGGCTGTGAAGACGTTAGAGAGAGTTCAGAAAGAATTCACGAGAATAGTTCCAGGGATGAAGAACTTCAGTTACGTAGGTAGATTGGAGAAGTTGGGACTGTTCTCCTTGGAGAAGAGAAGGCTGAGAGGAGATTTGACAGAGGTGTTCAAAATCATGAGGGGTCTGGACAGAGTACACAGGGAGAAACTTTTCACACAGGTGGAAGGATTGAGAACCAGAGGGCACAGATTTAAGGCAATTGGTGAAAGAAGCAATGGTGACATGAGGAAAACATATGAAAATAAGAAATAGGGTCAGAAGTAGGCCATTCTAGCCCCTCTAGCCTGCTCCGCCATTCAATGAGATCATGTTTGATCTGTTTGTTTCGAATTCCACATTCCCCTCTACACCCGATAACCTTTGATTCCCTTGCCTAACAAGAATCTATCTACCTCTGCCTTAAAAATATTCAGTGACCCCACCTCCACCGGATTATGAGGCAGAGTTCCAAAGTCGCACATCCCTCAGTGAAAATATTTCTCCTCATCTCTGTCCTAAAAGGGGGAACCCTAATTTTAAAACAGTTTTTTAAAAAATTAATTCATGGGATGTGGATGTTGCTGGCTAGGTCAGCATTTATTGCCCATCCCTAATTGCCCTTGAGAAGGTGGTGGTGAGCTGCCTCCTTGAACCACTGCAGTCCATGTGGTGTAGGTACACCCACAGTGCTGTTAGGGAGGGAGTTCCAGGATTTTGACCCAGCGACAGTGAAGGAATGGCGAGATATTTCCAAGTCAGGATGGTGAGTGGCTTGGAAGGGAACTTCCAGGTGGTGGTGTTCCCATGTGTCTGCTGCCCTTGTCCTTCTAGATGGTAATGGTTGCGGGTTTGGAAAGCGCTGTCTAAGGAGCCTTGGTGAGTTCCTGCAGTGCATCTTGTAGATGGTACTCACTGCTTCTACTGTTCATTGGTGATGGAGGGAGTGAATGTTTGTGGATGTGGTGCCAATCAAGCGGGCTGCTTTGTCCTGGATGGTGTCAAGCTTCTTGAGTGTTGTGGAAGTTGCACTCATCCCGGCAAGTGGAGAGTATTCCATCACACTCCTGACCTGTGCCTAGTAGATGGTGGACAGGCTTTGGGGAGTCAGGAGGTGAGTTACTTGCTGCAGGATTCCTAGCCTCTGACCTGCTCTTGTAGCCACAATATTTATATGGCTAGTTCAGTTCAGCTCCTGGTCAATGGTAACCCACAGGATGTTGATAGTGGGGGATTCAGCGATGGTAAGGCCACTGAATGTTAAGGGGCGATGGTTAGATTCTCTCTTGTTGAAGATGGTCATTGCCTGACACTTGTGTGGCATGAATGTTACTTGTCACTTGTAAGCCCAAGTCTGGATATTGTCCAGGTCTTGCTGCTTTGGATATGAACTGCTTCAGTGTCTGAGGAGTTGCGAATGGTGCTGAAGATTGTGTAATCATCAGCGAACATGCCCCCTTCTTTCCTTATGATGGAGGGAGGTCATTGGTGAAGCAGCTGAAGATGGTTGAGCCTAGGACACTAGCCTGAGGAACTCCTGCAGTGATGTCCTGGAGCGGAGATGACTGACCTCCAACAACCACAACCATCTTCCTTTGTGCTAAGCATGACTCCAACCAGCGGAGAGTTTTCCCCCTGATTCCCATTGACTTCAGTTTTGCTCTGGCTTCCTAATGCCACACTAAGTCAAAAGCTACCTTGATGTCAAGGTCAGTCACTCTTACCTCTTTTCTCGAGTTCAGCTCTTTCGTCCATGTTTGAACCAAGGCTGTGATGAAGTCAAGGAGCTGAGTGACCCTGCCGGAACCCAAACTGAGAGTCCGTGAGCAGGTTATTGCTAAGCAAGTGCCGTTTGACAGCACTTTTTATGATCCCTTCCATCACTTTAGTGATTAGGCTGATGGGGCAGTAATTGGCTGGGATGGATTTGTCCTGCTTTTTGCGTACAGGACATACCTGGGCAATTTTCCACACTGTCGGGTAGATGCCAATGTTGTAGCTGTACTGGAACAGCTTGGCTAGGGGCGCGGCAAGTTCTGGAGCACAAGTCTTCGGTTATATTGCTGGAATATTGTCAGGTCCCACAGTCTTTGCAGTACACAGTATTCTTGTGAATCTGTCCTGATGAGTTCAAGAATTAAAGCTGCGACAGTATGCCTCTTTTTTCAGCCATACTCAAGTTCTATTCTACCAAGCAACTATAACTGCAAACCCTTCTTACTTGTTGAGACAAAGAATGATCAACACCTGGTATGGGTTCCAAAGCAGAGCAATGGAGGCAAAAAACCCTGAGCTCAGTTAAGAAAACTTAAGCAGAGCAATGAGTGAGTGGGCTGAAAGGCCATTCTCATTTATCATTATCTTGTGACCGCAGAAAACACATAATTGCCACATGCTTTGCTAATCTGTGCCCAGATTGTGTGGGTAAATGAACACTTTCAGGCATCTAATCTAACTCTTTGCCTTCATTTGTAAAGTTGACTGAAGAGGCTGCTCTCTGCAATGTTAGAGAAGAGCATGCTTGGGGGTGATTTGATCATGGTGTAGATGATGAAGGGAATAGATTACTATCATATATAGAGTGTGTCTATGATCATGTGTGTTTCTAATAAATAGGTTAGGGCAAACCAAGGGTGACCATCTCAAGTTGCAGAACGTTCAATGTCAGGAGTTGATTCATTCCCTGGGGAACAGTGAATGTCTGGAACATGCAGTGGACACCAATTCACTGAATTTCTTCAAGCCAGAACCGAACCTGTTTGTGTTTGGGGGAAAAATCATGGGCTGGAATTTTTTTTTAAGTTAAGCAACTTCAACAGCACCTTCCAAACCTGTGACCTCTCCCACCTAGAAGGACAAGGGCAGCAGTCACATGGGAACACAGCCACCTGCAAATTCCCCTCCAAGCCACTCGCCATCCTGACTTGGAAATATATCGCCGTTCCTTCACTGTCGCTGGGTCAAAATCCTGGAACTCCCTCCCTAACAGCACTGTGGGTGTACCTACAACATATGAGCTACAGCGGTTCAAGAAGCTCACCACCACCTTCTCAAGGGGCAATTTGGGATGGGCAACAAATGCTGTCCTAGCCAGCAACACCCACATCCCATGAATTCATTTTTAAAAACTGTTTTAAACTTAGGGTTTCCCCTTTTGGACAGAGAAGAGACCATAAGACATAGGAGCAGAAATTAGGCCATTCAGCCCATCGAGTCTGCTCCGCCATTCAATCATGGCTGATAAGTTTCTCAACCCCATTCTCCCGCCTTCTCCCCGTAACCTTTGATCCCCTTACCAATCAAGAACCTATCTATCTCAGTCTTAAATACACTCAATGACCTGGCCTCCACAGCTTTCTGTGGCAATGAATTCCATAGATTCACCACTCTCTGGCTAAAGAAGTTTCTCCTAATCTCTGTTCTAAAAGGTCTTCCCTTTACTCTGAGGCTGTGCCCCCAGGTCCTAGTCTCTCCTACTAATGGAAACATCTTCCCCACGTCCACTCTATCCAGGCCTTTCAGTATTCTGTAGGTTTCAGTCAGATCCCCCCTCATCCTTCTAAACTCCATCGAGTATAGACTCAGAGTCCTCAAACGTTCCTCATATGTTAAGCCTTTCATTCCTGGGGTCGTTCTCGTGAACCTCCTCTGGACCCTCTCCAGGGCCAGAACATCCTTCCTGAGATACGGGGCCCAAAATTGCTCACAATATTCTAAATGTGGTCTGACCAGAGCCTTATAAAGCCTCAGCAGCACATCCCTGCCTTTATATTCTAGTCCTCTCGAAATAAATGCCAACATTGCATTTGCCTTCCTAACTACCGACTCAACCTGCAAGTTAACCTTAAGAGAATCCTGGACTAGGACTCCCAAGTCCCTTTGCACTCCAGATTTCTGAACAAGAGGAGAATTTTTTTCTCTCAGAGGGTTGTGCGATTGGGGAACTCTCTGCCTCAGAATGCAGTGGAGGCGGGGTCACTGAATATTTTTAAGGCAGAGGTAGATAGATTCTTGTTAGGCAAGGGAATCAAAGGTTATCAGGTGTAGATAGGAATGTGGAATTCGAAACACAACAGTTCAGACATGACCTCATTGAATGGCGGAGCAGGCTGGAGGGGCTGAATGACCTACTTCTGACCCTATTTCTTATTTTCATATGTTTTCCTCAGGTCACCATTGCTTCTTTCACCAATTGTCTTAAATCTGTGCCCTCTGGTTCTCAATTCTTTCACCTGAGCTAGAAAGTGTCTGTACTGTGACACACAGATATCGCAGCTTTGTGTGGGAGATATTTTTTATTCATTTATGGGGTGTAGCATTGCTGGCTAGGCCAGCTAGGCCTTGAGAAGGTGGTGGTGAGCTGCCTTCTTGAACCGTTGTGGTCCATGTGGTGTAGGTACACCCACAGTGCTGTTAGGGAGGGAGTTCCAGGATTTTGACCCAGCGACAGTGAAGGAACAGCGATATATTTCCAAGTCAGGATGGTGAAAGTCTTGGAGGGGAAGTTCCAATTGGTGGTGTTCCCATGTGTCTGCTGCCCTTGTCCTTTTAGATGGTAATGGTTGTGGGTTTGGAAGATGCTGTCTAAGGAGCCTTGGTGAACTCCTGCAGTGCATCTTATAGACAGTACACACTGCTGCTACTGTGTGTTGGTGGTGGAGGGAGTGAGTATTTGTGGATGAGGTGCCAATCAAGCGGGCTGCTTTGTCCTGGATGGTGTCAAGCTTCTTGAGAGTTGTTGGAGCTGCACTCATCCAGGCAAGTGGGGAGTATTCCATCACACTCCTGACTTGTGCCTTGTGGATGGTGGACAGGTTTTGGGGGCTCAGGAGGTGAGTCACTCACCACAGGATTCCTAGCCTCTGACCTGCTCTTGTAGCCACAGTATTTATATGGCTCGTCCAGTTCAGTTTCTGGTCAATGGTGACCCCCAGGATGTTGATAGGGGGAGATTCAGTGATGGTAATGGCATTGAATGTATATCAAGGAGGGATGGTTAGATTCTCTCTTGTTGGAGGTGATCATTGTCTGGCATATGTGTAGCACGAATGTTACTTGCCACTTGTCAGCCCAAACCTGGATATTGTCCAGGTCTTGCTGCATTTGGATATGGACTGTTTCTGTATGTCAGGAAGATACAATAATTCTCATAATATCATTGGAATTTATTGTAAAATAGAGAAATAGTGGGATGCGTCTATGTGTCTATGTTTATGTGTGTGTGACTTAATTGAGCTAGCCTGGGTGCTTTGATGTAAAAAGAGAAGTTAGGTTTGAAATTTTAACTAGGTAAACATGAGGAATTTTAGAAACAGGTGTCAAGGGAACATTTGCATTTTTAAATAAACCAGACTAGATTGTTTTCAAAGGAGGGGTGAAATGTGTCACCTAGCCAGGTGAGGTTTAGAAACAGTGTGTTTATTTTTCCCAAAGATTGCTGGTAAAACTTAATGCTATGAGAGGGTTTTATTATCAGGAAGATGAAGTCCAAAGACATTGAATCAATGGGTGTTTGCATTCAAAGGGGAAAATATGTATAAAGTAGTGAAGGCTGTGTGTAAGGGTAGACATTTTTAAGATCTTACAAGTGTGAAAAAGCCTTCAGCATCTATGCCTCAAGCTGGTATCTTCAAAGTGCTGAAGTTAAGAAAACTCACTTTGAATTCGACTTGTTCAGGGTATCATGTTTCTTTGCCTGGGTCTTTTAAAGCCTGTGTGTCTTACTGTTGCCTTAATGAAAGTGTAACTGGAAGTTAGATTGATTATGGGATTTAGAAGTTATCATAGCAGTAATTTGTAGATCTATGTATGTATTTCAAAATAATTTCTCTTATTAATAAATGTTTAATTTAGATTTATAAAAACCTATAAGACTTGGTGGTCTTATTACTACTGAATTCAAGGCACGCATCTTGAAATTTGTACAAACTGCAAAACAAGTTGTGGCAGTTGTTTCAAATTTCCCTTTGGGATCTGGACAACTCAGCATTTACCATCGGCTGTGCCATAACACATTATCTGAGGAGTTGCGAATGGTGCTGAACATTGTGCAATCATCAGTGAACATCCCCACTTCTGGCCTTATGACGGAAGGAAGGTCATTGGTGAAGGAGCTGAAGATGGCTGGGCCTAGGACACTACCCTGAGGAACTCCTGCAGTGATGATCGGCCTCCAACAACCACAACCACCTTCCTTTGTGCTAGGTATGACTCCAACCAGCAGAGAGCTTTCCCCATAATTCCCATTGACTCCAGTTTTGCCAGGGCTCCTTGATGCCACACTCGGTCAAATTCTGCCTTGATGTCAAGGACAGTCACTCTCGCCTCACCTGTGGACAATCCATAGATTCCTTATCTCTTCATCATTGTTCATATGTACTTTGTATTCTTGCACCTTTTTATAAACCTAATCTGACCTACTGAAGTTGTTTTTAAGTGGCATGTGCTGTAAAACATCGGGAAAGAGTCAGAGAGAAGCAAAATAGAAGCATATATATGTACAGCTTAAATGGGCGACAGTATGAGCTATAGTTTCATAAACTAGGCTTGTATCCCATGGAGTATAGAACACTTAGGGGTGATCTAATTGAGGTGTTTAAGATGATTAAAAATAGTTTAAAGGGTAGGTAGGGAGAAACTACCAACTGGAATTCTCTACTAGCTGAAATTTATGATGTTCCTATAGAACAAATCACTACTTTACCAACTGGAAGCAATTGTGAAGTTATCTGGAACTATACCTGTATCCTATATTATTTTCTACTTTAATACATGCTGTTATGTACAGCTGAAGACTTAGAAGCAAAAAAAATACTGTTCTTTACTTCCTGAGTACTTTGGTATTAGTTCATGCCACAAATATTGCACTGTATTCCATTGGTAAATGGAACTCTGTTAATCGGCACCTTTGATTAACTAGCAGCACCACTCCTCGAGCATACTGGATAATAAATATTTCACTGTATTTCCTCCGGTGGGAGGAGTCCAGAACAAGAGCCATATCTTAAAATTAGAGCTAATAAAGTGTTTGAGAGAAAATAAGGGTGATAAAAACAGATAACATGTTAATGCCCCTATGATTTTTCTCACAAGATGCTCGCAGCAGGGTCCTGGAGATTAATCTTTAATTCCTGGAAACTCCAGGATAATCCTGGAGAGTCGGCAACCCCACACTGGAGATTGGCTAACTCAGCACATTGATCGACCTGCCGGTCCTGTCCTGATTCCGCTCGTTTTGCTTCCACTATCCTCTCCTACACCACAAGAATTCTGGTCACCAGGGTGCGATTGCATTCCCAAAATTAATGCCCTTAACAGCCATAACAGGATAAACCACTGATCCCAGGGACTGTGTTGGGAACTCTGAAGGGGAACGAATCTGCACTGCCAATGTCAACCAATAGATGGCGATGTTGCCTGAATGTTCTGCCGAAGGGTCATGAAGACTCGAAACGTTAACTGATTTCTTCTCCACCGATGCTGCCAGACCTGCTGAGTTTTTCCAGGTAATTCTGTTTTTGTTTTGCCTGAATACATGTTGTTCAATAAGTCAAAAGCAAAAAAACTGCGGATGCTGGAAATCCAAAACAAAAATAAAAATACCTGGGGGTGAATACACAGCCGGGACTGGGATTGGAAGACGGGATGGGGACAGAAGGACAGGCAGGGGTGGAGGGTCCTGGATGGGTGTTGGTGTCGATGAGTTGTTGGAGCTTGCGTTCCTTTGCGCCTGAACGAAAGTGACAAAGTTTCTTGTTGAGGCGTCGGATGAGACGAAGAATAAAATGAAACTGGGGGCATGCGCAGTTTAGAAATAGGGTGCGGCGGTGCTGCCGGAGGGAGAGGTCGAGTGTGTTCATATGGCAGCGCATGGCACTGAGTGTGGATCTCAGGATGCGACGGGAACAGCAGTCCGAGGAGTGTTGTATGTCCCGGAGATACCTGTAATCCTGAGTGGGTTCGAAACATGAGGGATGGAACTTCAGTTGAAATTCACATGGGGTAAGTCAGAGATGGAGACAGTCACTGAGGAAGGAAAGCGGGTTTTAGTAAACACCTTGTCAAACACCAGGAGAGAAATGGAAAGCAATGAAGGTGAACAAGGCAAAAGAGAGATACGGAAATCCTGCCGGAGAGAAGAGTAATACTTCTTCAAGGTAGGCATTCCTTGAAGAGAAGTGGCAGTCGATTAAACACAAAGATAAAAGCAAAAAACTGCAGATGCTGGGAATCCAAATCAAAAATAAAAATACCTGGAAAAACTCAGCAGGTCTGACAGCATCTGTGGAGAGGAACACAGTTAACATTTCGAGTCCGTATGACTCTTCAACAGAACTAAGTAAAAATAGAAAAGAGGTGAAATATAAGCTGGTTTAAGGGGGGGTGGGACAGGTAGAGCTGGATAGAGGGCCAGTGATAGGTGGAGAT
This sequence comes from Cetorhinus maximus, assembly GCF_964194155.1. NCBI lineage: Eukaryota > Metazoa > Chordata > Chondrichthyes > Lamniformes > Cetorhinidae > Cetorhinus > Cetorhinus maximus. Next base: position 7,777,371 of record NC_135885.1, read on the forward strand.
AGCCAAAAGTTGTCATCGACAAAAGGACAAAGAGGTGTTGAAGGTGGTGATATTATCTAAGGAATGTGCTAATTAAGGGTAGAAAGTAGGACGAGCAAGGTACAGATAGCCCTAGTGGGGGTGGGGTGGGGTGAAGTAATCGAAATAGGCTAAAAGGTAGAGATAAAACAATGGATGGAAATATATTTAAAAATAATGGAAATAGGTGGGAAAAGAAAAATCTATATAAATTATTGGGAAAAAAAAGGGGGGGATCGGAAAGGGGGTGGGATTGGAGGAGAGAGTTCATGATCTAAAATTGTTGAACTCAATACTCAGTCCAGAAGGCTGTAAAGTGCCTAGTTGGAAGATGAGGTGCTGTTATTCCAGTTTGCGTTGAGCTTCACTGGAACATTGCAGCAGGCCAAGGACGGACATGTGGGCATGAGAGCAGGGTGGAGTGTTGAAATGGCAAGCGACAGGGAGGTCTGGGTCATGCTTGCAGACAGACCGAAGGTGTTCTGCAAAGCGGTCACCCAGTCTGCGTTTGGTCTCTCCAATGTAGAGGAGACCGCATTGGGAGCAACGAATGCAGTAGACTAAATTGAGGGAAGTGCACGTGAAATGATGCTTCATTTGAAAGGAGTGTTTGGGCTCTTGGACGGTGAGGAGAGAGGAAGTGAAGGGGCAGGTGTTGCACCTTCTGCAGTTACATGGGCAGGTGCCGTGGGAGGGGGTTGAGGTGTAGGGGGTGATGGAGGAGTGGACCAGGGTGTCCCGGAGGGAACGATCCCTGCGGATTGCCACCAGGAGGGGTGAAGGGAAGATGTGTTTGGTGGTGGCATCATGCTGGAGTTGGTGGAAATGGCAGAGGATGATCCTTTGAATGCGGAGGCTGGTGGGGTGATAAGTGAGGACAAGGGGGACCCAATCATGGTTCTGGGAGGGAGAGGAAGGTGTGAGGGCGGATGCGCAGGAGATGGGCCAGACACGGTTGAGGGCCCTGTCAACCATCGTGGATGGAAAACCTCGGTTAAGGAAGAAGGAGGACATGTCAGAGGAACTGTTTTTGAAAGTGGCATCATCAGAACAGATGCGACGGAGGCGAAGGAACTGAGAGAATGGGGTGGAGTCCTTACAGGAAGCAGGGTGTGAGGAGCTGAAGTCAAGGTAGCTGTGGGAGTATGTATGTGTGTATGCAAATTGCTGCTTTTCCTACATTAGAGTGTCACTGGGTCAAAATCCTGGAACTCCCTCCCTAACAGCACTGTGGGTGTACTACAGTGTTTCAAGAAGGCAACTCACCACCACCTTCTCAAGGGCAATTAGGGATGGGCAAAAGTGACAACCCACATCTCATGGAAGAATTAAAAAAACATCGAACACATTTCAAGTACACTTTATTGGCTGATAAGCATTTGGAATGCCTTGAGGAGCCATCGAAGATTAAGTTCTGTGTTTCTATCCCTTCCACAGATGCTGCAGTTTCTCTTTGAGTTACTTTCTCAACATAAAACTTCGCCTGACGCTATTTCTGACAAGAGCCCTCAAGCTATTTAGTTTGAACAGGGGAGGTGGGCCAGAGCTGGAAGCGTCTCTTGTGGGTGGTAAATCTTTTTAATATATATATATATATATATATTCATTCAGGGGATGTGGGCATCACTGGCTGGGCCAGGATTTATTGCCCATCCCTAATTGCCCTTGTTCAGAGGGCATTTAAGAGTCAACCACATTGCTGTGGGTCTGGAGTCACATGTAGGCCAGACCAGGCAAGGACGGCGGATTTCCTTCCCTAAAGGACATTAGTGAACCGGGTGTGTTTTTATGACAATCAACAATGGTTTCGTGGTCCTCATTAGACTTTTAATTCCAGATTTTTCCAAATTTCGCCATCCACTGTGGTGGGGTTTGAACCCCGAGCTTTACCCTGGGTCTCTGGAATACTAGTCCAGTGACAATACCACTATGCATGGGTTTGTACTGATAGTGGAGTTTCTTTCACACATTCATGATGGGTTATCAGTTAACCAACATCACTGACAGAGAAACATTGAACCTCCCTGTTATGATGTGGCAGATGATGTGTGTCAGGTGGACCAAATCCACAAGGGAAACTTGGACAGACTATTGCAAAGGTTTATTAACCATTTATTAACAAAAGAAAAGAATTCAAACACAGACATAAGATTACAGTTTCTTGACATTTTAACAAATCTCGAAATTCCTTATTAAGCTGACTCCCAACTATACAACCCCTTTAAGGCAACAGTTCAAAATAGATATTAAATTTAAATAAGCAGTCCTGCACCATGCACCCGCTCAACAGTGGAATTCTAAAGGCTTTTAACACAACTTTAGTTACTGGACATGGCAGACTTCTGCAAAAGTGGCTAGAAGCTTTTCCCTCAAGGCCGCTTTACACGGTGTAACTTTCATGATATTTCATGGCTACACACACATAGCCTTCCTCTTTATATGTTTTCTCTATTGAATGTGTAAAATCCCATTGTTCTACACGTCTTTGGAAATTTACTTTTCCCGTATTATAAAAATTGTTCATGTTACCAATATGGTCAATTTTGGGAAAAATAAACACACTGCTTGGCCTTGCCTATCTTGTTAGTTGTAAACATCATACCATCAGTTTGAAAATCACTTATCTAAAAATTCAAATTTCATTCACACCTTTTCTGTGGAACCCTCATCCTTGCTTACCCATCTCTATTTCAAAAGTCTGCTTTACACCTAACTCTTTTGATAATTTCAACCATGCAGTCTACCTGACTCTAATTCAATTAAATCAGTCACACAGACAGAACCATCCACACTCACACTAGCCTACAATAATATCATGAAAAATGTTATAGTTTTTGTGACACTCTCACCATGGCAGCAAATGCACCAGGCCTCCTGCAACAGTATTTTCCAAACCTGCGACCTCTACCACTTAGAAGGTCAGGGGCAGCAGCCACACGCCACCTCTGCCTAAAAGGTCACTTCAAGTCATTCACCATCCTGACTTGGAACTATATCGCCATTTCTTCACTGTCACTGGGTCAAAATCCTCGAACCCCCAACACCCCTAGCCCCCCCCACCCACCCACCCTCCCAGCAGCACTAGGGGTGCCAACTCTCCAGGATTGGCCTGGAGTCTCCAGGAATTGAGAATCAATCTCCAGGACACAGCTGTGTGCAACCCTGGGGGAAAAAAAAATCATAGGGACATTGAAACAGATTGTGTTTTTTTTTTGCCATTTTCTTTGAACATTTCTTTTTTACCAGATATAAAATGGGAAAGAAAAGGCTGTTTGGTTGACAGTCAACCATTGTCCAATTGGATAATGAGTCATTTTGTTTTCCGGTTGGCATAGGAAGGAAGTACATCACAAGGATGGATGTGTTGGCTGACGGACGGCTGGAGCATGGGGGCACGTCATGTGATGAAACTCCAGGAATACATTTAATCACAGTTGGCAACCCTAGGCAGCTCTGTGGGTGCACATACACCACGTAGACTGCAGTGGTTCAAGAAGACGGCTCACTGCCACCTTCTCACGAGTGATCAGGGATGAGTAATAAATGCAGGCCTAGCCAGCGACACCCACATGCTGTGAACGGATATATAAGAAATGATCCCTTCTGGTTTCCTTTTGCAGTTCATATTACCTTTAGGGCTATAGGGCTAGTTGTTCTGTATAAACTTGTTGAGGGATGGCATTGTCTTTGTGTTGCAGTGCTAGAGCTGGAAGAACTCCAAGTACCTAAAAACCAACCCCTCCTTCTGTGCTGGGTGAACAAAGCCACCTTTCAGTGCCAACTGCACTGAGAGTTAACTACACGCTAATTATGAAGGTGTTTCTACAAGGCTTTAATTGGTGTGTGCAACTAACAATTCCAGTGGAAGTACCCCTGACTTAAATCACCTTCCTTCTGACAAGCTGTCTGCGTTGTCTGTCACCATTACTTCTATTTACAAACATCACTCACGGGGTGGGAGAGATTGTCAGGAAGTCTGATGTTCTCACCTCTCTTTTATCTTACCCCAGCTGTCCACAGCCAGATGTTAATGACTTTGTTCAGAGTACTGCTTTGTTTGGGGGGGGCGTGGTGCGAGTCTGTTGTTGTGTCTGGTCATTTGATGGGTTAATTTCCACTTTTATTTACTAGAATTTAACTGAAAAGTAGAAATGTCAGCGTCAAATGTCAAAAATTAGATCTGTATATTTTGTATGTATGTATGTCTAAACTTCTGTGTCTCTGTGTTTGTGGGTTCTGTGTGTGCATGTCAGTGTCTCTGTGTTTGTGGGTTCTGTGTGTGCATGTCTGTGTCTCTGTGTTTGTGGGCTCTGTGTGTGCATGTCTGTGTCTCTGTGTTTGTGGGTTCTGTGTGTGCATGTCAGTGTCTCTGTGTTTGTGGGTTCTGTGTATGCATGTCTGTGGCTCTGTGTTTGTGGGCTCTGTGTGTGCATGTCTGTGTCTCTGTGTTTGTGGGTTCTGTGTGTGCATGTCTGTGTCTCTGTGTTTGTGGGCTCTGTGTGTGCATGTCTGTGTCTCTATGTTTGTGGGTTCTGTGTGTGCATGTCTGTGTCTCTGTGTTTGTGGGTTTTGTGTGTGCATGTCTGTGTCTTTGTATGCCTGTGTTAGTTTATGATCCCATCGCTTTAGGGATATCTCCAAAGCATCCCTAGAGAGATCAAACATCTCCATCGACTCATAGGAATCCCCTGGCTTGTGACCAACCAAAAATGGAGAAGGTTTATTCGGGAAGGCACCGAGCACATCCAGAGATAATGATACTTTGGCCCTGCGAGATGGAGAAATAACAGGGAGCTTACAGATAGCTGGCAATAGGATTACAAATATCTTTGAAGCATCCTTCTCTGCGAGCTGGATTATGTGTGGTGGGCACATCCAGTCCTGTCCCTCTCCCTTGCATTTTGGGGTCTCAAAGGATGAATAAGCAGGCCTCTGAGTGAGCGAAAGTCAGATTGGAAATGCTGCATTCAGTGAGGGACCATGAGACACATGAAGCATATTACACTGGTTAAATCAGCAAATATAGCCACTTCTGATCTGATTTCATCAATGACTCAACCATGGGAAGGCTGTGTATGATGACTTTTTTTAAGATTGTGACTTTACCATTACTGAATCATATCCCTTTTGTCCCTCTTGACTTTCACGCACATGGCACGTGTCACAGGACATCCATGAGAACAATTCCTAGGAGAATTCTTTCTCTGGGTGCAGCATCACAGAAATTACAGCCATGCACCCTGAGTTCTCTGCCAAGCATTTCTTAGACAGCAGTGGTAATATGTAAGATTTTATTCAGATGGGACAGTGACATGTTTAAAAATCCATATGAAGTGCTGTTCAAAGTTGTCTCTGGTTCTCTAGGGAATTCTACCTTTACAGCTAGGCCCCAAAGTTCCAACCTACAGTCCAAGCAGTTAAAACAGACAGAAAGCCTGATCTAGGCTTTGGGCGTTTCCTGGATTATAATTGTACAAAGATGATGTTATATTAGTATCCTGGGGTGAGCAGCAGACATGGATGAGACACACCTCTACAACATAGTACTTAGTGCTGATAGTTTTATTTTTGTCCTCACCATTGGTCTTACTTCATTTCCCTTGCAAAATAAAAACTCACTTTGGATTTAGTTAATTCGTTTTATGTCTGTAACACAAAGGAACTGTTATCGTAATGTTCATGCAATTATCTCCACCTTAGCTTTTGAAACAATGGGACTATTTATGACTCCAGGATCAACTCAGAGAACAAGACAACCATTGACTTATTTCCTTCACTACCAATTATCTCCTTAAACCCATCTCCCCTGCCCTCTCTCTGCGAACCTTCATCAAGTATGATGTGCTTTTGGACTTCTTTGTCACTAAGATTGAAACCATCTGTTTCCATGCATTGCTTCCTCCCTGCCTACAACACCAAACCTTGCCCAAGTTTCCTCCTCTGCTCCATACCTGACCCTACACCCTCTCGATTTTCTCTCCTGTCTCTTCTCATGTAATTCCCAATCGATGAGCCCTACGTTTTCCTCTATTGACCCCATTCCCAACCAACTTCCCATAATAGCCATATGCCATATGCCCCCCATATTCTCATATTGTAAACAGTTCCCCTCTCCTCAAATACCTGTCCCATCACCACTCCTCAATAAAAAACCTTTGGCACCTCTGTCCCGCAAGCTACCATCCCATCTCCAATCTCCCCATTCTTTCCTTCAATGTTTTGGTACTTCCAAATCTGTGCCCATCTTTCCTGCAATTACATGTTTTAATCTCTTCAATCAAGTTTCCACCCTTAAGGGATCTTATCAAAGTCACAAATTATATCATATATAACTATGTTCATGGTGAGCTATACTACCTTGTCTTCCTTGACCTCTCTTCAGCTTTTAACAAGGTTAGTCACATCATCTTCCTCCTACACCTTTCCTCTGATATCCAGACCACCATGCCAATTTTGTCCACATCCTGAGTGCAAATTCTTAAAAGGAGATGATTGAGAAGAGTGCTTGTGGATATATACGATGACATGCTCGTTTCCTACATTGCACCAAGTCCTGTTCACATTTTGTACTCGTTTGAGCCTGATGCAGCAGGCAGAACAGTACTGAAGGAGAACTTCACTGTCAGAGTGAATGAGATGTTATAACTGAAACCCAACAACCCTGGGAAATCACTCTGCTCATCCAGTTCTGGCCTCATGTGCACCCCTGACTCCCTTCACCCCTCTGGCAGCCATAGCTTCCATTGGCTACATGCTAAACTTTGGAATTCCCTCCCCAAACTTTTCCTCCTCGCTACATCTCTCTCCTCCTTTAAGACACTGGGTCTTTGACAAAGCTTTCCGTCACCCATACTAATTTTTTGGCTCTGTAACAGTTTTTGGCTGATTGCCCTCCTTGGGGCATTTTACTACTTTAAAGACACCAAAAAAATGCAAGGTGTAGTTGGCATACGGAATAGAATAGAATAGAATACAAATCAGGTCCTATTGTGTCCTGGGCACTATTTCAACTTAAAAGAAAATTGAAGGACATGGGACTTAAATACAAACCTGGTAAACATCAAGGAATCAGAGAATGTTTTAATTGATTGATTTTTAGAATGAAGCACTGGAAGCAGTGAGATATTGTGATGGGGGTGGGGGGGGGGGGTGAAATTTAAAGCTTTTATGGAAGGATGTACTAGCAACTCAAGACTGAGCAACCATGAGGCGCTGTGGGCCATCAGCAGCGGCAGAATTGTACTCAGCCACAATCTGTAACCTCATGGCCTGGTATATCCCCCACTCTACCATTAGCACCAAGCCAGGGGATCAACCCTGGTTCAATGAAGAGCGCAGGAGGGCATGCCAGGAGCAGCTCCAGACATGCCTAAAAATGAGGTGTCAAACTGGTGAAACTACAACACAGGGCTACTTGCGTGCCAAACAGCATAAGCAGCAAGTGATAGACAGAGCTAAGCGATCCCACAACCAATGATCAGATCTAAGCTCTGCAGTCCTGCCACATCAAGTCGTGAATGGTGGTGAACAATTAAACAAATCACTGGAGGAGGAGGTTCCACAAATATCCCCATCCTCAATGATGGGGGAGCCCAGGGCATCAGTGCAAAAGATAAGGCTGAAGCATTTGCTACAACCTTCAGCGAGAAGTGCCAAGTGGATGATCCATCTTGGCCTCCTCCAGAGGCCCCCAGCATCACAGATGCCAGTCTTCAGCCAATTCAATTCACTCACATGATATCAAGAAATGGCTGAAGGCACTAGATACTGAAAAGGCTATGGGCCCTTACAATATTCTGACAATAGTACTGAAGACTTGTGCTCCAGAATTTGCCATGCCCCTGGCCAAGCTGTTCCAGTAAAGCTGCAACATTGGCATCTACCCGGCAATGTGGAAAATTGCCCAGGTATATCCTGTACACAACAAGCAAGACAAATCCAACCCAGCCAATTACCACCCCATCAGTCTACTCTCGATCATCAGTAGAGTAATGGAAGGGGTCATCAACAGTGCTATCAAGCGGCACTTGCTTAGCAATAACCTACACACTGACGTTCAGTTTGGGTTCCGCCAGGGCCACTGAGCTCCTGACCTCATTACAGCCTTGGTTCAAACATGGACAAAAGAGCTAAACTCCAGAGGTGAGGTGAGAGTGACTGCCCTTGACATCAAGGCAGCATTTGACCGAGTGTGGCATCAAGGAGCCCTAGCAAAACTGGAGTCAATGGGAATCAGGGGGAAAACGTTCCATTTCCTTTAAGGTAAAAGCAAAGTACTGCAGATACTGGAACTCTAGGACAAAAACAAAAATACCTGGAAAAACTCAGCAGGTCTGACAGCATCTGCGGAGAGGGATACAGTTGACATTTCGAGTCCGTATGACTCTTCATCAGAACCATACGGACTCAAAACATCAACTGTATCCCTCTCCGCAGATGCTGTCAGACCTGCTGAGTTTTTCCAGGTATTTTTGTTTTTGTTCCATTTCCTCTTGTGGATGAGTCCAGAACTAGGGGGCACTGTTTTAAAATTAGCAGTTGCCCTTGTAGGACAGAGATGGGGAGAAATTTTTTCTCTCAGAGGGTTGTGCGGCTTTAGAGTTCACTGCCTCAAAAGGTGGTGGAGGCGGGGTCATTGAATATTTTTAAGGCAGAGGTAGATAGATTTTTGTTAGGCAAGGGAATCAAAGGTTATCAGGCTTAGATGGGAATGTGGAAATTAAAACACAAGATCAGCCATGATCTTATTGAATGGCAGAGCAGGCTCAAGGGGCCAAATGGTTTATTCCTGTTCCTATTTCTTATGTATGTTCTTATGTATACTTGGAGTCATACCTAGCACAAAGTAAGATGGTTGTGGTTTTTGGAGGTCAATTATCTCAGCTCCAAGACATCACATCAGGAGTTCCTCAGGGAAGTGTCCTAGGTCCAACCATCTTCAGCTGCTTCATCAATGACCTTCCTTTCACCATAAGGTCAGAAGTAGGGATGTTTGCTGATGATTGCACAATGTTCAGCACCATTCACAACTCTTCAGATACTGAAGCAGTCCATGTTCAAATGCAGCAAGACCTGGACAATATCCAGGCTTGGCCTGACAAGTGGCAAGTAACATTTGCGCCACACAAGTGCCAGGCAATGACCATTTTCAACAAGAGAGAATCTAACCATGCCCTTGATGTTCACTGGCATTACCATCACTGAATCTCCCAACTATCAACATCCTGGGGGTCACCCTTGACCAGAAACTGAACTGAACTAGCCATATAAATACTGTGGCTATAAAAGCAGGTCAGAGGCTAGGAATCCGGTAGTGAGTAACTCACCTCCTGACTCCCCAAAACTTGTCCAACATCTACAAAGCACAAGTCAGGAGTGTGATGGAATACTGTCCAATTGCCTGGAAGAGTGCAGCTCCAACAACACTCAAGAAGCTTGACACCATCCAGGACAAAGCAGCCCGCTTGATCGATGCCCATCCACAAACATTCACTCCCTCCACCACCAGTGGCATCTGTATGTACTATCTACAAGATGCACTGCAGGAACTCACCGAGGTTCCTTTGACAACACCTTCCAACCCCACGACCACTACCATCTGAAAGGACAAAGGCAGCAGACACACGGGAACACCACAATCCGGAAGTTCCCCTCCAAGCCACTCACCATCCTGACTTCGAAATATATCGCATTCCTTTACTTCACTGTGTCAAGGTCATGGAACTCCCTCCCTAACAGCACTATGGGTGTACCTACACCACAAGGACTGCAGCGATTCAAAAGGCAGCCCACCACCACTTTCTGAAGAGCAATTAGGGATGGGCAATAAATGCTGGCCCAGCTAGTCATGTCCACATCCCATGCGTCAATAAAAAAACTAGATGGTAAAAATGGCTGCCTGATCCACTGATCTCTTACATGTATTAATATCAACAAGAACATTATTAAAACATCTCACAGCATTTCCCAGGAAAGACAAGACACTGAGCCACACTAGAAGTTATCAGGTCAGATGACCAAAAGTTTGGTCAAAGAGATCATTTTTAAGGAGTGCCTTAAAGGAGGAAAGTGAGGAAGAGAGGTGGAGGGGTCTAGGAAGGAATTTCAGAGCTTAGGGCCCAAGCAGTTGAGGCATGGCCACCAGTGGTGGAACAATTAAAATTGGGAATTTGCAAGAGGGCAGAATTGGAGAAGTTCCACCGTTTCAGGAAATGAGAGGAAGAAAATTAAAAGAAAACCAAAGAAGGAAATAAGTTGAGAATGCAGAGCACGTCCATATCTTCACGACATTTGACTTCCTACTTCTTATCTACGTGCTGCCCCTTAGCCAGTTTCCAAATGTATGCTAAAACACCCAGCTCTAATTACCATCACCTCTCTCGACTCATCCACTGTTGTTAAACTATCAGACTGCTTATCTGACATCTCGTACTGGATGAGCAGAAATGTCCCCAAATTAAACATTAGGAAGACAGAACACCTCCCTCAGCCCATCTATTGCTGAAACCCGTATTCATGCCTTTGTTACCTCTAGATTTGACTATTCAAATGCACTTCTGGGTGGTCTCCGACATTCTACCTTCCTTAAGCTTGAGGTCCTCCAAAACTTTGCTGCCTGCATCCTACCTTGCATCAAATCCCCTGTGCTCCCTGACTTACATTTTTTATCCTTTCATGGGATGTGGGTGTTGCTGGCTAGGCGAGAATTTATTGCCCATCTCTAATTGCCCTTGAGAAGGTGATGGTGAGCCGTTTAAGCAATGGCTCAATTTTAAAATTCTCATCCTTGTTTTTAAATCCCTTCATGGTTTCGCCCCTCCCAATCTCTGTCATCTCTTCCAGCCCCACAATAACTGCTCTGCTCTAATCCTGGCCTGTTCCTGATTTTAATCAGTCCACCATAAGTGGAGAAACTCTGAAATTGTCACCCTAAACCTCTCCGCCTCTGTACCTATCTCTCCTGCTTTAAGATGCTTCTGAAAGGTATCTCTGTGACCAAGCTTTTGGTCATTTGCCCTAATATCACCTTATGTGGCTTGCTGTCAAATTTTACTTTACAATGCTGCTGTGAAGCACACAGGGAGCATTTTAAAACAATGGAGGCACTAAATAAACAAAAACAAAAATACCTGGAAAAACTCAGCAGGTCTGACAGCATCTGCGGAGAGGAACACAGTTGACGCTTCGAGTCCGTATGACTCTTCAACAGAACTAAGGAAATAGAGAGATGAGGTGAAATATAAGCTGGTAGATGGGGGTGGGACAGGTAGAGCTGGATGGGGGGCCAGTGATAGGTAGAGGCAAAGAAGAGATTGCCAAAAATGTCATAGAGAAAGGGACAAAGGACTATTGACGGTGGTGATATTATCTAAGGAATGTGCTAATGGGGACATTAAAGGTAGCAAGCAGGACAAGCTAGTGGCAGATGGCCCTAGTGGGGGTGGGTTGGGGGGAAGGGATCGGAATGGGCTAAAAGGTGGAGATAAAACAATAGATCGAAATAAATTTTAAAATAGGCGGGAAAAGAAAAATATATATTTTTTAAAATGATAAATTATTGGAAAAGGGGGGATGGGAAAGGGGGTGGGGATGGAGAAGAGAGTTCATGATCTGAAATTGTTGAACTCAATATTAAGTCCGGAAGGCTGTAAAGTGCCTAGTCGGAAGATGAGGTGCTGTTCCTCCAGTTTGCGCTGAGCTTCACTGGAACATTGCAGCAGGCCAAGGATGGACATGTGGGCATGAGAACAGTGTGGTGTGTTGAAATGGCAAGCGATAGGGAGGTCTGGGTCATGCTTGCGGACAGAAATATTTGTTGTCACTACAGATATTCAGACTACAAAGGAACCTTCGTTGTTTATAACTCAGTTTTTTTGTCAGGGCAGCTGTACAATGACCATTCAGAAGGGAGGATTTTGTTTGTATAGTGAGGCAAGCATGAAAGAAAAACCAAAAGTCTAGAACAACCGTCCTCTTCTTATGCATGGGTATGAACACTGCAAATTCCTAGTTTTAAAGATGTTATCACAAAGGTTTAACACTGCAAAGTAAATAACAATTTCAATGTGATTATGTCAACCAAATCACTTTTATCCCGACAAGACGGCGGCATGTCTGTCAGCATTAATTCTATTTACACCCATGACTCAGGGTCAGAGACAGGCTGGGCAGAGAAAGCCTGGTGTTCTCTCCTTTTTTTATATATATCTTTCCCTGGGTGTCCTCAGCCAGGTTTTAACAACATTGTTCAGGGAATTTCAGCAGTCAGCACAGCTGGCTTTGTTTGTGGAGGGTGGGGAGGGATGGGAGCATAGGCTGATTATTCCCCTGGTTTTCTGATGCAAAGAGTTGATTGACCAAGTGTTGTAGACTGGCACATTCCAAGGTCCAGGACTAAGTGTTGAGGGGACACAGTAAAGCTTGGGGCAGCCGCTGCGCGAGGCGCAATGGGGAAAGGCCAATGTCTAAGGCCTTTCAGCCATAGTGCACTGAAGGGCTGGAAACTGTGCAAAACCCCTTAGGCTGTATGCCTGATAAGGAGTGTATATTGTGAATATCAAGAATATTGAAATTGGATTGAGGTACCTCAGAGTGGCACATGCTGTGTGGGCAAAAGTTGAATTCTACTGCACATTTTTTAATTTTCAATTTGAAATGTTTTGGAATGTACTGTCACAAACTTTATGAATAAAGTATATTTTCAGAAAAAAGGTGCTCCTGGTCTTTGATCAGCTATAGTTCTAATGTCTGCATGAAACATTGATGCTTTGTGTGTGTTTAATTGTCAGGGTGTGCACGAATGTATATATGTAAATATCAAAAACAAAAACAGAATTACCTGGAAAAACTCAGCAGGTCTGGCAGCATCGGTGCAGAAGAAATCAGTTGACGTTTCGAGTCCTCACGACCCTTCGGCAGAACTGAGTATAGTTAGGAGAAAGGTGAAATATAAGCTGGTCTAAGGTGGGGGGGCGGGGGGAGAGAGAAGTTGAGGGTGGGGTGGTTGTGGGGATAAGCAAGCAGTGATAGGAGCAGATAATCAAAAGATGTCACAGACAAAAGGATCAAAGAGGTGTTGAAGGTGGTGATATTATCTAAGAAAAGTGCTAATTAAGAATAGAAGGCAGGACACTCAAGGTACAGCTCTAGTGGGGGTGGGGTGGAAAGACTAACAAAGTTTTAGTTTTAGATTTAAAAATAATGGAAATAGGTGGGAAAAGAAGAATCTATATAAATTATTGAAAAAAAAAGGGGGAGGGGGGAGGGGGGAGAAATGGGGTGGGGATGGGGGGAGGGGGAGTTTAAGATCTAAAGTTGTTGAATTCAATATTCAGCCCGGAAGGCTGTAAAGTGCCTAGTCGGAAGATGAGGTGCTGTTCCTCCAGTTTGCGTTGGGCTTCACTGGAACAATGCAGCAAGCCAAGGACAGACATGTAGGCAAGAGAACAGGGTGGAGTGTTAAAATGGCAAGCGACAGGGAGGTCTGGGTCATTCTTGCGGACAGACTAAAGGTGTTCTGCAAAGCGGTCGCCCAGTCTGCGTTTGGTCTCTCCAATGTAGAGGAGACCGCATTGGGAGCAACGAATGCAGTAGACTAAGTTAGGGGAAATGCAAGTGAAATGCTGCTTCACTTGAAAGGAGTGTTTGGGCCCTTGGACGGTGAGGAGAGAGGAAGTGAAGGGGCAGGTGTTGCATCTTCTGCGTGGGCATGGGGAGGTGCCATAGGTGGGGGTTGAGGAGTAGGGGGTGATGGAGGAGTGGACCAGGGTGTCCCGGAGGGAACGATCCCTACGGAATGCCGCCAGGGGGGGTGAAGGGAAGATGTGTTTGGTGGTGGCATCGTGCTGGAGTTGGCGGAAATGTCATTTGTATGCCTGACACCAGACTCCCGAATTAACTGTTCTACTCGGATGAAAGCAAAATACTGCGTATGCTGGCAATCTGAAACAAAAACAGAAAATGTTGGAAAAACTCAGCAGGCCTGACAGCACTTGTGGAGAGAAAACAGAGTTAACATTTCGAGTCCGTATGACTCTTCTTCAGAGCTCTGAAGAAGAGTCATACGGACTCAAAATGTTAACTCTGTTTTGCTGTTCTACTTGGACCTTGGTTGTGGCAGGAGACTCCCAGGAGGACAGCAGAAGCACTTTAAGGATGTCCTCAAAGTATCCCTCAGGAGGTCAAACATCCCAGCTGATTCATGGGGGTCCCTGGCTTGTGACTAACCAAAATGGAGAAGGTTCACTGGCAAAGACACCAAATACATTAAGAGACTTCTACAGGAACATGCAGAGGTGAAGTCAAGGTGTTGGAGAGATTGCACAAACCTCCAAACAACTCACCTCCCCCACCCTTCAAGCACCCCCTGCCCCACATGTGTGCAGATCTTGCACTGGACTTAACAGCAAACTGAGAAACCAAAAAACCAGAGTGAAAGCAAGTCATCTTCAATCCTGAGGGACTGCCGCAAAAGAATTGTGTGTCGAGCAGTGGTAATGTCAATTAGAGTTTATAAGTGCTTATCTGTGCTGCAGTGTCAGAGATGACATCTTACATATGAGACATCTGCCCCCTCAGATGGGCACAGAGATCCCACAGTACCATTAAAAGATCAGGGGAACTCTTCTGGCATTCAGCCAATATTTACTTCACACCTAACACCTAAAATAATGATCTGATCATTCATTAAATTGTTTCTTATGGGAACTTGCTGTGCACAAATTGGCTGCCATTTTTCCCTATGTTACAACAGTGACTACCCTACATAAAGTACTTCATTGAATATCCTGGGGTTTCCTTCTATTTGTTCATAGGATGTGAGCATTACTGCCAAAGCCAGCATTTATTGCCCATCCCTAATTGCCCTTAAGAAGGTGGTGGTGAGCTGCCTTCTTGAACAGCTGAAGTCCATGTGCTGTAGATACACCCTCAGGACTGGTAGGGAAGGAGTTCCAGGATTTTGACCCAGAGACATTGAAGGAGCGGCGATATAGTTCCAAGTCAGGATGATGTGTGACTTGATGGAGAACTCACAGGCCCTGGAGTTCCTATGGCCAGAATTTTCCGTCCCCGTTGGCATCGGGTGTCATTGCGGGCATGAGCAGGCAATATGGCGAAAAGGCCAAAAATCGGTTTTACACCATTGTGAAACTAATTTGCGATCGTCCGCTCCACCTATCAGTGGCAGGCTGCCTTTCCCACCGTCCAACTTTGGGAACATCATTTTAATACATTTGCATCTAATTATAAGCCCTGCTCGTCAGAATCATCCCCCCACACTGGATCACCCGAGCACCGCGCCAACATGTTTCACAACTGTACATCAGCAACATGCACCTGGCGAGTTGCACTTTGCTCGGGGCTTCAAGGTTTGTTTGCCTACCTTGTTTCGGGCAGCACTCGTGGTCATCAGTGCCAGGTTTCGCGGACAGCACCACATCACTTTTATGGGGGCTCATGGGCTCTACCTACCAGACCAGCTTTTCAACGGCTGCAGGGTTAGGACTTGCTTGGGAAAGGGGGAGAAGTGGCCTCAGGCAAGGGAAGAGGCTGCAGAGCAGGGTCTGTACTGGGGAAGGGTGGGTATCCCAGGATGTGTGTGGGGGTAAAAGTTGCTCTGTGTAAATGGCCTCAAGATGGTGAGGGCTGAGGAGGCAGTCTCCAGAGGAGAGGAGGCCAAATGGGGATGTGAGTGTTTGTGCGAGAGAGTGAGTGGCGATGTCCCTCGAGCTGACAGTGAGTGAGATGCCAGCGAATGTGAGGTGCCTTGTGAGTGTGTGAACTTAGAGTGATGAGACGGTTGCCTTACCCTGGCAGCATGGATGAGATCATTCATCCATTTTCTGCACTGGATGGTCAACTTCTTGTGAGTGGCATTGGCACTGACCACCCCCGCCCAAGCCAGAGTAATGAGGCTGATGGGCCTCCTGCAGCCAGAGTGGTGGTAGAGGACATTGCGGTGAACTCCACAGTATCCAGAAGGCATCCCAGGGATGCATCACTGAATCAGGGGGCTGAACTCTTCTTGGCTTTTGTGGCCATGTCTTCACCGGTGCCCTCCTGGGCTGCAAGCATTGAGAAGTGTGTGCGCAGCTGCAGTTTAAACACGGCGCCCTGCGTGAGGAAGCAGCGAGGTCATGGCGAGGTGGGCAAGACGGCATGTTTCCTGTGGCTGCATAACTAATGAGGTGGGAATGAGGCAATAGGGTGTGAATAGCGCCATTGGGGCCGGCGGGTAAAACGTCATTTTTCCTGCCCACTACGCCATTTAGTACAAATCTGGGATGATTCTGCCCTATGCTTCTGCTGCCCTTGTTCTTCTAGGTGGTAGAGGTCGCAGTTTAGAAGATGCTGTCGAAGGAGCAGCAGTGCATCTTGTAGATGGTACACGCTGCTGCTAGTGTGTGCCAGTGGTGGCCAGAGTGAATGTTGAACGTAGTAGACAAGGTGCCAATCGAGTGGGCTGCTTTGTCCTGTATGGTGTTGAGCTTCTTGAGCTTCACTCATCTAGACAAGTGGAGAGTATTCCATCACCACCGCCTCCTAAAGGGCAATTAGGGATGGACAATAAATGCTGGCCTAGCCAACGATGCCCATATCCCAAGAAGAATCAAAAAAAAACATTTCTGACTTGTGGCTTGTAGATGCTGGGCAGGCTTTGGGGAGTCAGAAGGTGAGTTACTCTTCACAGAATTCCCAGCCCCTGATGTTGTAGCCACAGTATTTATATGACTGGTCCCGTTCAGTTTCTGGTCAATTGTAACCTCCAGGAGTATTCAGCGATGTTAATCCTATGGAATGTTAAGGGGGAGACAGTTAGCTTTTCTCTTCTTGGAGATGGTCATTGCCTGGTCCTTGTGTGAAACGAATATTATTTGCCTAGAAAAGCACTACAATGGAGGCAAGGTCCACAATCTCCAACAGAAGCAGAGACCATACCCCAGCCTCACTCCTTCTCCTTTGCCTGCTCCTCCTCCATATTCACTGCCTTCCCGTCTCTTGTTTGACACATGGGAGGGCAAAACACAAACAGAACATTAAGAAGGTTGCCTTTGCTTGTACTGAGATGCCTTGTGGGATGTGTAGAGGAGAGCTGGGCTCCTCTCCTGGAGCAGTGACAGATGGCTAGTAGTCAGGGTACCCACCTCCCCCTCCAGCTCTGGACTTTTCTTTCACCTCCACCACAGACTGCACTATGGCCGCAGCGATCCCTGACTCCAGCAGCACCACCACCTGGGGGTTAGTGGGTAGAGATTTTGGAGCCCCACCCCGCTATCGCGCTTTGTCCTCTCCCTGATGTGCCATTTACACTGCAAAGTGGAGGCAAGACAATCTTCCCAATGAAAGGAACAATCAACAGAATCAACAGGGGAGGGTGCAGAGGCTCCAGTGCAATCACATCCTTCCTATAGTGTGGCGACCAGAACTGCACACAGTACTCCAGCTATACCCTAACCAGCGTTTTATACAGCTCCAACATAACCTCCCTGCTCTTATATTCTATGCCTCGGCTAATAAAGGCAAGAGTCATACGGACTCGAAACGTTAACTGTGCTCCTCTCTGCTGATTCTGCCAGACCTGCTGAGTTTTTCCAGGCATTTTTATTTTTGTTGTGCCTTCTTAACCACCTCTGCTACCTCTTAATGGCTTTTTCCTTGATTTCCATCGCTCCACCATAATGGCCGAGTCCACAGCTGCCTGGGCCTTAAGCTTTGGAACTCCCTTCCTAAATGTCACCACCCCTCTCTACTTTTTTTTAAGACACTCCTTAAAAATCTACCTCTTTTACTGCGTATGCTGGAAATCCAAAACAAAAACAGAAACACCTGAGAAAACTCAGCAGGTCTGGCAGCATCGGCTGGGAAGAACAAAGTTGACATTTCGAGTCCTCATGACCCTTCAACAGAACTAAGTAAAAATAGGAGAGGGGTGAAATATAAGCTGGTTTAAGGTGGGGGGTGGGGGTGGTTGTAGGGACAAGAAAACCCACCTACATCCGTGATTCCTCTGACACCATACGTTACATCAACAATTTCCAGTTCCCTGGCCCCAACCGCTTCCTCTTCACCATGGACGTCCAATCCCTCTACACCTCCATCCCCCACCAGGATGGTCTGAGGGTTCTCAGCTTTTTCCTCGAACAGAGGCCCAAAAATCCCCATCCACCACTACTCTCCTCCGTCTGGCTGAACTTGTTCTCACACTGAACAATTTCTCCTTTAACTCCTCTCACTTCCTCCAAATAAAAGGTGTGGCTATGGGTACCCGCATGGGCCCCAGCTATGCCTGTCTCTTTATGGTGTAAGTGGAACATTCCTTGTTCCAGTCCTACTCCGGCCCCCTCCCACAACTCTCTCTCCGGTACATCGATGCTAACTTCGGTGCTGCTTCATGCTCTCGTCGGGACCTGGAAAAATTTATTAATTTTGCTTCCAGTCTCCACCCCTCCATCATTTTCACATGGTCCATCTCTGACATTTCCCTTCCCTTCCTTGACCTCTCTGTCTCAATTTCTGGTGATAGACTGTCCACCAATATCCATTACAAGCCTACCGACTCCCACAGCTACCTCGACTACAGCTCCTCACACCCCGCTTCCTGTAAGGACTCCATCCCATTCTCTCAGTTCCTTCGCCTCTGTCGCATCTGTTCTGATGATGCTATCTTCAAAAACAGTTCCTCTGACATGTCCTCCTTCATCCTTAACTGAGATTTTCCACCCACGGTAGTTGACAGGGCCCTCAACTGTGTCTGGCCCATCTCCCGCGCATCCGCCCTCACGCCTTCTCCTCCCTCCCAGAAACATGATAGGTCCTCACCTTGTCCTCACTTATCACCCCACCAGCCTCTGCATTCAAAGGATCATCCTCCGCCATTTCCGCCAACTCCAGCATGATGCCACCACCAAACACATCTTCCCTTCACCCCCCCCAGCGGCATTCCATAGGGATCATTCCCTCCGGGACACCCTGGTCCACTCCTCCATCACCCCCTACACCTCAACCCCCTCCCATGGCACCTTCCCACGCATACGCAAAATATGCAACACCTGCCCCTTCACTTCCTCTCTCCTCACCGTCCAAGGGGTCAAACACTCCTTTCAAGTGAAGCAGCATTTCACTTGCATTTCCCCCAACTTAGTCTACTGCATTCGTTGTTCCCAATGCGGTCTCCTCTACATTGGAGAGACCAAACGCAGACTGGGCGACCGCTTTGCAGAACACCTTCAGTCTGTCCGCAAGAATGACCCAGACCTCCCTGTTGCTTGCCATTTTAACACTCCACCCTGCTCTCTTGCCTACATGTCTTTCCTTGGCTTGCTGCATTGTTCCAGTGAAGCTCAACGCAAACTGGAGGAACAGCACATCTTCCGACTAGGCACTTTACAGCCTTCCAGACTGAATATTGAGTTCAAAAACTTTAGATCTTGAACTCCCTCCTCCATCCCCACCCCCTTTCCATTTCTTCCCCCTCCCTTTTGTTATTTCCAATAATTTATATAGATTTTTCTTTTCCCACCTATTTCCATTATTTTTAAATCTATACCTTTTATGTCCTTTTAGTCTTATTTCACCCCACCCCCACTAGAACTATCTGTACCTCGCGTGTCCTGCTACCCATTCTTAATTAGCACATTCTTTTAGATAATATCACCACCTTCAACACCTCTTTGTTCTTTTGTCTGTGACATCTTTTGGTTATCTCCACCTATCACTGCTTGCTTATCCCTACAACCCCCCCCCAACCCCCACTTCACCCCCCCCACCACCCCACCTTAAACCAGCTTATAGTTCACCCCTCTCCTATTTTTACTTAGTTCTGTTGAAGGGTCATGAGGACTCGAAATGTCAACTTTGTTCTTCTCCGCCGATGCTGCCAGACCTGCTGAGTTTTTCCAGGAATTTCTGTTTTTCTTTTGACCAGGTGTTATTCACCTAATATTTCCCTATCTGGGCCATGTTTTGTTTGACGATCACACCTGTGAAGCACTTTACGATGTTAATTCCTACATTAAAGGCACTATGTAAACACAAGTTATTATTGATTAACTACTTCTGCCTCAGAGATTTGAGTGTGCTGTCCACAGTCAGTGAGGATAAAAGGGAGAGCATGACAAGTGTCTCAATGTCCCTGCATCTTTCCAGGTTATTGAATTGTTTACGGCACAGCATTGTTGTACTGGCTGCTAGGGCCTGGACAGTCAGTGCCTTTACCCCCTCTCCCCATATCGTCTTCTCCTGCGAGTTGGTTTTCTGCGAGGTTTGAAAGGTGTGACACCTTTCACGATCCCATGGCATCCCAAAGCGCTTTACAGTCAGTGAAGTGCTTTTTGAAGTACAATCACTGCTGTAATGTAGGAAACACAGCATCTAATTTACACACAGCAAGCTTCCGTAAACAGCAATGCGACAATGGCTACATAATCTGTTTTTAGTGATGTTGATTGGGAGATAAATATTGGCCAGGATAACGGGGAGGCTCCCCTCGTCTTCTTCAAATAATGCCGTCTGAGGGCCTCAGTTTAACATCTAATCCAAAATTTGACACCGCCGATACTGTAGCACTCCCTCGGTACCTAGCTTTTCAAACAAAGATAAAAGCAAAATACTGCAAATGCTGGAAATCTGGAACAAAAACAGGAAATATTGGAGAGTTCTTCAGCTGAAGAAGAGTCATACGGACTCGAAACGTTAACTCTGTCTTTCTCTCCACTTCTCCTGTTAGACCTGCTGAGTTCTTCCAGCATTGTCTGTTTCTGTTTTGTTCAGGGCCAGCGGACGTGCCAAAGTGCTTTACAGTCAACGAAGTACTTTCGGAAGTGTAGGCTGTGTGGTGGGTGCAGGAAACTTTAAGTCTCTGGAGATTAGGACTCGCACTTTTTAGAACTTTTGACTCAGAGGGGAGGGTGTTATCCACTGAGCCACTGTTTATATTTGTCATATACATCCATCCCCATGAGTGTCAGTCGTGAATTTGATAGTACTGTGTTTCCATTCACAAGCTGGGCGTTCCATTTGAGGACGTCATCTGGACGCGGCGCCACTGCTGATTGGTCAGTCTGCCCGCGCGCGCTCTCCCCTGTATCTGTCTCCCTCCTGTTGCAAGCGGAGGAATTACAGCTCATTGTGCCTCTCCTGTTCGCTCATCCGCGTGTGATGGCTCGGTGCAAAGGTGCGCTCCTCTGTTGCTAACAATTCCTCTTCCCCCCCCTTTTGGACCTGGAAAGTAAAGGGGAGGAGGGTGCTTGCCGAGATCGCCACTGACATTCCCCCCCCCACCCCGCACCACAAGCGGGTTGAGATAATGCCAGCGTTGCATTAGAACTGGGGAGCCGAGCTGAGCCGATAACTGCGGGCTTGGATTGCGCTGCCTTTCTTGGAACAGCCCAGTAGTGTTGGCTTGGACACGTTGCAGCGGTAAGTTTGTTCATTGAGAAGGTTAGCCGAGCCTGCGTTACCTCGGCAGACTCCAGGAGCTCTGATCGGGAGAGAAAACAAAAGGTCATTCTTTTATGTAGAATTATTCCACATCTAAATCTGAACATAGTATTTTTTAAAAAATTTTAAAATAGAATTTTTACGAAAACAAATAATTTCACTATTGCGCCGGCCGACAGAAGTTTTAGTTTACGCGGTCGTTTAAGTTCTAATTGACTTTAAAACATCTTCAGTATACTTTTCTCCCCCCCTCCCGAATAGTGTCTCAATCTCAGCACCAGGGCACGTAGAACGATTCTGTACAGTGACATGAAAAAAAAACTTCTAGGAAATGCAGAAAATCAACTTTTTTAAAGGTTTTTTTTTCCAAAAGTAGGTTTTTTTGTAGCAGATCGGCATTTGCAAGTCTTAAGGATTGTATTGGGGGGAAAAAAAAACACACCGAAGCGAATTTCTAAACTAGAGTTTGAGGTACAGTGGTTAAAAAGCAACACGGGTCAAATTTCAAGCCTTCAACTCTTCTATTCCCCCCCACCCCTTCCCTCCCCCATGCGCTTTTTTTTAAAAAAAACTACTGTTGCTTTATTTCATCATCCTTGATTTGCAGAAGTAATTCTGCACATTGTAGTTACGAAATCTTAATTCATTGTTAAAAAGAATAACCCACTGGTGAGAAATTGGGCGCAACCTCAAAGTATTTATTCTGGCTGCGGTGCAAAACTCGCCCGTCTGGTGCGAGAACACTATTTTAAAAAAAGTTGACGTCCCCCATCTCCTTGTGTGTCGTTTAGGATCTCTGCGATTAAAGAACTGGAATAAGGAGCCTTTTTTAGGTGAGTTTGACTGAAACTGTTTATTGTTGGGAAGGGAGCTGCAGCTTTTTTTTTTAAGTGGTTCTCATTTGCACGTTAGCAGAGGCGAACTAGCGCTTGTCCGTTCGCTGCTTTTGAGCGCAGATTCCGACGGGATCACCGCGGTTTACACCCCCCCCCCCCCCCACCCGCGGGTTCTGTCACCGGGATTTAACGAATTCAGTTTCTCTCTGTTTACAATCTGTGATCAAACGATTCGGGAGGTTGGGAAGGGAGAGAGAGAGAAAGGGGGGGGAACAAAATTGCTGTTGTTTTGCCTTTGTCCACTTGAGAACATTGTGTGTTAGATTGCTCTGTTTTTATTTAAAAAAAAGACAAATCTCAAATCTCTTGAATGCATTTGATGATTTACCACAGATGGGGTATCGGGGTTCAAAACAAGGGATAATGCATCGTCTGGAGGCTCGGTTAACTTTGTAAAAAAAATGCCCTGTGAAAAGTTAGTCCAAAAGGCTCGCATTTCTCTCCAGAAGAGATACCGTGTGGCATTCTGCTACCGCACAATGACCTGATGGTCCATGGTCAGTTTGGGAGTGAATGAGAAATGGGATAAGAGGTCGTTGGTAGGGGCGAGAAACTTTTAACGAAAATAAACTTAACGGTTGTGATTTGTACTTGGTTGTTTGAACAAATGTGGCAGTGTTTGAATTGGAACCGAGTGGAATTGCAGACAGACTGCCCAATGTGGTGGGCCTCCCGGTGTGGAATAGGTCGTAAAAAAGTCATCGCTTTTCTGCTCGGTGCGGGGTGGATCCGATGGAAGTTTTTTTTTGCAGATGTCAGCCAGCAGCGGAGCGGCAGGTAAAAGCGTCTTTCTCAATCCCCGCTGTTAAGTGGAACTGAGAGCTATTGCCGCCCATAGGGCGCTGAATAACCCCTCTCTCTGTATCGCTGGGGCCAGTTTTGACTGCAGCGACTGGAATGGAAATCTGGTGCCGGTGTAACAACTCCGCCTTCTGGGGCAAGGGGCTCTGCTGCTGTTCAGTAAGTGATGAATTTCACGTAGCCGAGCACAGGATTGACTTAAGTGTTTTAAAAAGTTCAGATTCAATAGCGAACAGTGGGCGGAGGGTGCCAGTGGGAGTCCGACCCCCACCCCGTGAGTAACCTGATTTTAAAATCACTGTTTAAAGTTAAACTGTTCGGGACCATTTAATTCTATTGGGGTGTAGATTAGTCAGCTTCTGAGTAAACTACTTCTTGCTATGAAAAAGTGCCCGAGACTTGCGATGAAAAAGTGCCTGAGAATATGAACGCGACGTCAAAGATCTTTCCCCCAGACCAGCGGGAACTTGACCTGGAGACTGCCCATTTTGTGGGTGGAGCCTGATTCTGGCGAGTTAAGCCCTAAAAGTCGCTGGAAGTACATGGATTTGGGCGTAAATCACGTTCTCAACCTCGTGCATTGGTTCGGCCGATTCCGCTCCGACTATATGATGAGAGAAAACTCGACCTCAAAAAGTTTGGTCAAACCACAAAACAATTGCTATTCAATAATCAGGACTTTGCACTTCTGATTTAAGCAAGACCTGACATTGCTGGCATTGTTTAAGGGAATGGCTCATTCAGTAACGAAATTGTTGATATTAGTTGGCAATGGTGACTTGGAGAAAGTTAATTCCTAGAAGTGAAATCAGATAGCTTTCATTTTAATTTATGACATTACTCCTAATGGTGGGGAGGTCCCTGCCTCTGATCCAGATGCTCCAGGTTTGGGTCCCACCTCAGGACCTGAAGGTCGAGGAAGGTGCATTCACAATGTGGCCAAACAGATGAGTATCAACCCACAAAACACATGCTAATGACAGGTGGTAAGAGCGGGAGAGGTTCCTGGTCAGCCATGTGTTGGAAAGAAAATTGGAGCCTTTACCATCACTATCCACAGCTCCAGATTACAACATGCTGTAAAAGTGCATGTTGCCACAGCAACTCGGACTCCCTAAGTGATCTGCAACACACTACCAATCTAATCATACTTAGCAGTCTGGTCAAGTGTCGCTCATGCATTCCCAATTTTCTCCCTTCCCTTGCTGTAGCTGGTGACCCACGGTGGGATCAGGAACGTGTTCAGCCCATCATGGCTGTGACAGCTCTTTGGAGAGAGCTATCTATTTAGTAGCACTGCTCACCCTTTTCCCCCATAGTCCTGCAAATGTTTCCTTTTCAAATATTATCTAATTCCATTTGAAAACTTAATTTTGAATCTGCTTTCACTGCCCTTTCAGGCGGCACATCCCATATAAGAATTCGCTGTTTTTTTAATTCGAGTCTTCCCTCTGGTGAGTTGAATCTTGAACCAGCCCTAAAAAAAATCACAGGAAGTACATAAATTTGGGCGTAAATCACGTTCTCAACCTTCTGCATTGGTTTGGCCGATTCCGCTCCGACTATATGATGAAAGAAAATTCAATCTCAAAGTTTGGTTAAACCACAAAACAATCACTATTCAATAATCAGGACTTTGTACTTCTGATTTAAGCAAGACCTGACATTGCTGGCATTGTTTAAGAAAGTGGCTCATTCAGTAACTAAACTGTTGAGCAACTGCATATTAGTTGGCAATGGTGACTTGGAGAAAGTTAATTGCTAAACGTGAAATCAGATGGCTTTCATTTTAAGTTATGACTTGTTACTATAATTTCCTATTCTAACAATTAAATTGGTGCCCTCTGGTTACTGTTCTGCCAGTGGAAACAGTTTTTCATTAGTTGCTGTTAGCAAAACCCCTCATAATTTTGAACACCATCTTTGGCTTTGCATTGGTGCCAATGATGCACATCCAATTGTGAGTCTTCAAGCAGGTGTACAGTCCTATTTGAGCAAGGCATTGTCGGTTGCAATGGGGGCATTGTAGGTTGTCATTCACTGATGCAGGTGCGAGTGCCCCATGATCTTGCGATGGCGCTTTTCTGTGACAATCTGAGGATGCAGTTCCTCAAGTTTCCATGCTGCAGCATGGTGACTTTGGCGTCAAGTGCTTCAGTAATGCGCAGGCTGTCCCAGTTATTGAAGTCAATCTTATATGAAATGAAAGAAAAACAAAAACTCTGAGGAAGAGTCATACGGACTCGAAATGTAAACTCTTGTCTTTCTCTCCACAGATGCTGTCAAACCTGCTGAGTTTTTCCAGCATTTTTTGTTCTTGTTTCAGATTTCCAGCATCTGCAGCATTTTGCCTTTATCTTACATGAAATGAGTCTCACTTGCATTAATCTGTGTAACCTAGAACCCCCACCACCATCCCCAACAGATCTTCTGGCACTATCAAGCCCACCATATGCTGGATCTTTTGGTAGGTGACCAATTTTCTATTACCCTTCCCCAAAACTGTCTCTGCTATTAAGGAGAACATTCCAGTTTCTCTAGTTTCAGTCTGATAGATCTGGATTCATTGAAGATGGGCCTCCAATATCTGACCCAAGTAACAGTCCTGAATCTGAGCATGAATGGTGAGCACCAATGAATTGTTTAAACTTCAGACCATTAGAGTGCAGCTCATACCTGTCCTTGTCCAGTTACCCTGTGAGTGCTTCCTGAGTATTGATCAGTGTCCATGTGTCTACTCCTTCCCTGAAGCCAAATGCTAAATATAATTATTGTGCTAACTTAGCTGCCCTAACTGAGATGGGCAAAGGTCTGAATGGTTCAGAATATCGTTTGAGAGAGTGCAACTTCAATTTATCAGAATGAAATCTGAACTGCAAGAGTTAAATCACGAGGGGAGATTATACGAACTATCATTGCATTCCCTGGCATTTAGAAGGTTAAGGGTTGACATGGAATAAAGGACCTGAATGGGGTAGATTTTGACTGCAATAGTGAAATGGGGGCAATAGCAATTTGGCAACGTGGTGGTTGACTGGACCTCCTCATTTCTTCCATTTCCCTCCTCACCTCATTTTGCAACCGCCCAGTTGCTAAAGGTTTTAGCAGGAATTGAAAAATCTAAACCTCAAAATTTAATATCTCATCCATTCTGCCAACCTTTTTGCGGAAGAAATTATGAAAATTATGATTTCTGAAAGAAACTAGATGAACAATTGAGGGAAATAAACTCGCAGGGCTGTGGAGTTAGAGTGGACGAATGGCACTGACTGGATTGCTCGACGGCAAAAAGGCATGGATTCGATGGGCCGAATATCATCCTTCTGTGCCGTAATGATACTTTCTCAAAGCTGTTCATTGAGGCTTGGAATAATTATTGGACATTCTTCTGCCATATAAATTGGTGAACAGTTACCAATCCCATATGACTGCCATCTTTATATACATTTTCATATCTTCTCCAAGCACATGTAGAACCCTTAAATTGGTATCAGAGTAACAGGGTATGCATTATATATGTGGTGTGTATTGTATATGACTGTGTATATATATTTAGAAAGAGGGGGCCAAATTGCCTACTTCTGCTCCTATTTTCGTATGTTTGTAAGTACACATACACGCACCTCCTTAGGCTTATTTATATTAAATCCTTCCCTGATTGTCAAAATAACATCTTACTGTGTGATCAGTAGGTTTTGGTTTGGCTGCTTGGTTAAGGTTTGCAGTATCGCCTCACTGGAAAGAAAGAGTCTTTGTATGTTCCACTTAAGGAAGACTTGTATGCTCAATGTCTTGCAGTTTCACTAGCTTCGTGTGATGCTTATTACCTTCGTCCCATAATAGTTTATTTAATGTTGATTTGAGATGTTCTATCCAATCTCGTGGTAAAACTTGGCTGAACTGAAAAAGATGGCTTGCAGGAAATCTTGTTTTCTTGAATGCCTCTGTTCAATTCGGTAAGCTTTTTTGTGTCATTCTGAAAAGTTTATAGCCAGCCTTTAGTAACCTCTTTTCTCCTCTTACAATGTAGGTGAACAATGGCTTGCTCTGCCTGGTTGGTTCTGGTCGTGTTTCTCATCTCCTGTGACGGTGGCCTGATGACCTGCTTCCAAGGCTGTCACTGTGAAGTGGAAAGTTTTGGAATGTTTAGTAGTTTCAGTCTGACCAAAGTTGACTGTAGTGGTGTTGGACCTCACCTCACTGTCGTCCCCATACCATTGGATACCTCTTATTTGGACTTATCTTCTAACCATTTGAAGGCCATCTCCCCCTTGATGTTTACAGGGCCTGGCTACACAACGTTGGTGAGTCTCGATCTTAGCTACAATGAGATTACTGGCATGTCTTCCAGCACCTTCTCTAAACTAAGATACCTCGAGGCACTAAACCTGAGTCATAATTCCCTGGAAGTGCTTGAAGAGGGAATCTTTTCAAACCTGCCTCTTGGAGAAATTGACCTTAGCGCTAACAAACTGCGTGAAATTAATCTGGATGCTTTCACACCCAAGGGACATAGGAAGCCCCTAAGTGTGGACCTTTCGGACAATCTGATAACCTCTGTTGTCCGAAGTCTCAATAAAGGTGTACCCAATATTTATAGCCTGGATTTGTCAGGAAATAGATTGCTGTCTGTGCCAACACGTTACCTTTCCAATGTTCCATTACGCTATCTCAATTTGGGTCGTAACATTATCTCCAGCATTCCTGAGAATGCTTTCACAGGATTGCAGGAACTGACCTGCTTATTGCTACGGAATCTTCCAGAACTAACAGAGCTATGTCCCGACGCCTTTAAAGGGCTGCAGAATCTGCAGATCTTAGATTTGTCGCACTGTACGAACTTGAAATCTTTAAATGTGGCTGTGTTCGATGGCTTGAGCTCCCTGCAGGAGCTCTACCTGGAAAAGTCTGGAGTTGCAGCACTATCAAGTGTCATTCTAAACTACCTGCCCTCCATTAAAAAAATCTCCATTGGGACCAGCTTGCTGAGATGTGGGAAGACAGCAAAAAAAGGTTCATTCCACCGGCAGTTTGGCTTTGTTCAGAAGGAACAGACACTGCATTGCTTAGATATCAATGGATCCTCAGATACTGAGTACATCTTGAGGTTGAAATGAGCCAAATCTGAACAGCAGTGAAGAATGGGCCTTTTTTTTTTGATAACTGTGCCCGTCTCTTTGAACAAAACAATAAGTGCCTTCATTAATTAAACTTGCTGTATTTCCAAAAAATTTAATTCTTTTCAGAGCCCCTGTCTCTTCAAAGGTTTCTCTTTCTCATAAAAGCCTGTACGTGTGGAATTTTCTTCCCACAGGATGCAAGTTGACAGCTCTGTGCCTTTTTTAAGTTTGGATAACTGTCGGTATTCGGAGAAAAGAAAAGCCTCAATCTCCGACAAACACAAGGCTTTTAAGGATGTGCCTAGCCTAACCTGACCTGGCTTTCTAAGCAAACATCAGTCCAAACATCAAGTGATGCTATAGGTGGATACCTAGCAATTTGCATGATATGTTAACTCTGTGGGCAAGACTTAATAATTCCAGGTTCTGATGGTGAAATGACGATCTCTCCCTTCATTTCTCATATCTACCATGTTTTCATCTATTTGCGGAACTGTAGTCACGTCTGGTATAGATTTTGTTTTAAATTGGTTTAATTTTTCAGCCCGCCGATTGTGAATTAAATGGATGAATTGTGCTATCTTCACACAACCTGTTCAGGAAGGGCTGCTGATTCCACATACTGAGTTCTTTCACTCCTCCACTTTTGTTTGAAATAATAAATTCAGAATTTACATGAGTAACTACCTACCTCCACTTGGGGTGCAATTAGTTTCAATATTTGGTTCAGTAATAAAACTGGAGCATCGGATCACTTTATATTATACGACATAATCTTGCTGTTGTTCCAATGTCTTCCACTTTGGTATTGTCAATTCTGATTATTGGTGTTTTTGGTTTTTCTCACCATCTCTATTCTGAGAGTGCCACTGTTCAAGGTCCCCCTCTGGTACCTCACCCCAAGTAGTCATACGTCATGAAGTGAGCATGGATTGTGAGCATTGACGGGCTATTTGGCTGCAAGTGGGCATCACGGTTGAACTCGATCGCATTCTCAACTAACTTACGAATGTGCACTTTCCAGCCTGAAGCGTGACAGATCATTTGACTGTAGTAGGCATCATAGCGGAGCTTGGTCCTGTCCTCAATCAGCATTCTGGTGGCCAGTGACAAGGAGCAGGAATCGTGGCTGCTTTCTTCTCCAGTTGACATAGATTCAAATGTAGCATCCTAACACAGCACAGGTTGGGGTGCTTGATCTTAGTTCCTAGCTGATGTGGCTGATCTACTTTATGCTTTAACCAGCTGAGCCAATAGAGGAAATATAGAAGCTTTTCTTTTTCTTCACCCCACTCCCCCATCCCCACCTGCTGATAACAGACCTCCCAGAATGTATCATCTGTTCTGCACACTCATTCCATTAGTGAAGCACAGCTGTAGCTCTTGGCTCTGGTACAGGGTTACTCTGTTGGAAATGGTGATGCTGAGCTGGGTCATTTTGATTCTCTAGAGCCAAGCTGCAAGGGCCTTGCCTCAAAATGAAAAGACTAGCGGTGATGAGTTAGTGAAAGCAGAAATGTCTCATTGTACCATCCCAGCTGGGAGGTGTCTGACTCCAACATTATCCCATGAGGTGTGAAATCAGTTTTTTTAAAAAGTGACCTTGTGACTTTGGAATTTTGGCATTTAAAAGATAAATTTTATTGGTGTTGCCCTCTTGAACTGTTCACACCCAGCCACCCAATTAAGGTTTAATTCTTCTAATTGGGGTTTGTTTCTGTAGCGAGTATGTTGGATGGTGTAACTAGGTTGAGCCACTACCTGTTGTTTGAGGTGGTGAATTAATATCACCTACAAAGCATAAAGATGGTCCATTATTTTCCCCTCCCCCTCCCCCTCCCCCATAATCTGTGTTCTGGTAGCAATATTCACTAAATAAGTCCTATTCACAGTTCTGGGGAGGGTGGACAAAATTTGTATCTTCTTCCCCTACTCAAAGAAAAACAGGCGGGTAGTCAAATTAGGAAGTACTTTGTAATAATGAGATCTGAACATATTTTGTAATCTGTCTCAGTGATGCAACATTAACGGTTAAATATACAAACCTGACTACAATTCCTTTCTCTCTCTCTGCCTCAGCAACAACTTACAGCACCTTTTAATGTAATAAAATGTCCTAAGGCCCAGTTGGATAGCACTCCCATCGCTGAGTCAGAAGGTTGTGGGTTCAATCCCCACTCCGGAGACTTCAGCACTAGATCTCAGCTGACACTTCAGCGCTGCACTCTTTCAGATGAGACCTTAACCCAAGGCCCCAACTCCTCTTTCAGATAAGAAATGTAAAAGATCCCATAGTACTCTTTGGAAGAGCAGGGGAGTTCTCCAGGAGGGTGTACTCGCTGTCATTCACATTTCACTTAAATGCACTGGGCTAAGGGTGGGATTTTCCTGCCTCACTGAAAATCAATGGACTTGTGGCTGGGCCGTTGAATCTCCCATGGTGGGTCCTGCCACAATGGGGCCAGAGAATCTCCCCATTTTATTTTTAAAATAGGCTTTTGGTGGTGTTAATCCAGTGGGTTAGCACTAGGCGGTCCTCCTCCATGACCTAGATCCATATCCAGGCCAGACTTGAGAAGTTGTTTTCACTGACAGTTCTGCAACAGATTTGCCCCTTAAGGCCACGGGAGCTTGGTGTTCTTAGCTTGGGAATGAGGTATACACAGCCAAGAGCAGAAGCAACTACAATCAGTGTCTAGCTGTTGTATCTGACACTGTATTGAGCTTACAATGAGTGCCTGAAATGATGAGGAAAATAGAACCTCATAACATAACAACTCTTTCTTTCCCCCCACATCTAGTGTATTGGTTCCAAAGTGCTTTATTAACCCATTGAGAACACAATTTAAGAATTTCATAAGGCAGGCTCTTGTGCCCCAATTGAACAATTGGATATAGGGATGCTGATTACACCCCGTACACTTAACAAGGAGAAAGTTCAGTCTTGTTAGTTAAATTATGGGAGCCGCCTGTCTGCTAAAAACAATGTGTCTCTGCCTTACTTTTTGCTGACCTAGGAAGTTTAAAAGATCGCATTTCACTTGAAATGAGCCTTAAAGAAGAGAATGCTTTTCTCCCATGAAGACGCACTGTCAAGGATGGCAGGTGAATAGTAGCTACTTGGCTGCCTGCCAGACAAGGCCTGAGCACAAGGAATCCATGCTTTTAGGAGTAGAATTAAAATGAAAGGAGAGAGAAGAGGGAAATGACTGCTGCCTTTGAGAGTGCTGGCAGAACTACATAACTTTAAAAAAAGAGCCAGGATTTTTTTCGTAATTGTGACTACAATTGATTTCATGGATATATGCAATGATGTATGAATACTAATGCTGCCTTTGCACTCCTGTGGTATCTAGGTGGACAATGTGACAATCAAACCAATGCTGGGACTGCAATAATGGCTTCATGCACTTGCAAACTGCCACATGACACTGGACTGTCTTGAGAGTCACGGGGAGCTGTGTTTCTCATCACTAATTTCATCATATTGTCTCGTGGCCACTTCACGGTTTGTTTTTGGTTGTAATTTGAATTCTGCCATTAAATATTGAAAAAATAAACAAATTGCAAAGCTGTCAAAAACTTGTTCTCAATATCTTGTGCCCTACTTGACCTTGGATGGGGAAAAGAACATAAGAAATAGGAACAGGAGTGGGCCATTCAGCCCTTCAGGCCCACTCCTCCATTCAATGAGATCAAGGCTGATCTTCTACGTAAGCACCATTTTCCTGCACTATCCCTATATCCCTTGATGTTTTTAATATATAGAGACCTATCAATCTTGAACTTAATGAATGAGTCTCCACAGCCTTCTGAGGCAGAGAATTCCAAAGATTCGCCACCCTCTTGAGTGAAGAAATTCCTTCTCCTCTCAGCCCTAAATGGCCTACCCCTTATTCTGAGACTGTGTCCCCTCGTTCTGGACTCCTCAGCCAGAGGAAGCATCCTTCCTGCATCTACCCTGTCAAGCCCTGTAAGAATTTTGTATGAATGAGATCACCTCTCCAGTAAACTGCAGAGAACAAAGGCCCCGTGTATTTAATCTTTCATTTGAATTACGAGCCTACCCTGCCATTCAATAAGATCGTGGTTGATCTGATTGTAACCTCAACTTCACACACCTACCTACCCCTAATATCCTTTCAACCCCCCCTTGCTTATCAAGA
This sequence comes from Cetorhinus maximus, assembly GCF_964194155.1. Lineage (NCBI taxonomy): Eukaryota > Metazoa > Chordata > Chondrichthyes > Lamniformes > Cetorhinidae > Cetorhinus > Cetorhinus maximus. The sequence goes on from NC_135885.1 coordinate 7,809,810, forward strand.
ATATATCTAGTTCTACCTTTAAAATAATAAAATACTCTGCTTCCACTGCCTTTTGAGAAAGAGTTCCAAAGACCCATGACCCTCTTGAGAGAAAAAAAATCTCATCTCTGTGACCCCTTATTTTTAAACAGTGACCCCTAGTTCTAAATTCTCCCACAAATGGAAACATCCTTTCCACATCCATCCTGTCAAGACCCCTCAGGATCTTACATGTTTCAATCAAGTCACTGCTTACTCTTCTAAACTCCAGTGGATGCAAGCCTAGCCTGTCCAACATTTTCCCATAAGATAACCCGCCCATTCCAGGTATTAGTTTGGTGAAACTTCGTTGCACTCCCTCTATGGCAAGTATATCCTTCCTTAGGTAGGGAGATCATAACTGCAGATAAGACTCCTTATAGATGCAGTAAGATATCTTAACTCCAATATTCAAATCCTCTTGTAATAAATGCCAACATACCTTAAATGCCTTCTTACTTGCTGTACCTGCATGTTAGCTTTCAGTGATTCATGAACAAGGACACCCGAATCCCTTTGAAGTTCAACATTTTCCAGGCTCTCACCACTTAAGGAATACTCTGTATTTCTGTTTTTCCTATCAAAGTGGATAACCACATTTCTCCACATTGTGTTCCATCTGCCAAATTTTTGACCACTCACTTAGCCTCTCCAAGTCTCCTTGATGTGTCTTTGCATCCTCCTCACAACTCACACCTAATTTTGTGACATCTGCAAACTTGGAAATATTGCATTTAATTCCCAAATCCAAATCATTGATATAGGTTGTGAATAGTTGGGGCCCAAGCACTAATCCTTGCGGTACCCCACTAGTCACAGCCCGTCAACATGAAAATGATCATTTAACCAGTTCTCAGTCCATGCTAGAATATTCCTCCCAATCCCCTGTGCGCTAGTTTTGTTTACTAATCACGTGTGGGACTTAATCAAAACTTTCTGAAAATCTAAATATACCACACATAGACACACATGGATTGGGCAAACAAATGGCAACAGAAGTTCAATGCAGAGAAGTGTGAGGTGCTTCATTTTGGGGGGAAGAATGTGGAGAGACAGTATAAAATAAAGAAATTCGAAAGGAAGTGAAGGAACAAGGGACCTCAGTGTATATGTACATAAATAATTGAAGGTGGCAGGGCATGTTGAGAGCAGTTAATAAAGCACATGGTATCATAGAGTCATAGTCATAGAGGTCTACAGCACAGAAAAAGGCTCTTTGGGCCCATCAAGTCTGCGCCGGTCAAACAAGTACCTGACTACTCTAATCCCATTTTCCAGCACTAGGCCCATAGCCTTGTATTCCATGGCATCGCCAAATACTTCTTAAATGTTATGAGAGTTTCTGCCTCTACCACCCTTTCAGGCAGTGAGTTCCAGATTCTCACCACCATCTGTGTGAAAACATACATCCTCACATCCCCTCTAAACCACTTGCCCCGTAACTTTAAATCTATGCGCGCCCCCCCCCCAAACCCGGTTATTGATCCCTCCACCAAGGGGAAAAGTTTCTTCCTGTCTACCCTATCTATGCCCCTCATAATTTTATACACCTTAATCATGTCCCCCCTCAATCTCCTCTGATCAAGGGAAAATAACCCCAGTCTATCCAATCTCTCATAACTAAAACTCTCCAGCCCAGGCAATATCCTGGTATATCTTCTCTGCACTCACTCTAGTGCCATCACATCCTTCCTATAATGCAGATTCCAGAACTGCACTCAATACTCTAGCTGTGGCCTAACCAGTGTTTTATACAGTTCCAGCATAATCTCCCTGCTCTTATATTCTATGCCTCGGCTAATAAAGGCAAGTATCCCATATAACTTGTTAACCACTTTATCTACCTGTCCTGCTACCTTAAGGGACCGGTGGACATGTACACCAAGGTCCCTCTGATCCTCGGTGCTTCCCAGGGTCCTACCATTCATCGTGTATTCCCGTGCCTTGCTTGTCCTGCCCAAGTGCATCATCTCACACTTATCCTGATTAAGTTCCATTTGCCACTGATCAGCCCATCTGACCAGCCCATCTATATCTTCCTGTAATCTAAGGCTATCCACCTCACTATTTACTACCCCACCAATTTTAGTGTCATCCACGATCTTACTGGTCAACCCTCCTACATTCAAGTTTAAATCGTTTATATATACCATAAACAGCAAGGTACCTAACACCGATCCCTGTGGAACCCCACTGGACACAGGCATCCAGTCATAAAAACACCCCTCGACCATCACCCTCTGCTTCCTGCCACTCAGCCAATTCTGGATCCAATTTGCCATATTGTCTTGGATCCCATAGGCCCTTACCTTCGTTATCAGTCTCCCATTTTGGACCTTTTCAAAAGCCTTGCTGAAGTCCAAGTCGACTACATCAAATGTATTGCCCTCATCTACAAACCTGGTCACCTCTTTGAAAAATTCAATCAAATTGGTCAGACATGACCTCCCCTTAACAAAACCATGCTGACTGTCCTTGATTAATCCCTGCCTCTCCAAGTGAAGATTAATTCTGTCCCTCAGAATTGCTTCCAATAGTTTCCTCACCACTGACTGGCCTGTAGTTCCCTGGTTTATCCCTCCTTTCTTGAATAACGGTACCACAATGAGTGCCCTCCAGTCCTCTGGCACCTCTCCTGTGGCCAGAGGTATTGAAAATTGTCAGCGCCCCTGCTATCTCCTCCCTTGCCTCATTCAACAGCCTGGGATACATTTCATTCAGGCATGGAGATTTATCTACTTTTAAGCCTGCCAGACCACTTAAAACCTCCTCCCTTTCTATGATAATTTCTTTAATTATATCACATTCCTACTGCTTGATTGCCATACCCACGTCATCCCTCTCACTTGTGAACGCCGACACAAAGTATTTATTTAGAACCCTACCGACGTCTTCTGGCTCCACACATAAATTACCACTATGGTCCTTAATGGGCCCTAGTTCCCTAGTTATCCTCTTACTCTTAGTTTACTTGTAAAATAACTGGATTTTCCTTTATTTTACCTGACAATGTTTTTTCATGCCTTCTTTTTGCTCTCCTAATTTCCTTTTTAAGTTGCCCCCTACACATTCTATACTCCTCTAGGGTTTCCACTGTTTTGAGCTCTCGGTAACTGCCATAAGCCTCCCTTTTTCTCTTTATCCAATCCTGTATTTCCCTCAACATCCAGGGTTCCCTGGATTTGTTGGTCCCACCCTTTGTCTTCACTGGAATGTGTTGGCCCTGTACTCTCCCTACTTCCTTCTTGAATGAGTCCACTGCTCTGACACAGCTTTACCTAAAAGTAGCTGCTCCCAGTCCACTCTGGCCAAATCATATCTGATCTTGTTAAAATCGGCCTTCCCCCAATTTAGAACTCTGATTTCTGGTCCATCCTTGTCCTTTTCCACAACAATCTTGAATCTAATGGAGTTATGATCACTATCTGTAAAATGTTCCCCCACTGTTACCACTACCACTTGCCTGGCTTCATTCTCTAAAATTAAGTCCAGACCCGCCCCCCCTCTCATGTAGGACCTTCTACGTACTGGCTTAAAAAGCTCTCCTGGATGCATGTTAAGAATTCCGCTCCCTCTAAACCTATCACACTATGACCAACCCAGTTAATGTTGGGGAAGTTGAAATCCCCCACTATTACTACCCTATTATTTTTACACTTCTCTGAAATTTGCCAGAGCGCAAGGAGCATCTAGGACTTCCCACATGTTGCAGGCGGTACATAACACATGACTGAGCTGCCCTGCCATGCCTCTAGTTGAAAAAAAACCCCTTACTTTAAGTTAAATACAGTAAAAAAAAGTTAAATTATTTATGTACTTTAAATAAAAACTAGAACCCATACCTTTCTTTAGCTTAATCTATTTTAAACTGGAGATAAACACTTACCCACTACTCACCAATCAGCTCTCACCTTTGTGTTGACGTCACTTTTTGAAGCTTCCCCGCACTCACGCTGGTTCTGATCTCTGCCGCTCTCTCGCGCTGTCTTGTGATATCCTAGGTTTATTAATAAGGGCATTGAGTACAAGAGTAAGGAGGTCATCTTGAACTTGTATAAGACGCTAGTTAGGCCTCATCTGGAGTACTACGTCCAGTTCCGGGCACCAAACTTGAGGAAGGATGTGAAAGCATTGGCGAGAGTACAGAGGAGATTCACAAGAATGGTTCCTGGGATAAACAACTGTAGCTATGAGCTAGATTGGAGAGGTTGGGTTTGTTTTCCTTGGAGAAAAGAAGGCTGAGAGGAGACTTGGTCGAGGTATTCAAGATCCTGAGGGGTATGGACAGAGTAAATAGTGAGAAACTGTTCCTACTCAAGAGTACATCAAGAACTGGAGGGCACAGGTTCAAAATAATGGGTAAAAGGAGTAGAAGTGGTGTGAGGAAAAAATTTTTCACCCAGAGGGTGGTTGGAGTCTGGAACGAACTTTCTGAAAGGGTGGTGGAGGCAGGTTCGATCGAGGTATTCAAAAGGGAATTGGATAACTATCTGAAAAGAATGTGCAAGGTTATGGGGATAAGGCAGGGGAGTGAGATTAGGTAGAATGTTCTTTCAGTGAGCCAGTGCAGACTCAATGGGCAGAATGGCCTGCATTATAAAGATTCTGTGGTTCTGTGTCCAGTTCCCCCTCATCTACTCTGCTAGCTACATCCTCAAAAAACTCCAACAGGTTTGTTAAACATGATTTCCCTTTCATAAATTCGCATTGACTGCCCAATCCTACCATTATTGTCTTATTATCACATCCTTTATATAGATTCTAGCATTTTCACTACTACTGATGTCAGGCTAGAGGTCTGTAGTTCACCATGTCTCTGTAATGGCTATCAGGTCATACATATGAATTTCTTTAGATAAAAATAAAATATAATGACTATTCATATTTTTGCTGGGGGAGAGTATATTAAAAGGGTCACTTCCTAGTGGCATAGGTGTTAAAAATGTAATTAAGCATAGTTGTATAATAAATATGAATAATGGATGGATTCTCCCTACTTTAATTGTTTTCCTTCTCTATTTCTCCTCCGCATAATTTGACATTTGATTGGTGATTGTTGGATCTTCACACCCTATCCTTGGAGAGAAAATTGCAAAATTGTGAAAGGTTTCACAAACATTGACGTTATCTTCGCACTCTTCCCTTGGTGTGAAATCATGGAAGGGTTTGTATGCTGATGAACAGTCTGAAAGGCCAGGATGTCAATAATCCTTCCATGGCTGTAAACATCTTTATACCAGGCCATAGGAATGATTAAAAACAAAAACAGAATTACCTGGAAAAACTCAGCAGGTCTGGCAGCATCGGTGGAGAAGAAAACAGTTGACGTTTCGAGTCCTCATGACCCTTCGGCAGAACAGTTCTGCCGAAGGGTCATGAGGACTCGAAATGTCAACTGTTTTCTACTCTACCTATGCTGCCAGACCTGCTGAGTTTTTCCAGGTAATTCTGTTTTTGTTTTGGATTTCCAGCATCCGCAGTAGCTTTTAGCTTTTTGTTTTTGTCATAGGAATGATTAGTCTTATATGGTGGGGGGGTTTTATGGGCTCCCACTACCTAAACGACAAGCAGGGTGCTGCAGTAGCTCAAGTTACATTTAATTGCTTGATGTTGTGATAAAGACTGCGGTGCATTTTTACGGGTACATGAGCTTCCCAGCAGAGTGCTTTAAGTAATTGATGCCCCCACCTCCAAACTGAAAGGTTGGACTTGTGCTGCATTCAGGCAACTTGTTTATCACCCCACCCCCTCCCCCACCCGCCCTCCTGAAGGCACTGGCTTCTGTTGGTATTTGAACTTGTGTATCCCAATCAACCTCTGCTGAGCACTTCCCCTCATTTATGTATGTATCATTGGGCTATTGCACTGTAGAGGGTATCACAGCCAATTCCCATCCTGTACCGTTAAGCGTGACTGGATCGTGAGTAGTAATGAAAATCCTGGCTTTTTTTTTTATTTACCCTTCCCCTAGGACCCTGAGGACAAAACAGGAAAGTAGGAGTAATTGAATAGCTCTTTCACAGTTCCAACTCAGGCACAGTGGGCCAAATGGCCTCCTTCTGTGCTCTGATTTATTTACTCCTCTTTAGAGCGTGGTCATTGAGGCAAAACAGTACAGCAGCAACTTGCAGCTCAGCACTGATAGGTTTACTCAACATCGCCTCGCAACTTGATCTTGCGGGTGCCTGCTGGTCTGTATTGCTTAGTACTGCATTACAAGGTGGTGCCCTTGTCCACTAAACCCTCTGGGTTGCTGTGACGAGGTGAGTGTTTTTTATTGATGAAGCTAGCCCTTTTAAAAGTAGGCGTGTTTCTACAGATGGCATCAGTCAAAATTAATAAAACTAAAAGGTGCTTCCCCTTGATCTTTGAACTCTGGCAGTTCCAGTCATGCTTGACAACGAGACTCATCCTGTAAGTCAACCATTGGATACGGAAAATTCCCTGTTCTCTTACTTTGCTTATAGAGGTTACCAAGAACCACACTGTAATCATCGCTATAGAGTGTTGTTGATGGCTCAACTCTTGCTTATTGATCCAGAAGGTCATGGGTTCAAGTCCCACTCTAAAGGCTATGGCATTCCCAGTGCAGCGCTGAGGGAGTGCTGTGCTGTCGAAGGTTCCATTTGTTGGATGTGATGTTAAAACTGAGGCCCAGTCTGTCCCCTCAGGTGGACGTAAAACACAGCACTGTTTTTAAGAAAAGTCTGAGTTCTCCTTGGTTTCTCAGCTAATATTTATCCCTCAACCAGCTTCACTTTAAACAGAAAATGATCTGGTGATTACCATGTTGCTGTTTGTGAGATATTGCTGTGTGCACTTCCTTCATTATTACTATCTTCTTGTATTGCAAAAAGCTTCTACTGAGGATGTTGAATTTAGTTATCCATTCAACGGCCTCTTGATATGTCTAGTGGAGAAGTGAGGTGCCTCCTGCAACAAAGGCAGATTGATGTGATGGGTTCCATGGTCTGAGACCCATGACCACAATTACACTTTGGGTTGTCCCTCATCTTCTATTTATGCACAAGGCGGCCACATTGTCCAGCTGATGATCTACATGTGGTCTCTCTGTGTGCTCGTTCATCGAGGACTTGCCAATTAATGTCACCAAGAAGGCGACCAAATGCCTGAAAGTGGCCTCCCAGTCTGAAAAGCATGAAAGCATTTCCGCATTACAACAGGGGCTCATCTTCAAAAGTACTTAATTGGATATTAAACCCTGTGGGGTGTCCTGAGGTTGTAAGGAGCACTATATAAATGCAAGTCTTTCTTTAAATTCTGTTTCGCTCCATGCAGAAAGCCCTTCGTATCTGCCAACTCACAATATTACCAGTGTTTCAGCCACAATTCTACTGGTCCCTTTGTATGGCGAGCTTTATTGCATTTTTGTTTCCCTGCTTTGCACGTCCACCAAACTATGATCTTCCTCTCAACCCCTCCAGCAAACACACAAAACGTATATAAGTATTGATGAAAGGTACTTTGCACTGAAGTGATGGGGAACCAGCTAAACTGGTCTAATTTGAGTTATTTTAAGAAAAGACAGGGTGTGCTCCTGAAATAGTCTGTGGAGCTTCTGCTACGCACAGAATGCATTCAGCACCATGTTTGCAAGATAGAGGAAGAGCTGGGGAGAGACTGGAATACTGTTATAGGCAGGCTTTGCGGTTTGAGCTCTGCGTCACATTTGGAATTACACAGTGGAGCTCTATTAAGCGAGCTACACTTTTTTTTTCAAAAGGGAATATTACAGCCTAACCAGTGTATTATACAAGAAACTTTATATCCACAGCATGGCAGCACACATTCACTTGGCTGAATAGGATGTGACTCTTCCAAAACATTGAAGCCAATATTTTGACTTATTTGACCCTTTTTTTGGTAAGGGAGTGTGGTTTGGCACAACACACCCACTGGTTTATATGCTTGTCACTGATTCCTGTTATTCATCCCCCATGATTGTGGATGGAAAATGATGAAGGTTGTTAAGAAGCTGTGATTCTAATTGGAACTTTTGTGTGAGATGTAAAATCTAGGTCCATTTTCCCTCTCAGGTAGACATTAAATATTCCACAGCACTATTTGGAAGAAGAGTAGGGAAGTTCTCCCCCAGGTTCCTGGTAAATTTTTATCCCTCCACCAACATCACTAAAACAGTTTATCTGGTTATTATTTCATTGCTGTTTGTGGGAGCTTGCTGTGCGCAAATTGGCTGCCGTGTTTCCTTCATTACAACAATGACCACTTCAAAAGTACTCAATTGGCTGGAAAGGTTGTGAAATCATTGACGACTGATTGCTTGCTCTAAGAATGCTCTGAAATGCCATTTCACCATTTGCCCATCTCAGCGCCAGTCTGTCCCACCCTCTGATGAAGACCCTGCATCCTGCTGGAATAGAAATCCATAAGAGGCCTGCTGCCAACCACAACCTCACACAAATGGCCATTCATCCCTGCCCTACTAGCGGGAATCAGGAGGCTATGAAAGGATGATGGGCATTGCAGCAGACGCTGACCCATTCCTTATACTTCCCAGCAGAGGCCACTGGGGTTGATTTTCACCACCCTCAACTGGCAGTAATTCTTTATTTAAAAAAATGTGCCAATCACTTCATAGAACTTCACTGTGCAATCATGGCCAGAATTTTACGTTGGGCGTGCGGGCGTGCACCCTACATGCGCGTTGAGCGTGCATCCTGGCGTCATCACCCGCTCGCGCAACATTTCATTCGGCGGGGGTGCGCTCTGGACTTGGCTGTGCGCCGGCCAATAATTGAAAGGCCCAACAAGGCCATTAATGAACTATTTAAATTTAAATTTACGCTGCCCGTCCAACCTAAAGGTTAGCGGGCAGGTGAAAAAGCCAAGCGGCCTTTATATTTTTTAGGAAACCTCATCCACAAGTGGGATGAGGTTTCCTAAAGCTAATACAAATTAAATGAAAACTTTATTTTGAAATTAAAAACATGTCCCATCTCATGTCGCATGATGGGATATGTTCCATTAAATTTTTATTGTATTTATTAATTTTTCAAAAAAGCACTTCAATCTCCCTGAGGCACGGAGCTGCCTCAGGGAGATTGAAGCGTTCTTTCGCGTGCTTGCGCAAACTGAGAGTGAGGCCCGGCTCTCCCTCCTCCCGCACAGGTAGCGCTCAGCACTGCCGCTCACGATCCATGCAGGAAGGCCCTTAATTGGCCCGCCCACATGAAATCACCGTGTGGAGCCGATCGCGGGCGGCGGTCGGTGGTCAGCTCTCCGACCACCCCCTCCCACTCCCACCGAGCCTGCCCAACGAGGGAAAAATTCAGGCCCATGTGTGTGATGCAGTGCTCAAGCCCAAAGAGCCTTAACTGTCTCATTGATACCAGTGATGCAGTCAACTCCCATTTTACCAGGTGTCTTACAATGTATATAGGACCCCAATTACTATTTTAGGTGTAAACAGTTCAGAGCCTGTGCCATGCAAACTGAAACAATGCAGCCAATTTGCACACAGCAAGACTCCAAAAACAGAAATTAGATAATGGACAGATAATCTATTTTAGTAATGATATTCAAGGGATAGATGTTGGGCAAACTTCGCTCTTCCTCAAACAGTCCCTCCACTTGAGAGGGAAAACAGGGCCTCAGTTTAATGTCTTATTCGAAAGATAGCACTTCCGACAGTGCAGCACTCCTTCAAAACTGCATTGGAGTTTCAGCCTGGACCAGGTGCTTAAGTCTCCAAAGAAAAAGAGAACCTTCTCTCATGACGTCAGTTTGTTGAAAAGTGCTTTATAGTCAATTAAATACATTTGAAATGTGGTCACTTGTAATGTTGGAAAAGTGGCAGCTATTCTGCTTACAGCAAGCTCCCAGAAATGGTAATGTGATCATCACCAGATAACCTGTTTTAGTGATGTTGATTGAGGGTTAAATATTGGCCAGGACACCATAGAACTCCACTGCTCTTCTTCGAAATAGTGGTTTGGGATCTTTTACATTCACCTGAGAGGGTAGACGGCCTTAGTTTAACATCTTATCCAAAATGTGGCATCCCCAACAGTGCAGTATTCCAACAGTATTGCACAGGAGTGTGAGCCCAGGGGCAGAATTTTCAGTTTGACATGCAGGGGGCGGCCTGCAGGAGGTGTAAACTGACGCACGGCGACATGGGGTGAGCGTCCCGACATCACCACGCGCCATTGCGATATTTCGCTGGGCGGGCACGCGATGAATTCCGACACGCGCCTGCCATTAATTAACGGGCAATTAAGGCCCTTTAGTCTTCAATCGATGCCAATTTTTAGGCGTCCGTGCGATCTTCGGGTCGGAGCACGGGCGCAATGGGCAGGCAGGTAAGACACTTTTCTATGAACCTCATCTACGGGCGGGATAAGAAGGCTCAGTGGGGCCATCAATCTGCTTTGTGGAGTATTTATTGGAGAAAGTATTTTAAACTTGCCTGTTTGGTCTGCAGTAGTTCAAAACACATTCCAGCAGCTTTTTGTGTACTTTTAACCGTCAGGTCAGCACTCTGCAGTCAGGAATCTTTTGCGGGCCAGTAGCTTTCAGGAAGCCTCCCCTTAGCCTGAGTATGGGATCTGACATGTCCACTGGAGGCAGCTCCTCTGAGGGCACAGGGCCAAGAGGTAGTCCAAGGTGGAAGGGGCCGCAGAAGACGCCACTATCCTGCTGCCAGAGTATATAGGCGGTGAAGCAGTTACCTCAATATGACTGAGGTGCAGTGCCGAAGGAGGCTCTGACTGTCAAGGGAAACAGTGAACTATATCTGTCAGATGATTGACCCTGAGATCTCCACTAATTGTGTGGGCAGACACCCCATGCCAGTGGCTCTGAAGGTCACATCTGCCCTTAACTTCTATGCCTCTGATTCCTCCCAGGGCTCGGTGGGTGATCTTTGCGGTGTCTCCCAATCAGCTGCCCACACTTGTGCCAGGTAGGTCACAGACGCTGTGTTCAGGCGTGCATTGACCTTCATCCACTTCTGCTGGGACCAGGCAAGCCAGACACAGTGAGCCAGAGGCTTCGCGGCCATTGCTGGCTTCCCCCGCGTCCAGGGTGCAATAGACTGCACACATGTGGCCATCAAGGCACCAGCAAGTGAGCCCGGTGCCTTAGTCAACAGGAAGGGTTTCCACTCCATGAAAGTGTAGATAGTGTGTGATCACAGGATGCTGATTCTACAAGTCTGTGCAAGGTACCCAGGCAACTCCCACGGCGCTTATATCCTCAGACACTCCCAGGTGCCGAGGCTCTTCAGTGCTCCAGCCTGGCTGGATGGATGGCTGCTGGGTGACAAGGGCTATCCCCTCAGAAGGTGACTCATGATGCCTCTCCGCCATCCAAGAACAGAAGCTGAGCAGTGGTACAATAGGAGTCACGCCTCCACAAGGGCTGTGGTGGAGAGAGCCATCGGTTTTCTCAAGTTGCGCTTCCAATGCCTGGACCGCTCAGGTGGCGCACTCCAGTACCCCACAGATTGTGTGTCGGTGAGAGTGGTTGCATGCTGCGCTCTACAAAATCTTGCACTGGAAAGGGGGGACGCTGTGGACGATGAAGACATCGACACAGTGGCTGTGGCTGCACACGATGAGTCCAGCACTGATTCTGAGGATAAGTAAGCACAGGAGAATGCTGAGGGGTTAGACGCTGACCCGGGACTACACCAAGGAGGCAGGGACAGCCGGGAGGCTTTAATCCAACAAACCTTCAGCTAGCACAACACAAATGGATCAGCAGGACCAGCCTTGCCTGGCGCATCCATACTCGGCACCTAAGTGCAAAATCTGCCAGGTCATCAGCAGGAACTAAGGGCCTTGTACATAAACCTGAATGTCTAAACAAACACTCATGACAGTTTTCTTAAACATACACATGCAGAACAAACGAGCCACCCTCAGCCATGGTCACACATCTGAATTTTAATTTTCAAATCAGAAGTTCTCCCAATTGTAAAACAATACTGTAATCAAGCAAAACAAAATCCTAAGGACCTAATCTCGGGTCAACACAAAAGCACCAGTGAGAAACCCATGGTGTGCCTAACGTTTCTGTTTCCGGGTGCTACGTCTTGGTGCTGCCCCATCGCTTGGAGTGGCATCTGAGACAGCCTGCTGACTCTGCTGTCCTGTTGGCCTCGATGACCTTGGTGGTCGTCCTCTGGCTCGTGGAGCCTGTGCTGAGCTGCCTGGGAGGGATCTGCCAGTTCCACAGCTGCCATCTCCCCAGTTGTCGCAGCCTCACTGGATGATACGGTCACTGGAAGAGGGGTGGAGGAGGCTGGTGCCCTCATCCGGAGCGCCCTGAGAGGAGCCCGCAGAGACGACAGGCAGCTGCTGCGCTGATGTGAAGTCACCTCGGACCTCTCTGCTCACTGTGGATGGATGGGCAATGAGCTGGGAAGCTTGATGCCCACACCATCTCCCACACTGGCAATAAGCAGCTGAGCTCATTGCCGATGTGAGGGCTTGCTGGTGGGTCTCCTGGAGGAGGCTCTCCTCGAGAGTTGCCACTCTTTCCATGGAGGATGCATGGCGCTTGGACATGTGGCTCATAGCTTCGGCAAGCGTCCGCATAGACTCCTCTACCACGGACACCAAGCGAAGCATAGCCTCATGCATCACACCCAGATGCTCCCGCACACCCGGCTGCATTTCCTGCAGCTGCTGCGTCACAGACGAATCCAGAGGCACATCATCAGGCACCGATTGAGCATGTGCCTGGTCCCCTGCAGTCCTCCGACTGCTGGCGCCATTGGCACTCTCTGTCTCTGCCAGCTCCTCCAGCAAATGTGAAGTGCCCTCTCCACTGTGCCCCGAGACACTAGCCGATGTTCCAATACCCACCGAGGTGCTAGTATCTGTGCTGGTGCCTTCCTCGCAGAAATGGTATGACGAGGTGAGACTTGAGGGCCCTCAGGTGTGAGAGGGGGAATCTGCAGCTCCTCCTGCTGGCCGTGCTCTGGTGAAGCTGAAAGGAACAACAAGGATAGTGGATCAGTTAGCGTGCACACACTGGCAAACTTCATCCGTGTCCCCCCGGCTCATTATGCGCTCAACCTTCCAGAACCAATTGACAAGAACATTGGTGGAGTGGTAAATAGTGAGAATAGCCTTACATTACAGGAGGATATAGATGGGCTGTCAAATGGGCTGATGAGTGTCAAATGGAATTTAACGTGGATAAGTGTGAGGTGATGCACTTGGGCAGGACAAACAAGGCATGAGAATAGACGATGAATGGTAGGACCCTGGGAAGTAACGAGGATCAGAGGGACCTTGGGTGCATGTCGACTGGTCCCTTAAGGTAGCGGGACAGGTATGTAAGGTGTTTAAGAAGGCATAGAATATAGGAGCAGGAAGGTAATGTTCGAACTGCAGAAAATGCTGCTTAGGCCACAGCTTTAGTATTGCGTGCAGTTCTGAAATGTGCATTAAGGGAGGGATGTGATTGCAGTGGAGAGAGTGCAGAGGACGTTTAACAGGATGTTGCCTGGGCTGGAGAGTTTCAGTTATGAGAAGAGATTGCATAGACTGGGGTTATTTCCCCTGGAGCAGAGGAGATTGAAGGGGACATGATTGAGGTGTATAAACTTATGAAGGGCATAGATAGGGTAGACAGAAAGGAACTTTTCCCCTTGGCAGAGGGATCAATAACCAGGGGGCATAGATTTAAGGTAAGGGGCAGGAGGTTTACATGGAATGTGATGAGCAACTTTTGCACACACAGGGTGGTAGGAATCTGGAATGCACTGCCTGAAAAGGTGGTAGACGCAGAAACCCTTATAACATGTAATAAATATTTGGAAGTGCACTTGTGATGCCATGGCATACAAGGCTATAAGCCTAGTGCTGGAAAATGGGATTAGAATAGTTAGGTACGTGTTTGACCCGCGCATCCTCGATTGGCCAAAGGGCCTTTTTCTGTGCTCCACACCTCTGACTCTATCACTCTATGACTGAGCAATGTTGCAACAATAACAAATTTAACAATCATCAGTGCTATGGATGTTGGGGGGACATTGCGGATCTCACTGTGGGCCTTAAATACCTGGCCGTGCCACTCGAGCCTCACTGACACCAGTTGACCTGGGTGCATGCTGCCTCTCCAGCTCAAGGGTCTCCTGCTCGAAGCAGCTTAACATGAGGAGGTGAGCCTGGCCGCCTCCAGTCCTCGCCCGCTCCGAGGCATTATAAGCATTCTTCTCCTGAGAAAGAGAGAACACCATTCATTGCGGCAAATTACACATGGACTCTGCATGCGCATGCCACACCCCAACAACAGTAGGCCATATCAGGCCTCCAGTGCCTCCTCTCCCCGCTACTGTTGATCACTCACATAAAGATTGTGCGCCTGCTCCCAACCCCCCCAATTTGGACACATGCTGCGTACATCACTTTAGGAACCACACCTTATTTGCTCCCATAGCAAGGAGGCACAACCACATGCAGCGTCGAGGGCAGCAGATGGTTCTTGGCCATGACACCTTGAGGCTCCCCTTCCACCATCTCATCACCCTGAATAGGAGATGTGCTGGAGTTCTGAGAGTGCGACTAGCTGCATCTCCTGCAGGTTGCCCCCAGACTAGTCATGTACGACTGAGAGCAAGACATGGTGCGGGGGAGAACTCATTTCCTCATGAACCATTCAGGCTGATGTAAGCATGGGCACTATCTGCTTGCCCACCTAGCAAAGGAAAAATGCCCAACATGATTCGATGCAGTCACAACAGCAAGACTTGGGGTGGGGGGGACCTCAAAGGCTAAGTACCTGCTGGGTTAAATGTCCAATGCCAACATGGTGCTCGCCCTGTCAGAGCGCAACAAATTATTGAAGCGCTTATGCCACTGGATCCAGGTGCACCGCACCATGTCGCAGGAGCTCACCAGCTCCGCCACCTCCTCCCAGGCACGTTTGGTCATGTGGGGGGGGCCTCCTCCTCCCGTCTTGGGGGACCAACACCTCCCGCCATGTTGCCACCTCCTCTAGGAGGGCAGCAAGGCATTCATCAGAAAAACGAGGAGCGCATTGGCCCCCCCTGCTGGCCTACATTACAGTCTGCCCTGCTCCTGTGGCAGACCCTGCAGCCTGGCCTGCTCCTCTGCCCTTCCCTCCAGCCTGGCCTGCTCACCTGACCCCCTGTGGTGCGCCCTCAAACTAGCCATTGTCAGCAGCCTACAAAAGGCCTTCTTTTAAACAGACTGCCAGGTCGCCATTGGACCCGGCAGTCTGTGCATGCTTGCAGTCACCTGCACACTCCCACTATCCATGGGAGTCGGCAAATACGCTGGCGGGCCTTAATTGGCCTGCCCGTGTGAAATGGCGGCGCGGACCCGATCATGGGCGGAGATCGGGTCCGCGCCCACCCACGCCTGCACCTGCTCTCCCCTCACCCCCACAATGGAAAGTTCTGCCCCAGATTTTGTGTTCAAGTACCTGGAGTGGGACTTAAGCCCATAAGCTTCTGGCTGAGAGGCAAGAATGCTACCAGTGAGCCAAAGCGAAGAAAAAAACAGAGCATTTTTGAATGTTCCAAGATTGCAAGTTGTTTCATTTTTTAAAGTGCAGTTAATATATTCCAACATGACAGATTGTGCTTATTTGCACATGCCTGGTGTGTGACCCTGACATTTTGGTCTGATGAATAAGGAGGGGCCATACATATTAAATGGAACAATTTTAAAGGGGGCACTTGTACACAAATCTTTGAAGGTACCAGGACAGTTTAACAAAGTAGTTAATAAGTTTTATGGGATCCTGGGCTTTATAAATAGAGGCATAGAATACAAAAGCCAAGACTTAATGCTAAATCTAAATATAATAGTCCCAACTGGAGGATTATGTCTAACTCAGGGCACCATATTTTAGGAAAGGTGTGAAGGTTTTGAAGAGGTTATAGAGGAGGTTTACTGAAATGGTTTCAGGGATGATGGGTTATACAGTTATGCGCATAAACTGGTGAAGCTGGGGTTGTTCTACTTCGGGCAGAGAAGCTAAGAGGAGATCGGATAGAGTGTTTACATGAAGGGTTTACAGAGAGTAAACAAAGGGAAACTGTTTCCATTGGCTAAAGGGTCGATAACCAGAGGGCACAGATTTAACGTGATTGACAATAGAGCCGGATGGAACTAATTGAATTTCTAAGCTTGTGCTTTACAGTGAGATAAGATCTGTCGAGGGAGAACTGAAGTGTTTGATACAAAAGAAACTGAGCTACTTGTAGGAGATGATGGAGTTCCATTTGAGGTCAGCAGAGATAGGTCAGGAATGCTAATAGATAAGGAAGACTTAACATCTATGTAATGCGTTATCACACCACTCAGAAAATGCTTCAAATTGCATCATATACAATCAGAGGTATTTGTAACAAATTTAGAATTGTATAAGCTTCTTCCAAGTCTTCCTTACACCTGATTTGTGCACCAATTTTTATGGGCCAGGAGTTTTCCTAAGGCGGGCGGGCTGGGAGGGAGCGGGTGGGGGTGGGCGCAGAGCCAATTGCCACCCGCGATTGGCCAATTAAGGCCCACCCAACATAATATGCAGCCGGTAGCACTGAGCGCTACCTATGCGGGCGTGGGGAGAAGGGAGAGTCGGGGCCAGCGCGCCTTTGCGCATGCGTGCGAAAGAGCACAACAATCTCTCTGAGGCATGGAGCTGCCTCAGGGAGATTGAATGGATATTAAAATAATTAAAGAATTGATTTAAAATTTTATTTTAGCATGTCCCCTCATGTGACTGTGTCACATGAGTGGGGACATGTTTTTATATTTATGAAAATTAACTAATTTATTTAATAAAAGCTTCAGGAAACCTCATCCCACTTGTGGGACAAGTATAATGCTGCAATTAATGCATAATGCTGTCAATGGGTTACCATAGCAATTCTGAAAACAACAGCTGACCTTTGCAGAATTATTGATGTCATATTTCTATGTACTTGAGTACTTGGACTGGGGAATCTTTATCTAAACAGAGTTGCAGAGCATTTGGCATTTTTAAGAATGATAAGTTCATTTTTATGTGTTGAGAATTTCTGTATTACCACTTCATATATCCATGGGAACTTTGAAACACAATTGCTGCAGAATAGTGATTAATGTCTTGAGCACAGCCACAACCCTAAATGGTACAGATAACAATAGCATAGCGATTATGTTACTGAAGTAGCAATCCAGAAGCTTGGAATAATGATCCAGAGACAAGAATTCAAATCCCACCATGGCAACTGGGGAAATTAAATGCAATTAAAAATATCTTGAATAAAAATCTAGGCAAGGATTTTCCCCTGGGCGATTTAGGGGTGGGGCCCGCTCGCCGACGGGAAAATGACGCGGGATGACGTCGGGAGGAGTCCCCGACATCATCCTGGTCCAGTTAAATTTTTAGGAAGGCGGGCGGACAGCGAAATCAGCTGTCTGCCCGCCGACCTGTCAATGGCCAATTGAGGCCATTGACAGGCTAAATTAAGTAATTAAAGACCCTGCCCGTCCAACCTCAAGGCTGGCGGGCAGGCCAGGAGCCCCATCAGGCTACAGACTATTCATGAAACTTCATCCACTGGCGGGATGAAGTTTCATGTCCGTTTTGTAAAAAATTAATAAAGTTTATGTGTTCTTTATTAACATGTCCCATCTTGTGTGACATTGTCACATGAGGGGGACATGTTAATAATTTTTTAATGTTTCTATTTTTGAAGTTTTTTCCACTGTCAGTATTCTCCCTGAGACAGGACTTTGCCTCAGGGAGAAGTGCACTTTTTCGCATCATCAGCATTTCAAATACCCTTTTTACACCTAACTCTTTTGATAATTTTAACCTTGCAGTCTATCCAACTTTAATTCAATTAAATCAGCCACACAGACAGCTGTCAAGCCCGCTGCCAAGCCGGTGGGGCCCACACGCCATCCGAGGGTAAGATTCTGCCCCTTGTATCATTATCATGACTATGAAACTGCAACATTGTCATTAAAAACCCATTCTCTGGAAAGGAAACCTACATACACTTCATTTGCTCTGGCCTGTATGTGTGACTCCAGACCTACAGCAATGTGGTTGACTCTTAATGACCTAGCAAGCCACTCAGTTGTATTCAAGAAGGTGGCTCACCACTACCCAACCCAAGGACAATTAGGGATGGGCAATAAATGACTGCTTTATCAGCAGTGCCCACATCCTGTGAATGAATAAAAAAAGTAGAATTTTGACCCCTGAACGTTCCATGAAGATGCAATTTTTTAAAGAAAAACACTCTCTCCATCTACTCTGAAGGACTTCCAAAAAAAGGGTGTCAGCCAGCAGCTAGTAAGGACCTTACAGAGTTCCATCTGTGGTGCCACAGTACATGTCAATTATGCTCAATGAGCACTCATCAATCAAGGAAGACGTGAATGTTGTACTCCAGGGCCTGTTGCACAAAGAGACAAGAGTAAGCCATTCAAATCACCGAGTCTTCTGTGCCATTTTGTTAACCGTAGCAGTTCTGTCTTTTTGACCTGTTACGAAACGACCATACTTTTCATAATATTATTGTGGGGTATTGTAAAGTAGGCTTATGTTTGTGCGTGTGTGGATGGTTCTGTCTGTGTGGCTGATTTAACTGAATTAAAGTTGGATAGACTGCAAGGTTGAAATTATCAAAAGATTTCGGTGTAAAAAGGGTATTTGAAATGCTGATGAAAGAGCTAGGGTGAAAGTCTCATCAGATAGGGTGTGAATGAAATTTGCATTTTAAGATAAGTAGAGAGGTGTTTGGTTTTCTAAGAAACATGATAAAATTTTACAACTGACAGGATAAATAGGGCAAGGTTATTACATTTATTTTTCTCAAAAGGAAAAGGCCATATTGACAACATGAAAGATTTTTGTATTACGGGAAAAGTAAATTCCAAAGACATATGGGAACAATGGGACTTACAGATTAAAGAGAGAGAAATATATTTTAAAAAGGATGGAAGGCTGTGAGGGGGTGGCCGTGTAAGATCCAAAAGATACACCCTGTGAAACAGACTTGGAGAAACTGCATCTAGCCATTTTTCAGAAGCCTGCTTTTCCAGTAACCAAAGTTGTGTTAAAAGCCTTTGGAATTCCACCGTCAAGTGGGTGCCTGTGGTAACCTTGCTGTATTACCTACCTAAATTTATAATCTATTTTGGACGGTTGCCTTAAAGGCGATGTGTAGTTAGGAGTCAGTTAATTAGGAATTTTGGGATTTATTGTAATATTAAGTAATGGTGTCACTGTAATCTTGTGTATGTGTTTTAATTCTTTTCTTTTGTTAATAAATGTTTTAATTTAACTTTTAAAATCTGTAAAGGACTCATTATTTCTGAATTCAGTGTACATACCATCTCAGAATAAATACAAATTGCATATACAAATAGGAAGGTGATGGTGTAGTGGTAATGTTGCTGGACTAGTAATCCAGAGGCCCAGGGTAATACTCCGGGAACCCGGGTTCAAATCCTGCCACGGCAGATGGTGGAATTTGAATTCAATAAAAATCGAGAATTAAAAGTCTAATGATGACCATGAAAACATTGTCAATTTTTGTAAAAACCCATCTGGTTCACTAATGCCCTTTAGGGAAGCAAATCTGTCGTCCTTATCTGGTCTGGCCTACATGTGACTCCAGACCCACAATAATGTGGTTGACTCTTAAAAATGCCCTCTGAAATGGCCGAGCAAGCCATTCAGTTGTGACAAGTCGTTACAAAGTCACAAAAAAGGAATGAAACCGGACAGACCACCTGGCATCGACCTAGGCACTGGAAACGACAACGGCAATCTCAGCCCTATCGACCCTGCAAAGTCCTCCTTACTAACATCTGCCAAAATTGAGAGAGCTGTCTCACAGACTAGTCAAACAACAGCCTGACATAGTCATCCTCGCGGAATCGTACCTTACAGATAATGTCCAGACTCCACCATCACCATCCCTGGGTATATCCTATCCCAATGGCAGGACAGACCCAGCAAAGGTGGCGGCACAGTGGTATACAGTCGGGAGGGAGTTGCCCTGGGAGTCCTCCACATCGAGTCTGGACCCCATGAAGTCTCATGGCATCAGGTCAAACATGGGCGAGGAAACTTCCTGCCGATTACCACGTACTGCCCTCCCTCAGCTGATGAATCAGTGCTCCTCCATGTTGAACATCACTTGGAAGAAGCACTGAGGGTGGCAAGGGCACAGAATGTACTCTGGGGTGGGGAAACTTCTTCCATCACCAAGGTGGCTCAGTAGCACCACTACTGACCGAGCTGGCCGAGTCCCAAATGACATAGCTGCTAGGCTGGGTCTGCAGCAGGTGGCGAGGGAACCAACAAGAGGGAAAAACATACTTGACCTCATCCTCACCAACTTGCCTGCCGCGGATGCATCTGTCCATGACAGTATCGGTAGGAGTGACCTCCGCACAATCACTGTGGAGATGAAGTCCCACCTTCACGTTGAGGGTACCCTCCATCATGTTGTGTGGCACTACCACCGTGCTAAATGGGATAGATTTTGAACAGATCTAGCAACTCAAGACTAGGCATCCATGAGGCATTGTGGGCCATCAGCAGCAGCAGAATTGTACTTGGACACAAACTGTAACCTCATGGCCCGGCATATCCCCCACTCTACCATTACCATCAAGCCAGGGGATCAACCCTGGTTTAATGAAGAGTGCAGGAGGGCATACCAGAAGCAGCAACAGGCATACCTAAAAATGAGGTGTCAACCTGGTGAAGCTATATCATAGGACTATTTGCATGCCAAACAGCATAAGTAGCAAGTGATAGACAGAGCTAAGCGATCCCACAACCAACGGATCAGATCTAAGCTCTGCGGTCCCAACGCATCCAGTCGTGAATGATGGTGGACAATTAAACAACTCATTGGAGGAGGAGGTTCCACAAATATCCCCATCCTCAATGATGGAGGAGCATAGCACAGCAGTGCAAAAGGTAAGGCTGAAACATTCACAACAATCTTCGGCCCGAAGTGCTGAGTGGATGATCCATCTCGGCCTCCTCCGGTGGTCCCCAGCATCACAGATGCCAGTCTTCAGACAATTCGATTCATTCCACATGATATCAAGAAATGGCTGAAGGCACTGGATACTGCAAAGAATATGGGCCCTGACAATATTCCGACAATAGTAGTGAAGACTTGTACTTCAGAACTTGCCGCGCCCCTCGCCAAGCTGTCCCAGTACAGCTACAACACTGGCATCTACCCGGCTATGTGGAAAATTGCCCAGCTGTGTCCTGTACACAAAAAGCAGGACAAAGCCAACCCGGCCAATTACTGCTCCATCAGTCTACTCTCGATCATCAGTAAAGTAATGGAAGGAGTCATCAACAGTGCTATCAAGCAGCACTTGCTTAGCAATAGCCTGCTCATTGATGCCCAGTTTGTGTTCCGCCAGGGCCACTCAGCTCCTGACCTCATTACAGCCTTGGTTCAAACATGGACAAAAGAGCTGGACTCCAGGGGTGAGGTGAGAGTGACTGCCCTTGTCATCAAGGCAGCATTTGACCAAGTGTGGCATCAAGGAGCCCTAGCAAAACTGGAGTCAATGGGAATCGGGGGAAGTTCTCCGCTGGTTGGAGTCATACCTAGCATAAAGGAAGGTGGTTATGGTTGTTGGAGGTCAGTCATCTCAGCTCCAGGACATCACTGCAGGAGTTCCTCAGGTTAGTGTCCTCAGCCCAACCATCTTCAGTTGCTTCATCAATGACCTTCCATCATAAGGTCAGAAGTGGGGATGTTCGCTGATGATTGCACAATGTTCAGCATCATTTGTTACTCCTCCGATACTGAAGCAGTCCATGTCCAAATACAGCAAGACCTGGACAATATCCAGGCGTGGGCTGACAAGTGGCAAGTCACATTCGTGCCACACAAATGTCAGGCAGCTACCATCTCCAACAAGAGAGAATCCAACCTTCGCCCCTTGATGTTCAATGGCATTACTATCACTGAATCCCCCACTATTAACATCCTGGGGGTTAATATTGACCAGAAACTGAACTGGACTAGCCATATAAATACCGTGGCTACAAGAGCAGGTCAGAGGCTAGAAATCCTATGACGAGTAACTCACCTCCTGACTCCCTAAAGCTTGTCCACCATCTACAAGGCACAAGTCAGGGGTGTGATGGAATACTCTCCACTTGCCTGGATGAGTGTAGCTCCCGCAACACTCAAGAGGTTTGACACTGTCCAGGACAAAGCAGCCCTCTTGATTGGCACCACATCCACAAACATTCACTCCCTCCACCACCGACACACAGTAGCATTAGTGTTTACCCTCTACAAGATGCACTGCAGGAATTCAACAAGGTTCCTTCAACAACACCTTCCAAACCCACGACCACCACCTCGAAGTTCCCCTCCTAATCACTCACCATCCTGACTGGAAATATATTGCCATCCCTTCACTATCGCTGGGTCAAAATCCTGGAACTTCCTTCCTAACAGCACTGTGGGTGTACCTACACCACATAGGCTGCAGCAGTTCAAGAAAGCAGCTCACCACCATCTTCTCGAGGGCAACTAGGGATGGGCAATAAATGCTGGCCCAGCCAGCGATGCCCACATCCTGTGAATGAATAGAAAAAAGGGACAAGTAAATTCTAAAGACATATGGGAACAATGGGATTTACAGATTAAAGAGAAATATATTTAAAGAAGGATGGTCGGCTGTGAGGGGGTGGCCATGTAAGATCTAAAAGATACACCATGTGAAACAGACTTGGGGAAACAGCCTCCAACCACTTTGAAGAAATCTGCTGTTCCAGTATCCAAAGTTGTATTAAAAACCTTTGGAGTTCCACTGTCGAGTGGGTGCCTGTGGTAATCTTGCTGGGTTACCTATCTAAATTTATGATCTACTTTGGACTACTGCTTTAAAGGGGTTGTGTATTAGGGAGTCAGGTTAATTAGTAATTTTGGGATTTATTATAATGTTAAGTAACAGTGCAACTGTAATCTTGTGTGTGTGTTTTAACTCTTCTTTTGATAATGTTTTAATTTAATTTTTAAAATCTCTAAAGATGTTAGTGGACTCTGCTTCTCCGTCCTGTTTTTTTAAGATTGTCCCTTAAACCTAGCTCTTTGACCAAGCTTTTGGTCACCTGTCCATTTGGCACTTTATGTGGCTCGGTGTCAAATTGCATTTGATAATTGCTTGTATGAAGTGCCTTGGGAGGTTTTACTGTGTTAAAGGTGCCATATAAACAAAAGTTATTGTTGTTGTCTCCACCCCCTTTTTTATTCATTCACAGGATTTATTGTCTAAATCTAATTGTCCTTGGGAAGGTGGTGGTGAGCCACCTCTTCATTACAACTGAATGGCTTGCTAGACTATTACAGGGAACAGGTAAGTCAATCACTTTGCTTTGGGTCTGGAGTAACGCATAGGTCAGACTAGGTAAAGACAGCAGATTTCTCTCCCTAAGGGTATTAGTGAACTAGATGGGTTTCTTTTTGATAATCCGATAGTTTCATTTTCACCATCATTGATACACCATGTATCTGTACCCTGTACATCATCCAATCACATTCATTCATAAAGAAACTCGCTAAATACCAAACTCTCCAAATTAAAATTAACATTCTTCATCACCTCCCTTTGCCATTAAAACTTGATTTGTTGCCCCCTTTCAACATGGCACTTATTTTTTATCCGGTTCAGCATGGAACTCTTTTCTCCTTTGTTGGACTGTGGATTAAAATTACAATGGCTGCAGTTTGAAGGACATGTCTACTGGAACAGTGTGAGGGATATATACAATGTTGCTGTCCTGGAACAGAGTGTGCCATGAAAGACAGGATAATGCTGAGGAGGAGTCTGGTCCAAGAGGGAACTGCCTGGCAGCAACATTTTAATTGGCTCCTAATCAGGTCCCCAGGGTTTGTGTGAGAGAAGTGCAGCAGAAAAGCTCCTGGCCTGCAAAGAGAAAAGACCTAAAACCTTTTTCTCCTGTGTGTGTAAAATTCCAATAATTCTACAATAATAGCTAGCTGCTTTTTCTCCCCCCTCATATCTCTATAACCTGCTCTCTCTGGGGAAAACCCCTGTCAGGAGGAAAAGGGGAAAATCACTGTCAGAGACATTGAAAAGCAAGTGCTCAACCAGTGAACTAAAGACTGAAAGTGCTAGGAAGATCATCTTGTGTCATCAACAAAGAACTGAAAGGAATTTGGAAGAGATCAATCAAAATCAACTCATCAAATTCTGTACTCCAGAATTGGTGCTATTGAACTGTTTTATCCCATCCTTAAAATCCATGTTTTTGTGCGTCTTATATGTGTGTGTATAGCAAATTAAGAAGGGGTAGAGTTTAGGTTATAGAGTTAGAAGTTAGCAGTTCATATTTCTTTCTTTTGCCACTGGTTAGAGACAATTTGTACAATAAACAGTTATTTACTTATTGGGCAGGATTTTGCCCTTGGCGAGGGTGCTCGGCAGGGGCGGCGGGGGCAGTGTGGCAGCCGACTGCTGCCCGCGATCGGCTCAGCTCCGCGATTTCATATGGGAGGGCCAATTAAGGCCAACATTGTGTGGATCATAAGCGGCAGCGCTGAGCGCTGCCTGTGCGGGCAGGGGGAGGAGGGAGAGTGGGCCTGGCGCGCAGTTCATGCATGTGCGCAAAAGATCGCTTCAATCTCCTTGAGGTACGGAGCTGCCTCAGGGAGATTGAAGTGCTTCTTAAAAAAATTAACAAAGACAGTAAAAATTTAATAAAACATGTCCCCTCATCTGAATCTGTCACATGAGATGGGACATGTTTTTAATTCCAAAATGAAGTTTTTATTTAATGTGTATTAGCTTTCAAAAACCTCATCCTGCTCATGGATGAGGTTCCCTAAAAAACGTAAAGGCTGCTTGGCCTTTTTGCCTGCCCGCCAAAGTTAGGTTGGACGGACAGCGTGGATTTCAAGTTAATTAGGTTATTAATGGCCTTAATAGGCCTTTTAATTATCAGCGGGCGCGCAGCCGACTCCGGTGCGTGCCCGCCGAGCGAAATATCACATGTCATTTTACGCTCAGGCATGTCAGGCGTGTGCCCGCACGCCGAGTGTAAAATTCTGCTCATTAAGTTTACAAACCCAGTGCTTGTATTCTGTTAACCTAAATTAAACAATTAGGTGGTTTGATCAAACTTTTCATATTTGTTGCAGCTCAGGGAATAGTGGGGCATGATATTGCAGTGCACTATCCCCAGTGAGTTGTGACACCTTCCAATTTCTCAGTTCATGCCAGAACTATCTCTGCTACTATCTCCATTAATGTAAGCATTCCTTCCCTCCCTCCCTGAAGTCCACTTGCAAACTTCAGAAGTTGGCAGATTAGTGGACTCTGATTGGTAGAGGTGTTGCCATGGAGAATGCACCAGTTGATGATAACTGACAGTTAACTGCCAGCATTGTTTGAAATTTAAATCAGACAGCTTGACCCTGATTGGTCAAGGCATTGCCCTGGCAAATGAGTCAGGAAATGGCTATCACTTATTTTGTTTAGCTGAAACAGGCACATTGTGTATACAGTTAACTGTCAGTTGCCATCAGTAGGTGCATTCTCCATGACAATGCCTGTACCAATCAGAGTCCAATTGCCAACCACTCTTCTCATACAGTATAAATTGTTGTTTTCCCCTTATATTGGTATTCTTGCAAAGTGTCTTTATAAGTGCAAGACGAAAAGCTTCGACATGTTTCTTTTTACAGCAATACTCAAGTTCTGTACTACCAAATGACTATTAATAAACACTCCATCAAACCATAGCTTCGTCTGTATTGGATTTTCTTTTGATTGATTCTGAGAATAAGCAGCTAGCGTGTGATTCTTTTCCTTTTCTTCTGTTCACTTGAATTTATTTTTCTGTGTTGAATGAAATACCAGATCAATATGGTATTGACACCTGCAGAAGAAAACTCCTTCTACTGTACCCAATTCTGTGTCACTGCTTGAATCTCGGAAGAGCATCTTACACTACATCAGCATAACTGTTTCCACTTCCACAAAAGAGCCTCTCTGTGTGAGTTGGCAAATTTTGTGCCAAACTCGGAGTATTTTTGTGTTTGTAGAACATGCCTATTAGGAGCTGGTACTGCCCAACCTCATTCCATGCAGGCCTTTAAAGTCAGCATACAGGTAGTCTCTCATTCCCAAAGGGAAGGGGTGCAGAGAAGGGAGGGTGTCTAGGGGGTGGAAAGAGTGCAGAGAAGGGAGGGTGTCCGGGGGGAGGAAGGACTGTGGAGAAGGGAGGGAGTAAGGGTTGAGGAAGAATTAAGGATGGAGTAAGGAGTGAGGAAGGGGATAGGAGTAACGCTGGAGGAAGAAGTGAGGCTGGAGGGAGAAGTGAGGCTGGAGGCAGAGGTAAGGCTGGAGGAAGGAGTCGGGGGGAGGGACTAAGGGTGGCTGAAGAGGTAAAGGTGGTGGAAGGAGTCAGGAAGGGCGGAGGGACTAAGTGGGCGGGATTCCGGGGCGGGGGCCCGGGAAGGGGTTCCGGGGGGGAAGGGGTGTGGATGGGCGATGTGCAGGTGAATGTGCACGGGAGAGTTCACCTGGACATACCCGAAGGAAAGGAGTTGTGGCTGGTAGGTAATGGAGGGGAGGTGGAAACATGGAGGACGGGCGAATCGAAGCCCACCTGCGATGGAAACAGCATGTTTCCCGGGAAAGCGTAAATAATGTGGCGGGTTTGCGACAATACAGCGTGAATCCCTGCCCACTACCGCACTTAGTGCAAATCCGGGACGATTCCGCCCAACACTGCATTATTGTGTTTGAACAACTAGGGCAGTTTCTTTTAGAACATGTACAAGATAAACAGGCTTCATGTTAGTTGTAGTGATTTCTTTATAACCGATTTCAAAGCTCAGGAAACATTTAGATCAGAAGGAAAACAAAATCAAATTTTATAGTTATAAGATAAAATCATGCAGCACAAAAGGAGGCCATTTTGCTCATTGTGAATGTACTTGCTCATCGAAAGAGCTATCCAATTAGTCTGGCAACCCTACACTTTCCCCAAGCCCTGCAATTTTTCTCTTTTTAAGTATATGTCCAATTACATTTTGAAAGCTATTTCTGAGTCTGCTTTCACCAACCTTTCGTGGAGTGCATTCCAGATCATATCAACTCACTCATTCATGTGTGCTCTGCCTGAAGGCAGGTCTTTGGCTCATTGTCTGCTGATGCTTCATCCTGAGCCATTTTTCTTGGCAGTTTTTGTCAGTGGTGGTTTGCCATTGCCTTCTACTCTCAGGGACTGGGAGAGGAGGCAGGTCCTAAGTCTACCTCAGCCAGAACCCAGGCTCTTGGCATTATCCTGAAACACACGTTAGCCATCTAGCCACCTGAGCTAAAAAGCCCCCTATCAACTCACTGTGTAAAAGAAAAAAAATCTTCAAACAACTTTTTAAAGAAAAAATTCTGCTCATATCCTCTCTGGTTCTTTTACCAATTACCTTAAATCTGTGTCCTCTGGTTACCAAGCCTCCTGCCAGTGGACACAAATTCTCCTTACATATTCTAGAAAAACATGAATCATTTTGAACAGTTGTATTACGAATCTTAGATACGTCAAAGATTTTTTATTGAAAAGCGTAACTAGACCTACAGGATTCAATGATTTTTAAAATCAAGTTTAGCATTGATTGTACATGTATGGGCGAAGTAACTGTGACCCAAGGAAGAATAGCCAGTAGATGGTTGGGAATAACAATAGCAGTGTCAGGAGATAGAACCAGTCACATGGAACATGTCATGGTGACCTCAGGTAGTGAAGGTGGTAGTTTGGATTTGGTATTGGTCTTTTGGAAATAATGGCAACAATGTGGGTGTTCTCGAGGAAGGAAATGGACCAGCTGCAGTGCAAGAGCTGAACTAGACATGCATTACATAGAATTCCATAGCATTTACAGGACAGAAACAGGACAACTGATCCATGCCAGTGTTTATACTCTCTCTGAGTCTCCTCCAACCTACTCCATCTCACCCTGCCTGCCGCCTTACCACCTCATGTCCTTATCGAGCTCCCCTTTAAATGCAAGAATGTTGTTCATCTCAGCTACTCTTTGTGCTAAGAAGTTCCACATTCTAACAACTCTCTGGGTAGAAAATTTTTCTTGAATTCCTTATTGGATTTATTAGCGACTACCTTATATTTATGTTCCCTTTAGTACAATAATACAACAATAATAACTTGCACTATGGAGCACATTTAATACTGTAAATGTCCCAATGCTTTGGGATGTCCTGAAGGCATGAAAAGTGCTAGATAAATAGAAGACTTTCTATTATAGAAAGAACTTCCTGTATGATTGCTGCCAGTCAGACAGCATTTTTTTTTTAACCAATCTGCAATGTTTTTATGACTAATCAACTGAAATGTTTAAAGAAAAATATATTTTTGAAAAACGTCTCTCTGATTTTCTTCTGAGTTGCTCACAGACATGTCCCGGAGATTAATGTCCTTGTCCTGGAGACCTGGTAATCCTAAAATTATATATAAAAGAACTCTGCCACTGTTGTTTATTCAATGCTTTAATAGCTCAAGTTTGCAGTGTTTTCAAATCTCATCATGGCCTCGCCCCTCCCTATCTCTGGAATCTCCTTCGACACCACAACCTTCCGGGATATCTGCGCTTCTCTAATTCTGCTCTCTTGTACTTTCCCAATTACAATTTCTCTACCACTGGCGGCTGTGCCTTCAGCTGCCTGGGCTCCTAGGCTCTGGGATTCCTTCCCTAAACCTCCCCGTGTCTCTACCTCACTTTGCTCCTTTAAGGCACTTCTTAAAACCTACCTCTTTGATCAAGCTTTTGGTCATCTGACCAAATTTCTTCTTTGTGACTTGCATATTACTTTGTTTTCTAACACTTCTGTGAAGACCCTTGGGTCTTTTCCTTATGTTAAATGTGCAATATAAATATATAAATATAAGTTGTTGTTGTTGTTGCTGTGTCGGATGTTCTCTTATGGTGTTGTGTTTAATTCTTGGACTTCATTTCTATTTCTATATGCACTATTTTTTTCCAAATCTCTCTGGGAGTGCACCCCCAGAATTTTCATCCAAATGGCAAATAGCAGGAGTCAGGAAAATTCTCAGCTAGGCCCTTCCGCCTTGGGAGAAAGTGCCTGCAAATGCTGGATCTTCATTGCCTGGGAGTGTGCGCGGGCTGCAGTCAGGCCAGTTGACCGGGGAAGAAGTTCGGAGGTCGTCATGGGGGCTGCTGGGTTACGAGGCAGTCTGTTTAAAAGGCCCACCTCAGTGTTGTGGGACTTCGTCCCAGTTAAAATAAAAGCACAGAGGTCCTCCTGTTCTCATCCCTCACCCCCCAACATATTCCCCATCCATGCTGCCCCATGCCCCCAGACCAGGCTATACACCCCACCCACCCTTCAGGGCTCCTCATGCTCCCAATATCAAACTATGCCCCTCCACCCACCCATAGAAACAATAGGAAAGTAATGGTGCAGAAAGAGATAATTCAGCCCATCGTGTCTGCACCTGCCAAAAAAAGAAAAAAGAAACTAGCTGCTCATTTTAATCCCACTTTCCAGCACCTGATCTGTAGCTTTGCAGGTTACAGCACTTCAGATGCAGATCCAGGTACCTTTTAAATGGGTTGAACATTTCAGCCTCAACCACCAACTTAGGCAGTGAATTCCAGATGCTCACCACCCTCTGGTGAAAAAGTTTTTCTTCATGTCCCCTCTAATGTTTCTGCCAATCACCTTAAATCTATGCCTCCTGGTAAATGACCTCTCAGCTAGGGGAAGCGAGTCTTTCCTGTCTACCCCATCAAGGCCCTCATAGCCTCTATGCCAAGCTATGGCACTCCACCCTCATGGCTCCTATGCCAAGCTATAGCACTCCATCCACCCACCCTGGCCCTTTATACCCCCTATATCAAGCTATGGCATTCCACCCACTCCCCATTGCTCCTCATGCTCTCTATGCCAAGCTATGGCACTTCTCGCCATTGACCTACTATATACACTTTATAGAACCAATGCCTCCGGAAGTGAGAGTAACATGTGTAAAAAAAACTTTTAAAAAAATGTCATTAATTCATTATTACTTTCCACTAATAAAAAAGTCATTTCATTACATGGCAATAAAAGGGTCAATCACCCAGACTCTTGGTATCAATAACAGAAACCACAAACACTTGAAACCACTTAACCATGCAAATAAACATTGTGACATTGACTGCAGAGATCAGAGAGCCTGAGCTGTCAATCAAGCCATGTTTTCTCTGGGCTACAGCTGTTTCAACAAAAGTAATGGATGTCCGGCCTCTCAGCTAATGGGCATTGTTTAGCATAGCTTGGTTTCGTGGGCATGAGAGGCAATGGGGGTGAGTGGAGTGCCATGGCTCGGCATAGAGGGCATGAGGGGCTAGGGGAGTGGGTGGAGGGGCATTGTTTGGCATAGGGGGCTTGAGGGGCCATGGTTGGTGTGGCTGGGAGTCTAACCTTGGCATAAGGGGACCAAGGGCTGGGGGCCTTACCTTGGCTTAGGGAGCATGAGGGGCCCTGGGGTGGTGAAAATGGGGGTCTTACCTTGGCATTGGGGGCATCTCTTCATACCTTTGGAACTCACTTTTTAAAAGATCCCCTCATGGAGACTAGGGTTCATGACTCCTCTGAGGTGCTGTGAACCATAACTCCTTAAAACCTGGCCCGACTCCATGAAAATTGTGGAGAGGTAGGACATGCCTACACTTGCAATGGAACTGGCCAGGTCGGGAGTGTCGGGTGTGGACTTTTAAAGGCACTTCTGAAAATGTAACAGCCCAGGAATGGGATCTATGATCTCGGAATCAGGACTCACTCACCATTTTTAAAGGGCTCCCGAGTCATCCTGACGTCGTGAAAATTCAGACCATGGTGCTCCTACTTGCTAAAGTGCCTACCAATTGAATCTCCTATCGCTGCTGACTAATATCATTAACTAACTATGTGTAATTATTGGGTGCCTGATTGCTATAGTGATTTTTCCAAAACATCCTTTTTTAAGGAGGGAAATCCTTTCTTTTGGCCGAATAAAGGCGTATCCTGTTTCAACTTGTCTCCCTCTGGAATATAATGCTTGTTAGATGTTGAAAATGGCTGTAGTTGGTTTCCCCAGCTTTTCTTTTTTTTAAAAAAGATGAACCATCTGGGACAGGTGGCCCACGGGTTAAATGCATTGCCCTGTGTGATAGTGAATTACACAGAACAGGCAGGTCACAGGATTAATCCCTGTCCCATGATGAGTTCAGTGATCTGAACTGGAGCCGCAGAAGTTATCCTTAGAATTACTGGGCTTGAGAGGAAAAGCAGAATCAGTTGTAGTTCAGTGTATTCCACTCTCACCTCCATGTAGGGTGACTGATGCTGGTCAGACATATTCCTGGAAGTATTAGCACATGACCTCTTGCACCAATTATCCCACCCCCACATTCATGCCATTGCTCACCCAACATATCCATTCTCAAGGTACCCTGCTTCCCCTTGGCCAATTGGAAAATGTGTAGATAGTCTATTATGCTATTAGATGATTCTTGCCCGTCATGTATGCAGCCATTTCCCCCCCATCTCCAATATTTTTTATAATAACTTACACATAAATTTGTTCAATTAATTTTGTTTTATTGCCCCAATAATTTTTCTCCTCAGTTGCTCGCCATTATATCTTGGAGATTAGGCTTTAATTCCTGAAGACACCTGTGCAATCCTGGAAGTTTGGTAACCTTACTTCTGAGTCAGCAGATTGTGTGCTCAAATTCCACACCAGAGACCTGAACACATAATCTAGGCCGAAAATACAGCGCAGTACTGAGGGAGTGTTGCATGGTAGGAGGGGCTATATTTTAGATGAGATGTTCAACCAAAGGGGTTATCAATAGCTTCACATATCCAAAATCAACAATAACCAGCAATCTGTCACTTGACGCTGAAATCAATGCATGAATCACAAAAGCTTCAGCTGTTATGTCCAAGCTGAGTAAGAGAGTGTGGAACAACAGCAACCTGGCTGAGAACACCAAACTGAGTCTACCAAGCCTGCGTCCTCAGTGCACTCTTCTACAGAGTGAGACATGGTCATCACATGCTAGGCAGGAGAAAATGCTGGACAGTTTCTACTTTTGCAGTCTGAGACATGTCCACGGCATCTCTTGGCAGGACAAGGCCACCAACTCAGAGGTCCTGCAGCATGCTAATTTCATCAGCATACACTCATTGCTAAGTAAACGATATCTGCACTGAGATAAAAACAGAAAATGCTGGAAAAACTCAGTATGTCTGGCAGCATCTGTGGAGAGAGAAACAGAGTTAACGTTTCGAGTCCAGTTGACTCTTCTTCGGAGCTGGCTCGGCCATCTTCATTGGATTTGGCTGTACACCCAAAGATCTTCAGTGTGGTGAACTAGCCACTGGATCATGACCTCCTGGGCATCCACACCTCCGCTGCAAGACACTTGCAAGCGAGATATGAAGATGGAGAACATCAACACTGACAACTGGGAGGCCATGGCTGACGGCTGTTATCTATGGAGACCAAGTGATTGGAAGGACATTGGAAGAGGCAAGCCGAAACGAAAAGCTCAGCTGGCTAAAGAGGGCCCAGGGAAAACAGAGGCCGGCAAATCATGCACCTTCTCAGGCTACTGTCTTCCTCTACAGCAAACAGGGCAAAAACTGCTATGCTAGAGAGGGACTCCTGAGCCATATCAGGGTATAGAAACATAGAAACTAGGAGCAGGAGTAGGTCATTCGGCCCTTCGAGCCTGCTCCGCCATTCATTATGATCATGGCTGATCATCCAACTCAATAGCCTGCTCCCACTTTCTCCCCATACCCTTTGATCCCTTTCGCCCCAAGAGCTATATCTAACTCCTTCTTGAAAACATACAATGTTTTGGTCTCAACTACTATCCGTGGTAACGAATTCCACAGGCTCACCACTCTCTGGCTGAAGAAATTTCTCCTCATCTCAGCCTTAAATGGTCTACCCCATATCCTCAGACTGTGACCCCTGGTTCTGGACTCCTCCACCATCGGGAACATCCTTCCTGCATCTACCCCGTCTAGTCCTGTTAGAATTTTATAGGCTTCTATGAGATCCCCCCTCATTCTTCTGAACTCCAGCGAATATAATCCTAATCGACTCAATCTCTCCTCATATGAAAGTCCCGCCATCCCAGGAATCAGTCAGGTAAACCTTCGCTGCACTCCCTCTATAGCAAGTACATCCTTCCTCAGATGAGGAGACCAAAACTGCACACAATATTCCAGGTGTGGTCTCACCAAGTCCCTGTACAATTGCAGCAAGACATCCCTATTCCTGTACTTGAATCCTCTGGCTATGAAGGCCAACATACCATTTGCCTTCTTTACCGCCTGCTGCACCTGCATGCTTACCTTCAGCGACTGGTGTACAAGGATACCCAGGTCTCATTGTACGTTCCCCTCTCTCAATTTATAGCCATTCAGATAATAATCTGCTTCCTGTTTTTGCTACCAAAATGGATAACTTCTCATTTATCCACATTATACTGCATCTGTCATGCATTTGCCCACTCACTCAGCTTGTCCAAATCAAACTGAAGCATCTCTGCATCCTCCTCACAGCTCACCCTCCCACCCAGCTTTGTGTCATCTGCAAATTTGGAGATATTACATTTAATTCCCTCACCTAAATCATTAATATATATTGTGAATAGCTGGGGTCCCAGCACCGATCCCTGCGGTACCCCACTAGTCACTGCCTGCCATTCGGAAAAAGACCTGTTTATTCCTACTCTTTGTTTCCTGTCTGCCAACCAGTTTTCTATCCATCTCAGTACACTACCCCTAATCCCATGCGCTTTAATTTTACATGCCAATCTCTTACGTGGGACTTTGTCGAAAGCCTTCTGAAAGTCCAAATAAACCACATCCACTGGCTCCCCCTCATCAACTCTACTAATTACATCCTCGAAAAATTCCAGTAGATTTGTCAAGCATGATTTCCCTTTCATAAATCCATGCTGACTCTGTCCGGTTCTGCCACTGTTTTCCACGTGCTCAGCTATTAAATCTTTTATAATGGACTCTAGAATTTTCCCCACTACTGACGTCAGGCTAACTGGTCTATAAATCCCTGTTTTCTCTCTGCCTCCCTTTTTAAATAGTGGGGTTACTTTAGCTACCCTCCAATCTGTAGGAACTGTTCCAGAGTCTATAGAATCTCGGAAGATGACCACCAATGCATCCACTATTTCTAGGGCCACTTCCTTAAGTACTCTGGGATGTAGATAATCAGGCCCCGGGGATTTATCGGCCTTCAATCCCATCAATTTCCCCAATACCATTTCCCTACTAATACTGATTTCTTTCAGTTCCTCCCTCTCACTAAACCCTGTGTTCCCCAACATTTCTGGTATGTTATTAGTGTCCTCCTTTGTGAAGACAGAGCCAAAGTATTTATTTAGTTGGTCAGCCATTTCTTTGTTCCCCATTATAAATTCCCCTGTTTCTGACTGTAAAGGACCTATATTTATCTTCACCAATCTTTTTCTTTTCACATACCTCAACAGAGTTAACCACCACAGTGCAAACCATAATTTATAAGATGGAAGGCTGCCACCTGGTCAACATTTATCCCTCAATCAATATCATTAACTGGGATAATAATTAACTGGGCAACCTGGAAGTGCCTTAACAGACTTAGAGAGGTGTCAGCTGTGGCTCCGTTCATAGCACCCTCGCCTTTGAATCAGAAGGTTGTGGGTTCATGTCCCACTCCCGGAAACCAAGATCGGTGAATGTACTCGAAAGAGTTACAATCTGTGACTGTTGATAACTCGAAAGAGTTAACAGACTTAGGACTAGTGTAGGTCGTTCAAAGGTGTCACTAAGCAAATGGGGATATACAACCAGCCCGACAACTTGTGAATGTGGAACTGAGCCACAGACTATGCAACATCTCCTGCAGTGCTTATCGCTAGAGGAACCCTGCACTGTTGCAGATCTTGCCGAATTCAACAGCAAGGTGCAAAAATGTGTCCAGTACTGGCTGATCATTAAAAAAATGGTTTATCTAGACATCATCACATTGTTGTTTGTGGGAGCCTGCTTAGCTCAAATGGGCTGTCACATTTCCCACATTACAGAAATGACTACAGCCCAAAAGTGTTTAATTGGCTTAACTATCTACCCCAGAGGGTTGTGGATGCTCTATTATTGACTTTATTTAAGATTGAGATAGACAGGCTTTGGTCTCTCAGGGAATCAAGGTTTATGAGCAGTAGATGGGAAAGTGACGTGCAGCTCCTGTTTATAGACCTGAGGGGCCTTCATGGCTCCTTGCAGGCATTGCCCGTCTTTTAACAGGACCTGATCAAAGTCCGGAACATGGTCGCCTCGCGAAACAGCTCTCCCCCCGTCAGGAGTAGTGGTGTTCGTCAGAGAGCCGCTGCTCAGGAATCTGCCCCTCCGTCCTTTTCAATGGCTGGCGGAGAGGAGAGCTGTGGCTGCCAGGGTGACCAGGATCGGGGACATGCTGGATGGCGGAGGGGTGGGCTGGATGCTTCCACAGGAGTTGGCGCGTTGTGCAGCTGTGGGCGTCCGGCTCGCGGCTGATGCCATTCAAGACCCTAGGACGGTCGTGCTCGGCCCCGACGGTATACTGGGTCTCGAGGTGGCCCAGG
Source organism: Cetorhinus maximus (assembly GCF_964194155.1). Taxonomy (NCBI): domain Eukaryota; kingdom Metazoa; phylum Chordata; class Chondrichthyes; order Lamniformes; family Cetorhinidae; genus Cetorhinus; species Cetorhinus maximus. Next base: position 7,845,520 of record NC_135885.1, read on the forward strand.
TGCGCGGTGGTCTTCCGTCTGAGCGTTCCCCTGTTTGGACGGAATTCCACATTAGCCCCAAGCCCCGAACCCTTCCTCGGGTGCCGGTGCCCCACAATATGAGCCGCCTTGGGGAAATGCCCTCCGTGTCATTTAGCACGGCGCGGAGGAGTTTCCTGTATGGGCTGCTGCTGCACACGTTTCACTTCCTTGCCCTCGCCCGCCGCCCGGACATGCCCTGGTGTGCCTTGTTGCCGTCCGGCGGCAGAAGTCCCGTTGGGAGGCCCTCTACGGAGGTGTCCGCCCGCTTTCCATCGGGGGCCTGGGGTGGAGGGTGTTGCATGCAGCAGTCCCCTATAATCGAAGGATGTGTATGTTCACGGACTCCCAAGACAACTGCCCTTTTTGTGGTCTAGTGGAGTCCGTGGACCACGTTTACATAGGGTGTTATAGGCTGCATTCTCTTTTCAGTTACTTAAAAAACCTTTTATTACTGTTTTGTTTGCACTTCAGTCCCACGCTCCTGATCTACGGACACCCGGTGAGAAGGGGGGCCGGGAAGGAGGAGGACCTCCTCGTGAACCTGCCCCTGGGCTTGGCCAAGTTAGCCATTAACAGGTCCAGGGAGCGGGCGATCGAGGCAGTCATCCCACCCGACTGTTTGGCCCTCTTCTGTGGCTACGTTCATGGCCGGGTGTCCCTGGAGAGGGAGCACGCGGTGTCTGCTGGCACCGTCAAGGCCTTCCGTGCCCGGTGGGCACCGCAGGGCCTGGGGTGCTTTATCGACCCTCTTAATCACATTTTGATTTGATGTTTGTAAGTTTCCTTTAAACTTTGTCTTTGGTATCAGCTGACCTAACTTAGGGGCTGTGTTTACTTTATCCCTCATTTTGTTAATTTAGTTTAATTGTTTGACTCGGAAAGAGTTACAGCTCAAAAGTGTTTAATTGGTTCAATTGGCTTAACTATCTACCCCAGAGGGTTGTGGATGCTCCATTGTTGACTATAAGATTTGAGTTAGACAGGCTTTGGTCTCTCAGGGAGTTTATGGGCAGTAGATGGGAAAATAGAGTTGAGGCAGAAAATCAGCAATAATGTATTGAATGATGGAGTAGGTTCAAGAGGCCACATTTTTTTACTCCAGCTCCTATTTCTTATGTCCTGATGTTTCTGAATTTTTCAGGGAGATTTAAAGTTTTAAATGAGGGAAATCATTTCTTCTTTTGCTCTCTTTTAATCGAATCCTTCATCCCAATTTCACAAATAAATGCTTGAGGAAAGAAACATTAAATGAAAGAGTATGAATATGAGTAATGGAATGGAGTGGCTGAGGTTTAGGTGTGTTGAAAGGCAATAATAATGGTTAATTACTGACAATGGAAACATAACTGTTGTAAATGTGGAATCTCATTCTTTTGAATTTTTGGGGACAGGATTTAAAAGAAAGGATTGTTATGGTGCAGGAGAAGGCCATTTGGCCCATTGTGTCGGCACTGGCTCTCCAGATGGGGAACTCACCTATTGCCATTCCCCTGCCTTCTCCCTGTAACCCTGCACATTCTCCCTTTTCAGATAACAGTAATTCTCTCTTGAATGCTTCAGTTAAACCTGGCTCCATCAGACTCTCAGGCAGTGCATTCCAGACCCTAACCCCTCGCTGCATGAAGTTTTTCCTCATATCACTTTTTTTGCTTCTTTTACTAATTAAAGTCTGTGCCCTCTCGTTCCCGACCCCGTTCACGAGTGGGAGCAGTTTCTCCCAGCCTACTCTATCCGGACCCCCCCCCCCTCATGATTTCGAATACCTCTAACAAATCATAAAAGCAAAAAAACTGCGGATGCTGGAAATCCAAAACAAAAACACCAGGAAAAACTCAGCAGGTCTGGCAGCATCTGCGGAGAGGAGCACAGTTAACGTTTCGAGTCCGAATGACCCTTCAACAGAACTAAGTAAAAAATCTCCTCTCCTTCCCTCCCTCTCTCTCTCTCCCCCTCCCTCCCTCCCTTTCTCCCTCTCCCTCTCTCTCCCCCTCCCTCCCTCCCTCCCTCTCTCTCCCCCTCCCTCCCTCCCTCCCTCTCTCTCTCTCCCCCCTCCCTCCCTCCCTCCCTCTCTCCCCCTCCCTCCCTCCCTCTCTCCCCCCTCCCTCCCTCCCTCTCTCCCCCCTCCCTCCCTCCCTCTCTCCCCCTCCCTCCCTCCCTCTCTCCCCCCTCCCTCCCTCCCTCCCTCTCTCCCCCCTCCCTCCCTCCCTCCTCCCCCCTCCCTCCCTCCCTCTCTCCCCCCTCCCTCCCTCCCTCTCTCCCCCTCCCTCCCTCCCTCTCTCCCCCCTCCCTCCCTCCCTCTCCCCCCCTCCCTCCCTCCCTCCCCCCTCCCTCCCCTCCCTCCCTCTCTCCCCCCTCCCTCCCTCCTCTCTCCCCCCTCCCTCCCTCCCTCTCTCCTCCCCTCCCTCCCTCCCTCTCTCCCCCTCCTCCCTCCCTCCTCCTCCCCTCCCTCCCTCCCTCTCTCCCCCTCCCTCCCTCCTCTCTCCCCCTCCCCTCCCTCCCTCCCTCTCCCCCCTCCCTCCCCCTCCCTCCCTCTCTCCCCCCCTCCCTCCCTCTCTCCCCCCTCCCTCCCTCTCTCCCCCCTCCCTCTCTCCCCCCTCCCCCCTCCCCTCTCTCCCCCTCCCTCCCTCCCTCTCTCCCCCCTCCCTCCCTCCCTCTCTCCCCCCTCCCTCCCTCCCTCTCTCCCCCTCCCTCCCTCCCTCTCTCCCCCCTCCCTCCCTCCCTCTCTCCCCCCTCCCTCCCCCCTCCCTCCCTCCCCCCTCCCTCCCCCCTCCCTCTCTCTCCCCCCCCTCCCTCCCTCTCTCTCCCCCCCCTCCCTCCCTCCCTCTCTCCCCCCTCCCTCCCTCCCTCTCCCCCCTCCCTCCCTCCCTCTCTCTCCCCCCTCCCTCCCTCCTCTCTCTCCCCCTCCCTCCCTCCCTCTCTCTCCCCCTCCCTCCCTCCCTCTCTCTCCCCCCTCCCTCCCTCCCTCTCTCTCCCCCCTCCCTCCCTCCCTCTCTCTCCCCCCTCCCTCCCTCTCTCTCCTCCCTCCTCTCTCTCCCCCCTCCCTCCCTCTCTCTCTCTCCCCCCTCCCTCCCTCTCTCTCTCTCCCCCCTCCCTCCCTCTCTCTCTCTCCCCCCTCCTCCCTCTCTCTCTCTCCCCCCTCCCTCCCTCCCTCTCTCTCCCCCTCCCTCCCTCTCTCTCTCTCCCCCCTCCCTCCCTCCTCTCTCTCCCCCCTCCCTCCCCTCTCTCTCTCCCCCTCCCTCCCTCTCTCTCTCTCCCCCCCTCCCTCCCTCTCCTCTCTCCCCTCCCTCCCCCTCCCCTCCCTCCCCCCTCCCTCCCCTCTCCCTCCCTCCCCTCCCTCCCTCCCCCCTCCCTCCCTCTCTCTCTCTCCCCCCCCTCCCTCCCTCTCCCCCCCCTCCCTCCCTCTCCCCCCCTCCCTCTCTCTCCCCCCTCCCTCTCTCCCCCCCTCCCTCTCTCCCCCCTCCCTCCCTCTCTCCCCCTCCCTCCCTCTCTCCCCCCTCCCTCCCTCTCTCCCCCCTCCCTCCCTCTCTCCCCCCTCCCTCCCTCCCCCCCTCCCCTCCCTCTCTCCCCCCCTCCCTCCCTCTCTCCCCCCCCTCCCTCCCTCTCTCCCCCCCTCCCTCCCTCTCTCTCCCCCCTCCCTCCCTCTCTCCCCCCTCCCTCTCTCCCCCCTCCCTCTCTCCCTCCCCCCTCCCTCCCTCTCTCTCTCTCCCCCCTCCCTCCCTCCCTCTCCCCCCTCCCTCCCTCCCTCTCTCTCTCCCCCCTCCCTCCCTCCCTCTCTCCTCTCCTCTCTCTCTCTGCCTTCTTTTCTCCAAAACAAAACAGAATTACCTGGAAAAACTCAGCAGGTCTGGCAATCTATTCTTCATCACTGAAGTGGAGGTCAAGTTTTAAACTGTGAAAATTATTTCTTTTTTTTTGTTTGGGTTCTTTCAATTCAATCAGGAAGAAATGTCTTAGCGAGAGAGAGAGGAAGAACTTCAAAGAGAAGAGTTAGGATTGGGAAGGTCTGATGATCAGAGTCAGGCAGAGGGCTGAGATTGGGCTGGAGCTGCCGGCAGGGGAGGGTTGCCATGGTGACGGGGCCTGGTCCCGCCGCCGCCTCTCCTCCTCCTCCTCCTCCTCTTCCTTCAAACATGGCGCCCGTCCATGACCGGCCAGGCTTCTGGGGAGAGCCCACCTCCACTTTGGACTGGTGCGAGGAGAATTACGCCGTGTCCTATTACATCGCCGAGTTCTGTAAGTTCTCACATCGACGATATTATCCTTTATTTTCTCTCTTTTTTTTTCTCTCCCACAAAAAAAAAAGATAAATCTCCTACCCTCCGAGCAGCTTGGGGCCTGACACTCTCCCGACCTCCACCTCCTTCCAAGTGACCTGAAGTTCAAACCTCATCCTCCCTCTCTCTATTTTCTTTTTAAAATACAAATTTCCACCCCTTTTATTTAAACCCCCCCCCCTACCTGCAAAATATAAAATTCTTTCTTGCTGCTTTTTTTTTAAACAAAAAAGCAAAATGTGCCGGCCGGATGCTACTGCGCATGTGTCAGTCGCTTTATAAGTTTTTTTAATTTAAAGGGAATTGTGTTAGAATCGCAGAGTTTTCCTTTGTATTTTCTTTAGATCTTGGCACATTATTTTCATTACTATTTCCATGTATTATGTGAAAATTTTGGCGCACTATGTGGAGGGACTGAATTTTCCCTTGGACACTGGTTGCATTTCATGTGTCCTTTCAATGACTTCAGTAAAATGACGTGTTATATATGTTCTTCAAAACAATTATTCGGACCTTTTTTTAAAATTTGCAGATTCCTAGTTTGTCTTTTTAGAATTTGTCTTTGGGGGCATTGGATGACGCGAACCGAGGTATTTTTATTGCCTGTGTCTCGTTGCCCTGTGAAGGTCATGGTTGGCTATGTTCTTCAACTGCTGGCAGCCTTGGGGCGATGGTATTAGGTGGGGACACCAAGATTTTGGCTCAGTAATATTAGAAAGGTGGTGTACGTCTAAGTCAGTGCTGTGTACCTAGGGTGTTTCCATGATTTTGCTGTTTATTTTGGCCCCCTCTGTTGTGGAAACCACAGGACCAGTAGAATTGTCACTGATCAATATCATTTTGCACAGAAAATTTGCCAGCAACTATATTAATGTTTAAAAATAATTTTAACACCCGCATTTGGACAAAAAGCATACTATGGTATAGTAATTTGTGCCACAATATTTGTTCCAGTTTTTCCAATGTGAATTTTCCTAATGATTCTGCAGTGATATTCTGGAGACAGCTTAACAGCATGAAAACTATATAAAATGGTATTGATAATTTAAACGCAGGTTACTTGAGTGTGCCAAGAATATAGGACAACGCAATCGTATATTTATATGCCACTTTTAAGATAGAAAGGTTCAGCCAATAGGTGATAAAGGCATAAGTTTGAATAAAGTAGAGGTGGCGATGAGCAGAAATGGAAGTTAGGAATCATGGTAATGAATAGAATATAGGCTTTGTGGCCAAGGAGAATCTGGAGTTTGCATGCAATTTGGAAAACAGGGGAGGAAGATTGAGTTTATGGCAAGGAAACAGTCTCTTGAAAGGGTTTAACTTAATGTCTGACAGTGTTGATTGTCATGGAATCAAACAAGATAGCTGACTAATAAGAGTTTGTTGTTAGTACAACTGTGTATGCAGATGATGCCTGCAAAGCAGAACATTTGATGGAGTGAGGGGAGAGGAAGGCAAGGATGGATGTTTGTATGACCTCTGGGGTGAATGTGGGTTAAAGGACCGGCGACTGTTTGAGGTGGGTTGACTTTGTTGGGTCAGGTATCTGTAGAAGTACACAAGGTGCAGATCTACTGAGGTAGATCATGGGAGAGGATGATGTGATAGAGTGGGACCAATGTAGAAAGGTCAACGATGATAATGCAGTAAGCAAAGTAATGGAGGCTAAAATGTTTGGTTGTTCATAATACAATTGGATGTTCGGATGAGACAGGTAATGGATGACCTTTGCTTAACAATGATTTTTCTTGTGTCTTTCTGTGCCTGCCTGTTCAGTGCCAGCAGTGCACTGTTGATCACAATTCAAAAAAAATTATACTTGTTATTCATACCTATTAACTGGATTATTTGACTGCCAACTGGAAAAAATGGCGGTAGGGTTATCACTTACCAGTTAAGTTCTGTTTAAGTTTAGTTGAAAGAAGAGACATGTGATTCCATGATCGGCAGCACTTACTGAACATACGAGCAAGGAGCAGGAGTAGGCCATTCAGCCCCTCGAGCCTGCTTTGCCATTTAATAAGATCATGGCTGATCTGATAGTAACCTGAAATCTGCATCCCACCTACTGCCGATAACCTATCACCCTCTTGCTTACCAAGAATCTAACCACCTCTGCCTTAAAAATGTTCAAAGAATCTTATTCCACCACCTTTTGAGGAAGAGAGTTCCAAAGACTCATGACCCACTGAGAGAAAAAAATTTCACCTCATCTCTGTTTTAAATGGGCTACCCCTTATTTTTAAACAGTGACCCTTAGTTCTAGACTCCCCCACAAGACCCCTCAGAATCTTATATGTTTCAACCAAGCTGCCTCTTATTCTTCTAAACTCCAGCGGGTACAAATATAGTCTGTCCAACCTTTCCTCATAAGACAGCTCACCCCTTCCAGGTATTAGTCTGGTAAACCTTCCCTCATAAGACAGCTCACCCCTTCCAGGTATTAGTCTGGTAAACCTTCCCTCATAAGACAGCTCACCCCTTCCAGGTATTAGTCTGGTAAACCTTCCCTGACCTTCCAATTCATTTACATCCTTCCTTAAATAAGGTGACCAATATTGTACACAGTACTCCAAATGTGGTCTCACCAATGCCCTGTACAACTGAAGCATAACCTCCTTTTGTATTCAATTCCCCTCACAATAAATGATATTTTATTAGCTTTCAGAATTACTTGCTGTACTTCTACACTGGCCTTTTGTGATTCATGCATGAGGACACCCAGACCCCACTGCACCTCAGAGCTTTGCAATCTCTCACTATTTAGATAGTATGTTTCTCTTTTATTCTTCCTGCCAAAATAGACAATTTCACATTTTCCCACGTTAAACTCCATCTGCCAGGTCTTTGCCCACTCACTTAACCTATCAATATCTGTTTGTAGCCTCCTTATGTCCTCTTCACAACTTACTTTCCTAGCTATCTTTCTGTCATTAGCAATTTTGGCAACCATCCCTTCAATCCCTTCATCCAAGTCATTTATATAAATTTTAAACGGTTGAGGTCCCAGCACTGTGGCATGCCACTCGTTACATATTGCCAATCTGAAAAAGACCCATTTATGCCTACTCTCTGCTTCCTGTTAGCCAGCCAATCTTTTATCCATGCCAACATGTTACCTCGTATACCATGAGCATTTATTTTCTGCAGTAACCTTTGATGTGGCACTTTATCAAATGCCTTCTGGAAATCCATCAGGACCTGGGCTCTTCCCAGCCCACAGTTCCAACTATTTACTCAGTACCACTTCTCTGGTGACCCGTAATTTCCTGACTTCCTTCCCCACTTCCATTTTCTGGTTTATAGTTGCTTCTGGGATGTTACTTGTATCCTCTATTGTGAAAACCGAGGCAAAATACCTGTTCAATTCATCTGCCATCTTGTTTTCCATTATCAATTTTCCAGACTCGATTTCTATAGGACCAATGCTCACTTTGTTAACTCTTTTCTTTTTAAAATATTTATAAAAATTCTTACTATCTTTTTATATTTCTGGCTAGCTTTCTCTCATACTCTAATTTTTCCCTCCTTATTAGTCTTTTAGTCATTCTTTGCCGAGTGTGCCAAGAATGACACTAACAACCAATTTAAGATTATCAGTCAGGCTTGCAATGTGGCTTATACGCTTGCTAGAAGCTATGCAAGGGCATGTCCTCTGCAGCCAAAAGGAACATGCCTAGGCATTGCATCTTTTTTTAAGTTAAACAAAAACGCGGATGACAGTAGTTCTCTGGTGCATTCTCCATGGCGATGCCTTGACCAATCATGCCCTTTTCTCATGCAGTATAAATTATTTCTCCCTCTGAAATGTTGTATTCTTACATCTGCCCTGATGAGTGCAAAATGAAAAGCTTCAGCAGCATGTTTCTTTTTATAGCATTCTCAAGTTTTGTTTAAAAAAAACATTCTTTGCATATGGATGTTGCTGGCAAGCCCAGCATTTATTGGCCCCCCGAGTTGCCCTTTGAGAACGTGGTGGTGAGCCACTGTCTTAAACTGCTGCAGTCTACGTCATGTAGGTACACCCATGGTGGTGTTAAGGAAGACTTTCCAGGATTTTGAGCCAGCAACAATGGAGGAATATTGATTATAGTTCCAAGTCTGGACAATTCAGACTTGGAGGGAAACTTGTAGGTAGTGACATTCCCATGTGTCTACAGCCCTTGTTCTGTTTAGTAGTAGAGATCATGGTTTTAGGAGGTATTGATGCATTGTTGTAGTGCATCCTGTGGATAGTACATACCGCAGCGACGCTGGAGGGAATAGATGCTGGTTAAGTGCTAATCAAGTGTACTGCATTTTCCAGGATGGTGTTGGGCTTCTTGTTGTAGTTGGACCCATCACACTCCTGGTTTGTGTTATGTAGATGGTGGAGAGACTATGGACAGTTAGGAGATTACTCACTCACCACAGATTACCCAGGTTCTGACCTGATCTAGTATAATGGCAGTAATGCAGCTGGTCCAGTGAGCTTCTGGTCAGTAGTGACTTCCAGGATTTTGATGGAGTATTTGGTGAAGATAATGTCACTGTGATGGAAGGATGTTTGGATTCTCTTTGTCTTGCTGCACTTTGGCCCAGAATGCTTCATTATATGAGGAATTGCAATTGGAGCTGAATATTGTGCAATCATAAGTGAACATCCCCATTTCTGACCTTTAGGATGAAGGGGAGGTTATTGATGAAACACTTCAGGAGAGTTAGGTGTAGGTTGCCACTTTGAGGAGCTCCTGAAGCTGAGATGATTGGCTTCTAACAAACATCTTCCTTTGTGCTGGCTATGACTCCAGCTAGTGAACAGAATTTCACCTGATCTCTATCCACTTGCCTGTATGAGTGCAGCTCAAACAACACTCAAAAAGCTTGATACCATCCAGGATAAAGCAGCCCTCTTGATTGGCACCCATCCACAAACATTCACTCCTTCCACCACCAATGCAAAGTGGCAGCGATGTGTACCACTGACAAAATGCACTGCATGAACTCACCAAGGCTCTTTAGACAGCACCTTCCAAACCCACAACCAGTACTATCTAGAAGGACAAGGGCAGCAGTTACATGGGAACACTACCACCTGGAAGATCCCCTCCAAGCCCCACACTATTCTGACTTGGAAATATATCGCTGTTCCTTCACTGTCACTGGGTCAAAGTCTTGGAACCCCCCAACAGCACTGTGGATGTATCTGCAGCACATGGACTGCAGCGGTTCAAGAAGGCAGCTCACCACCACCTTCTCAAGGGCAATTAGTGATGGGCAATAAATACTGGCCTAGCCAGCGACACCCAAATCCCATGAACGAATAAAAAAAAAAGCTCACCTCTTGAATTCAGCTCTTTTGTCCATGTTTGGACCAAGGCTGTAATGAGATCAGGAGCTGAATGACCATTGCAGAACCCAAACTGAACTTTGAGCAGGTTATTGGTGAGTAAGGGCTGATTGATAGCACTGTCGATGACACCTTCCATCACTTTGATCGAGAGTGGACTGATGGAGTGGTAATTGGCTGGACTGGATTTGTGCTGCTTTTTGTGGACAGTACATTGTCAGGTAGATGCCTGTGTTTTCCTGCAATGCTTGTAGCTGAACAGTCTGTTAATCTAGCAACCCAAGGTCATCTCACCTTATTTAAAGTACTGTTATTTAAATAAGATTCAAGTTGGACAAGGAACAGTGCTACCGTCAGTGACCTCAAAATAAGAAGTGTTTGGGGAAAAAAACTGTTTTGACAGTGTTAAGCTGTGACAGACTTACCAGCAAGACTGTTAAGTATTTCCAGCATTTTCTGTTCTTGTTTTGGATTTCCAGTACTTGTGGTTTCTATTGCCGTAAAATTCCAGCCAGCTTCTATAGCCCATTCCTGCTTCCTCAAAATCACAATTTATTTACAGTTCAACCAGTTATCTACTTGCCTCTGAAAGCTGTCAATGTATTTAATGTTGAGCTTGCTTGTTTCTCCCTCTTGCTCCCTGGTATTGGCTAGTGCTGTTTTGACTGCTGTAGGTCTGGAAAAGATTTACACCCTGAACATTAACCCAGCTATGGCTCAGTGGTAGCACTCTGGCCTTGGAGTCAGAAATTTGAGGGCTCAAGTCCCACTCTAGAGACTTGAGCACAAAGTCTATGCTGACACTCCAGTGCAGTTCTGAAGGAGTGCAGCACTGTCAGAAGTATTGCACTTTGAATGAGATCACGTCAGCCTTCTCAGTTGAGCATAGCAGATGCCATGATACCATTTCAGAGAAGAACTGGAGAGTTCTTCTTGGTGCCTAGTCCAATGAAATGCGATGAAACGGATTATCTGGTTATTTTTGCATTGCTGGCTATAGGAGCTTGCTTTGAACAAATTGATTGCCACGTTTCCTACATTACAACAGTGACTATACTTCAAAAGTGCTTCATTGGCTGTAAACTGCTTTGGGATGGCCTCAGATCATGAAAGGCAGTGTATAAATGCAAGACTTTTTACATTCAGCTGTCTTCATAGTATGTGAAGCTGCTGCCACTGTTTCTGACGTGTGTGTCTCTTGCATCCAACAGTGAAGTTCGAATATAAACTTATCAGATTTCCTACTGCCACTAGCTGGGAAAGGCTTTTTTTCCCCCTTTGGTAGCAAATCTTAGTGATACTGAAAAGTTTATTTTGAAACTTCTATTATCTGTTTTGGAGCTTGCAGCAGTAGTATAAGTCTCATGGAATATAAAATCATATCTAGTCTATCACATAGAGTGGCTAACTGTGTGCTACATTAATTTTACCATCCAGTTGTATCTGTTTTTTTATACAAATCTGTTTCTGGGTTAGAAATTTCTATAGCTCCCCATGCTACAAGATCAGCCTTATCAGCAATCTTGTAAATAGGGCCTGAGTCATTTACTCATCAAGCACGTTTAATGCTGAAATAAGGCGTCAAAGCTATCCAGAGGGATAATGGCTACCCTGATCAGATTATTGCTCTATGAATTGTGCATACTCATGAATGGACCAAAGGCCACCGCTCCTGGACCTTATAAGTGCCCAGTCTACCTCAAATTACCCTGGAATGCCTCAACCAATCAGTACCCGTTTCTCCTGTAGTATAAATTGTTGTGACTGTTTGAAAGTTGGCATTCTTGTGTTTCTGCTGATGAGTGCAAGATGAAAAACTTCAACAACGTGCCTCTCTTTTCAGCAAATCTGTTTAGTATTTTAGCACCAACTAAATCTATGATGCAGACTACTTTTGGCAAATTTGTAGAATCTTTGCACAAAATGCAAATTAGTTTGAATTAAGCAACATAAATAACACTGAAATGGGGTTGTGTTAAACAAAAATGAATTGTCAGTTAAATTGAATTGAATGCCTTTGAATTAAGAGGAGTTGACGCATTTTGGTGCAGACAGGTATGTATTAACAGATACATTCCTGAAGCAAAGATGGAAACATTTTCCAAAACCATGACTTCAGAGGTGTTTGCCGCACCTCATTAGCTCAGTTTCCTAAGCTCGTGAGTAATGCAGATTTCCATAATTCTCTCATGGTGTACTCTTTTTAAATTGTTTTAGTTTATGGTACAAGCTTATTTCCTAATTTAAAAAAAGGATTGAGTCAAGATAATGTCTTCTGGCTAGGGTGAAAATCGCTTTGTACAGGAGGTGTAACTGTATGTTACTCGGGGCCAGAGTGGTCTTCTGGTTTAGTTTCAGCTGCCTAAGGTTTGGGGGCTGGTGTGTTGATGAAGCTGGAGAGGAATTTCCCAGTTTTCCTTTTCCTAATTAACTTTGGTTTATATCTTTTTTCACCCCTTCCAGGATACCCAGATTTGGTGAGAAGTGTCATAATTCTATAGGACATGCTCGATGTCAGGTCTTTTCCTGTCAGCACTTTTTTGTATGTTCACTCTGTAGGAACCTGCTATGGCAGAAGACTGTTACATGGTCTGTGATACGGACTGCGCTATACTGAGATGCAGTCATGCTGCAGCTGGTGAACTCTGGGGGTGAGCAATCTAGTATGCATGCCATAGAGTAGTAGAAAGTAACTGAAATATTTTTTATCAATATAAAAGCTGCTGAATGGAGGTATATCTGTGAAAAAATCATTTGTGTAAATTGATTTGCCTCAAATTTGGCCACCATATAGAAATCACAACTGACGATTGCTGTTTGTGCTTTTTCTGTGACTTTTCTCCCCCAAACCAGGCCAGTATTTGAATCAGTTTTGAGAGTGACTGTTCTACCAGTGCATAAACAGGGTTTGGTAATGTCTTGTGATCGTACTTTTTCCCCTATTTGTTTACGCTCTGGTAGAACAGCTGAGTCTCAAGGACAACCGAAATATTGCCATTAAAACTGGCGAGATTGCGAAGTCAGAGAGAAAGAGGGCAATTAGCTGAGAGATACAGGCCCTGGTAAAGCAGCTTACTAGCATTTCAGTCAGTATCTAAACATGCCTATCTGACTCTGTGATCTCCTCAGCTCACTAGCATTTCAGGCAACTTGAGCATCAGTTATCTCCCCTGCCTGGATACATAAGATTTAACCACTTTGATAAACTGCAATCTTATGAGAAATCCATGCTGAGCAGGTTGTTTGTATGAAAGCTGTCCACTTAAAAAAACTCATTACTGCTGCATTCAGAAAGAAATCAGTGGTAGTTACAACAATTAAATAATTGTAAATAATGTCAAATATTGGGACTCCCTAACTCTCTCTTTGTGAGTTAGTAGGCAGATGCTTACCCTGGTGTACAGACGACGGTGATCACAGGTTTGATCCTTGGTCTGTATTGTGTTTTTAATCTCAGCTGAGACTATAGTACAAGTGGCTTCAGCATCCATTGGGTGTGGAGTAAAGTAAAATCTTCCAGGAGGATTTTCTGTACCTGATTGTTAACCAATGACTCTTGCTGCAAAATGCACCTGTGTTGAGGTTGAGTGAGGACAGGCTATGGCCTGGCTTTGATGGGCCTCATAGTTTGCTGCCACTCTTTGTCAAAGTGTGATTGGTCGCCATGTAAGATATTAACAGTTTAGTGGAACTACATCCAAGCACGCCTTGCTGCCTGCTGAAGTTGGGATAGAGAAAGCTGGAGAGAAAAACATTGTGGCAGAATGATGTAATGGGTGTTGTCTTTTGGCATATATCTATGTGTTCTGTGATTTGAAGAATATTCCACTTTAAGTAAGCCAGTGATGATAGTCCGCATGAGACATCATGTCTAATTCCTAAAATTTTAAAGCTGGACCTTTTAAAATGACTGAAGTTATGTATGGTGGTGACACTAAACAAAAGAGTTGTCAGAGCGGGTATTGCAGAGACTTGTACCCCATTATCTCTGAAGAGACACTAATGACCCCCATGGACTGCCAAGAGCAAATTCAAAGGAAATTATACATAGGCCATCTCCCTTTCATAAGCCCAGTCTGGCCAATCGGAGCTGAGTCATCTGCTAGGACAAAGGACCCTGCAATCTTCCTTTCAAATTCTTATTGGTTGGAACATTAACAATCTCAGGAACCCACGCAAAAGACTATACACCCCTTGTCAAAGCCAAAGTGGAGAGGTGGGAGTCATGTGAATGACCCCCCTATCTGGGAGAATCAGTTATACTGTCTTCCTGCTGCAAATCAGTGTGCCATCTCCCATCTACCAAGCAACAGCATAGAAAAGAGTTCTGTCCAGGTTTAAATTCCTGGCCCCCATCTATCCTGTTTCTTTTGGGACTTCTGAACTTCTATACCATCGCCAACAATGCTCATTCATCCCTGCATGCATTTCTTATTTTGGAAATCATCTCTACTGGAAAAGTGTATTCTCCAGCATCAGTTTACAGCCTGCTGACCTCTGGTGTACACTGTTCTTTATTCTGTGGTCTACGCCCTGTAAATCTTTCTTTCTCTATCCCTCGTTTATTGTACGAATGCACAGGAGGCTAGGCAGCGACACCACCTCCCACGTTTTGAGTGTGTTCAAATAAACTAATCCTCTGAGTTCACCCTATCTTGAGTTGGCTGTGTGGTTATTAATAGAAATTGGTTCATACCAAAACTGAGAGGTTGGGAAATACGTCACCGTTTTATAAAGGGGGAAGTGAAAATCAAAACTCCTTTCTGTTTATGGACGGGTGAGAGGAGAAATCAGGGCTGTTTAAATTAGCCCCCCTCCTGTCTGTAACAGGTATAAAACAATAACTTTGTGTTCTGAATGAGGATTGACATAGCTGTGTTAAGACAATGGGTTGGAGGAGAGCCAGGAATTGCTGAAAATAGTCTAGTTGCTCAACAAACAGTATACTTTAACAGTATCTATGCACTGCAGCGAATATAACTCATGACCAGAGCTGCAGCATTCCCCTGACAAAAGCAGGATTATTTTTTCAATAAAGTAGTGAGTGGAGGATAGTGAAATATATGGGAAATACAGTAATAATGGGTGACTTCAATTTACCTGTAGACTGGGTGAACCTAATTAGCACTAATGCTGTGGAAGATTAATTCCTGAATTGTGTACGAGATGGGTTTCTGGCGCACTACATTGAAGAACCATCTGGGGATTGGGCTATTTTTAGATTTAGTATTATGCAATGGGAAAGGGCTAATTAATAACGTTGCTGAAAAGGAGTATTCAAGAAGTAGTGATCATAATATGATTGAATTTTACATTATGTTTGAAAGTGATATCGTTCATTCTGAAACTTGGGTCTTAAACCTGAACAAAAATTGTGAAGGTAAAAGGGGCAAATTGGCTATTGTGAATTGTGAAAATACACTAAAGAAACTTGACGGTAGATTGGCAATGACTAGTATTTAAAGAAGTATTACATGGCCTACAACAAATATACATTCCTCTAAGACACAAAAACTCAGCAGGAAAGGTGAATCAACCGTGGTTAACAAAAGAAGTTAAAGATTGCATTACATCAAAGGAAGTGGCTTATAAGGTTGCCAGAAAAAGCGGTAAACTCTAGGATTGGAACCAATTTAGAATTCAGCAAAGGAAGACCAAGAAACTGAGAAAGGGAAAAGCGAATATAAATGTAAGCTAGCGAGAAACATAAAGGCAAACTGTAAATGCTCCTTTAATTATGTGAAAAGGAAAAGATTAGCAAAGACAAATGTGGGTCCATTTCAGGCAGAAACAGGGGAATTTATAGTGGAGAATAGGGAAATGGAGAAGCTAAGCAATTACTTTGTACTTGTCTTCATGGAGAAAGATGCAGAAAATCTCCCAGAAACCAAGGGGCTTGTGAAACTAAGGAACTGAAAGAAAATAGTATTTAATAAAGATATAGTACTCAAAATTAAATGGATTGAACGTTGATAAATCCCCTGGACCTGATGAGCTGCATCCTAGAATGTTGAAGGAGGTGGTTATAGCGATAGTGGATGCATTGGTAGTTATCTTTCAAAATTCTATAGATTCTGTAAAGTTCCTGCAGACTGGAAAGTAGCAAATGTATTTAAGAAGGGAGAGAGAGAGAGAAAACTGAGAACTACAGACCTGTTAGTCTGATGGCCTGTAGAAAATGTTAGAAACTATTATAAAGGACTAGACACTTGGAAAATGATATGATTTGGACAGTGTCAACATGGATTTATGAAAGGGAAATCATACACAAACCTGTTGGAGTTTTTTGAGGATATTCTTGTAGCATAGCTAAAGGAGAACCAGTGGATCTGGTATATTTGGATTTTCAGAAGGCTTTTGATAAGATACCGCACAGGAGGTTAGTAAACAAAATTAAAGCGCATGGGATTGGTGATAATATACTGGTATGGATTAAGCATTAGTTAACTGACAGAAAACAGTAGGAATAAACAGGTCATTCTCAGGATGGCAGGCTGTTACTCGTGGTACACAAGGATCAGTGCTGGGGCCTCAGCTGTTCACAATTCAAATAAATGATTTAGATGTGGGGACCAAATGTAATATTTCCAAATTTGCTGATGGCACAAAACTAGGAATGTAATTTGTGAGGAGGATGCAAGGAGGCTTCAAGGGGATTTGGACAGGCTAAGTGAATGGGCAAGAACATGGCAGATGGAATAAGTTATCCACTTTGGTAGAAAAAACAAAGGCTGAGTATTTCTTAAATATTGCTGAAAAAAGAGATGTCTGAGCTTTTCGTCTTGCACTCTTCAGGACACTTCACTAGAATACCAATCTAAGGGGAAATCAATTTATACTGTATGTGAAGACAGTGCTGATTGGTTGGCAAGTGGCATTGCCATGGAGAATGTACTGATTGGTGACTTAACTGTCAAGTTTTGTTTGAAATTTAAGCCAGGCAGCTTGACCCTGATTGGTCAAGGCATTACCCTGAGGAATGAGTCAGCGAATGGTTGTCATGTATTTTGTTTATCTGAAACAGGCAAAATATGTGTACATGTTCTTTGGGGTCTGCAAAGAACAGGGCCCTCTGTATTAGTATATGTAGCTTCCAGTACACGCAAATGTGCCACACTGCGAGCCCGACTGACAATCTTAAATTGGTTGTCAGCGTAATTCTTAGCACACTGAGGATTATTTAGCAAATGTTGTCCAATTGCAGAATCACATCTAATGTTGCACGCTGTTTTGAGTTTTGCAAACACGGGCTGGTTGGGTATGGTCTGTACCCTGCCCATTGTGAGCAGTGGTTAGGACATGCTGTTTAATGCGACCTGCCAGTCTTTGGGATGTTCAGCCTACGTACCTAGCACCTGGAGTATTATGTACAATTTTCGTCGTCTCATCTAAGGAAGGATATATTTGCCATACAGGAAGTGGAACGGATGTTCACCGGACTAATCCTTGGGATGGTGGGATTGACTTATGAGGAGAGATTGAGGAAACTGTGCCTGTATTCTTTAGAGTTGGGAGAATAAGAGGTGATCTTGTTAAAACTTATAACATTCTTACTGGGCATGACAGGGTAGATGCAGATAGGATGTTTCCCCTAGCTGGTGAGTCTAGAAGCAGAGGACACAGTCTCAGAATAAGGGGCAGGCTGTTTAAGATTGAAATGAGGAGGAATTTCTTTACTGGTGGTGAATCTTTGCAGTATCTACCCAGAGGGCTGTGGAAACTCAATCATTGAGCATGTTCAAGACCAAAATCAATAGATTTCTGGATACTAATGATATCCAGGGATATTGGGATAGTGCGGGAAAGTGGCATTGATTAGCCATGATCTAATTGAATGGTGGAGCAGGCTCGACAGGCTGAATGGACCACTCCTCATATGTTCCTATGTTTTCAGCAATATTCAAGTTCTTTACTGCCAAGCAATTTTTAAAAAAGTAGTTGATGACAATATTTGTAATTTAAATCTAGTTTTGTGATGCTATAACAATAAAATTGGATCATTATTGCTGACACAGTAGATGGGTGCTTAATTGAGAGGGGGAAGTTAGTAGTGTAATATCTATCTTTAAAAATATTGCTCTTGAGTGCTGTATAGAATGATTAAGGATGTGAGAATTTCAGTAAAGAGCAATGTCAGGCATGTACAATTTTATAATATTATGTCCATTCGACATTTAAAAATTTAAATATTGCCTCCAAACTTTGGGTTATGTCTGGAGAAAGCATTTTGAAAGGTATTATGTTTGGTCAGGGCACGAGTGTTCAGAAACCTGTCACTGAATGGGAGCTTTCTGAGATGGAAAGTTCAAAAGTGTCGTGCAACGTTTACTGCCATAAAGATACTGGAGCTATTAGAGTTTAACTGCTTTGGCTGTATCAAGTTGATTTGAGGGGTCTTCTGTTGTTGGGAAAGCTTCTCTAAGATTGGTGGCTGTTACATAACTCCAACAAACCCTTAAATTCTGAAGAAGCCAGCTCACCTCTTTTGATGGTTCAAGTGGTGAATCACCTGTTGCTCTCATAGGAACGGCATTGATAAGTTTGGTGCAGGTGGTGCCCCTCCCCTCTCAACTCTTTAACTGCCCACTAAAGTGTCCGAGTAAGCTTCTCAGTATGTCAACCTTGCTAGTGATGCCCACATCTCAAGATTTAATTTTTGAAAGTGGAAACTCTTTTTGAAAGAGATTTGATGGCGTATGCTGACTCTTGGTTCAGTCACAATGGAGCAGAAAGTCTTGTTGGCAGCGGTTTGGATAAATTTGCAGGGATATTGTCGCTGGACCAGTAATCCAGAGACCCAAGGTAATGCTCTGGGGACCCAGCTTTGAATCCCACCACGGCAGATGGTGGAATTTGAATTCAATAAAACATCTGGAATTAAAAATCCAATGATGACCATGAAACCATTGTTGATTGTTGTAAAAACCCATCTGGTTCACTAATGTCCTTTAGGGTAGGAAATCTGTCGCCCTTACCTGCTCTGGCCTACATGTGACTCCAGACCCACCCGCAATGTGGTTGATTCTTAAATGACCTCTGAAATGGCCCAGCAAGCCACTCAGTTGCAACAAACCGCTACAAAGACACAAAAAAGGAATGAAACCAGACGGACCACCCGGCATCGACCTAGGCACCAGAATCAACCGGCAATTGCAGCCCTGTTGACCCTGCAAAGTCCTCCTTACTAACATCTGGGGGCTAGTGACAAAATTGGGAGAGCTGTCTCACAGACTAGTCAAGCAACAGCCTGACATAGTCAAACTCACGTAATCATACCTTACAGATAATGTCCCAGACTCCTCCATCGCCATCCCTGGGTATGTCCTGTCCCACCAGCAGGACAGACCCAGCAGAGGTGGTGGCACAGTGGTATGCAGTCGGGAGCGAGTTGCCCTGGGAGTCCTCAGCATCGACTCCGGACCCCATGAAGTCTCATGACATCAGGTCAAACGTGGGCAAGGAAACCTCCTGTGGATTACCTCCCTCAGCTGATGAATCGGTCTCCTCCATGTTGAACATCACTTGGAGGAAGCATTAAGGGAGGCTAGGGTGCAGAATGTACTCTGGATGGAGGACTTCAATGTCCATCACCAGGAGTGGCTCGGTAGCACCACTGCTGACCGAGCTGGCCAAGTCCTATATGACATGGCTGCTAGACTGGGTCTGCGGCAGGTGGTGAGGGAACGAACAAGAGGGAAAAACATAGGTGACCTCATCCTCACCAACCTGCCTGCAGCAGCTGCATCTGTCCATGACAGTATCGGTAGGAGTGACCACCGCACAGTCATTGTGGAGATGAAGTCTTGCCTTCACATTGAGGATACCCTCCATCGTGTTGTGTGGCACTACCACTGCTGAATGGGATAGATTTCGAACAGACTGGGCATCCATGAAGTGCTGTGGGCCATTAGCAGCAGCAGAATTATACTTGAACACAATCTGTAACCTCATGGCCTGGCACATTCCCCCATTCTCCCATTACCATCAAGGCAGGGGACCAATCCTGGTTCAATGAAGAGTGCAGGACGGCACGCCAGGAACAGCACCCGGCATACCTAAAAATGAGGTGTCAACCTGGTGAAGATAGGTGAACCAGGACTACTTGTGTGCCAAACAGCAAGTGATAGACAGAGCTAAGCGATCCCACAAGCAACGGATCAGATCTAAACTCTGTAGTCCTGCCACATCCAGTCATGAATGCTGGTGGACAATTAAACAACTCGCTGGAGGAGGAGGCTCCACAAATATCCCCGCCCTCAATGATGGAGGAGCCCAGCACAGCAGTGCAAAAGATAAGGCTAAAGTGTTCACAACAATTTTCAGCCAGAAGTGCCAAGTGGATGATCCATCTCGGCCTCCTCCGGAGGTCCCCAGCATCACCGATGCCAGTCTTCAGCCAATTCGATTCATTCCACGTGATATCAAGAAACAGCTGAAGGCGCTGGACAATGCAAAAGCTATTGGCCTTGACAATATTCCGGCAATAGTAGTGAAGACTTGTGCTCCAGAACTTGCCGCGCCCCTAGCCAAGCTGTTCCAGCACAGCTACAACACTGACATCGACCCGGCTATGTGGAAAATTGCCCACGTATGTCCTGTACACACACAAATACAGCAAATCCAACCTGGCCAATTACCGCCCCATCAGTCTATACTCGATCGTTAGTAAAGTAAAGTAATGGAAGGGGTCATCAACAGTACTATCAAGCGGCACTTGCTTAGCAATAACCTGCTCACTGATGCCCAGTTTGGGTTCCGCCAGAGTCATTCAGCTCCTGACCTCATTGCGGCCTTGGTTCAATCATGGACAAAAGAGCTGAACTCCTGAGGTGAGAGTGACTGCCCTTGACATCAAGGCAGCGAGTGTGGCATCGAGGAGCCCTAGCAAAACTGTAATAAATGGGAGTCAGGGAAAACTCTCCGCTGTTTGGAGCCATACCTAGCACAAAGGAAGATGGTTGTGGCTGCTGGAGGTCAGTCATCTCAGCTCCAGGACATCACTGCAGGAGTTCCTCAGCATAGTGTCCTCGGCCCAACCATCTTCAACTGCTTCATCAATGACCTTCCTTCCATCATAAGGTCAGAAGTGGGGATGTTCGCTGATGATTCCACAATGTTCAGCCTCATTCGCGACTCCTCAGGTACTGAAACAGTCCATGTCCAAATACAGGAAGATCTGGACAATATCCAGGCTTGGGCTGACAAGTGGCAAGTAACATTCGCGCCACACAAGTGTCAGGCAATGATCATCAACAAGAGAGAATCCAGCCATCGTCCCTTGATGTTCAATGGCATTACTGTCACTGAATCCCCCACTATCAACATCCTGGGGGTTACCATTGACCAGAAACTGAACTGGACTAGCCATATAAATACTGTGGCTACAACAGCAGGTCATAGGTTAGGAATCGTGTGATGAGTAACCCACCTCCTGATTCCCCAAAGCCTGTCCACCATCTACAAGGCACAAGTCAGGAAGGTTATGGAATACTCCCCACTTGCCTGGATGAGTGCAGCTCCCACAACACTGAAGAAGCTGGACACTGTCCAGGACAAAGCAGTCCGCTTGATTGGCACCACATCCACAAACGTTCACTCCCTCCACCACCGACGCACAGTAGCAGCAGTGTGTACCATCTACAAGATGCACTGCAGGAATTCACCAAGGCTCCTTAGACAGCACCTTCCAAACCCACAACCACTACCACCTAGAAGGACAAGGACAGCAGATAAATGAGAACTCCTCCATCTGGAAGTTTCCCCCCAACTCACTCGCCATCCTGACTTGGAAATATATCGGCTGTTCCTTCACTGTCGCTGGGTCAAAATCCTGGAACTCCCTTCCTAACAGCACTGTGGGTGTACCTACACCACATGGACTACAGCAGTTCAAGAAGGCAGCTCACCACCACCTTCTCAAGGGCAACTAGGGATGGGCAATAAATGCTGGCCCAGCCAGCAAAGCCCATATCCCGTGAATGAATTAAAAAAAAATTCAGATCAGCCTGTTCCTCCCTGAGGCAGTTTGAAAAGGTGTTTTGACTTATAGAAGTTAAAACCAGATATTATTGTTTCCAGTTTCTCAGCTGAACTATTAAATATGCATGTTAAAAGGAGTCAGTGTTAACTGTAGGGTTTATTTTCAGTATATTGGTACAATTACGCTACAGTGAAAATGGCCCTTTGAACCATTGCATTTTTATCTTGTTATAAATACCTAGTTCATGGTTCATAACAATAGGAGAGGGTGGATCCTGTCGGGTGGTTCCCCGAGCAGACTGTCAGTCATTTGGCAGAATGCCTCATCGCCAGAACTTCCCAATAAGCACCAAGATGTAGCTTGGCTGGTGGTGAGAGAGGCCGTCCCCGTCAGACCCTTCCTACATGCCAGGAGTCTCACCTCCGCACATTGCCCTCGAGGTGGCTGTGGTGGGGAAAAGACCGTTGTTCACCTTGTGGAATGTGCCTTTGTAAAGAAGGCCTGGAGCGAGGTGCAGTGATTTCTGTCGAGGTTCATCCCAAGCAGTGCCTGTGACACAGGACTCTCTGTTGTCTACGGGGTGTTCCCAGGGACACACACCGAGACAAACATCAACTGCAGCTGGAGGATCATCAACTCGGTGAAAGACGCTCTTTGGTCTGCCCGAAACTCGTTGGTCTTCCAGCGCAAAGAGTTGTCCCCAACCGAGTGTTGCAGACTGGCACATTCCAAGGTCCAGGACTATGTGCTGAGGGATGCCCTAAAGCTTGGGGCAGCCGCCGCAAAGGCACAATGGGGAAAGGTTCCTGTCTAGGACCTTTCTGCCATAGTGCACCAAGGGGCTGGGAATCCTATAGGCCCCTTGGGCTGTATGACTCTCAATAAATGTACTATAATTATATTGAAGCACCTCAGAGTGCAACATGATGTATGTCGATAACTCCAATCCCATTGCACTGTCTGTAATGGTCATATTGAAACGACTAATATTCATTGATTTATATTGAAGCACTACGTGAACCATGTGTAAGAGTTGAATATGATTGCACTTTTTGTGATGGCCATTTAGAAATGTTTTGTAATGTTCTTTCAGCTATTTAATGAATAAAGTATATTTTTCAAAAAAAAAAATTTCATTCTGGGAAGATTAAAGTTTAACTGTAGAAAATGGGATAAATGCAACTAAAGCAGCTGGAAGACAATTACACTTAAAAGATTGGGGTCATGTTGACTTGAGGGGTTGAAAGCTAGAAAGGTAAGATCATAAAACAGTAGGTGGGCTTACTTAGCTGGAGAATTGGCGATGACGGGTGGAATTTTCCGGTCCTGTCAGTTGCGAGTTTCGTGGCGGGCAGGAATGGAGAATTCGGAGAGAGGCCAAAAATCAGAATTGTGTTGGTGGGAAATTTAATTCAGAATTTTTCCCACACCACTTTTATGGCGGGCTGATGGCGGGTCGGGTTTCCTGCTGATCCATGCCCGGAACGTCATTTGCATGCATTACCACACCATGAATACTTATTAAAAACACAACTCGCCAGAATCGTGCCCCCCCCCCCTCCCCCACCTCCCAATTATGTACCACACCAGTGGGAAATTAGACCAGTCCCAATCACAATCGGACATAAGTGATGTGCAGCTGTCTGCCCTCACTGCGCTCGTGACTTTGAGGGTGAGTGCAACGTTCAAAGCCTACCTGCAATAGCACTGCTCCAGTTTCTCAGCAATGCCAGCGTGACAGCACACTGGTGGGGTTTAGAGTTGGTCTGCTCACAGTGGCCGTCTCCATATTCTGGGAGGACTGAGGGTCTTGGGCGGGGCTGCACTCTGAAACAGAAACCAGCTTTGCGAGCAGTGCAGGGGGGAAGAATGACAGAGACATGGGGTATGGTGGGGTTGCGGGGGGGATGGGGAAGGATGGCAGGCAGAGGGAAGACTGAGGGTGGGGAAGCTGAAGCCTGACATGGAAGATTAGAATGCAGACACAGAAGGGGGTGGATGGGAATTGAACTGTATGAATGGGAGGGGATGCACACAAACTCCAGAATACGAGAGGAGGGGGATGTGGGGATTGTTAGTATTGCACTAGTGGGATGGGCTGCACAGAGACTCATTGGGGTGTTGGGGAAAGGCAGACTGTGTTGTGATCAGTCATGAAGGAGTAGGAGAGCTCATAGTCCCTGGTCTGGGGCCAAGAGGTCAGCGTGAGAGATTAAAGGCAGTCTTGGGGCTTTGGGGACCTCATAGGGTGAGAATTAAAGGCAGTCCTGGGGCTTTGCAGGCCATGCTAGAGAGCTATGCATGGTCTACATGTTGTAGTCTCACTCCAGGGAGGAGCAATGCCTGTGTGTAGGGCATGTTCATTGTCTTACAGTTGGTGGCGTTGGGCTTGTGTGGCTTGGTACTGGGCTGCAGATGGGATGGTCATTGTTTGGGGTGGGGGGGGCACCTGCAGCCTTTAAATGGGGAAAACAGAAGGGAGAACATCAGGAGGAGGGCTGGAATGTTTACCACAATTCCAGTTGTATCCAGGGCTAGTGGGGAAGGCTGGAGAATAACTGGGGGGGGGGGAGGTCTACCTGCACATTGTGAGGTTCCAGGAATATTGGAGGAACCAGTGCATTGACAGAGTGAGGGTTGATGCTGTTCTCAAAGTAAAAATGCAACACCACCACCTTGAAACCCCAAAGTTCTTGCGCAGTTTAAATTGAAACTGGAAAAGAATCTGCACGGGAGGGGTCTGAGGCAGTGTGGGAGGAGCCCACAGCTGGACTAAGGGGACCTTTTAAGGGGTACCCTCAAACTGCTTAGAGTCACAACATGGAAATAAAATCAGAGCAGAGAAAAGAGCAAGACTTCCTTGAGAAGGTGCAATTGGAGCCACTGCCTTTTGGTGCGCTTTAGCAAGAGACTGCAAGAGTCATTGGCTTCACAGTTGCTCCATTTGAACATTAACAGAGAGTTATGTGAGAATGGGAAGTGCAGGCATCCGTTAAGGAAACACAGCTGCTGCATATCTGCCAGATCATCAGTGAAGGCCTCTAATGTGCTTTCTGCAGTTGGCATGGATAATGGGCCAAAGGGCATCCTGCCATTGGTGAAGTGCAAGTTGGGCTTAATTAGCATACCAGATCATAGAATGTAGGAGTGCATTTGATAAGGTGGTACATTTCATGAATGTGTCAAAACCTTTTCCAAGCTTTGTGGGATAAAGATATCAAGTATCAGGGCTGCCATCTTGGTCACCGAGATCTGAGAGTTACGCCTCAGCTACAAGGCTGTATCAATGAAAAGCTAGTAGCGTAGATGCAACCCTAGGGCATGACAGTGGTTTTCTGTTTGTGAGTGGGAGGCCTACTATATTTGCCCAGTATTATTTAATCTGTTGCATCTATTAGTCCACAGGGAGGAGGAGGATTGAATAATGAAGCCTGCACTCAATGCTGCTGCCTTAATGGCAGTGATCCGATTGAGGAAAAGGGCCTGGCGCCACCTAGGGCAGCTTTGAAAGGAGGCCCAGCCTGAGATCCATGCTGCAGGGGAGTCACAGTAGGACCCAGATGATGAGAATGTTAGACTCATCCAACTTAAGCGACTTGCACGACCAACTGTCTACCGAAGAAGACTTTCCTATCTGGAGATGAGCGAAAGACGATGCCGTGCATGTCTGCGCTTGTCAAGAGATGAGGTGGATCATATCTACCGCATTCTGCAGGGGGATCTAATGCCCCATGGACTGGGAGGACATCAACGCTGTGCTCAATTTTTTTTGCCTGTGGATCATTCCAGGGATCTACAGGGAACCTATGCAGCATCTCACAGTCCTCAACACACAAATGTATGAAAGATGTTGCAGGTGCCCTCTACAATAAGGCTCATCCTTATCTGGATTTCACACTCGATGAAGCTAGCCAGGCTGCTAGGTTTCTGGGGTTTGCAGCTAACTCAGGCTTCCCTAAAGTACAGGGCACATTCCATTGCACACATGTGGCTTTGAGAGCTCCATGGCAGCAGCGCCTGATGTTCATTAACGTTCGGCTGTACGATCATCAGAAGAACATCATGCATGTATCCTGGGAGTTTCCATTACTCATACATCCTGAGCCACTCCCAGGTGCCTCACATATTCTAAGGCCCTCAACGATTACAGGGCTGGCTGCTTGGGGATGAGCAATACCAGCTCAAACGATGGGTGTTGTCCTTACAGTGCCTCGGAGGAGAGATACAACGTGGCAGATAAGTTCCATCATGAAGCAGGCCATTGTCATCCTGAAGATGCACTTCCAATGTTTGGACCACTCAGGTAGGGCTCTGCAGTACTCTCTACAGAGGGTGTCCCACATAGTCATGGCCTGTTGTATCCTTCACAGCCTGGCGCTTCAAAGGGGGGATCCCTTGCCAGAGGGACACATGGGGGAGGCTGAGAGCTCCTTGGATGAAGAAGAGCTGCAGGGGCAGTAACCTGAAGGAGATGAGGGTCAGCTTCCACGTGAGGGTGCCATTGAAGAAGCACAACATGGAAGACGTGCCTGTGCTCACTGATAGCCACAAGATTCCAGGATGAGTAAAGTGCAGACAACGGGACACACCCACATTCCTTCTGTCCCTTAGTGCCATGTCAGTGCACTGAAAGGCCTTTACAACCAGTAACATCGAGAGAAAGTTCAGCATTCGGGCTTGGACCTTCAACACTCATGATTTACCAGGCCCTAATCTTTGCAAAGATCAGCAGCGAATCCTGTATCCTTGTGCTCTGGGAAGTGAAAGTCAGCACAACACAAATGCTGTGTCAAAGGATTTGTTGCAGTTGTCGCCACCTTAATGGGAAACTTTTAACGGACACTGAGATGCACGCATGGTTGGAGAGGCCATCGAGGCTGCAGGTCCTATGCTTTGGCACTACCAGTGAAGACAGCCATCTCTTCTTGAGAAACAATTACAGCTAATCCTCCAAGGCCATTGAGCACACCTAACTCCATGTTGCCTTGCAAGGAGTAGAGGTTACTGATGCATTTTGAAAACACTTTCGGTAAAGAGTTTGATACATCTTCCTGACATAACACAAGGGTCCAGTAACTATCATGACTCCACTACATATCACGTGAATGTGAGACTCAAAGGGGGCTCCCACTGTGTGGGAGCATAGCTTACCTCTTGCAATAAGAGGACACATAGATGCATATATTTCAAATGACAAGACTATTCTCATGAGCACATATTTACAAAGGTGATATATACAGTGATTGAACACTTGTGACCCAGAAGTGATGTCAAAGTTTCTTACTTTTTCTAACCCTATCTCTGACTTGGTGCATCCCTGGCAACCGCAGCAGAGGTGGAGGAAGCTTGCTGACTGCTATGCGCTTTTGTCTTTGATGACTTTGGCAGGTGTCCTCAAGGGGGCTGAGACCTGGAGGGCCTGCTCTGGGTGTCCTGTGTGGGGCAGGTGCACCTTCCTCTGCTTGGGCAGGTGCAACCTCCTCTGCTTGTACAGGTGATGGGGTTGGGATTGGCTGGACACTCTTGGAGTCACCTGTGTGGATGGCCCCGTGGTCTCCAGCTGCTGGTGGTCCTCCCTGTGTGTGACTCAGAGTAGAAGGTGCTCCTGGAGGGAGGTCAAGGTGCCCCCCGTCCCCCCCCAAATCACTGATGGATCTCACCAATGGATCTCATCAACGCCTATGGCAATGGAGTGCAGATCCGAGCACTAATCCGGCAGGATCTGCTTTCCAAGATGGCTGCCACCCTTTCCATGAAGACCTCGAGGCGCTCGCATGTCAGAGCCACAAAATCATACAGAACGCAGACGGACTCCTCCATCCTTCGCTGAAGTCTGCTGACTGCCTCTCGCAACGCCACTTGATTTTCTGCTGCCTGTCATTTCATCTCCATGTTAGAGACAGCTTCTTGCAGAGACTCATCATCTGACAAGGGCTCAGCAGGTGCCTGATCTCCAGCAGCCCTCCGAGGGCCAGAGTCCTG
This sequence comes from Cetorhinus maximus, assembly GCF_964194155.1. Lineage (NCBI taxonomy): Eukaryota > Metazoa > Chordata > Chondrichthyes > Lamniformes > Cetorhinidae > Cetorhinus > Cetorhinus maximus. The sequence goes on from NC_135885.1 coordinate 7,873,109, forward strand.
GGCTGTCATTGCCCCTGATTTCTGTGGAGACGTGTCAATGGGTGTTCCCAGAATGTGACCTTGAGCCTAATCTAGGTCCATGAACCACTGGGTTGTGTGTCTCTGCGCTGGTGCAGGTGAATGCAATGATGGGTCTTCATCTGATGCATCTTCCTCTGAGGTAGCCTGGGGGCTGGAGCTGGGGCTTATGGTAGCTCTGGTGGTCTGTCTGGGCATGCTGGTGCCTGTAAGAGAGAGAAGATGGATTTAGGTCATAAGCAACATTGCATGTCGCTCACTATGATTATCAGAAACATAATTTTTAAAAAAAAATTAGAGGTCGCCCCTTTAGGACAGAGATGAGAATTTTTTTCTGAGGGTTGTGCAACTTTGGAATTCTGTGCCTCAGGTTGTGGTGGAGGTGGGGTCATTGAATATTTTTAAGGCAGAGGTAGATAGATCCTTGTTAGGCAAGGGAATCAAAGGTTATCGGGTAGATGGGAATGTGGAAATTGAAATACGAGAAGATCAGCCATGATCTTATTGAATGCGGAGCAGGTTCAAGGGGCCGAATGGTCTACTCCTGTTCCTATTTCCTATGTTTTTATGATTATCAGGATGTGATCACCTCATTGGAGGGCTCGCCTATACTGGCTTGCTGGGAGAGGCCGATCGCTCCTTCCTTACAGGAGTGACCTTTCGTCTTCACCTGCCAGCCTGGTGGCATCCTCCTCAAAGTGGGACAGCTCCTGGACATCTGTTCCCCCCCCGTCTGGGATATCACTCTCCAGTTGTGGGTGAGCTTGGCCTGCATGAAGATAAATGGAATGGAACGTGATGAGAAGAGATGGAGGAGAGGTTGCAGAAGCATGCTTGCCTGTTGCGTGTGCTGAGCCCTCCCCAGTAAGGGCTGAGGATTGAGTTTGTGCAGCATGATGGATGAGATACTGGTGATGTTAAAATGTCCGTGAGACAATTAGTGCTGATGTCTCCACCGCTAATATTGTGTGAGATACCTGAGCAATGTAACCCTGTTGTGCATAGTGCATAATGCCATTGTGAGAGCATGAGATTGGAATGAGCTGAAGGCTGACTTATCTTGGTGGAGCGGATGAGATCATTCATCCTGTTCCTGTACTGGATGGCGTTTCTCGGGCAGGTGCCCGATGAGTTGATCTCTCTCTTGCAACTGGCTCCCAGTCCGGCAAGGTGAGGCTGGTAGGTCTCCTGGAGCCATCCCTCGTGTAGAGAACATCCCGGTGCTGGCGGACTCCATCGATGAACATAAGAACTAGGAGCAGGCAATTCAGCCCTTCGAGCCTGCCCTGCCATTCGTTACGATCATGGCTGATCTCATTTTGGCCTCAACTCCAATTTCTCGCCCTCTCCCCATAACCTTTCAACCCATTATTAATTAAAAATCTGTCTATCTCCTCAAATTTATTCAGCGTCCTGGCATCCACTGCGCTCTGAGGTAGTGAATTCCACAGATTCACGTCCCTTTGAGAAAAGTAATTCCTCCTCATCTCTGATTTAAATCTACCACCCCTTAGCCTAAAACTATGGCCTCTCGTTCTAGAATGCCCCACAAGGGGAAACATCCGCTCCACGTCTACTTTGTCTATCCCCTTTAGCATCTTATATACCTCAATTAGATCTCCTCTCATCCTTCTAAACTCGAGCGAGTATAGGCTTAAACTGCTCAATCTCTCCTCATAAGACAAGCCCCACATCTCTGGAATCAATCTAGTGATCCTCCTCTGAAACGCCTCCAGCGCAACTACATCCTTCCTCGAGTAAGGGGACCAAAACTGTACTCCACAGTACTCCAGATGCGCTCTCACCAATGCCTTGTACAGTTGTAACAACACTTCTCTATTTTTATACTCTATTCCTTTAGCAATAAATGCCAAAATTCCATTTGCCTTCCTTATTACCTGCTGTACCTGCATACTAGCTTTCAGCGATTCATGCACGAGGACACCCAGATCCCTCTGCACTGAAGCATTCTGAAGTTTCTCTCCGTTTAAATAATAAGTTGCCTTTTTAATCTTCCGACCAAAATGGATAACCTCACAATCTGCCAAATTTTGGCCCATTCACCTAACCTGTTCACATTCATTTGTAAATTTCTTGTTTCTTCACTGCAACTTACTTTCACACCTATTTTGGTGTCATCTGCAAATTTAGCTACAGTACCTTCTACCCCTGAATCCAAGTCATTAATATAGATTGTAAATAGTTGGGGCCCAAGGACCGAACCCTGTGGCACCCCACTAGTTACACCTTGCCATCCAGAAAAAGACCCATTTATCCCAACTCTCTGCTTTCTGTTGGTTAGCCAATCCTCTATCCAAGCTAATATATTACCCTTAACTCCATGTAATCTTATCTTGTGCATTAACCTTTTGTGCGACACCTTATCAAAGGCCTTCTGGAAGTCCAGATATACTACATCTACAGGATCCCCATTATCCACTTTGCTTGTCACATCTTTTCAAAGAACTCTAGCAAATTAGTCAAACAAGATTTACTCTTCATAAAACCATGCTGACTCTGATGGATTGCATTTTGACTTTCTAAATGTCCCATTACTACTTCCTTAATAATGAATTTCAACAATTTCCCAATGACACACGTTAAACTAACTGGTCTATAGTTTCCTACCTTCTGCCCCCCGCCTTTTGAATAAGGGCACTATATTAGCATTTTTCCAATCCACTGGAACCTTTCCAGAATCCAGAGAATTTTGGAATATTATAGCCAATGCATCCACTATTTCCGCTGCCACTTCCTTTAAGACCCTGGGATGTAGGCCATCAGGTCCTGGGAACTTGTCATCCTTTAATCCCAGTAGTTTTCTCAGTACTTTTTCTCTAGTGTTGGTGATTGTTCTAAGTTCCTCCTCTATATCTTCTGCACTGCCTGTTACTATTGGGGTGGTACTAGTGTCCTCCACTGTGAAAACTGAGGCAAAATATTGATTAAGCGTCTCTGCCATTTCTACGTTCCCCACTATTAACTCCCCAGTCTCGTCTTCCAAGGGAACAACATTCACTTTAGCTACTCTCTGTCCTTTTATATACTTGTAGAAGCTTTTGCTATCAGTTTTTATATTATGCGCTAATTTTCTTTCATAATTTACCTTTGCTCGCTTTATTATTTTTTTAGTAACCCTTTGTTGATCTTTAAAAGTTTCCCAATCTTCCAGCCTGCCACTGACCGTTGCAATTTGGTATGCCTTAGTTTTTGCCTTTAAGTTATCTTTAACTTCCTTGCTTAGCCATGGATGCTTTTTCCCCCTTTTACCATCTTTCATCCTCATTGGAATATATTTTACTTGGGAGGAAATGAATATCTCCTTAAATATCTGCCACTATTCATCAACTGTCCTACCTTGTAGTCTTCCTGCCCAGTCCACTCGGGCTAAATCTGCCCTCATATCTATGTAGTTACCTTTGTTTAACTCCAGAACATTAGTGTGGGACTCCAAGTTTCTTGCTCTCAAACTGAACTTGAAATTCTTTCATGCTATGATCACTCTTCCCTCGAGGATCCTTTTCTAAAATCATTAATTAATCCCATCTCATTACACACAACCAAATCCAGAATAGCCGGCTCCCTGGTTGGTTCCATAACATATTTCTCCAAGAAACAATCTCTAATACACACTTATGAACTCTCCCTCAAGGCTACCCTTGACGATTTGATTAGTCCAGTCTATATGCATATTAAAATCACCCATGATTATTGCCGTGATAGATGAGGGCCTCAAGGAAATCATTGCTGAACCTGGGAGCAGCTTTTTACTTTGGAGCCATTTCAAGAAGTTTCCCGCACACAGCTGGGCTGCTGAGAGGAATTTGTGTGATTGGGTGGCATTTAAATATGGCACCCAGACCTTCAACCCCATTAGGTAACAATGGAGCGGATGAATCACTGCTTGCCCTGCCATGTGATTCGGAGAGCTATTTGCCGTTGCATAATTAATGAGCTCCCGACTGTGAAATCTGGAACGTTTTCCCACCATGCCATCCAGTGGAAAATGTACTGCGAAACCCGCCTGCCACTGCACTTAGTCTCAGGAAGGGAAAATTCTGCCCAAGGTGTCTACATTGCTTGCAGAGGAATGCAGCCAGAGAGTAGTTTGTTTTGGGAGATAAAGCTACAATTAATTTAAAAGCATTCGGTGAGCCTTGGAAGGCTATGTCGCTGGGTGTAGCTTAAGAAATTCTAGGGTTTTAATTTATCTGTCTGTTGGGGGAGTTCTGGAGAAGGGGAAAAGGCCATACCCAAAAGGAGGCGCTGTCGGCAGGCTCCAGTTAGCAAGAGTATTGCCATTAGCTGGCTCTGTTCAGTTAGGGCTCAGGAGATGTCCTGGGGAGCTGAGAGGGTGACAGAAGGTCACTGGCTCCATGGTGGAAAGAGTTTGAGCTCAGAAGAAGCCCTGGAAGTCATTTATAGGTTTATAGCTTGGTGAAATCCAGGGGCAGTGCCAGCCTAGTGAAGCTAGCTGGCTGTTAAAGGGCTAAAATTGCACCAGGAAATAAAGGCTGGAATATGGACTTGGAAATCCAGGGGGTTGGGATCTCGGGAGACGAGATTGAAACCGGGGAGGTGTGCAGTCATTGAGGCACTCTGACTTGGAGCAGCTTTGAGGGGATTCTGAGGTTTGATCCTTGAAAGTGAAAGGTTTGGAGTCCCTAGTGAGGGAGTTTTAATGAGATTAGTTGACTGTGTTTGCTGACGTCTGGGTGGGTTGCTGAGAAATCCGTGGGATCTGTCTTGGTTGCATCTCCCATTTATTGTGCAGTGTGGTGTGTTTGATTGCAGTTTGCCTGTTAATTCATATGTATCTCATATTAACCCTTAGCATCTAAGATAGGTATTGTAAATTGTTTTATATTTTTGACCCTGTTTACTAAAGTTTATTTTATCTTTTTGACCTTGTATAGTAAAGTTTATTTTTGTTTGTTCAAAACCCGTAGAATCTTGTGGCTTTATTCTCATAGCAAGTGTCTTGAATCTCAAATTTTGTCTACTTTAAGCAAAATGTTATTGGTCCCTAACCGGATTTTATCAAAAACTTCGGGGTCTGGTCTACAATCAAAACAGATGCGGTACTTTATAGTCATTGCTTCCAATTTGTCACGGTGCTAGTAACATGTGTAAATACAAGTACTCTACCTTGCTGTTAAGTAGGTCAAAATGGATAACCCAAGTTTGGAAGGTCAAAGCATATAGTTGTACTGAAACAGAAAGTGAACGATTGGTGAGAAAAGAGGATTCTCCTTGAGCCTCGAGCAGTGAGAAGCAATTGCAGCTTAGGAGGAAAAAGTGACAAAAGAAAGAGCTTCCATTTATACTGCATTTTTCACCACCTCAGGACATCCTGAAGTGCTTCACAGTCTTTTGAAGTGTAATCACTGGTGTAATGTAGGAAACATGGAGCAGCTCCTGCTTCTCTGTTCTTTTTGCCATCGCGCCATGGGATCTTTTCTGTCCAAGTAAAAGGGAAGGCTGAACCTCGGCTCAACATCTCATCTGAAAGGTGGCATTCCAACATGCAGCATTTCCTCAGTGCTGGACTGGAAGTGTCAGCCCAATTTTGTGCTCGAGTTTCTGGAGTGGGCTTTAACCCACGGCCATCTGACTGGGCAGAATGCTACCGTCTAAGCCACGGTTGACACTTGAGAGGAGAAATGAGCATGTTGTTGAAGTAAAATTGGGAAAGAGATGGGGAAAGTTCTGCTATTGTGACAAGAGAATTGGTTTTAGCAATGTCAATGACTTGTGTGTTAATCTCCTGCCAAGCTGCAGAAATGTCAAAAACAAAGATGTTTAGAGTACTGGAGATTGGAGATTTGTTTCATCCTGATCCTTCTACCAATAAGCTTATTGTAACTTGCCCCACCTCACACCCCTGCCTCCTCCAGATATGGGAATGGCGTTGAAGTCTTGGTTGAACTTGGCATCTTTATAAAGAGTTAAATGTTGAAGGGGTTGAGGGAAGTGTTTGGCTGGAAAGAGGAAACAAAATGTTTCATTAGTACTAGAAATGCTACAACTAAGATGTGTTTGAAGTGGAACAACAGTTCAGCTAAATTAGTAGGTACTTGTTATAAGGAGGAATCTGCCCATATAGATTTTGCAGCACAGAATCAGGTTTTTTGGCCCAACAGGTGCATGCTGGAGTTTAGATTGCACCCGAGCCTTCTCCAATGCTGCTTCATCTCATCCTACCTCTATATCCCTCTATTCCCTCCTCCCTTGTGTTTATCTAGCTTCCCCTTAAATGTATTTTATGTTGTGCGCCTCAACCACTCCATGTAGTAGTAAGTTCCATATTCTTGCCACGCTTTGGGTAAAATAAGTTTCTCCTAAATTCCCTATTTGGGTTTATTAGTGACTATCTTATTTATGGCTTCTAGTTTTGGACTCTCCCACGTTGGTACAGTCTGCATGGCTGAATGGCTGCACAGCACAGCAGGTGCTGTATGATGCGCTGTGTCTGTGATTCTCTCTGATTATCCCATCAAACCCTTTCATAATTTTAAAAACCTTTATCAGGTCACCTCTCTGTCTTCTCTCTTCCAGGGTCAATTGCCCCGCTACATCAAATTATGTCCTTATAGTTAATGTAGGTAGCTATTAACGTTGATTCCAAAGTATCAACCATTTATATTCGTGTTGCCACTGCAAGTGGAATTTGAAGTTACTGCTGGGGAAGGTCTGCAGGAAATATCTGCACTTTTGAAATTTAATCTGGCAAACAGTGAATCTTTTCTCAAAACTTGAAGCAGTGGTGGGCATATACTTTATTGTGGAAAGTATTGAATTTTTCATGTTGCAGCTAAGGCTATTGATTGTTTTGTGTTTTATGTGGGTGTCGGATTTTCTAGCCAACTGTTCCCTGCAGAACAATAGTGCCATTTAACAAATTTTCAAAGTAATGCAATTGGAAAAAGCATGCCTCTGGATCCTCGTGACCACCTCTGACAGAGTAGTATTGAATCAGGCCCTGTCTGATCTTTACCCCTGTATGCAGAATTAGCTGATCTCAGCTAGCGTACCAAGTGGGGCACTGCAGTTGGTCCAAATGGACAAGGAGGGAGAAAAATTCTCATTCCTGATTGCTACCCATTGACTCCTACTGCAGTGGGCACATGTGGGGATGTTGGTTGGAACCATACCCCAGGGAGACTCTGCACTTTGGGGAGGGGAGAGATAGAGCAAGCCACAGAACATAGCTGTGCATTCATTCTCAGCACCAGTTAGCCCTAGCTGGAACCATAATTTTTACCTAGGAACTGCTGCTGATCTTTGTGGCATAATTATTATGTAGCTAAAAGTACTGTGCATGGTTTTGATTTCTGTATCTAAGGAAGGATATATTTGTGTTGGAGGTAGTACAGTGAAGGTTTACGAGATTAGTTTGTGGGACGAGAGGCTTGAACAATGATAAGAGGCTGAGTAAATTGGGCATATACTCTCAGGAGTGCAGAAGAACGATAGGTGATCTCATTGAAACATATAAGCTCCTGAAGGAACTTGACAGGGTAGACAGTGAGAGGTTATTTTAGCTGGCTGAGGGATCGAGAACACGGGCACAGCCTCAGGGTAAGGGATCGTCCTTTAGGACTATGATGAGGAGAAAATTCTTCACTCAGAGTTGTGAATCTTTGAAACTGTCTACCCCAGAGGATTGTGTTTGCTCAGTTGTTGATTACGTTCAAGGTTGAAAGAGTCAGATTTTTTGTGTCTCGGGGAATCAAACGATATGGAACAGGGTGGGAAAGTGGAGTTGATGTAGAAGATTAGCCATGGTCGTATTGAATGGCTGAGCAGGCTCAAGGGACTGAATGGTCTACTCCTCCTATTTCTTATGTATATTAGTGCTTAGAAATTGCCACACAGAAATAAATACAACCTGAAAATCACATTAAGCTCAGTAAATGTTAACAAAGGAACGAGGGCATAGATATTTGCTGTAATGGTGAAGTACTGTAACTTAAATCTGCACATTCCGTCAATCATTGTGAAGCCCTTTGGAGAATTCCTGAAGTTTGTAAGAAAGCTGTATATAAAAAAAAGGAGTCTACCTATTGACACTACTATGCCTGTCAATTAGTTGGAGATAGGGCAGGACTTGGAGCAGAGAAAGTTTGTTTATTTATTTAGCAAAGCAAACAAATTTTACTCAGAGGCTCTTTTTTATAGATAAACTCTATGTTCTGCAGCAGAAAGAACCCATGACTGCAACTGCAGCAACTTTTCCCCATAGAAGCAGGGTGATTTCTCCAGCAAAATACAGCGAATGGGAGGATAGTTATGTAATGCAAATGATGTACATCAAATCAATCCCAGTCACTTACAGCAGTCTCAAGGCCTCATTGACTGGGGAAATTAGCCAATCCCTACTCTTTCTGAGAATGGTGGTGTCAATATATGCAGCCATATAAATGCAAGTCTCTTCTCTGTATTAGAAATTTCTGAATGGAGCTGTGAGTATTGAGATTTTTTTTTTAGGTGTTGAGAAAGAATCTGACTGCATCTACATCTACAGTTTTAATTGTTGGCCCCTCATTTGATCCATTTTGTGTAATTCCTTCACTTGGTCACTTTTTTGTCTATTTTAATTTGATGATAATGGTTTTCTGATACTTATCAAACTACTTTTTCAGCCATTGTAGGTTCCTCATATACTTTGAATAGGTCATGATTTAATGCTGACCTTCATAGGACAATCCCCTCAACTCAGGAACAATTTAAGTGAGCCTTTGTTATGCTCTCTCTTCTACAAGTATGTTCTCCTTTGAGTGAGGAGACTAAAACTGAACGCAGTACACTGGGGTTGGCCTCAGCAATGCCCAGTGACCAAAGGGGAATGAATCCGAAAATGCTGGAAACACTCAGCATCAGGTTGAGCAGCATGTGTGGTGAGAAATGACAATTAACTTTTTAGGTTAATTACCTTTCCGAAGCTAAAAGGCCACTGAGCAGGAACGTCAATTGTTTGGCTCTCCACAGATGTTGCTGGAACTGCTGTTCCAGAATTTATTTTAAATTGCCAGCATCTTAAGTGTTTTGCTTTTGTACCAAGTTAGAACTGCTTTGCCATAAATTTCATTGGCATTATTAACTAGGCTCGTTGGTATAAGAACTATAAATGCCAGACTAACAGTCAGGTCTGGCAGATCTTATACCAGAACTCACCAAAAAAATTAAGTTTCAATCAATCATTAAAATGACATGTTTTCAATGCGTATTCCGAAGTAACAGACATATAACGATTTAGGGATATTAGAAATTTAGCACAGAAAATTAAAACTAAATAAATCTTTCTTTTAAATCTGAGATAAAGAAATCCAGTAATTTCATGGAGTTTATTTGCAGGTGTCTCAATTGAAATAACTGTCTCTTCACATTTTTTAATATGCTTATTTTTTTAACATTTCCTTGCAATTTGTTGGAGTTCTATAACTTCAAGAAATAAGTTATGGGAAAGAAAAAGTATTGGAAACAACTTGCTGTTGTCCTTACACGAGGAAGTGTTTCCAGACACTCCCTATTTATTAGAATGTATACATCCTAATAATTGCTATGTAACCCGGACTATGCAAGTTGAGTTTTGGCTGCTTCTCCGACCTGAATCCGTCACTTCTATTTCCACTTTTTTTTTCTCTTCTTGCAGTACTAAAATGGCTCTTCTGAAACTCACAACTGACATCTTGACACAAACTTAAATGATCTCTCCTCAGCCCCATCGACTTGTCGTGGAACTGTTGTCACGATTGACCATGCCACCCCCTCCAATGTCTTCACTGTGTTAGGAACAATGTATAATTTTTGAGTTGAATATATATATATATTTGTGTGTAAAATAAGGTAAAAAGGGCTCCAGTTTCATTTTGGTTTTGTTTGTACACTTTGGTGCTGAGAAGTCTGAATAGATTCCTGACTGAAAGGTCAGGTCTTTTGGGTTTGTTTGTATATAAACATTTTAATGAGGGTTTATAACCCCTGAAGGTAAAGAGATGGGTTAAAAGTTTTGTCATTGTGGGGAGGAAAACACAAAGTAGACAAAAATTTACTGTTGCTTAGCAACAGTGGCCCAGGGAAACAGACACAGAGAAAAGATAGAGGAGAGAGTTCAGTGTGTGCCAGAGAGTGAAGATAGGGATTTTCAGCCTTCTGAGAAGAAAATATTACAAGGCTATTGGGACAGTCACTCCTGGTTGGCCTCTCACGTTCTTCCCTCTGTAAACTTGAGGTCACCCAAAACTCTGCATGTGTCCTAACTCATACCAAATCCAGTTTGCCCATCACCTTTGTGCTCACTGACCTACAGTGGCTCTTGATTTTCGTTGTTTGTAAATCCCTCCATGACATCACTCCCCAGCTCTGTTATCTTCTCCATCCCTGCAATCCTTCGAGATAATCTGCGCTCCTCCAAGTCTGATCTCTTGAATATCTCTGAATTTACTTGCTTCATCGTTAGCAGCTGTCAATACCCTAAACTCTGGAATTCCCTCCCTAAACCTCTCCACCCCTCTACCTCTGTTTCCTCCTTTTAAACTTTCCTTCTTAAAACTTGCATTTTTGACCAACGCACTGTCTTTACAATGTGCCTTGGCTGCAACTTATGAAAAACACCCCATAGTGCGATGTGATGTTTCTATTTTCTAATTTCCAAATCTCTAAAGCATTGTTCCCATATTGGTTCATTTTTATCCATACCCATGACATGCTAGAGGGCCCTTGAAGCTGGCAAAGGAAGGAAACCTTAGTCCCCTCAGTGTGGGCTGGGTTTAGCAGGTCTATGAAGAGAAAGAAGCAGTGATTATTCACGGCAGCACACAGTTCACGAAAACTGGTGTATGATAAAGGAGGCTGTGTATAAAGTGCTGTGCCATAGTTGAGCTGTGTCCAACATATTGGAGGTTTTTGAGAGTTGGCACATTTGTGCAGTGTAACCAGGATAGCAGAGTTTTTCAGACTGCTTGTGGCTCCAATGCATTTACATTTTGTATACCTTGGACTGATCCTGAGCTGTCAGTTGAATGTATTCTGCCTGTATTTCCTTTTCATTACCAGGACCACCACAATAGGGAATTGATTCTTTGTTTTGAGGCAGACTGAAAATTAACAGTGAATATTCTGTGCTTCTCTCCTTTCTACTCAAGTGTGTGTGGAATGTTAAAGTAACTCCTTTGGAGTCTTGGATTGCTTCTGTTAGTCGTGGAATTGCTGCAGAGTGATTCTAGCACCAACCATTTTTCTTCTAAAAAAGAAAGTTAAAAATAATAATTTTCACATCTCGCCTCAGCTTTGGATTAAGAGGAAGTGATGGAATCCCTGGTTCCAAAGCTTGGATTTTTTTTTGAGGCAAATCTGTTTGAAAAGGGAAACGGACCTTTCCAGGTTCTAAGTAAACTAAGGCTCAGATTGGGAAACCAAAACTTCTGGGGTGTAAAAGGACACAGAGCCATCAGATCTCAGGTGATGATTCCAGTGACGCAGTACAGGCAGGCTGAAGAAGACAGAGGCTAGACCCAGAAGCGGAGAGTAGGCAGACATACTGTTGCTGCAGCTGTTTCTGTTACTTTAAGGTAACATCACAGGACTAGTAATCCAGAGACCCAGGGTAATGCTCTGGGGACCCAGGTTCAAATCCGACCACAACTGATGGTGAAATTTGAATTCAATAAAAACCTGGAATTAAAAGTCTAATGATGACCATGAAACCATTGTTGATTGTCGTAAAAACCCATCTGGTTCGCTGATGTCCTTTAAGGAAAAGAAATCTGCCATTCTCACCTGGTCTGGCCGACATGCGACTCCAGATCCACAGCAATGTGGTTGACTCTTAAATACCCTCTGAAATGGCCTAGCAAGCCACTCAGTTGTATCAAACCGCTGAAAAGTCTGAGGACTGAAACCGGACGGACCACCTGGCATCGAGCTAGGCACAGGAAACGACAATGGCAAACCCAGCCCTGTCAACCCTGCAAAGTCCTCCTTACTAACATCTGGGGGCTTGTGCCAAAATTGGAAGAGCTGTCTCACAGGTTAATCAAGCAACAGCCTGACATAGTTATACTCGTGGAATCATGCCTTACAGACACCACCCCTGGGTATATCCTGTCCCACCGGCAGGACAGACTCAGCAGAGGTGTCGGCACAATGGTATCTATCCTGACTCTAGTCAGGAGGGAGTTGCCCTGGGAGTCCTCAGCATAGGCTCTGGACCTCATGAAGTCTCATGGCATCAGGTCAAACATGGGAAAGGAAACCTCCTGCTGATTACCACATATCCCCCCCCACTCAGCTGATGAATCTGTGCTCCTCCATGTTCAACACGACTTGGAGGAAGCACTGAGGGTGGAAAGGGCGCAGAATGTACTGAGTGGGGAACTTCAATGTCCATTACCAAAAGTGGCTCGGTAGCACATCTGCTGACGGAGCTGGTCAAGTCCTAAAGGACGTAGCTGCCAGCACGTCAATGCAAAAGATAAGGCTGAAGCACTTGCTACAATCTTCAGCCAGAAGTGCTGATGGATGATCCATCTCAGCCTCCACCGGAGGTCCCCAGCATCACTGATGTTAGTCCTCAGCCAATTCGATTCACTCCACATGATATCAAGAAACAGCTGAAGGCACTGAATACTGCAAGGGCTATGGGCCCTGATAATATTCCGGCAAAGGTACTGAAGATTTGTGCTCCAGAACTTGCCGTGACACTAGCAAAGCTGTTCCAGTACAGCTACAACACTGGTAATGTGGAACACCACCCAGACATGCAAAAAGCAGGACAAGCAGCGCCACATCAGTCCACTCTTGATCATCAGTAAAGTGATGGAAGGGGTCATCAACAGTGCTATCAAGCGGCACTTGCTTAAAAATAACCTACTCACTGACACTCAGTTTGGGTTCCGCCAGGGCCGCTCAGCTCTTGATCTCGTTACAGCCTCGGTTCAAACATGGACAAAAGAGCTGAACTCCCAAGGTGAGGCAAGAGTGATTGCCCTTGACATCAAGGCCGCATCTGACCGAGTGTGGCATCAAGGAGCCCTAGCAAAACTGGAGTCAATGGGAATCGGGGAAAACTCCGCTGGTTGGAGTCATACCTAACACAAAGGAAGATGGTTGTGGTTTTTGGAGGTCAGTCATCTCAGCTCTAGGACATCACTGCACGAATTCCTCAAGGTAGTGTCCTTGGCCCAACCATCTTCAGCTGCTTCATCAATGACCTTCTTTCCATCATAAGCTCAGTAGTAGGGATGTTCACTGTGCAATGTTCAGCACCATTCGTGACTCCTGAGATACTGAAGCAGTCCATGCCCAAATGCAGCAAGACCTGGACAATATCCAGGCTTGGGCTGACAAGTGGCAAGTAACATTTGTGCCAGGCAATGACCATCTCCAACAAGGGAGAATCTAACCATCGCCCCTTGACACTCAATGGCATTACCATTGTTGAAACACCCACTATCAACATATCATTAACACTCCCTCCACTGCTGATGCACAGTAACAGCAGTGTGTACCATCTACAAGATGCACTGCAGAAACTCCCCAAGGCTCCTTAGACAGCACCTTCCAAACCCATGACCACTACCATCTAGAAGGACAAGGGCAGCAGGTATATGGGAACACCACCACCTGGAAGTTCCTTCTAAGTCACTCACTGTCCTGACTTGGAAATATATCGTCGTTCCTTCACTGATGCTGGGTCAAAATCCTGGTACTCCCTCCCGAACAGCACTGTGGGTGTACCTACACCACATGGACTGCAGCGGTTCAAGAAGGCAGCTCACCACCACCTTCTCAAGGGCAACTAGGGATGGGCAAAAAATGTTGGCCTAGACAGCGAAGCCCACGTCCCTAGAATGAATAAAAAAATCTATGTCGTTCAGAGTGTCATAAGCATAGTTGAGGAGTTCTATAGACATGTGCCATGTTTGGTGAAGACCGAGCCCGTGGAACTCGGGTTGATTACGTCCTGCTGTCGGTTGGTGATGAGGCTCAAACCTGGATGAGAAGGAATTGAAATGCTGTGTGAGGAAGATAGAGTTTTGAAAAACTTTATGACTGAGGTTGGTGATATATCTGCTGAGTGGACTGCTATGCTAATTCCTAAGACCTTTCTTAGTCGTATCTGCCAATTACAGTTTAGAATTGCCAGCAATTTGCCTGTTAATTCATGTTTAACTTAAGTTGATTCAAGGTTTTAGAATATAGGTTGTTACCTAAGATGGTATTTAGTGGCTTTTGTTAGCTTTGTTTGACTGTTGTGTAGGAAAAATTCGTTTGGTTTAAACCCTGGAATCTTGTGGTTTCGTTCCTTCAGTAATTCACTGGGATTTCAGATTTCTTCTACATTTTTAAGAAGTCTTGACTGAGGTTGTTACAAAATTGGGGGCTCTTTGTGGGATTTACTAATGTTTAGGTTAGTAGGTTTTCATAGGTTAGTAGGATTTCAGGGTGAATTTTACTCTACCTATTGGAAAACAGAATGGTTTTGGCAACTGCTAACTTTTATGGAGAGGGAAGACTTGCAACAATTAACAAAGGTTAGGTTAATAGCACTAGCTGAAAAGCTGAATTAGAGATAAGAGCTGGGTCTAAAAAAGCAAAAGTAATTGGAGCAATAGCACAACATTTGGAATGCAAAGAAGAAAAGCCTGACTAAGGTAAATCGCAGATTGAGTTAGCTAGGATTCAGTTACAGTTGAAGCAGGTTGAATGGGAAAGAGATAAAGAAAAGCAAAAACTCTATCACGAAAGAAAGAAAAAGAAGAAAACTGAAATTCCAGTGATTTACTGAAAGGATGAAGCCACAAGATTCCACAGTTTAAACCAAAATAATTTTTACTATGCAAGAGTCAAACAAAGCAAATGGTAATTACTATCTTGGCTAACCACCAAATTCTAAAACCCAGAATCAACTTAAGCTAAACATGAATTAACAGGCAAATTGTAGCTGTTTATAAACTATAAATTACATTAAATGGCAGATACAGCTAAGACAGATCTTACTAATTGGTTTATCAGTCCATCCAGCCTATATGTCTGCAGAACCTCCTCGACTTTGCTTATAATGGTCTGGTTGATGTAGATCCACCAATGTTATCTTCAAGTAACAGAAAGATCTGCAATAGCTGTATATTTGCTGTATTCTCACCTCCTGGATCTAGCCTCTGTCTTCTTCAGCCTGCCTGTACTGCACCACTGGAATCAGCATCTGAACTGTGATGGCTCTGTCCTTTTATATCCTTTTTGGATATCCTGGGGAGATCCAGCCTCCCCAGAATTTTGGTTTCCAATCTCCAATTCTGCCTCAGCTTTCTTAGATATTGGAAGGGTCAGTTTCTCTTTTCAATTTGGGTCTGTCTCAAAAAAATACAAGCTTTGAATCCACGGATTCCATGATGCTGTTTTAAAGAAATTTGTTTCATTTTCAAGACATAAACTAGATGCTGCACTCAATTTAGAGAATTGGCTCCTGGTCCAGCAACAATGTCTTTAAAAAAAATGCTTTTTAAAACCCTCATTGGCTTCACCCCTCCCTATCTCTGTGATATCCTATCGCCCTATAACTCTCCACGAACTCTACACTCCCCTAATTCTCACCTCTGGCCTCTTGAGTGTCTTCAGTCTTCATTGCTCCACTAGGTAGCTGTCCTCCAGCTGCCTGGCCCTAAGCTCTGGAATCCCTTCCCTAAAGCTCCCCACCTCTCTTTTTTAAGACTCTCCTTAATTCTGTCTCTTTGACCAAGCTTTTGCTTTTCAGTCTTAATATCTCCATCTGTGGCTCAATCAAATTTTATCTGACAATGCTCTTGTGAAATGCTTTGAGATACTTTCCTACATTAAAGTTGCTGTATAAATGCAAGTTGTATTGTTGGAGTAGGTGTGGAAATAACTGGATGCTGGTTTGAATATGTAGATTTTCAGGAGGCTTTTGAAGGAAGGGTGGAGGAGGAGAAACACACAGTAGACCAGAATGTGTTGAATTGTTTCTAGGAATAGTACACATTAATCTGCTAGAAGACCAATGGAGCCCAGTAACGTGGGGTGGTACTGTATCTATCGTCTTGATGGAGATAGATGTGGAAACTCATCTGGGGATAGTCTTCATAGCATCTGAGCAGAAGACATTGCATGTAATGTTGTGGTTGTAACTGTATGGGTAATCTGAGGCCTGGATTAATAACCTAGTGGACATAAATTCAAACCCCATCATGGAAGTTTGAGAAAATCTGGAACTAAAAGTTGATATAAGTAAAATTGACCAAGAAGATGTCAGATCCAACTGTTCAACAATGTTCTTTAGGGAAGAAAGCCTCCTTTGTTTATCAAATGTGTCCTCTATGTGACCCAGTCCCACATTAACATCGGCATGGTGTCCTCTTAACTGCCATCTATAGCAGCCTAGCAAACAGCAGCCAATGGTTCAAGAAGGCGGCCACCACACCACCCTTTTCATGACAGCTAGGGATGGACAATAAATGCCAGACATGTCAGCAACACCCACATCCCTAGAATGAGGTTTAGGAAGACAAACTAATCTGTAGACCCTGTTGCTTGAAAGTGAAGCCTTCTGTCCACCTTCCTTGGCCTTCCAATGGCGGGATTTGTATTGGATGTTGGGGAGGCTGCTGCTGCTTGGAGCACTGGCGAAACTCCTCTTTTGATGGTTGTTGTGACTGCAGCAAGCTACATTGACTTTAAGTATGTCAGTGGTGGTTAGGCCTGCAGTCTCGCAGTTGCAAGTGAAACAATATTTACTTAATTGGTTGGATTAGTGGTTTAATCTTCAGAAGATTTTAGGAACATTTTTGCCTTGATGCTGTTTTATGCTTTAGAAATGATGTAACCTCAATTGGAATCCTCTGAAATCCTTCTTATTGCCTCTTTGTTACCTCAAGACACTGCCCAAACTAGGGTAGTGGCATGGTACTCACCAGCAAGTCTTATCTTCGTCTCCAATAGCTTCTTTGCATTGTCTCCTTTGAACAGGAGAGAGGTGGTGGCATAGCGGTATTGTCACTAGATTACTATTTCAGAGACCCAGGATAATGCTCTGGGGACCCGGGTTTGAATCCCACCACGGTAGATGGTGAAATTTGAATTTAATAAAAATCTGGAATTAAAAAGTCTAATGATGACCATGAAACCATTGCCGATTGTTGTAAAAACCCATCTGATTCACTAATGTCCTTTAGGGAAGGAAACCTTCCTTCTTCAGGAAAGGTCACATTAATTGTTCATTCCCCTTTTTCTCAAAGCGGGTGGCCTTTTTGAGCTATTTCAGTTCTCGCCCAGGCACATAGGAGCAGATGTAGGCCCTCGAGTCTGTTTCACTGTTCAGTTGGATCATGGCTGACTCGTATCTCAACTCTATTTCTTAATATTTTTGTCAGCAAGAGTATTATCAACCTCCCTTTTAAAATTTTCAATTGACCAGATCTTACCTGGTCTGGCCTACATGTGACTCCAGACCCACAGCAATGTGCTCGACTCAGAAAAAATTATGGATGGGCAATAAATGCTGGCCTAGCCAGCAACTCCCAAATCCCATGAACATATTAAAAAAAACACAACTCTCTGACCAAGCTTTTGGTCACCTTATCTGATGGTATCTCTCTTTTCCTGATGCCATGGGATATTTTTCTACATTAAAGGTGCTATCATAACTATTGTATATTTTCAGGGCATGGGTAACCCAGGAAAGATCACAATTGTTCATTCCTCTTTTTCTCAAAGCGGGTATTGGTGGGCCTTCCCCTTGAGCTAATTCGGTCCTTGCCCAGGCACATCGGAGCAGATGTAGGCCCTCTAGTTGTTTCATCATTCAATTAGATCATGGCTGACCTGTATCTCAACTCTATTTCTTAATATTCTTGCTGACAAAAATTACCAACTTCCCTTTTAAAATTTTCAATTGACCTAACTTCAACAAGCTACTTTATAGCCTCAGTAGTCTCACTTTGTTCTTATGGTGATGAGTAGGAAATCTAGGATTTTGACCCAGTGATTATCTAAGGTCCATTCAAATTGGGATGGTACATGACATGGGAGTACCATTATCTGCAAGCTCCCTGCCATGATCTTTTGCTCTTGTCCTTCTTGTTGGTAGGGGTTTCCGGGCTATGAAATGCTGGCGAATTAAGCTTGGTGAGTTGCATCCTGTGGGTCCCGTGGGCAGCTGCACTCATCAGGAAGGTGGTGAGTGCTCCATTACATGCTTGGCTTGAGCCCTGTAAATGATGGAAAGGAGGAGTTTGTATTCTCTTTGGTTACATTTTTAAAGCTACAAACAAAATTAAAAGTACACCATGCTTCAAACAAGTGAAAGTTAGAACTTATTATGCATTAGAAGCTGTAGTGGCACAGTCCTTTCTGTAGCGCAGTTTTTTTTCTCACTTACCTGCAGAATGCTACGCAACAGGAGGTAATGTTTTTTAAAAAAAACTGACAGCCTTCAAGTGCTGCAATTTTTATTGAATCATTATCTGTGCCCATTGACCAGAACTGATTGATAGATAAATCTTATTGTTATACAATGTGTTGCAGATTGTGCAAATAAATAGTTGAGTCACAACATTGCCTTGTGATGTTCTGTGCTTACTGGCCAATGGTAGCTTCCTTATCATGGAGTTAAACACTCGTGGGCTCAAGTTCTACTTTGAGGGTTTGTGTTCAGTCTATGGTGATCGTTTATTGCAGGATTGAGAGAATGCTGTGCTGTTCCATCCATCCTCCAGTGATAAACGAGTTATGTAGCGTAGCGGTGATGTTGCTAGACTAGCGATCTAGAGGCCTGGACTAATGATCCAGATTTTCAGATCCCACCACAGCCATTTGAAGGCTTCAAATTCGGTTTTAAAAATAAACAAATCTTGAAGCTGACCTCAATGTTTGCCTTAAAAATTTAGTCATCATGTGGGCCCTTTGTCACTGAACAAGGCCTTCACGGTACCTTTCAGGCTGTTGCGTGGCCTTGTGCCCGTGCAGCTCAATGGGAACGTTGGCCTCAATAAAGGTGACCGTGAAGCTGCTGGATTATCGTAAAAACTCAACTGACTCACTGAGGCCATTTTTAGGGAAGGAAATCTGCTATCCTGAATCAGCCTGCCTTATATGTGACTTCTTTGTTATGATCCCCAGCTGAGATTACCCCTAGACAAGCCTGATCCCTGGGTGGAACCCAGCTTGATAGATCCTAATTTTATTTGTTTGCTTAGATACGTGGAGAGTAGCTACTGAACAGAGTCACAGGAGTCAGCTAATGAACTTTTAACAAAAGAATAAAACATATATTCAGCAAGAAAAGATGAACTATAATACAATGTTGATTCATCCACAACCATACTTTTACAGATATGTACAGATCTGTAAAGATAAAACAAGTTACAAAAGCAATCTTATACTTTAATGCTCATAATAAGTGCATAGTCCATGTAAGCCAATAGATGCCCTATGGTCAGACACACCACACCCTGAAACCAAGTGACAGATGCCAACTCAACCAGATGCTCTGGTTCTCTTTGCAATTCCCTGCCCCCCCCGCTCCCCGAGATTGTGACACTGTGAGGCAACTGGCCTCATTACACTCCATCTTTCACACGGTTTCCAATTTCCACTCTCCAAGACCTTGCCTTGGAATCTTTTCCCAAACTCATGCTTTTTCTCAGATGCCTTCTGCAAGGGTTCAGCTCCAGGGTTTCAAACTCTCCTTCTGATGTTCCTCTCCCCTGAGTCACCACATGCATTCAAGCTGTCTTCCACATACTTGGCCTCATCCTCACCAACCTGCCTGCAGCAGATGCATCTGTCCATGACAGTATCGGTAGGAGTGACCACCGCACCGTCATTGTGGAGACGAAGTCCCGCCTTCACATTGAGGGTACCCTCCATCGTGCTGTGTGGCAATACCACTGTGCTATATGGGATAGATTTCGAACAGATCTAGTAACTGAAGACGGGACATCCATGAGGCGCTGTGGGCCATCAGCAGCAGAATTGTACTCAAACACAACCTGTAACCTCATGGCCCGGCATATCCCCCACTCTACCATTACCATCAAGCCAGGGGTCAACCCTGGAGGGCATACCAAGAGCAGCACCAGGTATGCCTAAAAATGAGGTGTCAGCCTGGTGAAGCTATAACACAGGACTACTTGCGTGCCAAACAGCATAGGCAGCAAGTGATAGACAGGGCTAAGCAATCCCGCAACCAACGGATCAGATCTACGCTCTGCAGTCCTGCCACATCCAGTCGTGAATGGTGGTGGACAATTAAACAACTCACTGGAGGAAGATGCTCCACCAATATCCCCATCCTCAATGATGGAGGAGCCCAGCACATCAGTGCAAAAGATTGTAGCATTTGCTGCAATCTTCGGCCAGAAGTGCCAAGTGGATGATCCATCTCGGCCTCCTCTGGAGTTCCCCAGCATTATAGATGGCAGTCTTCGGCCAATTCGATTCACTCCATGTGATATCAAGAAACAGCTGAAGGCACTGGATACTGCAAAGGCTATGGGCCCTGACAATATTCCGGCGATAGTACTGAAGACTTGTGTTCCAGAACTTGCCGTGTCCCTAGCCAAGCTGTTCCAGTACAGCTACAACACTGGCATCTACCCGGCTATGTGAAAAATTGCCCAGGTATGTCCTGTACACAAAAAGCAGGACAAATCGAACCCGGACAATGACCACCACATCAGTCCACTCTTGATCATCAGTGAAGTAATGGAAGGGGTCATCAACAGTGCTATCAAGTGGCACTTGCTTAGCAATAACCTGCTCACTGACGCCCAGTTTGGGTTCCACCAGGGCTACTCAGTTCCTGATCTTATTGCAGCCTTGGTTCAAACATGGACAAAAGAGCTGAACTCCAGAGGTGAGAGTGACTGCCCTTGACATCTAGGCTGCATTTGACTGAGTGTGGCATCAAGGAGCCCTAACAAAACTGGAGCTCATGGGAATCAGGGGGGAAACCCTCCGCTGGTTGGAGTCATACCTAGGACAAAGCTCCAAGACATCACCACATAAGTTCCTCAGGGTACCCTCCCCAAAACCTGTCCACTATCTACTAGTCACAAGCCAGGAGTGTGATGGAATACTCCCTACTTGCCTGGATGGGTGCAGCTCCCACAACACCCAAGAAGCTTGACACCATCCAGGACAAAGCAGCCTGCTTGATTGGCACCACATCCACAAACATTCACTCTTACCAACACCGGCGCATAGTAGCAACAGTGCTTACCGTCTACAAGATGCACTGCAGGAAATCACCAAGGCTCCTTCGACAGCACCTTCCAAACCCACGACTAAACCCACCTAGAATGACAAGGGCAGCAGATAGATGGGAACACCACCATCTGGAAGTTCCCTTCCAAGTCACTCACCATCCTGACTTGGAAATATGTCGCCATTCTTTCACTGTCGTTGGGTCAAAATCCTGGAACTTCCTTCCTAACTGCATTGTGGGTGCACCTACACCGTGTGGACTGCAGCGGTTCAAGGAGGAAGCTCACCACCACCTTCTCAAGCGCAACTACTAATGGGCAATAAATGCTGGCCCAGCTAGCAAAGCCCACATCCCATGAATGAATAAAGAAAAATTAAGAGGAGCACACACAAAAATCCTGAGGCCTGTTCCAGTGGTTCAGGTGGAAATTGAAGATGTCATGACATTATTCCGAGTAGATCAAATGAAACAAACAATATACTGAAGTTAGGTCTAGTATCTCTGCCATCCTGGCTGAGGTCAGCTCACTCAGTCACTTAGCATGGACTATAGCCCTCCTGGTTTGTGTGGCTCAGCTACTTGGTTTGTTAAAGTTGTTATATTGCCAGAGAAGCTTTCTAAATCACTTGTAGAAATTGTTGGCCAGATATGTAGTTAAACCCCAATGTATTTATACACCGAATTCAGCTGTACTTTATGTGCAGACCAAACACTGCAGCAGTTGTTGGGTGCTTGGCACTAACCCTCACTCTCTCTCTTTTTCATTCTGCAGGGAATACAGTAAGTAACCTGATTATGATTCTACCTCCCATCTATGGTGCGATTCAGACTGTAAAAGATGGCCTTGAAACCCGCTACTTAGCTGCATTTTTGGGTCTTGCAGGTATGTTCTTCACATATTTAAAATGTTGGTTCTCTTCCCATTTGAGATGTTTGGTGTTAAAATTGAAAATGTTATGTTTTGCATATTTTAAATTTTGTATTTCCTGCAGGTGCTTAGCACTGAGGAATATCAATGCTGGGGCATGAAACATCTTTTTTGCAACTTGCTCCCAATATTAATATTGAGTACTCTGTGAATTGCCCTTTTTACCCCTCTCTGCTCTATTTCCTGTCCCCCAGTGCCCCATATATCTTCATTCTTGGGTGAAAAAATACTATTTTAATTCACTACCCAGACTGGCATTGATGACTTTCATAAATCACAGAGGTACATTTTAAATCCACGGACCACAATCTTTTGTGCCTTCAGTTTTTAAAGAAAAAAGTTTATATTTTTATATTGATGGCACTGAAAGAGCTGGCTTGGAACAGCTATGCTCGGTGTCTTTCTGCTTGAACCTTTCTCCTGACTGTCCAAGAAAATGATCCTAAAAATGACCAAAAATATTATTTCTATTGTGTGCCTCATGGCATTCTTACTGGTGGCGAGGGCCTGCAGGAGTCTGTGGTTGATTCTGGGACCAGTTTAGCCCACACAGATCATTGGGAAACCAGGAGAAAATCATTCATACAGACATGAAACTTGCGGGAGGGAAGAGGAACCTTGCTAAATCAAGGGTGTCTGGTCTATTGCCAAAAATAACGAAGTGTCCTGTGAGAGTTGTGAAAGAAACAGACAAATACCAACTTTCATTTATATAGTGCCTTCATGACCTCAGGACATCTTGAAGAACTTTACAGCCAATGAGTTACTTTTGAAGTATAGTCACCATTTTAATGTAAGAAACGTGGCAGACAGTTTGAACAATAATTTCTCACAAATAGCAATGTAATAATGACTGGGCAATTTGTTTCTTTTAAGTTGATTGAAGAATAAATATTAGCCAGGGCACTGCCTTATAGCAGTGAGCATTGACAGATTACCCAGGCGCAGAGACCATGATATCCAGGTCAGGTCCTGTGTTGACATAACCTCCTGGGTTTTGACCTAAACTGCATGCCCACAGATTTATACTCCCCAAAGGGACCTTGGACAAAAAAAATCAAGTGCCGAACTGTAGAGATTCCTGTTTGTCTGCACGCTTGGAATGCTGAAGGCAGTTTTAGCTGTCTCACGAGAAGCGTGGCAGAAGTCAGCTAATAGCACAGATTAAAGATCAATCCCGAGAGCTTTTGTGGCCTGTATTTTCTGTGTTCCTCGCCACAAGATGTGTTTATCCACAGACCTATTTCATATTAGGAGTGAGTGTTTAGCAGAGGGAGTGTTTTTACAGTTTAGCTCCATTTTTGGAACTTTTTATGTGTGTGTATTTTAGATGAGCCCCTCCTCTCTGTTAATATTTGTGGTTTAGTGCAAGATGTGAAAAAGATTAAATGGACGATTGAACCATTACAGGAATGTTAGTCCACCAACTGAATTGGAAGTTATCTTTTGTGCAGAGAATTCAGGTATACATGAAGTTAAATTTAAATCGGATCAGTTTAGAAGAAGGCAGCCCTTTGCTCTATTTTCAGTGACAGATTTATAGTTAGTGGGGCCCTGTGCTCAGCTTCATTTTTGCCCCCCCACCACCAAGACCCGAAAGGCGAAGCCAAGAAAATACACAAATTTATCAGTGCTTTTTCACTCGTAAAAATATGCTTGTATGAATAATTGCCTTGTTGAAATCCAAGCTTACCTCTTGCCTGAATGATGGTAAAGGCGGTAAATATTGCGGCGCAAGGCGAGCAAACATGAACTTGCTGACGAGAAAAGCCAAAAACCAAGGACAGATTATACATAGAGAGAGAGAGAGAGAGAGAGAGAGAGGGAGAGAGAGCGTCTGCAAGTAGGAGAGGGAAGCTGACTAGATGCCCACTCAAATGTTGATATGTCAGTCTATTGGTATAATTTTGTTCAGAGACGGAGACAGCAGACTGGAGCCCTGTTCCGGTGTCAACAGTTTACCGTGGCAAAATAGCACTGACAACACATCTGTTGCCTAAGAGGCCTGAGAAACGTTGCACTTTACAAATATCTCATCACTCACTGGAAAATCTCATAACAGCGTTGCTCAGTGGAAGAGCATGAGCTGCTGTTGTGGTTTCAACCCGCGTTACAATCATTTAATTTAAAATCAAATTAAAACTTGGCTCGAGGCCAATGTTTCAAAACCCCTGACCAAACTGGCCGAGATTTTACTGAAACTCCTCCATCAAAGCTTGCTTGGAGTGGAGTGAGGCTCTGGGGCTGCTCTGCACCTTCCCTAACAACATCCGACCACGGGGCATTTTCTAATCCAGTTTCTGGTGTATCTCTGTGTTGGATACGATATCTGGAGTGCGAGCCAAGGGATGATTCTGAAGAAATGACTATGAAACCAGCTGATAGGATGTAGCCCAGAGCAGTGCCAAGCGAATCTGTTTCTATCTATTTCCTGTCATTAAGTTTTTAACATGGCATTATTGAGGTAAGAAGCTAGCTGTAAGCGTGTGGGTGGGCTACAATTCCTCCTGCCCCAACATGGTGGGCTGGTACATTTAAAACTACCTCATTGCCATACCAAAATTTAAAGACTTGCAATTATATAGCGCCTTTCGCGACCACCAGAAGTCTCAAAGCTGTACAGCCAATGAAGTACTTTAGAAGTGGGAAAGTGGGAAATGCCATAGCCAGTTTGCACCCAGTAAGCTCCCACAAACAATGTGATAATGACCAGAATCTGTGTTCTGTGATGTTGATTGCGGGATAAATATTTGCCAGGACACCAAGGGTAACTCACCTTGCTCTTCTTCAACCATCTGACCCAGAGGTCAGACTGCTAGCACCGGAGCCACCACTGACACCTTTAACCTGTATTCCTGGCTATTCATTCAAACAACCAGTGGGAAAGCTCCCTACTTGCATTGGCGATCATGGGCAAAGGAGCAAACAGACTTCACTCTTGTGTAAAGTGTGTTGGCTCACTGTGTGCCCCTAGCGGTCTGCTCTAGGCTTGTTTGCAAGTAGCATGCCTTGTATCAGAGTGTGTATGTGGGAGGAGAGGGATTTATCAAAAAAAAAAGGGGGAGATATAATTGCTGCAGCAACCAGGTTGGAAAAGGACCAATTCCTTGCTATTTGTTTATATCATTTCTGAACATTTCAATCTCCTTTCAAATTTACTTTCCCAAGCGTCGGTTTCCTGGTGGAATAGTGGAGTCTTACTATTTCCTTTGTGAACGTTTGACGGGGACTTTGCGAAATGATCATTTGTCAGTAAAGCGATTGCACCTGACAGGTGTTTTATTCGGGTATGTTTTTGTAGCTGATCAGAGGAAAAGATGTTGCCGAGACCACCCCGGGCCCCTGTCTTTCCCATCACACACAGGACCCAGTCCCAAAAATAACCACTTTACTCGGTGTTTCCTTTTTTAAGTTTGCAAATGCAGCATCAGTTTGGTTTTGCTCAAGTCCACTCCCATCTCCAGAAGAGCTGAATTAACTTTAAACATGACATTGGCAAGTGGTGGGGTGGTGGGGGTGGGGGGGCGGTGGGATGCCAGTGTAACCATATCAACATCTTTAAATTGAAATCTGGGAGATGCTTCCTCAGAGCACTTGATGCAAGCTTTACGTAGGCAAATGTCCGAGGCAGTCCAAACTTTGTAAGTGCCAGGTGTTTAACATTTGAACTTTGTCGCCTTTCTCTGGCACAATTGGGGTTGTCCTGGGGTCACTTACCCTCCTGGTTACTGTTCAGCTGCCTTGAAATGTTAATTGAATGACAGATGGTTAGTTTAGCCCAGCCTTAAGCTTCAGCCAGGCAAGTTAGATTCTAAGGTCATCAGAGAGAGCAAAGTGCCTATACTATTCTCAAAACAATCGGCCTCGCTGCAATTCTCAATCAATGGGTTTGAGTTATGTTCCAAATGAATTAGATTCCATCATTATTTGCAATAAAATGGATTGTACAGGTGTGATTGCTAAGGTGTGCTTTTATAGCCCAAGTGGCTTGGTGGCATTAGCAAAATGACCACTGTATACTGGGCCTGTTCACTAAATACGACCCTTATGATGTGAAATAGGGTTTTAAGAATTTCTCCTGATCACTTAGACATGTGGGATGGAGATGGCGCCCTGGTATTCTTTAGGAAAATTGCAAGCACTGTTAGCGGCTTAACCACTGCATAAGGTGGAGAGCAGACCCTCGAAATTAAAATGCCAAAATGGGATGAACACAAGCATGTGAAGCTTGAAAGAGAAAATAGGCTGGCTGACATTTGCACATTTTTATCCATGGAATGGTGGTTATCTACTTTGAAATACATTTTCCAAGAACTTTATTGTCTGAATAGTGCAACAATTTTATTTCAAAAGTTTAGGAAATGCAGGATTAATATGAATTAATAACCGCAATAGGCTTTTGCAGGGCCCCGTCGTTTGGGGCCCCGTGCCACAGCACAGTGTGTTTCATTGTAAATCTGCCCCTGCCTATTTTATCTCATCCTTCCAGAATCCTAATCCTCTAACCCACCCGGTATAGCTTTAACAGCAGCTTGAACAGGTGGCAGGTCCTCGGCATTCTCTTGAGAACCGTATCTCTGTTTACGTTTGGTACAATGTCGCAGAGTTGGCTCGGATTTATATGTTGAGAGGAGAGAATGCCACCTACTGAACCAAACTGACAAACCTACAAGAACTTGCTATGTACCAAGAATTTACGTGCTTTCCCCTTAGCTAAGTGGCAAGAAATTTTTTATTTAAAACAAAATATATGTATAAAAAATCCAAAGATGTAGCTGTTGAAATGCTTGGCTTCTACAGGTATTGTGTACCCAGTTTTTTCAGTGGTTTTCGAAGTGTTTTTAATGTGATGAAGAATACATAGTTTTTAAGTTGAATATATGTATGTGTATTTTTGTGTTAAGGAATGTATTCAGTTTCATGTAGATTTGGTATGAACCTTGGTGCCTAGAAGCCTGGATGGACTTGTGGCTGAAAGGTTAGTCATATTACAACCCCTGAAGTTCAGGAGATGGGTTGAGGGTCCAGGGATTTAAAAGCAAAGTAGAAAAGCCTTACTGTTGTGTGGCTACAGTGCTCGAGTGACACACATAAGGACAGGAGCTGAGAGGCAGTTCAATCAGTATGTGTCAGAGAGAGAAGACAGGAATTTTAAGCTCTCTGATAAGAAAAGGTACAAGGCTACTGGGAGACTGAGTTTAGGGAGTTCATGTGTTTGCTCTGCAGTTGAAGCAGTAGTGAGTTTAGAATGTGGTTTTAGGTGTTTTGGGGAGAGATAGGAGTCGGGTAAGAAGCATCAAGTGAATGCTCAAGAATTCAACGGAAGAAAACCATTTGCACATGTGCAAGTCCTAATCAAGGAGCCTTTGTGTCAAGCTAATGGAAACTCTTCATTGGCTTATGTATCTATAAAGATATTGCTGGGTAAAGGAATATTGGAAAATTGAATCATCTTCTTGTGCTTGTATTGAGATCTTGCTAACCGTTTTGTCTGCTGCAATATTTTTCTTGTTTAATGAATATTTTATTCTTTGTGTTAAAAGTTCATCAGCAGACTCCTGTGAATTTGTTCAGTAACTTACCTCCAAGGTTTCTAAAAAGTTCAGGCCTATCAACCTAGGTTTAATTCTGGGATCTGACTTGTCCAGCGTTAACATCAGTTAGGATCGTAACAAAGTGGGGGCTCTTGAGGGATCAAAAACCCTTAAATTTGTGGAATCTGTGAATCCTTAAAGAAACGAGTATGTGGAGATGCTGGTTGTAGGAGCAGGATTTGCTGTTAAGTATATTACGCTGGTTGGAACTCAACAATGGCTTGGACTATTGCTAAGTTTTCTGGCAGTAGGAAATGTAACAGTGGTTTAGTTGAAACCCTTGACTAAGGCTATACCAAAGGAATTAACAAATAAATTGAAAGTAGAAATAAAAGCAGGATCTCTCAAGGATTATACGGATAAAGTAATTACCTAGAATTTATAATTAAAAGAAGAGAAACCTGACATTGGTGTCTCACGGCTAGAGTTGGCTAAAATCAGTTGCAAATGAAGGAGCTTGAGATAGAAGGAGATGGAGAAAAGCAGAAGCTTGAACTTGAAAAAGAAATGGAAATGAGAAAACTTGAAATAGAAAAAGAAATGGAAATGCAAGAGCTCAAGCTTCAAAGAGAGAAAGAAATCATTGGCCAGAAAAAAGCTTAGAATAAAGGAAGAAAGGAGAGATAATGATTCAGAGGATGATTCTGATTCCATTGAAGATTTAACTAAAAATCTTTATTTAGTGTCTAAGTTTACAGAGGATGGAGTTGATAGAAATTTCACCTCCTTTGAAAAGACAGCTGTGAAGTTGAAGTGGCCAAAGGATGTTTGGACCTTATTGTTACAAAGTGACCTGTTAGGTATAGCTATGAATGTGTACACTAGTCTGTCAGAAGAGCAATCTGCAGACGATAAAGTGGTTAAAAGGGCAATATTCAATATTTGAGCTTGTCCCTAAAGCTTATCAATTAAAGTTTAGGACCATAAGGAAAAAGCCTAATCAGACGTTTGTTGAATTTTCTAGGGAAAAAGAAATTCTGTGGGATCAGTGGTTTCGATCACTGAATTCAGAAAAAAAAATTGAGAATGTGAGGGAAGTTATGATTATGGAAGAATTCTGAAATAGTATTCCAGTGACCATTAAGATTTATTTAAATAAATGTCAAGTAGTAAAGATCCGAGAAGTAGCAGTTTGGCTGATACCTATGATATCTCTCTCAAACGGTTCCATGTGGGGGGATGGTCATATGGGAATCAGCAGCGAAATTGGAGGAATAGAAGTATGAAATAGAATTGGAGGAACCTGGTGATGGAAAAGGTGCTAGTTCTAGGGGACAGATAGAAGGATGCCAAAATAATAAAGGAGATAGGCTTGAACCTAAAAGTGATGTAAAGAAAATGGTATGCTTCCATTACAATAAAACTGGACATTCTAAAGCAAATTGCTGGAAATTAATTGGGAGACCTATCACAGAAATAGGGACACCTAAAGAATCTTTAGGAGAAATTAAGTTAGGGAAGGAAAGAAGTGACAAAATATCCATAGTGCAAGTGCGCAGTAAAGGCTCAGAATCTACCAAAGAGGATAGTTCCTCAGACTAGTTAAATAAATTTGGAAAAGCAAATTACAGAAGGTTTTAAAGATTTTGTTTATAGAGGAGAGGTATTCCTTTATTTTTCTAATCAAGGAGGTAAACCAACAAAGATAAAAGCAAAATACTGCGGGTGCTAGAAATTTGAAATCAAAACATCTGTGGGGAGACAAACAAGAGTTAACGTTTCGAGTCTGTATGACAACTCTTCAGAGCTAAAGTGATATTGAAAGACGATAGAGCAAGTCAGTCATGAAAGCTGGCTGATACAATTTGTCTTCGGGGAGTGGGGGCTAATGAAGGAAAACACATTAATTGGAGGTCTCCATGGATGTTATAAACCAGTTCCAGTATGTAGAGTTGGATTAAAGAGTGATTTGGTAAACAAAGAGGTTACAGTAGGAGTAGTGCATAAAATGCCTATAACAGGAATTGATTTTATCTTGGGGAATGACCTGGCTGTCTCAAAGATATTAGCTTCACCAAGGGCTTTGGAACAGCCAGTGGAAGTGAAAGAAACTGAGATGCTACAGGAAGAACACCCTGGATTGTTTCCTGACAGTGTAGTGACTAGATCTCAGGCCCATAAAATTAGACAGTAGGTGGCAGAATCTATGAAAAAGGGAAGTGAAGGAGAAATTCAGTTTCTGACACTATATTTTGAAAACCTAAGCAAAAAGGAGGAAGGTTTAAAAAAAATAGGCTGACATGTTTAGCTCATCTTTAGAAACACAACAGGTTGATCCTGAGTTGAGAGAGCTGTATCAAACAGCCTACTCAAGATTAAGTTAGAACCAATACCTTAGTGTTATTGTTTAAAAGGCAAAGTGCTAATGAGGAAATGGAGACCACCTCAAATACCAGCAGATGAGGAGTGGGCGGTAGTTTGGGGAGATGGTGGTGTAGTGGTAATGTCGCTGGACCCAGTGTTCCAGAGACCCAGGCTAATACACTGGGTACATGGGTTCAAATTCCACTGTGGTAGCTGGTGGAATTTGAATTCAGTTAATAAATCTGGAATTGAAAGCTAGGCTCAGTAATGGTGACCATGAAATTATCATCGATTGTCGTAAAAACCCATCTGGTTCACTAATATCCTTTGGGAAAGGAAATCTGCTGTCTTCACCTGGTGTACATGTGACTCCTGACCCAAAGCAACCTGGTTGACTCTTAACTGCCCTCTTAAATGGCCCTAGCAAACCACTCAGTTCAAGGGCAATTAGGGATGGGCAACAAATGTTGGCCTTGTCAGCGATGCCCACACCCCATGAAAGGTTCATCAGGTGGTAGTTCCATCTGAGTATCGTAATGAAATTTTACAAGTGGCTCACAATTCCATTGGCAGGCCACTAAGGTATTAGGAAAATGCAGGCTAAAATAATTATACACTTTTATTAGCCAGGATTACATAAAGATGTAGTTAAATTCTGCCAGACCTGTCATACATGTCAGGTAGTGGGGAAACTCCAATCATAAATTAAATCAGTATCTTTAATTCCGATACCTGCTTTTGAAGAATCATTTAGCAGAGTCTTAATAGACTGTGTAGAACCCCTATCTAAAACCCGAAGTGGGAACCAATATCTTGTAACAATTATGGATGTTTCAACACGATTCCTTGAGGTGGTGCCTTTGGGGAAAATTAAGGCAAAAGTGGTAGTGGAAAAGTTGGTCCAATTTTTTTTACAAGATCTGGATTACCCAAGGAAATGCAATCAGATCAAGGGTCAAATTTTATGTCTCAAATATTCAAAGAAATAATGAATAGTTTGGGGGAAAAAACAATTTAAATCTTCAGCGTATCATCTGCAGTCACGAGGAGCATAAGAAAGATGGCATCAAACTTTAAAGACCATGATTAAAGCCTATTGTCAGGAATGTCCTAATGATTAGGATAAAGGAATTCCATTTTTATTGTTTGTACCTAATGAATCAGCAGGATTCAGTCTTTTTGAACTGATATATGGGCATGAGGTGAGAAGACCTCAAATTAATTCAGGAAAAATTTATAAACCAAAGCTCAGAGACTACACTTTTGACCTATGTGCCAAATTTCCAGGAGAGATTAACCAAAGTGTGTGAGTTGGCCAAACAGCATGTGAAAATCGCTCAACAATAGGGTAAAAGCTAGAGCAGGTAAAAATGCCAAAGCTTGAAATTTTGTTGCTGGAGGCAAGGTGTTAGTATTGTTACCTGTCTCTGGTGAACCTTTAAAAGTAAGGTTCACTGGACCTTATCAAATCAAAAAGAAACTCAATGATGTCAATTATGTAGTGAGTACTTTAGACAGGAGGAAAAGTCAGCGAGTGTGTCACGTTGATATGTTAAAGCATTATTATGACAGGGAAGATAGTCAGGATAAGAGTGCATTTACAGTGGTAAGAGAAGTAGGGAGTGAAATAAAAATATCGAACACCCTGAGAATGAATCAGAAGTCAAATTCTAAAATTGACTTTCCAGCAATCAGTTTGGATAATATGCAAGTGCTTAAAAAATTAGTTGTAGTATTAAGCTATCTTCCACAAACTGTCAAGTTGACTTATGAAATCTATTACCAACTCATGAATCGACTTGTGTGAATAGGCCAGGGAAAACATCTTTGGCCATACATGATAATGTAGGGAATGCGTCATACATAAAGCAACATCCTTACAAACTATATCCAGAGAAATTAGCCCAAGTGAGGGAAGAGATCAAGTTTTGATGGAATATGACATTATTGAACTGAGTCACTGTAGCTGGAGCTCACCTATTGTAATGGTGCCAAAACCGGATGGGCTGCAGTGATGATTGATTATTGCAAATTTAATGAGGCAACAAAGGTGGATTCATATCCAATTCCATGGTAAGAAATCTGCTTGTCCAATCTTTTCAATACAATGTTCATTACAAAAATTGATTTATTAAAGGGATATTGGCAAGTTCCATTAAACAATACAGCTAAAGAATTATTGGCTTTTGTAACCCTGGATGCAAAGTCATGCCTTTCGGAATGAAGAATTCACCAGCAACTTTTCAAAGATTAACCAACAAGGTTATTGAAGGATTGTGTCACTGTGTGGTGTATATTGATGATTTGGTTGTGTTCAGCCAAACCTGGGAGGGACGTTTACAACACTTGAACGAATTGTTTGATCAGTTACAAAGAGCCAATTCGGTCACTTGGCAAAATGTGAATTTGCCAAAGCAAAAGTAACTTATTTGTGTCACATTGTTGGGCAAGGCCAAGTAGCGCATGGAGAAGCAAAGATAAAGGCTATTTTGGATTTTCCAGTGACTAAGACCGAATGAGAAATTTTGCGGTATATAGGCATGAGTGGGATTTTATTGGAAGTTCGTTCTGAATTTCAGCACTGTAGTGGCTCCACTGACAAGTTTGTTAAAGAAAGGTGAGGAATTTGAGTGGGCAAAGGAGTATCAAAGCCCCTTTGACAACTTGAAAGCTGTACTGACTACCGTACCAGTTTTAGCATTGCCGAATTATGCTGATCCGTTTAAACTGGCTGTTGATGGTATCAGTGTTGGTGCAGTGTTATTACAGAGAATGAGATGGGGATCGAATGTCTAGTTAGCTGCTTTTCTTGCAAGTTCAATTCTTGCCAGCAAAAGTATTCAATGGCAGAAAAAGAGACTGAGTTGGCTCTACAACATTTTAAAATCTACATCTCCAACAGCTCTGCAGAGATTATTATTTACATGGACCATAATCCACTAACCTTTCTAGCAAAATTTTGTATGAAGAATCTGAGACTGTTTCGTTGGAGTTTAAGCTACAACCATATCATTTGAAAATTATTCATGCAGCAGGCAGAGATGATATCGTAGCCGATGCCTTATCGAGAGTTTAAATGTGGAGGAATATGGATGTCGTGATCAGAATTGACTTGTGTGAAATATAATTGTTATTGAGAAGTCGAGTATCCTCATATGTTTGATGTAAACACCCCGTTATTGTTAGAGTAAGGTTTGTATAATTAAGATAGAGATTAATAAGAGGGGATTGTTTAATAGAAAATGAAAACTCCTCTTAAAGATGCCTTTTATCCTGCGGGGAGGTGTTATGAACAATGTGTAGTTTATAAGTTGAATTTATATATATATGTATTTTTGTGTTAAGGAAGGTAGAGTGGCTTCAGCTTCATGCAGGTTTGGTATGAGCCTTGGTGCCTAGAAACCTGGATGGGCCTGTGGCTGAAAGGTCAGTCTTTTGGGTTTGTTTATATATGTTTACATTTTTAATTAGGTCTTACGCCCCTGAGGTTCAAGAGATGGGCTGAGGGGGCCGAGAGGTCATGGATTTAAAAGCAGAATAGAAAAGCCTTACTTGCCTAGCCACAGAGCTCAAGTGACACAGGTACAGAGAAAGGCAGGAGCTGAGAGGCAGTTCAGTCAATGTGTGTCAGAGAGAGAAGACAGGAATTTTAAGCTCTCTCAGAAGAAATACTACAAGGCTACTGGGAGACTGAGTTTAGGGAATTCGTGTTTGTCCTGCAGTTGAAGCAGTAGTGAGTTTAGAATGTTGTTTTGGGTCTCTCTGGGTGAGAGGTACGAGTTGGGTGAGAAGCATCAAGTGAATGCTCAAGAATTCACTGGAAGAAAACCATTTGCACGTGTGCCAGTCCCAAGCAAGGAGCCTTTGTGTCAAGCTAGTGGTAACTCTTCACTGGTTTATGTGTTTGAAGATATTGCTGGGTAAAGGAATATTGGGAAATGGAATCATCATCTTGTGTTTGTAAATGATATATTTCCAACCTTTTTTGTCTGGTGTAATATAGATCGTTTTTCTTGTTTGAATAAATATTTTATGCTTTGTGTTAAAAGTTCATCAGCAGAATCCTGAGAATTTGTTCAATAACTTACCTCCACGGTTTCTTTAAAAAGAAGTTAGGATCAATGAAGCCACGTTTCACTCTGGGATCTGACTTGTCCAGTATTAACATTAACTGAGATTGTAACATTAAATGTATAAAAGTGCAGACATGCAGGTCTCCCTAAGGCAGGCGCGCTCTGGTTCTCTGTTTACATTTCAGTGGCAGTGTATACCCATGAGATAAAGGCTGCTCGGCAACGAGAGTCCTTGGATCTTTATCTCTCACGATTGCCCTTGGTGCTCTGCATCCTCCCACTGTGATTTAGCATCAATTACTCAAAAGAAAAACTTTTAATGACTTTGCTTTTCTTTCAAATCTAGGGGAGTGACCACCATTCTTCAACACTGGTGTTTATGCCCAAGGCACAAGCTGCAAACTTTGAATCAGTGACTGAAGCCAACCTTTCAGTTATGACAAAATGGAATTTGCCTTGTTGCAGTGTTCCTTTCCTAAGATTCAATTTGTTGATTTAGAAAGAAAATTTACGAATGGGACACTAAATTCACTTGGGGTTTATCTGTGTGACCAATGTTACCTGAAAAGAGCCAGGCCGGCCTGGTTCTATGATAAATAACGCATGTGCACAGTTGTGCAAAAAAAAATTAAAAGGAACTGCACACTGAATAAAAGAGACCATGCTCGGCAACTAAAATTTTAAAGAGAATATTGCTTGGTGACGCCTTGTAGTCCTCCCTGAATACAAGGCACAAAGTGAAGATTAGTGCTAATGCTGAATTTCCGGTCTTGGTGCATGGGGGTCACTCTGCCAAGACTAAAATCAGAAAATCACATATTCTTTACTTGTAACGTGTGCAAATGCTCATTAATTTTAAAAAGCCTGCCGAAGACTGTAGTTTTCAGTCAAAACTCAATGGGCTCTTTTACGAAGGCCAATCTGGGAAGTTGCTTCGGTACATTAGATATGAGATTCCGGTTGAATTTGAAATTACTGTCTACTTGTGTCAAGTAAAGGAATGGAAATGGATTGATTTAGTGAGCTGGGTGGCGGGCGAATTGAGTGATGTGCTTGCCGAGTTTACCTCAGTATGATTCTCCAACTTGGTGCATTCTAGACTTGGGATGAAGTGCATGTGCATATCTCTATCTGAACTGATTCCATTTCTGGCTTTATGCTACACTGTAAAAATCTGTTTCTATAGAAAAATGAATGCAGATCTAGTGAAGCAGACTAAATCTAGATGCTCCGGATTCCTTATTCTCTTGTTTTTTTTAAAACGCATTAATATTGAGAGTTTGGTTATTGCTGACACATGCTGCTGAAATTGGCTTTGAGGTCTTATACAACTTCTCCCTATACCACCAGGCACCCACCCTTCCTGTGAAGGTTCGAGACCGTCCACTTTGCTGCTGAAGCATATTTGAATGTATGGAGGCATGAATAGTGAGATTTGGACCTAATTGGTTTTTCAAAAAAAATTTAAGTTAATACCTACACATTTCAGAGGCTGTTCTGTACTGTGGTGAGGTTGCTGGATGCTTAAAGTTTACCTCAGTTGCATTGTGAGACTAGTTTTGAACACTGGTAGAAATTGCACATCCACAGTTGCTGAAAAATCCCATTTGTGT
Source organism: Cetorhinus maximus (assembly GCF_964194155.1). Classification (NCBI taxonomy): domain Eukaryota; kingdom Metazoa; phylum Chordata; class Chondrichthyes; order Lamniformes; family Cetorhinidae; genus Cetorhinus; species Cetorhinus maximus. The sequence continues at coordinate 7,908,865 of NC_135885.1, forward strand.
TTTAGGAACATACGAAATTGACAGCAAGGAAAAGGCTAACCATCCACCAATCTTTCCCCACATCATGATGGGCGGAGCATCATAATTAGATAGCCCTTCCATCCCTCCCTCTCTTCCACAGCCCCAACCCCCACCCCTGCCCATATAGTCTCCTGGGAGAGGCAGAAATAAAGAGGACCAATAAGGGGAAAAAAATACTCAGGAAAATTTAGCTCCGACTCTCTCAGGTGTTTGAAACCAGTCCTGGAGATTGTATGGACCAAGTGTTATTTCTAAAGAGGAGCAATTTGTTAACTTACAGGCTTGTGGACTTTTGGAATTCCCTACCCCAGAGAGCTGTGGATGCTCATTCGCTGAGTATATTCAAGACTGAGGTGAATAGATTTTTTGGACACTAAGGGAATTAAAGCTATAAAAGTAACACAGGAAGGTGGAGTTATGGTAGAAGATCAACCATGATCTTATTGAAAGGTGGCACAGGCTCAAAGGGCTGAATGGCATTCCCCAACTCCTATTTCTTATGTTCTAAAGACATTTGCCCTCTGCATGATGTGAACTCTGTCCCAGTAAAGGACCGGCCTGGCTCCCTCTTGAAGCCATAGATCACAAGGAAAGTTTGGGACAAGGTCTCTGCCATAGTAAACAAAGCAATCTACGAGGTTACAGGATAGCTCCTTTCCTCTGCCTATTGACAGTGGCAGTTACTGACACTCACTGTAATACTTCAGTGCTCGCACTTCAGATTGGGTGGTAATCTAATGTTTTTTGAATTCTACATAAAATGAGGCTTCATTTAGTTTTGTCATCTGTTTTATGCACTGGTTGAATGAAAACTTGTTAAAAGCTGCCAGTCAATCACACACACACAAATCCCTACAAGGATTTTAAATTTGAATTTCAAGACTTATCCGCTTCCTCATGTACCTGGTTTAGGCAAGGCACTTATTGATATATTTGTACTGTTGAGCTGCGCTGTTTAATTGTGCAATTATTTAACCCCTTACATACTACTAAAGAATGCTTCATTTTTGTCACATGTTGAAACTAATAAAGTCAGGACTGGTGTAAGGATTTCTTCACAAAGAAAGTGATCAGCACACTGCACTTCCAGTTTGGACACTGGAGGTGAAAACCCTGGAATCTTTTAAGAAAAAGTTTTTTTTTAAAAATTCATTCAGGGGATGTGGGCTTTGCTGGCTGGGCCAGCATTTATTGCCCATCCCTAGTTGCTCTTGAGAAGGTGGTGGTGAGCTGCCTTCTTGAACCGCTGCAGTCCATGTGGTGTGGGTGCACCCACAGTGCTGTTAGGGAGGGAATTCCAGGATTTTGACCCAGCGAAAGTGAAGGAACGGCGATATATTTCCAAGTCAGGATGGTGAGTGGCTTGGAGGGAACTATGTGACGGTGTTCCCATCTATCTGCTGCCCTTGTCCTTCTTGATGGTAGTGGTCATGTGTTTGGAAAGTGCTGTCTAAGGAGCCTTGGTGAATTCCTGCAGTGAATCTTGTAGATGGTACACACTGCTGCTACTGCGCGTCGGTGGTGGAGGGAGTGAATGTTTGGGGATGTGGTGCCAATCAAGGCGGCTGCCTTGTCTTATAAGGTGTCAAGCTACTTAAGAGTTTTTGGAGCTGCACTCATCCAGGCAAGTGGGGAGTATTCCATCACACTCCTGACTTATTCCTGTAGATGGTGGACAGGCTTTGAGGAGTCAGGAAGTGGGTTACTCGTCGCACTATTCCTAGCCTCTGACCTGTTCTTGTAGCCACAGTATTTATATGGCTAGTCCAGTTCAGTTTCTGGTCAGTGGTAACCCCAGAAACTGAACTGGAATGTTGAATATGGGGTAGAACCTTCAGGAAGGGTAAGCCAAGATGGGTGAAATATCTACCTGCTCTAATTGTGATCTTTTTTGCACTTTGATGGCGGCGAAGAGCAGTGGGAAACCAGGGGATTGGGAAGCCTACAAAGACCAACAGAGGACAACTAAAAAAGAAATAAGGAAGGAGAAGATTAAATATGAGGGTAAACTAGCCAGTAATATAAAAGTAGATTGCAAGAGTATTTTTTAGATATAGAAAGGGTAAGAGAGAGGCAAAAGTGGACATTGGGCTGCTGGAAAATGACACTGGAGAAGTAGTAGTGGGGAACAAAGAAATGGCGGAGGAACTGAATAGGTACTTTGCGTCAGTCTTCACAGTGGAAGACACGAGTGACATCCCCAAAGTTCAAGAGAGTCGGGGGGCAGAGGTGAGTATGGTGGCCATCACCAAGGAGAAGGTGCTAGGAAAACTGAAAGGTCTGAAGGTGGATAAATCACCTGGACCAGATGGATTACACCCCAGAGTTCTGAAGGAGATAGCTGAAGAGATAGTGGAGGCGTTAGTGGTGATCTTTCAGGAATCACAGGAGTCAGGGAGGGACCCAGAGGACTGGAAAATCGCTAATGTAACCCCCTTGTTTAAGAAGGGAGTGAGGCAAAAGACAGGAAATTACAGGCCGATTAGCCTGACCTCAGTCGTAGGTAAGATTTTAGAGTCCATTATTAAGGATGAGATTTCAGAATTCTTGGAAGTGCATGGTAAAATAGGGCAAAGTCAGCATGGTTTCATCAAGGGGAGGTCATGCCTGATAAATCTGTTAGAATTCTTTGAGGAGGTAACGAGTAGGTAAGACAAAGGAGAGCCAATGGATGTTATCTACTTGGACTTCCAGTAGGCCTTTGACAAGGTGCCGCACAGGAGGTTGCTCAGTAAGATAAGAGCCCATGGTGTTAGAGGCAAGGTACTAGCATGGATAGAAGATTGGCTGTCTGGCAGGAGGCAGAGAGTGGGGATAAGGGGGTCCTTCTCAGGATGGTGGCCGGTGACAAGTGGAGTTCCACAGGGGTCAGTGTTGGGACCACAACTTTTCACTTTATACATTAATGATCTAGATGAAGGAACTGAGGGCATCCTGGCTAAGTTTGCAGATGATACAAAGATAGGTGGAGGGACAGGTAGTATTGAGGAGGCGGGGAGGCTGCAGAAGGATTTGGACAGGTTAGGAGAATGGGCAAAGAAGTGGCAGATGGAATACAACGTGGGGAAGTGTGAGGTCATGCACTTTGGTAGGAAGAATAGAGGCATAGACTATTTTCTAAATGGGGAGAGAATTCAGAAATCTGGAGTGCAAAGGGACTTGGGAGTCCTAGTCCAGGATTCTCTTAAGGTTAACTTGCAGGTTGAGTTGGTAGTTAGGAAGGCAAATGCAATGTTGGCATTTATTTTGAGAGGACTAGAATATAAAAGCAGGGATGTGCTGCTGAGGCTTTATAAGGCTCTGGTGAGACCACATTTAGAATATTGAGAGCAATTTTGGGCCCCGTATCTCAGGAAGGATGTGCTGGCCCTGGAGAGGGTCCAGAGGAGGTTCACGAGAACGATCCCAGGAATGAAAGGCTTAACATATGAGGAACGTTTGAGGACTCTGGGTCTATACTCGATGGAGTTTAGAAGGATGAGGGGGGATCTGATTGAAACTTACAGAATACTGAAAGGCCTGGATAGAGTGGACGTGGGGAAGATGTTTCCATTAGTAGGAGAGACTAGGACCCGAGGGCACAGCCTCAGAGTAAAGGGAAGTCCTTTTAGAACAGAGATGAGGAGAAACTTCTTTAGCCAGAGAGTGGTGAATCTATGAAATTCATTGCCACAGAAGGCTGTGGAGGCCAGGTCATTGAGTGTATTTAAGACCGAGATAGATAGGTTCTTAATTGGTAAGGGGATCAAAGGTTACAGGGAGAAGGCGGGAGAATGGGGTTGAGAAACTTATCAGCCATGATTGAATGGCGGAGCAGACTCGATGGGCCGAGTGGCCTAATTTCTGCTCCTATGTCTTATGGTCTTGATAAGAATAAGATTCAAATGACTAATAAAAACAGAAAATGCTGGTGGGAGGCCGCAGACTTGAAACATTAACTCTGTTTTTCTCTCCACAGATGCTGCTTGAGTATTTCCAGCATTTTCTGGGAGCTCTAGATTTGGCAGTAACGCCCTTTTTACTTTGTGAAGACATGTCTACACTGCCTGTCGAATCTCGCATTTAAGTGCCTCCCACTGGTCTGTCATTGATTTCCCTTCAAGTAGCTGTAACCGGTCTATTTTTGCCAGATCACTACCTCAGCTTTGTAAAATTTGTCTTTCTCCAATTTGAGCTTTTATGCCTGTTCTATCTTTTCCATAATGATACTCAATCTAACTGTATTATGGTCACTATTTTCAAAATGGTCACGCATTGCTACTTCATCCACTTGCCCAGCATAATTTCCTAAGACTAAATCTACAACTGAACTCCCTCTCATTGGGCTTGTTACAGGCTGGCTAAAAAAATTCTCTTGAATGCAGTTCAAGAATTTTGTGCCCTCTGTGCCTCTTACACTGTTCGTATCCCAGTTGATATTAGGGTAGTTGAAGTCTCCAACTATTATTGCCACATTGTTTTTGCGCTCAAAGATATCCTTCAATCTTTTTTGCTTCATCTGCCTATCTAATTTAATTTTGAGGCAGAAACTTCCAACATTCAGTGCCTGACACTGGAATTAAATAGCACAGCCTCATAACTCCTGGAAATAAGGTCGTCTTATGCTATGTTTTAAATCTCCTGCCTTTCAGCTTGTTTCCATGGCCCCTCATTTTGATCTTAAGTACTGGAAAATGCCTGCTTCTATTAATCCTGTCTCATCCTTTTGTAATTTTAAACCCTTATTGTATTAACCTGCAATCTGCATTGCTCAAGAGTCTTTCTTTGACACCGCAATGTTTCTACGTATTGCTTACTATTTATTTCATTGGCCAAACTGATCTTAGATGTCTTAAATTATAGGACAGCAATTTTGTAAACCGGAATGCAGTTGATGTGATGGAATGGTCAGTTCCTTGCCCTAGTTCAGGTTGCACCCTTTGTACCCTCCCTATCCTTCACTGACCAACTACTCCCCTCACAACATATAGAAAGCAGTACATAATGGAACTTCTTCAAACGGTTGATTCACAGATGCTATCTTCCTAAACACATGTTCTCTGAATGAAAAGCTAGGCCTTTATCAGAGGAAGTATTTTAACAGGGAATTGGAAGCTGGCACTTTGGGATTGTGACCTTATGTAGCACTTTTTTTTTTCTATCCCATTTGATAGATATGAATGCATTTGATAGTATGCTTACTTTGTTGTATGCATTTTGGAAGCTTAGTCTGATTATAAAAATGCACTGTTTCTGTCTATGCTGCTATGAACCTACCTCTTTTTTTCATGTGTGCTCATTATCTTATGTGGCTTGATGTCAATTTTTGTTTCATAATGCTCCTGTAAAGGTCTTGGGGCGTTTTATTATGTTAAAGGAACTATATAAATACAAGTTGTTGCGTGTATTATTCTCTCTGGCCTGCACCATGTTTAGCACTGAGGAATATTGTACAGAAAGAGGTTAATTGTATATCTGTCTTGTGTGTGCAGTCGACGCATGGCTAGAAGACGCCTATTCTGACTTTGTTACATCTAGAGGCATCATGGTGAATATCTTCTTTCGATTGATCTTCAAGCACTCTCATGCCCCAAGGCAGCAGGGCTGCCTCCTTTAAGCTCACATTGGTGCCACTGAAGTCACAACTTTCTCTAGTTGCAACACTGTATGCTAAATGCAACGTTAATTCATTGGCTCAAATTACTATGATCACTGTGACAGACCTTTAACCGCCAAGCCTCAAAAATCTCTTCAGACAGTATAAGTTTTGAATGATGCAATCGATAATTGTACTTGGTGAAAGCTATTCCACAGTTTAAGTGGGCGTAGACTGAAAATTTCACTCGTCTACCCCCATTGCAGTATGCTGATGTATACTATATGGAGGCTTCCTCTTTAGGTCAATTTATGTCAGGACAAGAGGATGGGACAGGAGGAGTGGTGCTGGTCAATACCTGTTGATGATATGGCAGGGCGAGCGCTATAGGTCAGTACCTGTCAGTAATAGGACACGGTAATCGGTAGAGGTCAGTACTTCTGTGGGACAGGGTGATAGGTATAGGTCAGTATCTCAGTGATGGGACAGGAGGAACTGTGAGTGATTATATGTTTATGAATGCTGACTGGAGTTCCACTTGTGTCAGCAACAATGGTTAACCACACTGTTCACTCCCTTTTTTTCTTCTGAGCTGCTGATCACCATGGTTATTGCGGCCTGCCATTACCGTAGGAGAGTGCAGAAATCTGATGGAACAGTTGTGGCTTCTAAAAGCGACAATCTTTCCTCCCTTCTTGAGGCACTTTCAGTTTGTGCTATCTCATGTTGCACTTCCAGTTAAGCTCCATTTATTGAACTACTGCTGCTGGCAGCCTGACTTCAGTGTCAGTGGGTAAAATCAACAAGCTAATGATGTTCTTTCTCCGTCCCCATCCCATCCCCATCAGATCGGAGTAGATACTTTGAAGGACTTGATTTCTGGCTGACGTTTTTGTAGCATCAAGTATTTTTTTTTGTACCTAAAACAAAATGCTGCCGATCTCTGGAAATTGGAAATAAAAACAGATAAAGCTGTAAATATTCCAGCAGGTCAGGTTGTGGAGAGAGCAGCACAGCATTAAAATGAATGTTGTCTGATCTGGATTTTAGTATTTTTTTGTTTCTATTTGTATCTGCTGGCTTTCTACACAATTCCCGTCCACTGACTAAACTACATTGGCCCCAAATAAAGCCTCGTATTAAGACTTAACACAATTGCATATGCAATTGCCTACTGCAAAACCTGCGTAACAATTGTTAAAGGTTGGCTTCCATGTCGCCAGGATCCTGGGGTGGTGATGCGGGATGCAGGCCAAGACCATCTCCTCTTCTGATACTCTTTCGAGTTATCAACAGTCACAGATTGCAACTCTTTTCGAGTACAATCACAGTTCTTGGTTTCCAGGAGTGGGACATGAACCCACAACCCTCTGATTCAAAGGTGAGGGTGCTATGAACTGAGGTGCACAACGCCTCCAATGGCAGAAACTCATAGCTGTCATTGGTGACAGTAAAGCAAATGAGGATGTTTGGCTTATTAAGCATTTTGAATCTGCTAAAAGGCTGAAATTAATGAATTATCCTGCTTCAGTAAGAAGGTCCTCTTGGACGGAAGAGAGCTATTGGATATACCCTGAAAGCCATATTTATTCTGTCTTTTGGCAGTTTATTTGTGTTTAGATGATTGTGTGCGGTAGCAGGTGCTGGCTGTTGACGTTTCCAAGTGGATGTCGATGACTACTGTTTCCATCACTCAAGCCTTCCTTGTTGTTCTAGACCAGGGGTAGATGAACTTTTCAGCTGGAGGGCCATACCTGGGTATGGAAATTGTATGGGGGGGGTGCCAGCCATAAACACTCAAAAAGCAAACAATTACAATTAAGATAAAGTTTTATGCTTATTTGTACACAAATCTATTATGATAATTATAGCATTGTAATGATGAGTTACCGACAATAACGAATCTCTCTTTCACGCTCTCTTTGGCTTAATGTGAGCAATGAAGTTGTCCATTCCTCCTTACAAGGGTATCAAAGTTCAGGGTCACTCTTTCGGTCTCCACAGATGCTGCCTAAGCCACTGGATACTACTTAGCATTTTCTGTTTTTATTTCAGATTTCCCTTATCTGCTGTATTTTGCTTTTGTCTTGTCAATATTGATACAGCTTTATTGTGATCTACATTATGGTGTTGCAAGAACCACCAAGGGAAAAACAATAAAGAGAAGAGAAAGAAAATGTGGATAAACCAAAAGGCATCGCAAAGGCAGCCACTACATCTTGCTGGAGGAGCGCAGTGAACTGTATCTTCTCTCTACCTCTCATTCCTCAAGCATGGATTTAATAACCTCATGGCAAATTTTAAAAGAGCTGCTACCCGAGTACATCTGTAATTCGTTCCATGCCTGTTCAAGGAACTTGTTCCTAATTTTCAATTTTCTTATATTACAAAACTCTAACCTAAAACCACACATTCTTCACTTTCTATTATATTCATTATCCTCCTCCTAAAAATATAAACCTTGGCTGCACCTCTGGCAGGAACAGAAGATGCTTTTTCAATTCTAATTTCAAAAGTACAAAAACAACCGATCACTGAGATGCTCATTTCAGAATGTTAAATCACAATGCTTGTGTCATACCTTTAGTCATGCATACCTTGGGACTTTCAGCAGGTAGCAGTATTTATGCTTCAGTGTTTCAATCCCATGTTCAACAGCATTATTATTGTAGGTCAGGTTTTTGCTGGATTTACAAATCTGCTACCATCTAGTTCTTCTGCCAATTGCCTTAAATCTGTGTCCTCTGGTTGTCGATCCTTCTGCCACCAGAACCAGTTTCTCCGTATTTACTATTCAACATTCCTATCCCTATTCAATACCCATCCATGATTTTGAACACCTCTATCAAATTTAGCCCCCTCTTTCCCTGCTGTAAGGAGAACAACCCTACCTTTTCTCACCTCCCCACTTAACTGAAGTTCCACATGCCATGAACCACTATAAAACATTATAGAAATTTATAATGTAAAAAATTGACAGGATGTACACACAGATGCAAGATTTTTTAATAGATTACAGCATGAATATACCATTTTAGTGGATGAAGACACTCTTCAGTGTATTGCTATACCACTGCAGACCTGAAGGTCCCAGGTTCAAATCTTGAACTGCCAGCAGAATAAGGAAATAAAACTATGCAAGAATTAACTTAACCTTCACATTTTCCCACATTAAACTCCATCTGCTAGATTTTTGCCCACTCAATCTTTCTATATCCATCTGCAACCTCTTCATGCCCACTTCAGAACATACTTTCCTACCTATCTTTGTGCCATCTGCAAATTTAGCTACCATATCTTCACTCCCCTTATCTAAGTTATTGATGCAAATCGTAAGAAGTTGAGGTCCCAGTACAGACCCCAGGGGGGGCACCACTTACCACATCCTGCCAATCACAAAAAAAACCATTTATACATACTCTCTGCTTTTTGCCAGCCAGCCAATTTTCTATCCATGCTAATATGTCACCCACTACATCATGTGCTTTTATTTTGCTTAATAACCTTTGATGTGACACCTTATCAAACGCCTTCTGGAAATCCAAGTTCAGTATGTGCACAGGCTCCCCTTTATCCACTGTGTATGTAACTCCTTCAAAAAACTCCAATAAATTGATTAAACATGATTTTCCTTTCACAGAATCATGCTGACTCTTCCCAATTGCCTTGAGCTCTTATAAGCGCACAGCTATAACCTCCTTAATCGATTCTAATAACTTCCCACGACAGACGTCAAGCTAACTGGCTTATAGTTTCCTGTTTTCTGCCTCCCTCCCTTCTTGAATATAGGGGTTATATTTGCTACATTCCAATCTGATGGAACTTTTCCAGAATCTAGCGAATTTTGGAAAATTAACACCAGCGCATCAACTACCTCATTAGCCACCTCTTTTAAGACCCTAGGATGGAGTCCATCGGGACCCGGAGACTTGTCAACCTGCAGCTCCAGTTTGCTCAGTACCGTTTCCATCCTTCCCATCCTGTTCCCTTCCCCTCCTCTCCCCATCCAATTCCCAATGTGCCTTAATTAATGGCTGAGCCATCAGCCTCTAAAACTCTATCCTCAGGAACTCCTTCCCTAAACCTTACCGCCTTGTGGCATATTTGTCCACCTTTGAAAACTTATATCCAACTCATCTGTCCGACCATGTTTTGGTCAGCTTCTAAATCCTCAATGTCCCAAAGCAGTTTACAACCAAGTGAGTCAATTTGAAGACTTGTCACTGTTGTTGCAAAAGTACATGCCAATTTACACATAGCAAGGTCTCATAAACAGCAAATGCATGTGTGACTGAATAACCTAAAAAGGTGGTACTACCCTCCGTATGCTTGAGGATGTCTAAAATTTGCTGCCCGTGTCTTTATTCGCACTAAGTCCCATTCACCTGTCACCCCTGAGCTCGCTGACTTATGTTCTTTCTTGATTAAGCAACACCTCAATTTTAAAATTCTCATCCTCGTTTTCAGATTCCCCTAAGGCCTTGTGCCTCCTATCTCTATAATCGCCTCCAGTTCTACAAGTCTCTGAGATACCTATGCTTCTTTAATTCTGGCCCTTTGAGCATCCCTCATTTTAATCACTCTGCCGTTGGTGGCTGTCGCTTCAACTGCCTCGGCCTGAACTCTGGAATTCCTTCACTATAACTTTGTCACTCGTCCTCTCTTTCCTCCTCTAAGTTGCTCCTTAAAATGTACCTTTTGAGCCAAGCTTTTGGTTGTCTGGCCTAACACCTCCTCATCTGGTTTTATGTCAAGTTTTGCTTCATGATGCCCCTGTAATGCACCTTGGTTTTTTTATTATGTTAAAAACATTATATATATTGGAGTTGTTTTCTTTTTAATCACAACCCATTCTTGGAAGTACAAAATTCATAATTGTAGTGCAGGGTATTACCATATTTCAAATAGCCTGACCTTGAAAATTTCACACACGCTGCTTTGCAATTATTGAAATTCTAGTCACAACAATGAAATTGGCTGCACTTTCAGAAAAATTGCAGTCTTGCTTTCAAGTTGAATAGCACAGTATGTGCAAATGTCTGTGAAATCTGTCTTTGAGCACTTGATCAGTCTGGCTTCGAGTAATGCATTGTTTCTCACTTCTTGATTCATACTGTCCTTGAATAACCTGCTGAGTAAGACAAATTGAAAGCTCAAATCTTCCAGTCTTGAAAGAATGAAAATGCGTTTAGAAATATTTTGCAATGCTAGGAGAAACTGAGTACCAAAAACCTTGGTGGTGTAACCATTTATTCATTGACATGTTGTGTGCAGCATTTGCCTACCCCTTTCTAATTGCCTTTGAAAAGGTGGTGGTGAGCCACTGCTTTGAACCACTGCAGTCTGTGTGATGAAGGTACTCCCACTGTGCTGTGAGACAGGGAGTTCTAGAATTTGACCCAGTGACAATAAAGTAATAGCAATATATTTCTAAGTCAGTTGGAGGGAAATATGAAGGTGGTGGTGGTCCCATGTGCCTGCTGCCCTTGTCCTTGTAAATGTTAGAAGTCATGGGTTTGGGAGGTGGTGTCAAAGGAGCCTTGATGAGTTGCTGCAGTGTCTCTTGGAGATGATGCACCCTACAGCCATGTTGCGCCTGTGGTGGAGGGAATAAATGTTTATGTAGTGCATGGCATGCTGATCAAGTGAACTGCTTTGACCTGGATGGTATTGAGTTTCTTGAGTGTTGGAGCTGCACTCATCTAGACAAGAAAAGAGTCATACAGACTCAGAACGTTAACTCTGTTTCTCTGTCTACCAATGCTGCCAGACCTGCTGAGTTTTTCCAGTATTTCCTGTTTTTGTTCCAGACTCCTACAGCTACCTTGACTATACTTCCTCGCACCCTGCTTCCTTATGGACTCTATTCCATTCTCCCAGTTTCTCTGTCTCTGTCACATCTGTTAAGATGATGTACCCTTCCATACTAGCACTCTCTGATATTTCTTCCTTTATCTTAGCTGAGGATTCCCTCCCCTCAGCATGATTGACAGGGCCCTCTGCTGTGCCCGATCCATTTCATGCACTTTTACTCTCACCCCTTCTCCTCCCACCCACTGTCATGATAGGGTTCCCCTTGTTCTCACCTTCCACTGCAGCCTTCCATATTCAACAGATCATCCTCCACCATTTCTGCTACCTTCCGCATGATGCCACCACAAACACAGGGTCCCCTCCCCTTTCCACATTCTGAAGGACCCTTTCCCTCCTGGTCCGCTCCTTAGTCACCCCTAACACCCTTTCCTACGACACCATTTCATGTAAACACTGGAGATGCAACACGCATCCTTTTACCTTCTCCCTTCTCACCATCCAATATGCCACACTCTGTCATGAAGCTATTAATGTATATAATATTATTGGAAAATATTTTTCTTTTAATATAGAGGTTTAGTCTGTGGGTGTGCCTTAATTGGATTAAAGCCAGCTAGTCTGGGTGCTTTGATATTCACAGATATCCACAGAATCGTTACAGCGCAGAAGGAGGCCATTCGGCCCATCGTGTCTGCACCGGCTTTCCAAATAAGCAATTCAAGAACAAAAAAAAGTATAGCACAGGAACAGGCCCTTCAGCCCTCCAAGCCTGCGCCGATCATATTGCCTGTCAAACTAAAACATTTTGCACTTCCGGGGTCCGTGTCCCTCTTTTCCCATCCTATTCATATATTTGTCAAGCTGTCTCCTAAACCCCACTATCGTACCTGCTTCCATCACCTCCTTTGGCAGCGAATTCCAGATACTTAGTGCCCATCTCCCGCTGAACCTGCCTCCACCGCACTCTAACGCAGTGCATTCCAAACCCTAACCATTCGCGGTGGGAAAAAGATTCACTCATATCACTTTTGCTTCTTTTGCCAATTACTTTAAATCTGTGCCATCTCATTCTTGATCCTTTCATGGGTAGGAACAGTTTCCTTATCTACTCTGTGGAAATCACTCATAATTTTGAATACCTCTCACAAATCTCCTCTCAGTCTTCTTTTCTCCAAAGAAAGCAATTATAACTTATCCAATCCATCTTCTTAACTGAAGTTTCTCATCCCTGGAACCAGTCTTGTAAATCTTTCCTGCACTCCCTCTAATGTCTTCACATCTTTCCTAAAGTATGTTGCCCAGGACTGGAAGCCATACTCCAGCTGATGCCAAACTAGTGTCTTAAACAAGTTCAACACAATATCCTTACTCTTGTACTGTATGCCCCTATTAATAAAGCCTAAGATACTTTGCTTTATTAACTGCTCACTCAACCTGTCCTGCCACCTTCAATTGCTTATGCACATATACACCTAGGTCCTTATGCTCCTGCACCCTGTTTATGTGTACTACTTTTGAGATGTAAGAGAAGTAGAGTGCATTTACATTTTTTGAATAGAGCATTCAAGGAGTTGTCTGACACCTAGCTAGCAGAAACCAAGCAATATGTTTATATTACTAATAGAATTGGTACTATGAAAGGGGTTTTATTGTTAAAAGAGGTGGAGTTCGAAGAGGCTGGTGATACAATGAGAATTTACATTAAATGAGCTGCGCTAGGTATAACAGACAGTAGTTTTGTGTGTGCAGGGCAGAGGCAATGTAAGGTCAAAGCAGCTGTAAGCCTATAGCTGTCTCCACAGGAACCAAAGTGAAAAGAACCTCATTTTGAATTCGTAAGGTGAAAATGCTTTGCCTGGTGCCTGGTTAAGTCAATGGGTTGCTGTTGCCTTAATGGAGATTAGTTTGGGAATTTGTTAAAAGTTATGATGGAACTAATTTGTAGCCATGTGAATATATTTAACTTGTGTAAATTAATTAAATGTTTAATTTAGTTTAATATAAAACCTCTTGAGAACTGGTGGTATGATTGCTGAATTTACAGTTGCATCTCAAACATTCTACTTAAAAATATAGGTTATGACAGTTGTTTAAAGGTTCCCTCTGGGGTTTTTTTAATAACTCAGCTTTACCAACTTCTGGGTCATAACACACTCCTTCCAAATGAAACAGTAATTTACTTGTGCTGCTTTCAAGTTTAGTATTCTGAATCTGTTGCTCACCATGTAGCCCCCTCTACATTGGTGAAATTAAATGCAGAGACTGGGTGACTGCTTTGCAGAACACATCTTGTCCCGTCTGCAAGCATGACCCAGAACTGCCTGTTACTTGTTTCAAATCTCCACTTGCTCCCACTCTAACCTCTCTGTCCTTGAACTGCTAAAATGTACCAATGGAGCTCAACACAAGCTCAAGAAACAGCACCTCATCTTTCAACTGGGCACTCTACAGCCTGCTGGACTCAACATTGAGTTCAACAGTTTCAGAACATAACCTCTGCCTCCATCTTTTTTTCCCCCCTGATTTGATCGTGACTCATTTCTTTATCCCTTCTTATTGCATTCAGATGGCTGCTGTGCATCATCTGCCACATCTTTTGTTTCTTTACTATACCCATTACCTCTCACTTTGGCTTTTGTACCATGAAATCTTTTGTCATTTAATCACTCCTATCCCTACCCCATCACCCTATCACAGACCTTTCCCTTTGTTCTTACTGCCCCCTCCCCCCTTTCACTAGGTTTAAACATGTTACATTTCCATCTTTCTTCAGCCCTGATTAGAGGTCATTGACCTGAAACATTAACTCTGTTCACTCCACAGATGCTGCCTGACCTGCGTGTTTCAAGCATTTTCTGTTTTTAGTAGGGGAGGCAATGGCATGGTGGTATTGTCACTGGACTAGTAATCCAGAGACCCAGGGAGTCCCAGGTTCGAATCCCGCCACAGCAGATGGTAGAATTTGAATTCAATAAAAATCTGGAATTAAAAGTCTAATGATGACCGTGAGACCATTGTCGATTGTTGAAGAAACCCACCTGGTTCACTAATGTCCTTTAGGGAAGGAAATCTGTCATCCTTACCTGGTCTGGCCTACATGTGACTCCAGACCCACAGCAATGTGGTCGACTTTTAATTGACCTCTGAACAAGGGCATTTAGGGATGGGCAATAAATGCTGGCCTAGCCAGCGACGCCCACATCCAATGAATAAAAACAAATTGTCATGAAACTATCCTATTTTTCATAACATTATTGTGGTTTATTGTAAAGTAGGTTTATGAGTGTATGGTTCTGTCTGTGCGATTTAATTGAATTGGAGTCAGATAGACTGCAAGGTTGAAATTATCAAAAGAAGTTAGGTGTAAAAGGCATTTGAAATGCTAATGAATAAACATCGTGAGGGCAGCATGTAGGATGTGAAGGAAAGTTGCATTTTTAGATAAGTGAAGGTGTTGTTTAGGTTTCAAAGGGATGATGGGATGTTTACAGCTAACAAGATAAGCAAGGCCAAGCAGTATGCTTATTTTTCCCAAAGATGCTGACCATATTGGCAACATGAAAGATTTTTATATTATGGGAAAAGTAAATTTCCAAAGATATATAGAACAATGGAATTTACAGATTAAAGAGAGAAAAACATATGTAAAGAAGGATGGAAGGCTATGTTGGGGGGGGGGCATGTAAGATCTAAAAGGACCGTGTAAAACAGCCTTGGGGAAAAGCCTCCAGCCACTGTTGCAGAAGCCTGCTGAGTCCAGTAGCCAAAGTTGGAAAAAAGCCTTTGAAATTCCACTGAGGTGTGGGTGTTGTGGTAAACTTGCTGGATTGCCTATATAAATGTAATATCTATTTTGAACTGTTGCCTTAAAGAGGGTGTGTAGTTGGGAGTCAGCTTAATTAGGAATTTTGGGACTTGTTATAGTATTAAGTAACTGTAATCCTATGTATGTGCTTGAAATCTTTTCTTTTGTTAATAAATGTTTTAATTTAAAATTTTAAATCTCTAAAGGTGTTAGTGGGCTCAGTACTTCTGAACTCAGTGCACAAAATTTCTCGTAATAAATACAAGTTGCAAAACCGTTGTGATAGCATGGCCAAATTTCCCTTGTGGATTTGGTCTGCCTGGCACATATCACCTGCCATGTCATAACATTATTCAGACTGAAGTTCTGTTTGACTGGTGGCTTGATGGTCATGTACATGTTTACAATCTCATGGCATCATTCAGAGAAGAGTTCTTCTGGTGTCCGGTGTAGCATTACTGTTAGCAATCACCACCAACTTTTTTTTTCTTCTTTCATGGGATATGGGCATTGCCGACCAAGGGCAACATTTGTTGCCCATCCCTAATTGTCCTTGTGAAATACAAATCAACTTGTACCTTACATGTGTGGGATCTTGTTTTGAGCAAAAATGGCTGTGATATTTAAAGGATTGCATTGCACTTTGAGACATTCTCTTGCGACATAACATCACATAAAATAATTTGAGATATATAATTTGAATTGAGCAATGGAAAAGTCTCAGTAATCTGGGAATTTGCATAAAAATGGTATTCAGCAGCAATTTATATTGACAGAGCACCTTTGACATAAACCTTGGAGCGTTCCAAGGCACCTTCACAAGAGCACTATAAAATGAAGTATGACAGCAAGCCTCATAAGGATATATTAGGTCAGAGCTGGGGCCTGTGCAGAAGGTATGGCTATCAGTGGTGGAGCAATTATAATTGGGAATGCACAAGGCCAGAATTAGAGTAGCATAGATATCTCAGAGGGTTGTGGGTTGGAGGAGATTACAGAGAAAGGGAGGGGCAAGGCCATGGAAAGATTTGAAAACAAGGATAAGAATTTTTAAAATCAAGTTGTTGCTTGAGTGGAAGCCAGTGTAGATCAACGAGCACTGGGATAAGGGACTAAGGCTTGCTGCAAGTTAAGACATGGGCAGTCAAATTTTGGATGACCTTAAATTTATGGAAATGATGGATGATTTCAAAAGGAAGTTGGATGGGCACTTGAGGGAAATAAAACTTGCAGGGCTATGGGGTTAGAGTGGGGGCACTGGACTGACTGGATTGCTCAACAGAGAACTGGCATCCACTCAATGGATCAAATAACCACCTTCTGTGCCATAATGATTCTATGACACTTCTGGCACTTTTACCAATTACCTTAAATCTGTATATGCTGGTTACTGACTTTTTTGTCACTCGAAATTGTTTCTCCTTATTTACTTTATCAAAACTCTTCATGAGTTTGAACACCTCTATCTAATCGTGTCTCAGCCAGCCTTCTCTGCTCCGAGAGTAACAACTCTAGTTCCTCTCTTCTCACCATGTAACAGAAGTCTTTCATCTCTGGACTATTCTGGCTAATCACCTCTGCACCCTCTCTAAGGCCTTGATATCCTTCCTAACGTTTGGTGCCCAGAATTGGCCACAATAGTTCAGCTGGGGCTAACCAGTGTTCTGCAAAGCTGAAGCATTTGTACTCATTTGTCCTTGCATTTGTACTCAGTGCATTTTTATAAAAGTAAAGATCCATATGCCATTTTAATAGCTGTCTCAATTTGTCCTGCCACCTTCAAAGGGTTTGTACATACACTCCAAAATTAGTAATTTTTTCTGTGGCAGTAGAGACAATGGACAGATTGCCCTTGCAGGCTATTATCACTCACCTTGATCAGTTTCTAAGCCCCTCTCCTCACATCTTGTCCCCCCAGCCCATTCCTGGCCTCTGCCTCTTTCAGATCAGAATAGTGCAATAGAATTTTTATCAACAACAGCTAATGTTATGTTCCGTCCTTTATAACGAAGCTAATCTGGTTAAGAATGTGGCTTATGACTTCCCCAGTGGTTGTGGATGAAGCCAGCATATGACGTTGCAATTAACCATTTAGATGAAGCATCCTCTGGCTGGAGTTGTCCAGAAAGAAATGGTCTGGAAAGTCACAGCTAATAAGTGTTCGTTTTAACTAGATCAGAGGTGAGGATACTGTAATTCAAAGTCAAATCAGCCTAGATTCCCCATTTCTCATCACCACCTAGTGCCCTCTTCTGGAATGTGGAATGAGAATGGAACCTCTGTTCTTCACAACTGTGTAACTTGCCCAGCTCGCACTTCTGAAGCTCACTTGTGAATCATAGCTACTTACGTGAGTACTGACGGCACTGCTGGTACCTGTGGAGCTATGCTCCAGTGAAGGATCAGTGCCTTTGGGAGAAAAGATCAAAATCTGGACAAAGAATGAAAAGATTCTTGGCATGGTCCAACACATTTGAAGTGCTGCACAATTCACTGGAGATTCTGTTTCACCATTTTAGAGGTTGGGAAAGCTTCACAGAATTTTCTGTTGAAATTTCCCCTGTAGCTGTTCGACTTCCTTCAGAATTCCACTGCAGTTCAAACTGCACATGGATCTTTTGGAAGAAAAGGATTGGATAGACCAAATGATCGAATCGAACAACGAGTTCCTTCTGTTGTTCGTAATGGGGAGAGTACAGACCGTACTCAACCAGCTCACACTTGCAAAACCCAAAACAAAATGTCTACTGTTAGAAGTGAATCTGCGATTGGGCAGAACTTGCTGAACAGTCCTGAGTGTGCTAAAAGCTACACTAACAACCAATTTAAGTTGAGCTCGTAATTTACATTTGCTAAAAGCAACATAAATACATGTTCTGGGACCCGTTCTCCGCAAACAAAGCGAATATGCTCAAGCCTTGCTGCTTTTTTGAATTAACTGGGAGATTGGGGAGCCTTTTGTTCCCCATTGCCTTCTCTATGGCAATGCCTCAGCCAATTAGTCAACTTTCCAATCATTCCAGCACCCTTTTCTTCTGTAGTATGAATTATTCTGATTGTTTGAAATTTGGCATTCTTGCGTTTATCTGATGAATGCAAGACGAAAAGCTCGGGCAACATGTTTCTCTCATTTCAGCAACATTTGAAACCAAATGGCCTTTCCCTGTTGTACCCTGGAATCCAAATCTAATTGAGAAGTTTGGCTGAGATAACTATGATGCTGAAATAATTTAAAGAACTTGAGGGAGAGGCAAAATGCATATGATAGGATGCCATTTGTTTTTGGTTATGGTTTCAAAGATTGAGAGAGTTCTTTGTTGCATTTATTGCACCCTTGCCAGGAACACTGTGTTCATATAATTTTTGAGTTTGTAGTTAAGAGCGTGGTGCCTCCTGGCATTTCCTCCCGTTTGTTCAGTCCTTCCATCCCAACCCTCTGTTTGTTATCTCACTTTCTCGGCTCACTTCCATTTTGATTAGAAATGGTAGCCAAAAAGCATTGTAGAAACAAACCTTATCAACAGGATTTTGTTGTACCATGTCTCACTTTTTATGTGTTTGCAATTTTATAGATTTATATCGCCTTATTGTGCAGCTCAGGCATTTTGTTGTGCAGCTAACTTAACTTAAACTTGGAATAGTTCGAGATAAATTTCTGGCAGTTTCTAAACAAATCGGCTTCCTGTCTTAACACAAAAAGTGAAGACGGATCCAAGATTAGTAGGCTTTCATTGACATCCCATTACATCATTAAGTTGTGCAACAAAAAAAAAGGCAAATCAGTATCTCGGGTAACCTGACAGCATTTACACTTCAGAAAAAAAGACCTCATTGGCTGTAAAGTGCTTTAAAGCATGCTGCAGTTTTGAAAGGTACTGTATAAGTGCAAATTCATTTTTTGCTAGTTACAGATTAAAAGCACGTGGTAGCGGAAATAGTTGCCCCGATTTCTCCCTGTCCCAACATTTTGCAGTAGCACACATTTCTCTTAAGCTTGGCCAAAGACATCACTGAGTTGGTTTCACTGCTAGGACATGCCTCATGGAAGTTTTATGTACTCCCTCCCTAGGGAAACAACTAACCCCAAATTAGCAGCTTCCCATTTATTGTGGGATCAGAGACTCACTGGATGCAGTAAAATCTTGAAATTATGAAAACCCTGGATTGTATGTTTTTATACCCAAACCTGAGGAATTACAACACATGAGGTGACCACTCAACCCATTGTGCCTGTGGTGGTGCTATCCATTCTTATTTCCCTATTAATTCCCTATATTCAGTACTTTTATGTTATTTTTCTAATGTGTATTTAATTCCAAATTAACTTATTATTACTACCTCAACAGCTACTTGTGGTTAAACCCTCTATGTGAAGAATAATTTCAATGATTTCCCACCATTCTTCTAATGATAAGAGTCCATGACCCTTATCACTGATTTGTTAATCAATGGGAACAGTCTTTCCATTTCCGTTTGAAATGCTTTTATATGTTTGAAAACTTCTAACTCACTCGAGCTGTATTTAGTGAAAATTATCCAGCCTTTCTTCCTAGCTTTAAGCTCTTTGTTTCTGGAATTTCATTCAATGAATTCTTTAAGAATACTTTAAGCATAGATGATTACATGGTTTATGGAGCAGTAAGTGGCATCTATCCTGCTAGCACGGAAGAAGTTCACAATGTTGACTTTTTGCGTTTAATCAGGAAACATAAATGAGAACAGAAGTGGGTCATTTAGCCTCCAGCCTATTCCTTGACAGGCGATTTGGACATCTGGGCCCAGGAGGTCAGGACATTGGGAAGGGGTGGGGTTTGATGGAGGGCTGGGATGACGGCACCAATTAGGTGAAGATTCAAGTGGAGGTTGTAGGCAATAACCCATTGCCTGTACAGCACAAAAAAAAACCCCAGCAACATGGAATTTCAATGCCTGAGACCTTTTTCCCCTCCCAAAGACTTGTCGGAGGAACTTGTTGGAAAAATATGATACTAAGAAGTGAGCGAAAAGCTCTTGATCCTGGCGTTGGAAAGAGGCTTAGGGGTAAATTTTCCTGACTGATTAGGATGCCAGGACTTGCTTTTTCACATCTGCCAAGAGCTCACAAAACACAGTGCCTCATTCAAATGTGACCTTGTAATGTAAATGGGCAATTAGAATGAAACAGAGTTAATTCAAGCAATTTACTGGCACTAAAATAGGCTCTGTTGTGATTTTAGACAGGAAGTAGGTTTAATGGATGTTTGGGTAATTGGTATTGGTATTGGCAATGTGTGGGAGGTGGTGGGGTGTAGAGAATCATATTTGGCTTTATTGAAGCACAGTTGCTGAAAGTGCCAGCTCAACATTTTGCTGTGTTCTGTCTGAGCAAACTCTAAACTTTGTATATGTGTAAATGTTGCGGATGGGATCATATACGGAGAAGAAGAAAACCAAAGTTGAGATTGGACAAACTGCTTGCCCTGATGATGAGCCCATCAGTATGCCCTGCCAAGTAACAACTGGCACCAATTCAGGATTACTGTTGTAGGAGAGCTTGAACTTGGAGCAAAGAGTTTTTCTTCATGCAAAAAGGCTCCTGGGATATTTTGCCAACTGCTGTGATTCAAATCAGGTGAAAAAGGAGATGCAAGAGGGAAATAAATGAATGGTTCAAGAAAAATCAGATTGCAAAACGTTTTACGTTTTGTTTTTAAAGTGTATGGGAAGAGAGCAGAGCTGGGGATCCAAAAACCTTGTTCTTGTGTGGGAGCTAACACTTGCACAGTGGGCTGGAGAGCCTCCTTTTGTGCTGAAATCTCTGATTCTAAACCTTTCAAACAGTGGTTTCACATTTTTCAAGAAGGCTGAGTAAATCTCAGAGGACGTGCTCCCAGAGGGGCTATCCCTCCCCTCCCACCTTTATCATACCAAATGACTAGTGACCCTTGTTTATATCACACTCCCAAGGATCCCCTGATATGTTTTTAAGCATCCCTGTCCTAACTTATGAAATATGATGATGTCAGCTATCCAAAGGAATCATTGCTACAAATGGAGGAAACATTTTTGTTAGCAGCATGCAGTTACCAAAATAATTTGTGCCAAGAGAGCCAGCTTTTAACTTGTTCCCACTTGCTTTTCAGCTGGTTTGCATTTTTCATCAATGGACATAATGCACAGATGGAATAATCTTAAATGTGTGTAGGTTGGCTTTCTGATGCACTGCAGACATCTATGGTGGCATGCCACTATGTCAGACAACAGCATTGTTTTGAAGCACCAATTTGTTTTATTTAACTGAAACGTGGCAAAATCTCATTGGATTTAGCAATGCTAAAAAGGATTAAAGCCTTAAGTGTAATATCAAAGATGTGAAATTATAGAACTTTCTGACATGAATCTGGAACTTATGAAGTTATTTACTTTATGCAAGCTGTGGAGTAACTTACTTTGTCCTTCGAGCCATTGTTATGAATCTATACTGAGATTTGTCCGTTTAAACCCATGTTTTTCTCATCTCTCAATCTTTTAATTCTTGTCCTTTTATTGTTTCAGCTGTGGGAATAGGGTCCTGGTGCTTCCACATGACATTAAAGTATGAAATGCAGGTGAGCAGCTGCACAGCTATCTCATTCATTTAAGTTTTGGTTTCTTGACTGTCTTTCAGACCCAGCTTATATCTTGAGTATCCTTGGTACATATGACACAGTGACACACTTCTGTTAACATCATAACTTAACCTCATAAGAACTATTAGAAATAGGAACAGGAGTAGGCCATTTGGCCCTTGGAGCCTGCTCCACTATTCAATCTGATTATGGCTGATGATCTATCTTAATTTCACCTTTCCACAGTATCCCCTTATTTATATTTGCTTACTGAACCTACATATGATTCATTTACAGTGGCACCCAGGTCACAATGAATGCCAACATCCCAGTTTAAACATTTCACCATTTAAAAAATATTTACTTATCCATTTTGGAAGGAAAAATAGAAAATTTTACGTACCTCCACATTATATTCCATCTACCATGTTCTTACCCACTCACTTAACCTGCATATATTTCTTTGTATACTCCTTGCAACTTATTTTCCCTCCTAACTTTGTATCGTCAGCAAACTTGGATGCCTTACACTCAGTCCCCTCATCTAAGTCATTGATATAGATTGTAAATAGAAATAATTCCCAGGCCCAAATGAATGCAAAGACCCACCATCCGCTTTGACATCTGAATCTGTTAATTGGATCACAGTGTCATTTTTGACACAATTATCCATTAGCTTTTTATTTAAAAATCAATAACCATTCATCCGTCCTCTACCTCATTTTATACCATAGGCAAATGGCAAGGTGCATTTGTTGTCAGATCTACCTTTGTGTTCATGATTGGATTGAGACTTCACACTTCTATACTTCCCCTGATATCAGAGGAGAACTACAGCCAGACTCATCTGGTTAGATATGCAACTTCGATTTAATTAAGCACTATGTTGTTCCTCCAGTCATCTTAAGTCTGAAGCTCTGAAATTCTCCCTAAATCTCTCTACTGCCCCATCTTTCAGATGCTGCTTTTAATACCTACCTCTTTGATTAAGCTTTTGCTTTAAGCTTTAGTTCCAACATCTCCTTTGGTATGGTGTTAATTTCTGTTTGATAATGCTGTCATGAAACTTCTTGAGACATTTTATTGCGTTAAAGGCACTGTATAGATGTAAGTTGCTGTATGAATGAACCACATGCATGACTTGCACATATACAGTAGCACTAATGATGGGCTTTTGACTTGGGGCCAACAATGCATGCATGAATTTCACATACACTATTGCTTTTGCTGAAACATGTTATGTTATAACTGGGGTAAGTTCAGCAGAACTGAGGTACTAGCTTAAAGATTTCATAAAGAGTATATATATTATACTGACCTAAGTCAATCAAGGACTGAAGCACTGGAACAGTGGCTCAGAACTCAACCCCCTAAAGTATATGAAGGTGATATACAGCCCCACCAATAAACAGTGCCACTTTACATTTGCGTTTGTAATGAGATTTTCTTTTATGTTATTGTTTTGGTGGGGTTCCTGTGAAATAGTTAATTGGAAGAGTTTTTTTTAACTTGGTAAATTTGAATGATAATATGATTCCGATCAGCAAGGAATTGAGAAAAAGGTGGCTGTTGTTGAATAAATAAAGCAAATACAGATTTGTAACCAAACATAAGGATAAACTACTGTAAAGTGCACATTTGATCTGGACAATGTTTCCCCTGGAAGTAAGCCAAGGGGAAAGTTTTGTGCATTATAATCATAGCATTCGCAATGTTAAGCTTACTATTGGTCTGGACTTTTGCAGTTATTATGCCTGACTATTTTCTGGAAAAATAAAAACTACATGAAAGTTTGGATGCTGAAGTCACCATTTTACAGAAAAATGCTACTGTTTTGATGGGATAGTATTGTGAGTCTGCAAAAATGAAAGAGAAAGTGGTGCAATTCTATGTCATTAGATTTGCCTCAATTTAATTAAAAACATAGATACCATTTGATACACCATTTTACTTTCTTTCTCCTTTGTCAATTGCTCTGGACTTAGCCTGGGGTAAGGTTCTACAAGCCCAGTCACTGTTTAGTACCTTGCTTCATGTTTTATGCATAAGCAGTGGTAGCAATTTATGGTTTTATTATCAATCTCTTCTGATGTACCCAAAATTGCAGCTAGGATACTGCATTTGTCTTCAGTCTCCCAATGTTATAGGGCTGGTGAAGGGGAATGAAAATAGGGCTCTGCTTCTATGTGGACATTGTGAGTATGACCTATTTCCCTCCCCATCCCCTCACCCTGATCCAGGTCAAATTGCCTACATTATGCAAGGATGAATGCCTAGCTATAGTATCTGTCTCAATAAAAACTTGCATTTATGTTGATTGCACCTTTTACATAGTAAACCGCCCTACAGTGTTTTACGAGCCTTATCAAATGAAATTTAACATCAAGACACATAAGGAGATGTTAAGTGACCGAAGCTTGGTGCAGATATTGAATTTAGGTAACTGAAGTCACACAAGAAATAGGTACAGGAGTAAACCATATGGCCTGTCGAGCCTGCTCCAATACGATTATGTCTGATCTTGGGCTTCAACTCCACTTTCCTGCCCACTCTCTATATCCCTTGATTCCCTGAGAGACCAAAAATCTGTCTATCCCAGCCTTAAAGCTATTCAACAAAGAAGCATTCGCAACCCTCTAGGGCAGAGAATTTCAAAGATTCACAACTGTTTAAGTGAAGTAATTTCTCCTCATCTCAACCCTAAATGATTGGCCCCTTCTCCTGAGACTGCTGCCTTTTAGATTCCTAACCAGTGGAATCAATCTCTCAGCATCTACCCGATCAAGTCCCCTCAGAATTTTGTAGGTTTCAATGAGATCACCTCTCATTCTTCTAAGCTCCAAAGAATATAAGTCCAAGTATTCACCCTCTCATCATAGGACAAGCCACTCATCCCAGGAACCAGCGTAGTGAACTTTGGCCATACTGCCTCCAATGCAGCTATATCCTTCCTTAATCAGGTAGACCAAAACTACACACACATGTCGCCTCACCAAGACTATTTTATTCCTGTATTCCAATCCCCTTGCAATAAAGAAAACATGCCATTTGCCTTCCTAATTGTTGACTGTATCTGCATGCTAAGGCATTTTGTGTTCCTTGCCCGAATACACCTAAGTCTCTTTGAATATAGAAATTTACAAGTTTCATACCTTTTTAAAAAAAAAAATCCGCTTTCCTATCCTTACGACCAGAGTGAGTAACTTCACACTTCCCCACATTATATTCCATCTACCATCTTGCTGGCCACTCACTTCACCTGTCAAAATCTCTTTCCAGCTTCTCTGTGTCCTCCACACAGCTTACCTTTCCACCTGGCTTTGTATCATCAGCAAACTTACTCTGTCTCTTCATATAAATCATTAATATAGATTGTAAATAGATGAGGCCCCAGCATTGATCCATGCAGCACTCCACTAATCACAGCCTGTCAACTCGAAAATACCCTTTTTATGTCCACCCTCTGCTTCCTGTCAGTTAACCAATCTTATCCATGCTAATATATTACTCCCAACTCCGTGAACCCTTATCTTGCTCCATAACATTTTGTGTAGCATCTTATTGAATACCTTTTTGAAATCCAGGTACACTACATCTACTGGTTCTCCTTTATTTACCCTACTAGTTACATTCTCAAAAATCACTAACAAACTTGTCAATAAATTTGTCAAAATCGCATTGACTTGTTCTAATCATACTATACTATACTTTTCTAAGTCCATTGTGAAGACTTCCTTAGTAACAGATCCCAGCATTTTCCCAACGACTGATGTTAGGCTAACTGGTCTGTAGTTCCCTGTTTTCTCTCCTTCCTTGTTGATAGGCGGTGTTATGTGTGCCAACTTCCAATCTAATGGAATCAAAATCTAAAGAACTTTGGAAAATCATAGCTAGCGCATTCACTATCTCTGTAGCTATTTCTTTTAGAACCCTAGGATGTAGGCTCTTAGGTCCCAGGGATTTGTTGGATTTTAGCCCTTTGTTTCTCCAATACTTTTTCTCTGCTAATATTAATTACCTTAATTTCCTCACTCTTATTAGCCCCTTGGTTACCCTATTTCTGATGTGGAACTTGTGTCTTCTACTTTGAAGGCAGACACGAAATATATGAATGTCTCTACCATTTCCTCATTCCCCATGATAATTTTTACTGTCTGCTTCTAATGGACCAGTGTTTACTTTGGCTACTCTCTTCCTTTTTATGTACTTATAGAAGCTCTTAAAATCTCTTATATTTTTGGCTAGTTTTCTCTCATGCTGTTTTTTCCCCATTTGATCAACATTTTGGTGGCCCTTTGCTAGTTTCTGAAACAATGTTTGCAGCATTATAAGCATCTTTTAATCTAATGCTACCCTTAACTTCCTGAAGCAGCACCTTCCAAACCCATGACCACTTCCATCTAGAAGGAGAAGGGCAGCAGACCCATGGGAACACCACCACCTGGAAGTTGCCCTCCAAGCCACTCACCATTCTGACTTGGAAATTTATCACTGTTCCTTCACTGTCGCCGGGTCAAAATCCTGGAACTCACTCCATAATAGCACTGTAGGTGTGCCTACACCACATGGACTGCAGTGGTTCAAGAAGGCAGCTCACCACTACCTTCTCGAGGGCAATTAGGGATGGGCAATAAATGCTGGCCTAGCCAGCAATTCCCACATCCCATGAATGAATGAAAAATGAGCAAGCCACAGATGGCTATTTCTTACTGAGTTTTTGCTTTTCAGTGGAATGTACTTGGAGTGACATGGAATAATGTCAAAAATGGAAAGAAAATAGTGAAAAGAAAATTGGGTATGTACAAGATACCAGATTAGAGGAGCGCAGAGAACTCCAAGGATTGTAAAGCAGGTCAAAATCCTTCAGCTCTCTCCCTAACAGCACTGTGGGTGTACCTGCAGCAGAGGGATTGCAGCGGTTCAAGAAGGCAGCTCACCAACACCTTCTCGAGTGCAATTTGGGATGGGCAATAAATGCTGACCTAGCCAGCAACACCCACATCCCATGAATAAATTAAAAAACAGAAAATATAAATCTATTGTTGTACCTTAAGAATTTTGTTTTCCATTGACAATGAGGGAAGTGAACGCCCGAGTCAATCGGATAAATTCAATTTTTGGTTGATCTAAGCTGGATGAGGTAGACATTGCAAGTTTATCTTAGCACCCCAGGTTAGGGAGGGTAAATCTTTCCAGGGCTTCTGCTTGTGATCACCATCCACTGACACATGCTGGAGCGTATATGTCTTGGTCTTGTTTGCGGAACTGATGAGGCTCAACAGCAACTTTAATTTATATAGTGCTTTTTAATGTCGTAAAATGCTCCAAGGTATGTCACTGCAGTGTTAGCCCACCATTTGGCACCAAACCGTGTAAGGGGATATTAGTACGGGTGACTAAAAGCCTGGTCAAAGGGGTAGACCTAAATGAGCATCTTAAAGGATAGGAAAAAGGTTTAGAAATGGAATTCCAGAGCTTAAGGCCTAGATATATGAAGGCACAGTGCTGGAGCGGATTAAAATCTGGGGTGCGAAAGTGGTCAAAATTGGAGGAGCACAGAGATCTCAGAGGGCTGGAGGAGGTTAGAGAGATAGGAATGAGTGAGGCCATGGAAGGATTTGAAACATAAGGTTGGGAATTTTAAATTGAGGCATTTGCTGAATCAGCGGCCTGTGTGCGTCTGCAAATTCCAGGATGATGGGTGAGAGGAACTTGATGCATTTTAGGATATAGGCAGCAGAGTTTCGGAGACTCTGCTGTAATGCACCCATGTTCCCCTTCTGGTTTAAGATAGGCTGGTCCTTACTGTCCATCTTGTACGTGAATGTGTTGGCACCCGTGGCTTCATGTCCCAGCAAATAACTTGGTGCTATCTGGGACAAAAGGTATGAGAGTAAGGGAAGACTACTTTTTTGAATAGTGGTGCATCTAGTTCAAAGTCATGCATAGCTTTGCATTGAAAAAGGAAAGGGATGGTTGCCAGCTGATGCTGCAAATGCGAACTTGGAGATTTCAGCTGAAGAGTACAACTGAATTGCACATTAGTTTAATTCTATTCATCATCTCCTTGACGAGAAGGGACATGCTGCTCCTATGCTTGCAGCATGATGTATTAAATAATTGGGAGCACAGTGTGTGTGTCTAGAATGGAAGTTATTAGCTAATTGCCACCCACTTTAGTTAGAGTGACAGTAACTTCTTTGAGTAAGAGAGCTTACAGTATGCTAAGGTTGCACTCCAGCTTTTATTTCATTTTGGATAATACTGTTCTGGCTGCAGTATGCTCCACACATTGAAGGTTTGACATTGTGAGATAATTGAAGGAAGCTACTGACTTGTTTTCTGTCTAATATGTTATAGCCCAACCATCTTTAGCTGCTTCATCGGTGACCTTTCTTGATTAGAAGTTCAACAGTGGAACTGTTCGCTGACCATTCCACAGAGTTGATCTCCATTTATAATTGCTCCAACAGAGAAGCAGCCAATGCCAGCAGGACCTGGATGACATCCAGGCTTGGGCTGACAACCAGTGAGCATTATTCACACTACACAAGTGCCAAATAATGACCATTTCAAACAAGAGAATATCCTTGATTTTATCCATCATAGCCCCTGACCATCAACATCCTTGAGCCACCATTGACCAGAAGCTAAAATGGAGCTTTAGCTCTACAATCTGCAGAAATGACTTTGGACTTGTGATGTATCCAGACAGGAAATGTGTGCATTCCATTTCTCAGCAGCGTTGCTTTGAGACTTTTAAATATTATGGTGAATTCCTGCATGTCAACCATGTATGTGGCTACCTAAAGAACTTGCAATTGTATAGCGGCTTTCACATTCTCTGGGCATCTCGAAGTACTTCATAGCCGATTAAGATAATTTTTGGGGTGTAGTTGCAAGAAACAGTAGTCAATTTGCACACACGGTTCCACAAACACCAAGTAAGATGAAGGAATTTGCTTTACTAATATAGGCTAAAGGATAAATATTAGCCCCGATGTTCTTCCAATGGTGCGATGGGATCATTAATGTCCATCTATACGAGCAGATGGGGCCTTGGTCCTTTCAAAGGATGGCACCCCTGACAGTACAGCACTCCCTCAGTAAAACCCTTCAAAAGCACTTCATTGACCTTAAAGCTCTTTAGGATATGCTGAGGTGCTGAAAGGCCCTATAAAAATGCAAGTCTTTCTTTATCACTAGGTGAGATTTTTCTTGAACTCTTGCAGGTATTCTGTAGAGAACCTTTTCATCTAGGCCAGATTTTGAACCTGGCATTGTTCAGGGGATAGAGAAAAGGGCTACATGGTAGATACCAAAATTTAGGGAATGCATGAAGAAAGATTGACTGCCTTAGGTCTTTTTTCTTTGAAAAGTGGAGACTAACAGGAGATGCATTAGAAATGTTTAAAATGATCAAAGGTTTAGAGAATTTGGATCGAAGTTACCTTTCCTGCATGTATAGATTTGAAGCATAAAGGACCATATTTACAAATTAAGGATAACTGAAAAAATGGAAACAAATAGTAACTTTATTTTTTAGCTAGAAGGCTGGTAAATATGTGGAACAAACACAGAAATACCGGGAAAAACTCAGCAGGTCTGGCAGCATCGGCGGAGAAGAGCAAAGTTGACGTTTCGAGTCCTCATGACCCTTCAACAGAACTAAGTAAAAATAGGAGAGGGGTGAAATATAAGATTGCTTGTCCCAACAACCACTCCCGCCACCCCCCCCCCCACCTTTACCAGCTTATATTTCACCCCTGTCCTATTTTTACTTAGTTCTGTTGAAGGGTCATGAGGACTCGAAACGTCAACTTTGCTCTTCTCCGCCGATGCTGCCAGACCTGCTGAGTTTTTCCCGGTATTTCTGTGTTTGTTTTGGATTTCCAGCATCCGCAGTTTTTTTGTTTTTATCTCTGGTAAATATGTGGAACAGATTAGTAGCACAGATCAATGGAATGATCTGTTTCATGAAGGAACCATCTGTTCCCTATTGTCAACAAATGGATTATTAGAAAGGCACCAGGGGAATACTGTGGCTAGGTGAGCTGGATGGACTGATGGTCTTCTGCCTGAAACTGTTAATGTGCTCCTATGAAAGGCATTCTCTGCAAAAGAATAAACAAGAGTTCCTTGGAGCCAATGTTTGCAGCAGTGGAGGGGATGTGAGAAAATGGGGAGGGCTATACTATGGTCATTACATGTTAAATACTTCTGAAAAGCAGAAGAGTGCCTATATTTTAGATAATTGAGCATATTAGTTATCCTCTACTCCAATCTGTTTAAGAATATAGCTGTGTACAAGCTCACATGACATTCATTATTTCTTGAAGTTTTAGTGTAGGCATCTCTTTCTGAACTTCAACCTTGCTTGCTCTTTTAAGAGAATACAGACGATACATTTATTTTAATTTTATGCACTTGCTGTGGGTTTAATTTCAAATGACTCATGTTGCAATTAATTTCAGCCCAGTGACCATGGTCAGCTTGTTCAGTGTTGGCATACGCTTGTGAAATTCTGATGTAATTAACTAAGACAATGGTTGAGTGACAGTGAATCATTATAACAGAATCTTTCAATTAAGAAGTTCCCATGACTTTATAAACCACAGAGTGAAACCTTTGTACGTTATAAACATAATCCAGAAATTTGACTTGCTGTCAAATTTTGTAGAGACCGTTACAATTTGTGTACTGAATGGACTTTTTAAAATATAAATTCTTTCTTCCTTCTCTTTCCCTTGTTGAGATGCACTTCCATGGGTGGAAGCAGCCCTTTGGTACCCCTCACAATTGCATGAGGCTGAATCGTTAGAGTTGATAAGCTATTTGAATGCGAGATTCAGTCCTGACCCTGACTTGAGTCTGCAGCAAGAATAACAGGATAAAAATCAGGGACAGGAACCCTGGCTGACTTTCTGTGCTCACTTTAGTTCAGAAGCACACAGACCAACCCAACTGCAATTGCTATCATAGATAGACCTGCTAATTACTAGGTGGTGCATTTACACACCAAGGCAAATGACAAGAGCAGGTATTTTTTGAGCACGTCGTTCCTGGCTCTTGCAGGAATTAAATCCACCTGATGGACTTCTACATAGAGACAGAGCCCTTATTCTTTAGGTTTTTTTTCTATTGAAATAATGAAATGAGGGTCTCTCATTGACTTGAACATTCTTCATTGTTATACGCCATAAGCAAGGTATAAATCATGTTTCAGATGTTCCTACATTTCCATCCAATTTACTCTTTCACCATCTTTCTGATTTGCCTCTTGACATCTCTCCAATTTTGACTCTTTACCCCTCCATCATCCAATTTAACTCACTTCCCACTTTAATATGGTAAAGGACAAGAGCAGCAGGAGCATGGGGACAAAATCACCTCCAAGTCCCACAGCATCCTGACTTGGACATGCATCACGGTTCCTTTATCATCACTGGGTCAATATCCTGGCACTGCATACCTAGAATACCTTCACCACATAGACTATAACAGTTCAAGATGGTAGATCACTGCCACCTTCTCAAATAATGACTCGGGATGGGCAATAAAAGCAGGCTTTACCAGCAATATCCACATCCTGAGGATGAATGGGGGGCAGCAACCCCAGAAGTAATGATTCTGCCCTTATCAGCATGACCTGCATGCTAATGGACTTGGCATACAGGCAAACATGTGACTTGTAATTTTATCCTGCAATTTAATGCATTTGATGGGCCTTGGGTTTGGTGGTGGTGCTCGTCAAGCAGCTGAATGTGATCATCATAATTCATTGAGAGTTACATCCATAAAGAAAGGAAGAAAGTGTGGAGGAAGGTCTCCTTAAAGTAAGCGTTTTTTAAAATCAATTTTTATACATTTTTAAAGTGAAACAAATTGATTTTAGATAAGTTTCGTTCTGAAAAAGACTTCTACGATGATGTTCAAACCCTTTCATTGCTGATTGTGGTCTTCAATACCCTTCTCTCTGAGATTGAATGTGTTGATTAGAAAGATTGAAATATAAAATCACAGGCTGAAATCAGTTATTTTATACAGAAATACATTTCCGATTTCAGAAGTTTTTCTTTCACCAGCTTCACAGACTGTGAAAATTTGATGGCATTGATTGGCATATTACGATTCTTCATAGAGGTTTCCAAGATCTTTGGAAGAAGTCTCGATGAAGAGATAAAATAGTGATTCTGTATAGCACTGTTCACTTTGACCCTTTAAATCCCTGCTCCTCTCCAAAGCATACATTTAGAGCACCGGCTAACTAACAGGTGTATTTGCTGCTCAAGTTGATGATGTCGAACATGAGCAATGAGCAATTCAAAGTAACATGTCAAAGCTAATTATGTGGCTTTTAAACAGAAGTGCATGTTGATTAAGAAAAAGGATTTTGTTCCACTGGTGACTTCTGCAGGAGCTGTTTTACTCTGATTACAAATACGATATAATGGGTATATTAATGTCGTAGAGGTTTTCAGGCTATTCCGGTATATTTTATGTAGGGATTTTATTAGAAACACACTGCTAGTAAAACTAATTTTATTTTTTAATCTTTGTCCTAGTTGTTGGATGAACTTCCCATGATCTACAGCTGCTGTATATTTGTCTACTGCCTGTAAGTACTTGAATAATATTGGATTCTCACCAGAACTGCTAAATAATAATAGCAATTAGAATTTTTAATTCATGTCTTATTATGCATCATTTAGGATCTTAATTGAATATCCAGAATGGCTGACTTGTGATAAGGAATTCTAGTTAAACCACAATCCCACCCCTAATGCTCTCCACTCCTTTTTTCTGTTGTATTAACTGCTTCTGTTCTCATAAGGAGTACATTTCAACCTCAAACCTACAAAGGTATTGCTCATAATTTTATGTTGCACAGTTTCTTAACATGCTTTTTATTCTCTTTCATTTGTACCGAGTGTTTGATAATGCTGGAAATATTAAAATGAGGTTTGTGTGTGTGTGTGTGTGTATCCGTCAGCACAGTGACTATGTTTTGGCTATTATTAGCTCATTGAAGGAGGAAGAAATAGCAGCACTTGTATTTCAAAATGCTACTGCATTACATATTCAGATATTATACTGCAACTGAGGTATTTAACCTTTAAAAAAACTCTCATTTTCACCTCTCCTGGAGGCTTCTCTGTCTGTCTGTCTGTCTCTCTCTCTCCCTCTCTCTCCCTCTCTGTCTCTGCTTGGCTGCTCCCGTGACCTCATTGACTGATAGCAGCTCCAGTAAAAGCAAAGGGAGCCACAATGTGAAACTAGCCCGAGAGAGAAACCCAGAGTTGGGAAATAAATTTTTCTTTAAAATAAAGTTTTTTGTGCTAGTTTGTTTTGAATACAAATTAAATAGCTGGAAGATGTAGGAGAGGAGCAGTAAAACACTACAAATTGTAGTAGCCTGTAAGTGCCTTATGACAGACAGCCATCCTTTACATAAAAATGTTCACATCTTTAGTTAGGATATTTATCATTGTTAATCATTACATAGGCTGGGCTTTTCTGGTCCTGCACATGGTGGGACCTGTCGCTGCCGGGATGGAAAATTTGGCAACCCAGCAAAATGTCCATTGACTTTCGGTAGGAATTTCCAGTCCCACCCTCAGCCGTAGTGTTTATAATATTGACATAAAAGTTGTGACGCAAAATTAGGGCACAGAAAGTAAACTGAGAGACAAGAAACATGCACCACTTGCAATTATTTTAAATCTGTGAGTCATTTATTTTGGTGTTACCCATACTGAATAAAGATCACTGTAGTCTTCTGGGGAAGTGTGATTAGAGATGGGGACAGCTGAAACAGGGCACACTGAGATAATTCAAGTCATGCAATCTGTCATCGTTATACTGTACCTTGACCTTGTATTGGTATTTAGAGTTTAACAAGTCTTCTGATCCATTCCCAGTCATAAATGGAGTTAAACAGGGCTGCGTGCTAGCGCCAACCCTCTTCGTGTTTTTCTCTGCCATGCTCTCCGATGCCTTTCACGACGGTGATTCTGGTGTCAAAATCAGATATCGCTTGGATGGAAAGCTGTTCAATCTGAGGTAACTCCAAGCAAAGACCAAAGATCGTGATATACTTCGCGATGTTTTTTGTTTGCCAATGACTGTACCTTAACTACCAGTTCGAAGCTGGACATGCAATGTTGCATGGGCATGTTCTCCAACGCATTGACAACTTTAGCCTGACCGTCAGCACAAAGAAAGCTGAAGAAATTTTCAAGTTTGCTTCAGGAAAGCTCTATCTCAAGCCCAAGGTTTCAGTCCACTGTGGTTAGATGCACTTATCCCGGCAACACGCTCTCTCGATCTGTCTATATTGACGATGTGATACATGAAAGAATTGGCAAAAGAAATGTAGCCTTCGGTAGACTTCAAACATGTGCTTGGGAATAAACTGAACAAACTGCGTACCGAACTGAAAGCCTGCAGAGCAGTAGTCCTGCCCACTCTGCTCTGTGCATGTGAGCCTTGGACTGTGAGGCAGCTTCATGCCCAGAAGCTCAACCACTTTCACTGGAGCTGCCTTCGGAAGCTTTTGAACATCAGATGACAGGATAGAATATCAAACACTAAGGTACTCACCTCAGCTGGCATGCCAAGCATCCACATCATATTGAGACTGTCATAACTGAGCTAGGCTGGGCATGTAGCCAGAATGCCTGACACTCGCTTAAGCGAACCTGCTGTGGAGTGCTTGAGCCCTGGGGTTGTACCCTCATGGCGGTCAAAAGAAGCACTACAAGGACACTCTGAAGGGCTTCACTTAGGTGTTTAGATATTGACTTTGACTCCTGGGAGAACCTCACCCAGGATCACTGCACCTGAAGCTCCAAATAAAAATCACTGCGGCCTCTTCGAAAGCAAGCCCGTCACAGGTAGCGAGAAAACGCAAAAAGAAATTCTGAGCCAGCAACTCATCCAAACTCAATCATCTGTCCCATTTGCAGCAGAACTTTCCAGGCGCAGATTGGCCTCAGTCACCTATCTACCCAGGCTCCCGACCAAACACCCTGGATGTTGAACATTGTCATATTTTTTTCTTATTCGTCCTTCAAGGCAGAGAGTTAAAAAGCAAAACTTGGGTTAGTTTGGGCACCAGACCGTAAGAATTATATATTGGCCTTGGAGGTGGTGCAGTGTAAAGCCACTGTAATGATACAAATGCTAGAAAGGTTAAATTATGAGGACTGTTTGTACAGACTATTCATCTGACTTTAGAAGATCTAGGGTAATAACTGAGATATTTAAGGCGTTTGAAAGATCTGATAAAGGGAAATCATTTCCCCTGGTGGTAGAGCACTTTAAAATGAGAACTGGGCTGTTCAAGGGTGCTGTCAGAAAGCACATTTTCACACAAAGGGTACTGGAAAGCTGGAACTCTCCCTGTAAAAGCCATTGAGGGTGGGGTCAATTGAAAATTTTGAAAATTGAGATGGATAAATTTGGCTAGGCAAGTTTGTTAAAGATTTATGAAATCAAGGTGAATAGATGGTGTAAGATAAAAGTCTGCCATGATCTGATTGAATGGTGGAACAGACTCAAGGGAATATTTTTTTTTAATATTCATTCATGGGATGTGGTCATCACTAGGCCAGCATTTATTGCCCATCCCTAATTGCCCTTGATAAGGTGGTGGTGTGTGTTATGACTGAGCAGTTGGTAAAGCTGAGTTATTCAAAAGAAACCCCAGAGGGAAACTTTAAACAACTGTCATAACGTATAATTTTAAATGTTATGTTTGAGGTGCAACTCCTAAATTCAGGAATCATACCACCTGTTCTCGAGAGGTTTTATAGTTAGCTAAATGAAGCATTTAATTAATTTATGCAAGTTAAATATATACACATGGCTACAAATTACTACAATCATAACTTTTAACAAATTCCCAAACTACTCACCATTAAGGCAACAGCAACCCATAGACTTAACCAGACACCAGGCAAAGTATTTTCACTGTACAAATTCAAAGTGAGGTTCTTTTCACTTTGGTTCCTGTGGTGACAGTGGAGACTTACAGCTACTTTGATCTTACATTGCCTCTCTCCCACACTCTCAAAACTACTGAAGTTATACCTAGCACAGCCCATTGAATGTAAATTCTCATTGTATCACCAATCTCTGAACTAAACCTCTCTAACAATAAAACACATTTCATAGTACTAATTTTATTAGTAATATAAACATATTGCTTGGTATCCGCTAGATAGGTGTCAGTTTTCACCCCACTTCTTGAATGCTCTATTCAAAAAATGCAAATGCACTCTACTTCTCTCACATATCAAAACTAGTACACCCAAAGCATCCAGACTAGCTGGCTTTAATCCAATTAAGCCACACCCACAGACTAAACCTCTATTTTAAAAGAAAAATATTTTCAAATAATATATATATATATTAATAGCTTCATGACAATGTGTAATTTCTTGTCAGAATATTAGTTAATTATTAATTGTTCCAGTACTCGTATGCAGGATGTATGAAAGCCTATAGCTTAATTCAGTGGCTCATTATATTGGAGGTTATCTTCCACCATTTTGTTCACTGATGATTAAATAAACTGAATTCCAGTTTTTTTTTTCATTCATTCATGGGATGTAGGTGTCTTTGGAAAGACCAACATTTGTTACCCATTCCTCATCACCCTTGAGGTGGTGAGCTGCCTTCTTGAACCGCTGCAGCTCATGTGGTGTAGGAACATCCACAGAGCTATTAGGACGGGAATTCCAGGATTTTGACCCAATGATAGTGAAGGAACGGCGATATATTTTCAAGTCAGGGTGGCGTGTGAGTTGGAGGGGAACTTGCAGGTCATGCTCCTGTGCACCTGCTGCCCTTGCAATTCTATCGAGATGGTAGAGTTTGCGGGTTTGGAAGGTGCTGTCAAAGGAGCCTTGATGAGTTGCTGCAGTGCATCTAGTAGGTTCTACACACTGCTGCCACTATGTGTTGGTGGGGGAGGGAGTAAATGTTGAAAGTGGTGGATGGGGTGCCAATCAAGTAGGCTGCTTTGTCCTGGATGGTGTTGAGCTTCTTGAATGTTGTTGGAGCAGCACTCATCCAGGCATGTGTAGAGTATTGCATCACACTCCTGACTTGTATCATGTAGATGGTGGCTAGGCTTTAAGAAGACAGGAGGTGAGTTACGCTCCACAGAATTCCCAGCCTCTAACAGCTCTTGTAGCCACAGTATTTAGGTGGCTGGTCCAGTTCAATTTCTAGTCAGTCTATCCCATGTTCCAATGTAAGGAATGATGTCTCTGACTCAAGTGTAGCATTGTGGTTGGGACAAGGGAATGAAATGTGACTTTTTTGTTTAAATTTTGTAACTGCAATGCCTGGACCATCAATTTTAGGCCTAGAGGGCAGTTTAATGTTTGAATTGTGACGATAAAGCAAGTTTAAAATTCACCACAACTAAGATGTTCAGAGTTTTGGTGAGCATGTTTATTTGTATAAACAGTGCACTATTGGGGTGTTGTGTGCAGCGTGCTTTTGGATAGTGTATTCAAGAAAAAACTGGAAGAAAGGAAATATTGAAAGATGATTAGAAAAGAATGAAAAGGTAAGGCAGAAACAACAAAGTTTTTGAATTGATGGTGCTATTGCCAACCTTTTGAAGAGCAGTTTTAGGTTTCCTCATCAACTCCCTGGCTTGTTTTGCATGTTTTTGAGGTAAAGCATTAGAGCATGCACAGATTTATTTGAAGAAATAAAAGATCACTTTTGTTAATAGCATTTAAATGGAGGATGAACTTTGTGTATTTCTGCAGTAATCCTTGCTGAACAATCCAATCCAGATTAGCAGTTTTACTCCATAATCTTTTCAGCAAGTTCTTTTCACTCATTTAGCTTCCATGTTACCAGAATATTGCTGCCCTTTCAACATAACCCTTAGTAAGGATGAAGGACCTCAAGGCAAACACCTCTAGCCTCGAGGCCCAATATCACTCCGAGGCACTCCTTCAATTTAAGATGCTGATTGAGCTGTGATTCAGTGCTATACCATTTCCTTCTCTTGCTCTGCAGTAAATGAATGCTTCCTGTTTTTTGAAACAGCTGTGTTAAAACTCCATTGAACCTGTATTTACTATGAAAAAATACACACCATTCAATTGATAGTGTTTTCACGGTGGCGTCACTAAAGTTGAGAGTTCACTGTGTGAGGAATCGCGTGTACAGACTTTTCTCATCACTCTGTGGCTGCTGCAGTTAGTTGCAATATTCCTGAGAATGGCACTCAAGTAAGACATTGATTAACACATTAGTGAGCAACACTGCTCTAGTGGTGTCATAGTCACCAAAGATGCTCGAAACTGAGGGGTTTTGGAAGAGTAAATAGGAAGCTACAGTTTCCACTGGCAGAATGGTCTGTAAACAGAGGATGTGTATTTAAGGCAATGGCAGGGGAAGGTGAGACATTTTTTAACGCAGCATGTTATGATCTGGAATGCATTGCCTGAAAGAGCAGTGAAAGCAGGGTCAATTAATACTTTCAACAGGGAATTGGTGTCATGAAAGAATAATAATTTTCATAATATTTTTCTGGTATATTGTAAAGTAGGTTTATGGGGGGGTGGGGGTTTGTGTTTTTATGTCTGTGTGTGTGATTTAATTACATTTTGTAGCCAAACAGACTACAAGTTGAAGTTATCAAACGAAGTAAGGTGTAGAATTGTTTTTGAAATGCAAAATAAGTAAACATGGTTGGGGCCTTAGCATGTAAGGTGTGAAGGGAATTTGCATGTTTAGATGGGTGAAGGGAGGTTTGAATTTCAAAGAGGTTAAAGAGAATACTGGCAACATAAAAAGATTTATATTATGAGAAAGGTTAAGTTCCAAAGACATAGAAACAATGGAATTTACATATTAAAAAGGGAGAAACATGTGGAAAGGAGAATGAGGCTGTGTCAGGAGAAGGCATTGTAACATCTAACAGAAGTATGTTGAGTCGCCTTCAGGAGACCTCCAGTATTAGTGCATTAAGCCTGCTGTCTACAGAAACTGAAGATGGAGAAAGCCATTTTGAATTCCACTGTCCAGGATATTGTGTTAATTTGCTGGGTCTGTTTAAAATCTATTTTGGACCATTGCCTTAAAGGGAGTGTAACTGGGAGTCAGGTAAATTAGGGATTTTAGGAGATATGGTAGTAATTTGTAGTTCTATGTATGTGCTTGAAATTTATTTTGTTAATAAATATTTTAATTTAGTTTTTCAAAAAATCTCTGAAACTCTTGGTGGACTTATTACTTCTGAATTAGAAATAAATACAAATTGCAAAACAGCCGTGATAGTGCAATCAGGTTTCCCTCATGGATTTGATCCGCCTGGCACACATTATTTGCCGCGTCATAGCATCGGTTAATTGCTTGTAAGGAAAGGTTTGTAGGGCTCTGAAGAAAGAGCGGGGAGAGTGGGATGCAACCAGGCTTGTCCAGCCTTTTCACTTGGGTGGGGGGCATGTTTTCATTTTTTTCTCTCGCTCAAGAGGCTGATGAGCAAATTTCGGAAAGATAAGGTTTGGCACAACACTAAACACAAATTTCAAAAACATGTTGAGGGATGAAGAAAATAAACAACTTGCTGAGCAAAAATAAAGCAATGTCAAAGCAATAAATTGATAATTTCAAAAAAAGAATCATTAATAAAAATGACGATTAGAGTGAGAGGGTCAGTGTGTGTTTGTGCGGCTCACTCACAGTCTTGGTGCTCATACACTCATCCTCACCCACTGTGTGAGTTTGTGTTGGTGTGTGGCGGTGAGGGTGAGAGAGAATCCTGAGACTGAGGTGGAATCGTCCCAGATTTTCTGGGTGGTAGCGGGCGGGAAAAAGGATGTTTTACCTACTGGCCGCAAAGATGGGTTTTTGTGCCGTGTTGTCCCAATCCCGCCTCATTAATCCATACATTCCTGGGGAACGTCCCGTTTTGCTGGCAGGCAGCCTTTGATTCACCTGCCACGCTGTCACTTTGCCACTTGCTCACTCTGGCCATCATATTTAAAGGTACAGTCATGCACACACCTCTCACTGCTTCACAGAAGACATGGTCCCTAAAGGCAAGAAGACTGCAGCCCCCTGATTAAGTGACACATCCCTGGGACGCCTTCGGGACATTGTTGGAGCCCGCCGCGATGTCCTCTACCCCTGCCCTGGCCACAGGAGGCTCATCAATGTCACCATTCCAGCTTGGGAGGCAGTGGCAGAGGTGGTCAGTGCCAACGCTGCACAGAAGAGGTTCGACTTCCAGTGTAGATAGAGGACGAATGATCTCATCCATGCTGCCAGGGTAAGGCAACCATCTTATTACTCTAAACTCTCACTCACAAGCCCATCACACGTTCACTGGCATCTCAGTCACTGCCAGCTCAAGGGACATTACCACTCTGTCTCACACACACACACCCTCACATCTCCACCTGACCTCATCTCCTCTGGAGACTGCCTCCTCAGCCCTCACCATCTTGAGGCCACTTGCACAGATCAACATGTGTCCCCCCCACACCCTGGGATACCCCACTTCCCCAGTAATGCCCTAGCCCTGCAGCCTCTTCCCTTGCCTGAGACCACTTCTCCCCCTTCCCCAAGCAGGTCCTAGCCCTGCAGCTGTTGAAAAGGCACCCCCTCCTTACGGCAGATCTGGTAGGTAGAGACCTACCTGTGAGCCCTCCCAAAAGTGATGTGGTGCTGCCTGTGAAGCCTGGCGCTGATGAGCACGGATACTGCCCGGAGCAAGGTAGGCAAACAAGCCTCAAAATCCCAAGCGAAGTGCAACTTGCCAGATGCACGTCGCTTATGTTTTGTTGTGAAACACGTCAGTGTACAATCACGCCGAAGTCCCAGATTATCCAGAGTGGGACATAATTCCAGCAAGCTGGGCTTAGAATGATATACGTATGTATTACAATGAAGTTCCCGATGTGCAGTGGCAAGAAATGCTGCCT
Organism: Cetorhinus maximus; assembly: GCF_964194155.1. NCBI lineage: Eukaryota > Metazoa > Chordata > Chondrichthyes > Lamniformes > Cetorhinidae > Cetorhinus > Cetorhinus maximus. The sequence continues at coordinate 7,949,629 of NC_135885.1, forward strand.
GCCATTGACAGGCAGAGCGGATGATAGCTAACTGGCTTCATGACGACGTGAAATTGATTTTTGGCCTTCCTGCCATATTGTCCGCTCACACTCGCCATGACACCCGACACCAGCAGGCAGGGAAAATTCCACCCTGGGAGTAAGCCAGACACATACACAATGCGCTCGCTCGCTCACTCTCTAGCCCATCCCCCCTCCATCTTGCTTGAGCTCTCCCTCTGTACCTCGCTCGCTCACTCACACTCTCTCACGCTCATCTCCTGCAAACCTCTTTTTATTCCCACCACACTCACCGCTGCTGGTGTTTGCTGCTCCTCCAATCACAGGCTGTTTCTCTCCCTCATTTGCTGTTGATAGGCTCACTTGAGCCTAATCCAGCGAATGTAAGAAAGGAATGGCCTATGATTGGAGGAGCAGCTCCTTGCAAAAATCTTCAACTTCACTTCCCCATCTTACCAGCATTTTGAACAGTGGCTCCAGAGGTCACATAGAGGGGCTTTGTGGGCTGCATCTGGGACGTGGGTTGGACAAGCCTGGGATTAGCAGACAGCTCTTCCAAAGAGCCAGTACTGACACAATAGCTGAATGGTCTCCTTCTGCTATGTATGATTCTGTGATCTGAAAAAAGGATGTCTTCTGCTTTCCTGGAATTTTCTCTTGTTCTCCAAAATTGTCCACAAGCTCTATGCAAGAGGAGATTAGGTGGGCTGTCAACGTTTTATTGACCAAGGAAAACCTGCTTGGACCTTCAGGTGCTGAGTGCTGATAATTTCGCCAATAATGATTTCATTTGGAAATCATTTCATTTGGAGGACCAGCTATGGTACAGGTGGCAAGCCCGGCTTTTTGAGGATTCCTTCTTTGAGTCATAGATTACTGTCATGGAAATCATTCACTTAAATTTTAGTGTTGATTCTTTTTTCGCCGATATCAAGGTAGTACAGAAAATCCCCTAGATTGTGGCATTCCAGTTGTGATTCAATTAAAAGGATTTATTGCCCTGGGTGTCTCTTCCAACTTGTGGAAGCTTTTTGTATCATCCATTATAATCTACCTATTGACTTTAGTAGGAAATTAATTAATATCCAGTTAGAGATTTTTAATATTAATTGATGGAATGTGGGCATCACTGGCAAGACTAGCTAGCATTTATTACTCATCCCTAATTTCCCTTGAGAAGGTGGTGGCAAGCTGCTGCTGCTGCAGTCTATATATTGTAGCGACACCCACAGTGCTGTTAGGGACTGAGTTCTGGGATTTTGACACAGCGACAGTGAAGGGACAGTGATATAGTTCCAAGCCAGGACAGTGTGTGACTTGGAGGAGGTGGTTTTCCCATGTGTTTGTCTAGTGGTAGAGGCTCTGTGTGTTTGGAAGGTACTATTGGAGGAGCCTTGGTGGGTTGCTGTAATGAATATTGTAGATGGTGCACACTGTGTGCCAGTGTTGGAGAGAGTGAATGTTTAAGGTGGTGGATGGGATGCGAATCAAGCGGGCTGCTTTGGCCTGGATGGTGTCGGGCTTCTTGAGCGTTGTTGGAGCTGCACTCATCCAGGCAAGTGGAGAGTTTTCGATCACACTCCTGACTTGTGCCTTGTAGATAGGGGACTCAGGAGATGAGTTACTCACCACATAGAAAGTACCTGAAAAATAAAGTGGTTGTGTGGTCAGGGATTTAATTTTGCTTTTCACAGGATTTTGCCTATTTGAACCGATGACATTCTGTAATAACTTTTTTGTAATGATCACACTGCTTTCCCACTTGGAGGTTGATTCTTCATCTCCTGGTGGTAAGGCCCTGTTTGAGATCCTGATAGGGCAGTCATAAGAGTGCATCCAAAGTTAACGAGAATTATATTTGAATTTTGGGAGATTTAATAGTGATGTTCAAAATTCTGAGGGCATTTTAAGGAGTAGATAGAAAAAAAGCTATTTCCATTGGCAGGAGGTTCAATAACCAAAGGGCACAGATTTAAGATAACTCACTCACTTTTCCAGAATTGCTTTACCTAATTCAGGGTCGTGGGGAGTCGGAGCCTATCCGGACAGACAATGGGCACTAGGCGGGATACACCCAGAACGGGAAGCCACTCCATCACAGGGCACACGCATGCACACTAAGGGGCAATTTAACCATAGCCAATCTGCCTAACCAGCACATCTTTGGATGGTGGGAGAAGATGAGGAATTTTTTTTATGCAGTGAGTTACGTACTGGCATGTGCTGCCTGAAAGGGTAATGGAAGCAGATTCAGTTGTAGCTTTCAAAAGAAGATTGAATAAATATTTGATAAGGGAAAAATGGGGAAAGAGCCAGCGCAGACATGATGGGTTGAATGGCCTCCTTGTGTGTCCTTGTGAGTATGATGGAACTGCTTGTTTTCTTGCTGGAGCGAAGGATTACTTTGATTTTCAGCATTGGTCAAACCAGGGACATGCCAGTCAGTTGTTTCAAACATTAAGTAAACCAGTTAACAAATGACACACACCTGGACAGTTTGGAAAATTAAACTGAACACATTTTATTTTGAGCCTTAGCTAATTGTGAATTCTAAGTTGGTATGAAAGGTGTTTCTGCTGATTCTTGACTGCCTGGAGTATGCATCATGCTTCTTTCATAAAGCATTGTTTGCCTTGTCCCGAGCTGAAACTAAACCCTTGGGTTTGAATGTTTTTACACATGAATGGTTGACTTGCTCATATCTGTGATGTAATTGTCAATATTCGGGGCAGAATTTTCTGGATGACGGTGGGGGGCGGAGCAGGAGTGGGCCTGGGTGGGCGCGGACCCGATCACTGCCCAATTAAGGCCTGCCCAGCATACTTCACGACTCCTGTGCACTGGCAGGAGTGGGCGGGCAGCGGTGGACGTGCTCAGCCTGCCAGATCCTTGACAGGGTAGATGCTGAGATGTTGTTTCCCCTTGTGGGAGAGTCTAGGATCAGAGGGCATAATCTCAGGGCGCCCATTTAAGACGGAGATGAGGAATTTCTTCTCTCAGTGGTTAGTGAATCTGTGGAATTCTTTACCGCAGAGAGCTGTAGAGGCTGGGTCATTAAGTATATTCAAGGCTGAGGTAGACAGATTTTTAATCAGTAAGGGAAGGGTTATGGGGAAAAGGCAGGAAAGTGTTGAGGATTATCAGATCAGCCATAATCTCATTGAATGAGGGAGCGACTCGATCGGCTGAATGGCCTACTTCTGCTCCTGCGTCTTATGGTCTTGTAAGGAATTGGAAGTCGTGGAGCTACAATGTTCCACATGGATCAGGAAATTACCTGAAAGACTCTACTTGTAATTTCATGACCTGTGTAAATATTGGAATGTCATGAAATAAATATCCATGTAAATACAAAATGTACAGAAAAGTTAAAGGGGGAGGAATGTAGTAATTATGGCTTTGATAAACATAGGACTTCAGCTTTAAGAATAATCCTGTTGTAAGATCTGTTGTAAGGGTCTGTATAAACCAATGAGTTAGCAGCGTGGGGAACCTAGTGGAAAGAGTTCTTCTTTAGTGATAGATTTGGATGCACACATGTAGTTGCTGCTGCTGTCCTGTAAATAAAGTTCCATGTTTCCACCAAGAAAAGTTGCCTGGAAAATCAGCTCCATCACAGGTATTGGGCGGGATTTTCCGCACCCGCCTGCTGCCGGGATTGTCCGATCCCTCCGCAAGTCAATGGATTTCTGGCTGGGGCACTGCCTCGTCCGCAATGGGGCCAGAAAATCCCGGGCATTATCTGGAGTTAATTCAAAATTTAGCAAAAAAGGTTAATTCTCGTGTTAATTCTGGTCTCTTGAACATTCTGATTTTAATCACCCCCACAGTGGCAACTCTGACTTGACTTGCTTGGGCTCTAAGCTCTCAAATTCCTTCCCTTAACATCTTCGGCCCTTCACTTTGCTCTTCCTTTAAGACCCTCATTCAAACCTACCTCTTATTTTGGCCATCTGCCTATCTCCTTAATGTTGCCTTGTGTCAGATTTTGTTTTATAATGCCGCTGTGAAGCATCTTGGGACATTTTATTACTTTAAGGTGCTATATTAATGTAAGTTATTGTATTTGTAAGATGAACTGACCTGAACTGGTGTGTCTGGTAATCATACAGATGGTATATTGACAGGGCAGTGTCTCCAATAGTGAGGGAGTCAGTATATATATTGCCATAAGTGAGAATTGACTGCAGAGTTGGAAGCAAGCAATGTGGGATGTTTTTGATTTGGAATGTTGAATTTATTAAACAGTCTGTGACATGAGTGTGAAAAGTAAATTACCATGGAAACAAAATAATATATTTTGCTACACAACCCATGAATAGGAAATCAGAATTTAAAAAAAAAACCCAGTTCTCGCTAGCATTCCGCCTCATTTTGCCTGATGGGGTGGAGTTACGTTGGATTTCATGGGCATTTGCAGTTCTTTTCCACAAGCGGCACTGTGCTATGCGAGCTGAGTCAGATGATCATCAACCTGTTCAATTGTGAAGGACCCAGAAACTCTCCCTTTCCCACCCAACACAATGTGGAACAAACTAAAGGGGTTCAATGGCTTCCTCGTATTCTTATGTTTTTTTTCCCACACAGGCAACTGCTGGATTAGTAGCAGGCCTTGGATGACCTCCCTGTCCAGTGGTGCTGAAGCTAATTGTAGCACCCTCTGTTTTCTGCCTTTGGCTGAGATCAGTTAATTCAGTACAGACTAAGGATAAAAACTTTGTTATCTATACAGCTCTGTGTCCATTGCGAAACCCTTCTTACTGAACATGTAATATTTTGATGCTGTTTTTCTAGGCCTAGCATCCAAAAAGGAAAGGAATGGCATACGACTGGGTGGAATTGGGCAAAATCATGTGATTCCCTTGTTCGGTTTTTTTCCTTCCATTTTATTTTTGTAGCGAAGCCAATGTGCAGAATACTTCAATTCCAAATTCATCCTATTTAAATAATTCGACCAGAAGTAGGAGCATATTTGGAGGCAGACCAGCAGCCCACCCTGAACATAATTGTGGGTTAATGAATGTCCTGCCACGTTACAGCCTATCAGTGAAGTAAACAGAGGTAACAGGTACCAGATATTTGCTCTCTAGGTCTCTGTATTTTACAGAAGAGCTCAGTGCACCTACAGGTCTTATTTAAAAAAAAAAGTTGGAGAGCAGTGATATAAGAACTTAAGATAGTGCTTCCCAAATTTTCTCCCACTATGACACAATTTTTTGAAGCTTAAAAATTGTTGTGACCTCCGCCGGTGGGGCGCGGGTAGAGTTGTGAGAGCGAGGGTGGGGGCCGACGTTGGAGAACAGGTATTGATGTTCTTTTCATCTACCATTTTGCAGGCTCTGTTGGCAGCAATCAGGCCTCAGAGTTGATTTCATTGGGCCATACCATGACAAAGGCAAGAAGATATCGTGCGCACGTGTCAAAGGTCTTTGGAGCCAATCCCAGTACTGTCCCATCTGATTCTCCGCTCCACAGTCACCATTTCAGCCACAGAGGAAAGAGAGCTCACCCCCGATCCACAGTTTGGGCATAAGAAATGGAAGCATTTGGCCCTGTGAGCCTTCGCTACCATTCAACAAGATATTGGTTGATCTGCCTTTTTTTAATTCGTTCATGGGATGGGGACGTTGCTGGCTAAGCCAGCATTTATTGCCCATCCCTAATTATCCTTGAGAACCGAGTGGCTTGCTAGGCCATTTCAGAGGGCATTTAAGAGTCAACCACATTGTTGTGGGTCTGGATTCGCATGTCGGCCAGACCAGTTAAGGATAGCAGATTTCCTTCCCTAAAGGACATTAGTGAACCAGAAAGGTTTTTACGACAAATGACCATGGTTTCATGGTCATCATTAGACTTTTAATTCCAGATTTTTGATTTTATTCAAATTTCATTATCTGTCGTGGTGGGATTGGAACCTGGATCCCCCAGAGCATTATCCTGGGTCTCTGGATTACTAGTCCAGTGACATTACCACAATACCTTACCTGTCTCATTTCCACCTTCCTACACTACCATAATCCTTAACCCTTAACCCTTAGATTTTTAAATACTATAAATTTTTGCCTTGTGCATATGCTCAACAAATGAGCATCCACAGCATTTTGGGGCAGAGTATTCCAAAGATTCACAAACCTTTGAGTGACGAAATTTTGCACCTCCTTCATAAATGGCTGACTCCTTATTTTGAGACTTTGGCCTTAAATTTCGCAGCTACGGGAAACATCCTCCCAGTACCTACCCTGTCAAACCCCTTAAGAATTGTATATGCTTCAATTAGATCACCTGCCATGCTTCTCAATTCTAGGAAATATAGGTTGAGTCTACCAAACCTCCTCTTGCAGAACAATCCTCTCATCCCAAGAATCAGTCTAAAGAACCTTTATTGCATCCCTCAAAGAGAACAACTACCTTTCTAATCTGCCCTCACCAACCTTTCAGCCATTTTGGCTCAAGTAACGAAGTTGAACTTCTAGAAAGCTACAAAATTCTGAAGGGGCTTGATAGGGTTGATGCTGAGAGATTGTTTCCACTGATCGGGAAATCTTAAACACGGGCACAGTCTCAAGAATAAGGGGCCGATCATTTAGGGCTGAGATAAAGAGAAATTACTTCACTCAAAGGGTTGTGAATCTTTAGAGTTCTCTGCCCCAGAGAGTTGTGCATGCTCCACTATTGCATATATTTAAGGCTAGGATAGAGAAATCTTTTAGTCTCTAAAGGACTCAAAGGAAATGGGGAGCGGGCAAGAAAGTGATGTTGAAGCCCAAGATCAGCCATGATCGTATTGAATGGCAGAGCAGGCTCGACAGGCCGCATGGTCTACTTCTGTTACTATTTCTTGTGTTCTAGACTCTTGTATTTCAGCCTTTCTCTCTAAACAGGGTAAACTTCCAAATTAAATATTGAGGAGAAATGTCCCAGTGTTTTGGAGGTGATGGATGCGTCATTTAAAGATCATGAAGCAATTCTTAGTTGCTGCTTTAGTGACTTTTTTATTCAGTAATTAATAGAAATTCACAAACATTTGTACTTCGAGTACAGGTGGCAACCAATTCAGTTTGGAAAGGTTATTTCTGTCCTCTTGCTCTTTAAAATATGTCTTGTGCTGTAGCTAAACATATTTTATTATTTTCAGATGTTACAATTAAAAGTAAGGGGTGTTTTATTTTAAATTCAATAAATCGCAGCCAGGTCATATGAGGCCAAGTGCATACCATAAGCAGAATCAGTAGGAACTATTTGTGTAACACCATGGTAAATGACAAACTGGCAATGAAACTTCATTATGCTCTTCTACAGCAGTACCAGAACCTTTAGAGCTCACTCCTCCTCCTTTTCAATTGTGATATAACCTGCCTGGTTGACTTGCCTTCTATTTTGTGAACATAGGTGAGACCTTCCATGTACTTGGATTACTCTAATAAACCCTCCAGTCTCCCCTCTTTGTTCTGCTCTCCTCCTCAAGGTGTCCTTCTCTCTACACCCACCCCTTCTCTCTCCATCCCTTCTTTTATTTTATACCTCCCCTATCTCATAAGAGTGAAATAACATGGGTGCATTTAAGGAGAAGCTAGGTTAGTGCATGAGAAAGGAAGGATTTGATGGGATGAGAGTACTCTAAATATGTTGTAATAAGATATTCTTGTACCTTACCACATTGAAACATCTTAAAATGATTTATTCCGTGAAGTATTTTTTGAATTGCAGTGCATATAATGGTGGCTATTTGCTCACAGCTATAGTACTTCTCTCAGACAGCAAGGCGTTGAATGACCAATTAATTTTTTTTTCTGATCTGGTTGATTGGAAAATATTTGACCAGGACACTGCCAGTGCCCTTGCTCTACTTTGAATATTTCTACAAGATCTTAACATCCAGCTGAAACAATAGAGCAGATCTCTGCATTGGAGTGTCAGCTCCAGGGTACAAGCTCAAGTCCTTGGTTTAGGGCTTGAACTCCAGCCTTCAGACTCGAGAGATACTACTGACTGAGCTAAATTGACCACTTGAGTTTTTAAGCCCTGGCCGGGTTGTCAAGTTGACCTAAAGGAGCACCTAATTTAGAAAAATGGCACGCGAGTATCATTCTTGCACAAATGTTTTTAAAGGATATTTTGAGGGTGGCAGGTGCAGGTCCTCAAATTTTTCAACTTGGTAACTTGTGAAGCCATTGAAGAACTTCAACTAACCCCGTATCCCCCACACACATCCCCAGCAGTGGAACTGGTTGCTTTCAGGCTGCCCCAGTTTACTCAATGTACATCAGGTGATATTGCTCAGTACAGATGAGGAAGGCCAAGAACTCAATCTCTGCCCTTTGGTTTGCTGGCTGACTTCTTTTAGAACTGTGCAGGGACAGTATTCTTCTTGCCAAGAGCAAAAAGAGTGAGAAAATCAAACTGAGTTCCCATTCCTGATCCCTAAATCCAGCACACTTTTTAGTTATTGAAAGGAACCAGTTCAGACATTCCCTGTGACAGTAGCCTCACAATAACTTTATATAAGCATGCACGTTAGGAATTGCACACTTGGTTTGGGTACCAGACAGCTGCTCCCTGCTCCTTTTTGAACTCAACAGTTCTATCATGCTGACCACCATCTTGAGACGAGAAATAGTGAAAGCCAAAAGATGTCAGGTGTCCAGAGCGATTTCTGGGGCTGGATATTGTGGGTATAGAAGATGGTGAAAGACTGGAAAATGTAAAATAGAAATCAAAATTGATCCTGAACAGCATAATTTTAGAAATTAGGATCTCTGTTTTCCCAAGTGTGTGTACAGCATTTTTGATCAAGAATGGGTTTGTGACCTTTTAGGTCTCTTGAGTCTAATATTCTGTTATTTTGTTCAGGTACGAATGCTTCAAACACAAGAACACACGCAACTACCTTCTAGCTTTTATACTGGTGCTATTCAGTGGGCTAGTGACCATAGTAAGTTTATATTCCTTATTTTTTTATTGCTTTCTGTGCAGGATATTCATTTTTATATTGCATGATGATATATTTTTTTAAAAAACACAAGTTTTCAATTGGGATCATTGCAAATTCACCAAGGACTGAAAGGCATCGATTTAAATATCTTTCCACCATTTTTAGCCCCAGCACGTTATTACTTATAGTGAGAGATGGAATGATGCTTGGTAGCAATAAGGGAGAGCATCAGAACCCAGCAAATGTGCTAGCACTGAGAGAAGCCAGCATCTGCACTGTTCTCCTTTCCTCCTTTAAAGTTGGTAGAAGGATGATGTTCTCTTGTCAGGTTATTGAATGAAAGAAAGAAAGACTTGCATTTCCATGGTCCCTTTCACAAGCTCAGGACATCCCAAAGAGCTTCGCAGCAGATGAGTATTTACGAAGCGTGGGCACTGTAACGTAGGGAACGTGGCTGACAATTTGCACACTGCAAAGTCCCACAAACTGCAATGAGACAAGTGACCAGGTAATCTGATTTAGTGGTGTTGGTTGGATAAATATTAGCCAGGACCTTGGAGGGAACTTCCCCCCTCATCTTAAATAGTGCCTACGGGTCTCTTATGTTCACCTGAGGGGGCAGATGTGACCTTGTTTAACATGTGAAAGACGGCACCTCCGGCAGTACAAACTCTGTAGTGTCAGCCTGAACTTTGTGATCAAATCTCTGGAGTAGGCCTTGAACCAACAAGATTCTGACTCCGAGTGAGTGTCCTACCAATGGAGCCACAGCCGACCATTAAGGATTTATCTTGGAATATGGCTTTTCATTGACCGTATTCTTCCTGAGTACAGTAAAAGAGCCCACCATTACTGTAGTTGAGCCATTTGAAGATGACGGCAACCCAAGGAATCTCCTTCTGACAGTACCTCCTAGCCATAGTAGTGATTGGAAGCCTGGTGACGTGGGCAGTTGCACCTGTGTTTTCCATTGTGCAGGGATTTCAATGTGCTGTCACAATGCTGTGCACTGCAACTTGGATTCACCTTTTGTAACCAGTCCAGTACATGTGAAATTAAAAATTAAGGTAGCAAAGAGATAAGAGAAGAAATTGAAACAACCCTACTGCTTTTCCAGTGCATTGCATTTAGACAAGGCAAAGAAAAATTTGCGCTCTTACATATTGGAACTACTGGAATTCTGTACAGGACTGGGAGAAAACCTTATATCTTTCAGCTTAATAGAAAATAGAAGCAGGAATAGGTCATTCGGCCCTTCAAGCCTGCTCCGCCATTCAATATGATCATGGCTGATGCTATACCTCAACACCATACTCCCGTTATCTCCCCATACCTCTTAATGCCTTAGAGTCTAGAAACCTATCTATTTCCTTCTTAAATGTATTCAGTGACTTAGCCTCCGCAGCCCTCTGTGATAGAGAATCCCACAGGTTCACCACCCTCTTAAGTGAAGAAGTTTCTCCTTGTCTCTGTCCTAAATGGCCTACGCCGTATCCTGAGACTGTGACCCCTTGTTCTAGACCCGGCAGCCAGAGGAAATGTCATCCAGTCTGTCCAGCCCTGTCAAAATTTTATACGTTTCAATAAGACCCCCCCTCATTCTTCTAAACTCCAGTGAATACAGGCCTAGTCGGCCCAATCTCTCCTCGTGTGACAATCCTGCCACCCCAGGAATCAGTCTGGTGAACTTTCGCTGCACTCCCTCTATGGCAAGCATATCCTTTCTTAGGTGAGGAGACCAAAACTGCACACAGTATTCCAGGTGTAGCCTCACCAAGGCCCTGTACAGTTGCAGTAAGACATCCTTGCCCCTGTACTCAAGTCCTCTTGCCATGAAGGCCAACATACTATTTGCCTCCTTAGCTGCTTTTTGCACCTACATGCTTGCTTTCAGTGATTGGTGTACAAGGACACCCAAGTCCCTTTGTACATCAACATTTCCCAATTTATCACCATTTAAATAATACTCTGCCGTACTCTGTTTTTCTGTCCAAAATGGATAACTTCACACTTATCCACGTTATACTGCATCTGCCATGTATTTGCCCACTCACTCAACCTGTCTAAATGGCCTTGAAGCCTCTTAACATCCTCCTCACCACTCACATTCCCACCTAGTTTTGTGTTATTAGCAAAATTAGAAATATTGCATTTGCTTCCCTCATCCAAATCATTGATATATATTGTGAATAGCTGGGGCCCAAGCACTGATCCCTGTGGTACTCCACTAGTCACTCCCTGCCATTCCGAAAAAGACCCATTTATTCCTACTCTCTGGTTCTTGTCTGCTAACCAATTCTCAATCCGTGCCAATATATTACCCCCAATCCCATGTGCTTTACTTTTGCACACTAACGGCTTATGTGGGACTTTACCAAAAGCTTTCTAAAAATACAAATACGCCACATCCCTTATCTATTCTGCTAGTTACATCCTCAAAACAACTCCTGCAGGTTTGTCAAACATGATTTCCCTTTCATAAATCCATGTTGACTTTGTCTAACCCTGTTGATATTTTCTAAGTGTCCTGTTATCACATTCTTTATAATAGACTCTAGCATTTTCTCTACCACTGATGTTAGGCTAACCGGTCTGTAATTCGCTGATTTTTTTTCCCCTCCCTTTTTTAAGTAGTGGGGTTACATTTGCCACCCTCCAATCTGCTGGGACTGTTCCAGAATCTACAGAATTTTGGAAGATGACAGCCAATGCGTCCACTATTTCCATGGCCACCTCCGTTAGTACCTTGGGCTGTAGATTATCAGGCCCTGGGGATTTATTGGCCGTCAGTCCTATTAATTTCTCCAGCACTGTTTTTCTACTAATACTAATTTCCTTCAATTCCTCTTTCTCACTATGCCCTCGATTCCCTATTGTTTCTGAAAATCTGCCCTAATAACTGTTCCAGTGGTGTTAGTTGTCGCTCCTTGGGCGTTGCTTGATCGAAGAGCAATTAGGAATATTTAGTGATTCAGTGGTTATTATTAAAGGCTTTCTGGTTTGTTCTATGTTCCAGTTACTTTGTTCTTGTTTTGAACAGGTATATCTCCAGTGGAAGGAGCCAGTGTTTCACCAGGTTAGTAATGCTAAAGATTACTTTTGGAAGCAACCCTCTCATACATACCTTTGAATGAGAAGAAACATACAGTAATTACTTTGAATTCAATATTTTTAAAAATTTACAGTGAATAACAAAGTGGTCCTTTCTCTTAATATCTAAAGATCACATGAAAGTAATAGAGATCGTTTGGCCCATCTAACTTAAAAATCTCAAGAAACTCAATGTTTCCCTCTCCCTCTTCACATTCGCTGCATGGAATAATTTTAAAAGTTTTTGCCTCCCCCATTCTACGTGCAAGAGGAGTCCAAGCATCAACCAGTCTGTATGAAGAATTGCTTCCCAACTTCAGTCCTGAACATGCACACCACTAGTTTGTGCTTATATCCCTTTGTCCTGCCGTCATGATTTACCACTTACATACTCATGATTAACTCTTTTATTGCACTTACAAAATGTTGATCCAGAATGCCACCTTAACAATTCCCCATTTTGCAGATATAGCAATCTGTTATATCATCTGTGTCCTAGCCCCAATCATTATTCCTGGTAATCGGTTCCAGCTGTGATCAGTCTCTCCATAAAGAAATTCTTCCTGGAACTTGTCCTAAAATTGCCCAAGCCAGTGCTCCTTTGTCCTGCTGGCTTGGCATAACCAGAAGTATTGTCCTGAGGTCCCTGCTCTCCAACCCTCAACTATCCCAGTAAGTATCGTCTATAGGCCTATAAAGACCTCTCAGAAGTGCTTTCAGAAGAGGAACCCCAGTTTATTAAGCCATTCTTAATTCATTAATTTGGAATGTGGGATCAACTTTGTTGCTGTGCTGTATGCTGTTTCCAGGAATTGTACTCCACACTCTCCAGCTGCATTCTGAACAGAGATCTATACAGCTTCAGCTTGACTTCTAGAGATTTGAACTTTGCTCATTTGGCAATATACCAGAGTAAGCACTAGTACATAAGATGCACATATTTTATCAAAATATATTTTATAACCCACCCTGTATTTAAAGTTAGGTACTATAATGAATAGCCCAACACTGCAATCATACAATCAATGTGCTATGTTTACCCATCTCACTAAACTAGGTGCTGCTGCTAATTGATGGCACTGTACAAAGGTGCTGAGAGAGCCCTGAATACTAGTCAGTTGCTAAATGGTGCTTTCCAGATTGAAAAGAAGTTTAAGTTGGCTGTGTTCCTGTGTCTGGCTGTGTGCCTGTGTCTGTGTCTGAATTTATGTCTGTGTCTGTTAATGAACATGAGCTCAAGACAGTGGCACTTTATGGGAGCACAGTTTGAGCTTTTCTCCTGTGATTGTTTGGTTCTGAGCTCCTATAATTTTCTCCCATTCAATCATAATTCTAACTCTCAATGGATTTTGCTTAATTCATGTGATGTAAATATAACTGTTTGTTCCCTGGGCCATATGGCGAATAATCCCATGATGACTTTCATCTATCCTATATGTAACCTGTTTAATGTACTGTAGGAATCTTGGAACAGTCCTGACAAAAGTCAGCATCATCAGGAGAGGAAGCTGATTAATGTGGGGGAAAGCCTATACTTTTAAATCAAGAGCAAATAAGGAGCAACTTGCTTTGGCACGTGTCTCAAAATGCAGCAGAGAGTTAAGAGCCCGGCTACTTGAGAAAATTTCTGCAATTACCGATTCTATCGTGTTCACTTCCATGTGGCTGATATCTGTAATATTGAGCTGGGGTGTATGGACTGTAGTTTTAAATATTTAAAATTTTTTGATCCTGAAAACCACATTGTTTCACCATTAGGTAATTAGCTTTGCTACTTATGGTATGACACTCCCTATTTTGTCTGCCACAAAACCGCAGGCTGGGTGTGGGTGGTACAAAATTAACTTTACTGTTGCTACAGGCAAGTACATGAGCGTGGGAACTGGGTAATTAGCCTAAATATTATGCAGCATTTCCCTCAGCTGGTTAAAAGGAAATTCAAGCCTGGGTGGAGTACTGTCTACGTAGTTTATACTTGAAAATGTTAGACTAAGCCATCGAAATGCATAAAATTCTTAGAGGACTCGATAGGGCAGAGGCTGTTTTCCCTGAGTGGATAGTTTAAAGCTAGGGGTCATAGATTCAGAGTTACGGATTGGCCATGAGAAATTCCTCTACAGTGTTGGGAATCTTTGTAATTCCCTTCCCCATAGAACTGTGGATGCTCAGTTGTTGAGTGAGATTGATGAATTTTTGAACTCTACCGGAATCGAGGGATATGGAGATCAGGCAGGAAAGTGGAATTGAAGTTGAAGACCCGCCATGATCTTTTTGAATGGCGGAGCAAACTTGAGAGGCCATAAGGCCCCCACTGCTGCTTTTCTTTCTTATGTTGATAGAATCCAATCTACTAAATGAATAGTCTGTTTTCCCAATGCTGAATAAGAATCTAAAGTAGCATCAAACTTGGTACTTATGAAGAAGTAATGCGGTGGGTTAGACGTCACCTTTCACCCCTGGGATCTTTGTTCTAATCCAGTCTACTCTGGCAGGATAGAAGTTGTCTCTATCTGCTGACTATACATGAAATAGGTAGTAAGAGCTCTTGGTATGCACAGGCTTACAAAACTGTTCCTAATTTGGCATTATTTGGGAGTGCTGATACATGAGAAATGAGGAGATAAATATCACAATGGTTAAGTAGGGGATGTTCTTTTGAGGTTGGTGCAGTGTAGAGGAAATTTCACTCTGCTTGATGCTGGCTCTGGATGTCTGAAATAGAAAGATTTTCCAATCCCAAGCTTTAAAAATTATATATTAAAATGGTAGAGTGTCCCTGGTACTCCATTCTGCACCTTGGGTGTATTTTGCAGCCCAGCCACTGGCAGTTTGCACACCACATTCCAATATAACCTATGCAACATATTTATCACTCTACTCTCCTCCAATTTTAAAAAAACATGCATGACGACAAAAATATCACAGGACTGTACCAGCTGGAACTCTCTGGTATTACCATAGTGCTGACAGTACTATGTTGTCATCAGCTGGAATGCGTAAAATTAAAATAAGTGTGCATGTTACTTAAAGAGAAAATGATACTTGGTCCTGTAAGTTAGAAAAATCGCATGGATTTCGAAGTATAACACTCTAATCAATCATATCCTTTCCTTTACTCTCCCATCTCTCCTCCCAGGATCATAGGATGATACAGCACAGGAGGCTATTCAGTCCATTGTGCTTGTGCCGACTCTTTGGCAGAGCTATCCAATTAGTTTCACTCCTTTACTCAGACTCTATAACCCTTTATTCTCTCTTTTAATAATATTCTGGATACTGATGTTGTGAATATTTATTTCTTGTTCTTCCGTACTCTAAGTGCACTGTTTTACAAACTCTTCTACCTCCCTAATTCTCCACCTCTAGCAATTGAGGCTCATTCTGCATATTCTTTCTCCAAAGTTCCTCATCTCCCATCGTCTTCCCTTCCTTCTACAACTTTCAGAATTTTAAACCAACGCAGTATTGCCTAACCATACTACCTTGATTTACCTTGTCTTCCCTGTCACTCTTTTCAAACTTGGTAATGTTGTATGTAACAAATTTTCAGACTTGCTCCTTTTATTGAGGCACCTTACTTTGCAGAGTTCTCATTAAAGCATTGGCAGAGAACCTAAAGCGGTTAAGTGCCTTGTTCGCAAGTGGGCAACTGCAAATTTTCCAACATGAAATGGCTCTCGATATCTCCGGTCATATCTTATCCTTTGTAGTGTTTAGACAACATTGATTTCTCAATTTCTAGTTTAACAAAACACACACAGCATAAATACTGCCTGGTTTTGGAAAGTTTAGCAGGCTTTAGCTGTCTCGTTTCGGGTGGCGTTTGACAGCTAGGCATTTGAGACCTCTGAAAGAGGAAAAACTGACCATTGGGCATTCTTACTGCTTTCGGGTAATGATATGGCAGAGCCAGTGGTTAGAGAGAAACCATAATTCTGATCACTAGTTAGAGCAGAGGAAACCAGGCAGACTTCTGTTGAATAATTTGCAAGAACATTATTATTTTAGTGTTTGAGGGAATTATGATTTCATGCCATTTAAGCATGATATTTAAAAGCTTCCCTCAATGGCTTTGTGGATAATAGTACAGCACCGAGTCAGAGAAACCATAGATATTGGGTTAATTTCACCTAGGGCAGTGGTAAGGATGCTAAAATTTGTTTTTAATATTACTGGGCTTGGGAGAGGAGAAAGTAGCCAGGATTCATATTTCTGTTCCCTCCTTGGAAGTGCACATATAGATGGGAATAGGATCAGCTAAGAAACCACATTGTTATATAACCTGCTGACACTCAGTTTAGGTTCCTGCATGAAGAATACCATCTTGACTCCTCCTGAGCCTTAGTCCAGCTAAGGGTCTTTCGGTTGAAAAGGTGGGAATGATGGGCCAGCACAATAGAGAGAGGAAAAAATATTCTTCTGTTTCAAATTGTTTTATACATGTGCCTAAGCGGGCTGTTGCTTTAGATTACCTGCCTTGTGTTGAATTAATAAAGCAGTTAACCGTATGTGGAAGCATCCTCACACGTTCCCTCGGCATAGTTTGACAAGGGATCATATTACCCTTCTCGGCTGTCTGGAGGTACGGAGGCAGACACATGGTCACATAGGAGGGGATCTGTGGGCATCACTCAACTAATTCCAGAAAAATCAATTGCTAGATAGCAATTGCCAGAGGCCTTTAGATAAACTTTCCACCTGACACTGGAAGGTGTGTGGAGCAAGGCGATGGTCAAAAAGCAAAAAGTACTTTTAAAAAAAAAAATGGAGAATAACATTAAGATAATGGAACTAAATTATTTGAGTTCTGTGGAAAGTGAGAACAGATATTGTGGAAGGCAGCTTGCCCTTGCAGTTGACTGTGCATTTTGTTTTTATGCTCTTGAGGTCATGGGGTGGGGATTTTTGGTGAAAGGTATTTGTGACTGATAAGTTCCTAAAATCAGAGTGCCTTGATGTTCAAAATCCCAACTCAAGGATGATGTCTCTGTTCACTGTGATTTTTTTTTTGGTTGTGTGTATGTATACTGATGGTTGAGTGGGAAACTAGGGAACAAAATCAACAGTTCTCACTGGGAGAAGCATGGAGGGAGGGAGGAGGAAAGTTCTTGACTGAGGGCTGTTAGACTGTAGGACCCTTCATCATGTGTCTACTGAGGTAGAGACTAAAATTCATTTCAAAGCAAATCAGATAAATATTTGATCATATGATCTGATATCACGTGATCAAGTATCGTGGTCAGGATGTCATGTGATTAAACATCCAGGAATGCCTCCAACCAGAGTTGCCAATCTTAATGAGGTGGGATAGATTTGAGAAAATTCAACTTGTTTTTGCAACAAAGATGCTGCTACAATTACCTTGCTTGAGTAGATACTTTAAAACTGTTCCTGTTTCAGATGTGTTCTATACATTTACTTTGGCCACATGTGTGTGTTATGGAGCTCAATAATACTTCAAGCTCTTCATTTTATAACTGAACCAGTTTCATTCATTTCCATATCAGTAACAGGGCTTCAGCTGTGGCTCAGTTCATAGCATCCTCGCCTTTGAATCAGAGGGTTGTGGGTTCATGTCCCACTCCCGGAAACCAAGAACTGTGATTGTACTCGAAAGAGTTGCAATCTGTGACTGTTGATAACTCGAAAGAGTTTCAGGCTTTAGAGGTGTCAGCTGTGGCTCAGTTCATAGCACCCTCGCCTTTGAATCAGAGGGTTGTGGGTTCATGTCCCACTCCCGGAAACCAAGAACTGTGATTGTACTCGAAAGAGTTGCAATCTGTGACTATTGATAACTCGAAAGAGTTTCCAGATCAGTAACATTTTTGAGGGGGGGGCAGCAGAGAAGAGAAATTGATTGACCCTTTTTTATTTCTGTTGGCCAGTGCCCCTAAATTAATAGGGAAGGTGGCTAAAGAAGTTTGTAACTATGTGGCAAGCAAACCCCAGCAAACAATTAAGTGATCTGAGGAACTATGGAATAAATAAATACTGATTAGTAGTTTTACAGTGTGACCAGTACCAGACTAATTGAACAGATCAATAAGGCTATTTAAAAAAACAGCCCGAGTACTAGAGTTTCTTTCTAGAGGGATAGAATTGAAAGGTAGAGACGTTATATTAAATGGTTCCGACCAAACTTGGAGCGTTTTGTACAGTCCTAGTTGCCATATTATAAAAAAGATACAGAGGCACTGGAGAGGATGCAAAAAAGATTTACGAAGGCAACCTCAATACTGCAAGAATATACATACCTAGAAAGGATGAATAAGCTGGTCTCCTTTCTTAAAAGAGAAGGCTGAAGCCTGACCTTCAAAATTATAAAAGATTTTGACAGAGTAGATACAGAGGGAGTATGGCGAAGAGCAGAAACTAGAGGCCGTCAATATAAAATAGTCATCAAGAAGTCAAATGGGGAATTCAGCAGAAACCCCTCGACCCAGAGAATGGTGAGAATGTAGACCTTGCTACAAAAGGGAGTAATTCAGATGAATAGTATTGATGCATTTAAGGGGAAGCTAGATAAGCCTATGTGGGGGAATGGAATAAGGGATTATGCTGATAGAGTCAGATGAGGAAGGATGGGAGGAAGCTTGAGTGGAAAATAAAGGCTGGCATGTACTGCTTAGACGAAATGGCCTGTTTCTTTGCTGTACATTCTCTGTAATCCTTTGTATTAGCGTGATGACTGTTGCACTGCTATTGTGCCAAAGTCCCTCTTAAGCTTTTCCAATTAAAGTGGCCAAAAGCAACAGGAGGTTTTATTTTCCACAGAATAAACCAGCAATAGCTCAGCGAGTGTAAACATCCTAGATTTGTGAGGATGTCTGAACATGATGTTGTTCAGCCAAATGCCTGCCTGGCCAAATGCCTGCCTGTCCAAATGACCGACAGAAAAGGTTTGCTTATTCCACTAAATAAACATTCAATTTCAAATTGAAGCTGTATAGTCTACAGATGTTCCCAACTTAGCCTTGGGTCAGTGGTTGCACTCATATCTGACATGGATCCAAATGTAATGGACACAAGCCCCTCTCCAGAGACAAGCATAGAATCTAGGGTGACACTTCAGGACAGCACTGTGGAGTTTTTGCACTGTGAAAGGTGTCATCTTTCAGATGAGATAAACCTGCTCTCTCAGGTTGACATGAAAGATATTTTCAATTATTCATGGGATGCGGGTGAAGCAGACGAAGCCAGAATTTATTGTTTTTGATAAGGTTGTGGTGAACCACCTCCTTGAACAATTGCAGTTCATGTGGTGTAGATATTGCCAGAGGTTTAGGTAGGGAGTTTCAGGATTTTGACCCATTGATAGTGAAGAAATGGTGATATAGTTCCAAGTCAAGATGGTGTGTCATTTGCAGGGGTACTTGCAGGTGGTGGTGTTCCCATGTGCCTGGTGCCCTTCCTCTTCGAGGTACTGCAAAGTTGGGAAGTGCTGTTGAAGATGCTTTGGCGAATTGCTGCAATGCATCTTGTGGATGGTGCCTAATGCAATCATGGTGTACCGCGAGTGGCGATAGGGTGTCAATCAACTGGGCTGCTTTGTGTTGGATAGTGTTGAGCTTCTTGAGCACTCATCCAGGCAAGTGGGGAGTATTCCATCACACTCCTGACTTGTGCCTTGTAAATACTGGCTTTGTGGAATCAGGAAGTGAGTTACTCTCCCCATGAATTCCCAGCCTCTGACCTGCTGTTGTAGCCACAGTATGTATACAGCTGGTCAATTTCAGTTTCTTCTCCATGGAAATCCAGAGGATGTTGATGGTGGGGAATTCGACGATGGTAATGCTGTTGAATGTTAATGGGAGATGGTTAGATTCTCGCTTGTTGGACATGGTCACTATCTGGCAATTGTGTGGGGCTCATGTTACTTGCCAGTTATCAGCCCCAGTCTGAATGTTGCCCAGGTCTTGTGGCATGTGAGCATGGACTGCTTCAGTATCTGAGGAGTTGCAAAGAGGATTGTACACTGTGCAGTCATTAGCGAACAACCTTCAGGGCTGGGCTGATAAATGGCAAGTAACGTTTGCACCACACAACTGCCAGGCAATGATCATTTCCAACAAGAGAGGATCGAACCATTTCCCCATGACATTCAATGGCATTGCCATCACTGAACCCTCCACTATCAACATCCTGGGGGGTTACCATTGACATGGAACTAAACTGGACCAGTGATATAAATACTATGGCTACAAGAGCAGGTCAGAAACTGAAAATTCTGCAGTGAGCAACTCGCCTTCTGACTCCCTAAAACCTGTCCACTATCTACAAGTCACAAGTCAGGAGTGTGATGGAATACTCTCCACTTGCCTGGATGAGTACAGCTCCAACAACACTTGATGCTCGACACCATCCAAGACAAAGCAGCCTGCTTGATTGGCACCCCAATCCAGAAACATTCACTCCCTCCACCACAGATGCACAGTGGCAGCAGTGTGTGCACCATCTACAAGATGCACTGTAGCGACTCACCAAGGCTCCTTTTGACAGTACCTTCCAAACCCACGACCTCTACCACCTAGAAGGACAAGGGTGGAAGATGCCTGGAAACACCATCACCTGCAAGTTTCCCTCCAAGCCCCACACCATCCTGACTTGGAACAATATTGCCATTCCTTCACTGTCACTGGATCAAAACCCTGCAATACTATGGGTGTACCTACACCACATGGGCTGCAACAGTTCAAGAAGGTGGCTCACCACTACCTTCTCCAGGGCAATTAGCGATGTGCAACAAATGCTGACCCACGTCCTGTGAATGAATAAACTAAAAAAAAAATCCCGGGTGGTAAAGGGAGTGACTGTTTAAGGCGGTCAGTGGGGCGAAACTGAGACTACTTTGGTTTGGACTCTCCCATCCAACTGTATACCATTCCATTCCATCTCTTGAGAGGAAATATGATTCGCTAGTTAAGAAGGGTTGTAGAGAGAAGCCAGGGAACTACAGGCCAGTGAGTCTCATGTCAGTGGTAGGGAAACTATTGGAGAAAATTCTGAAGGAGGGAATCTATCTCCATTTGGAGAGGCAAGGTTTGATCAGGGATAGTCAGCATGGCTTTGTCAGAGGGAGGTCATGCCTAACAAATTTGATTGAATTTTTTGAGGAGGTGACCTGGTATGTAGATGAGGGAAGTGCAGTTGATGTAGTTTATATGGATTTCAGCAAAGCCTTTGACAAGGTCCCACATGGAAGACTTATAAAGAAGGCAAATGCACATGGGGTACAGGGTAATTTGATAAGGTGGATTCAAAATTGGACACCCTGGTCCACTCCTTCATCACCCCCTACACCTCAACCCCCTCCCACGGCACCTTCCCATGCAACCGCAGAAGGTGCAACACCTGGCCCTTTACTTCCCCTCTCCTCACCGTCCAAGGGCCCAAACACTCCTTTCAAGTGAAGCAGCATTTCACTTGCACTTCCCTCAATTTAGTCTACTGCATTCGTTGCTCCCAATGCGGTTTCCTCTACATTGGCGAGACCAAACGCAGACTGGGTGACCGCTTTGCAGAAGACCTTCGATCTGTCCGCAAGCATTACCCAGACCTCCCTGTCGCTTGCCATTTCAACACTCCACCCGGCTCTCATGCCCACATGTCCATCGTTGGCCTGCTGCATTGTTCCAGTGAAGCTCAACGCAAACTGGAGGAACAGCACCTCATCTTCCAACTAGGCACTTTACAGCCTTCCGGACTGAATATTGAGTTCAACAATTTTAGATCATGAACTCTCTCCTCCATCCCCACCCCCTTTCCGATCCCTCCCCTTTTTTTTCCAATAATTTATATAGATTTTTCTTTTCCCACCTATTTCCATTATTTTTAAATGTATTTCCATCCATTGTTTTATCTCTACCTTTTAGCCTATTTTGATTCCTTCACCCCACCCCACCCCCACTAGGGCTATCTGTACCTTGCTTGTCCTGCTTTCTACCCTTAATTAGCACATTCCTTAGATAATATCACCACCTTCAACACCTTTTTGTCCTTTTGTCTGTGACATCTTTTGGTTATCTCCACCTATCACTGGCCCTTTATCCAGCTCTACTTGTCCCATCCCCCCTTAAACCAGCTTATATTTCACCTCTCTTCTATTTTTACTTGGTTCTGTTGAAGGATCATTCGGACTCGAAACGTTAACTGTGTTCCTCTCCGCAGATGATGCCAGACCTGCTGAGTTTTTCCAGATATTTTTGTTTTTGTTTTGGATTTCCAGCATCCGCAGTTTTTTGCTTTTATCAAAATTGGCTTAGTTGTAGGAGACAGAGCGTGATGACAGAAGGATGCTTTAGTGACTGGAAGCCAGTGTCCAGTGGCGTACCACAGGGATCTGGGCTCGGTCCCCTATTATTTGTCATTTATATAAACGACATAGATGACTATGTGGGGGTAGGTTTGCGGATGACACAAAGATTGGCTGGGTGGTTAACAGTGAGGCCGTGTGTCTTGGACTACAGGAAGATATGGACGGGATGGTCAAATGGGCAGATAAGCGGCAGATGGAATTTAACCCTGAAAAGTGTGAGGTGATACACTTCGGAAGGAGTAATTTGACAAGGAAGTATTCAATGAACGGCATGACACTAGGAGGTTCTGAGGAACAAAGGGACCTTGGCTTGTGTGTCCATAGATCTCTGAAGGCAGAGGGGCATGTTAGTGGGGTGGTGAAAAAGTCATATGGGTCACTTGCCTTTATCAATCGAGGCATAGATTACAAAAGTAGGGAGGTCATGTTGGAGTTGTATAGAACCTTGGTGAGGCCACAGCTGGAGTACTGTGTGCAGTTCTGGTCGCCACATTATAGGAAGGATGTGATTGCACTAGAGGGGGTGTAGAGGAGATTCACCAGAATGTTGCCTGGAATGAAACATTTAAGTTATGAAGAGAGGTTGGATAGACTTGGGTTGTTTTTGTTGGAGCAGAGAAGACTGAGGGGCGACCTGATCGAGGTGTACAAGATTACGAGGGGCATGGACAGGGTGGATAGGGAGCAGCTGTTCCCCTTAGTTGAAGGGTCAGTCACGAGGGGACATAAATTCAAGGTGAGGGGCAGGAGGTTTAGGGGGGATGAGAGGGAAAACTTTTTTTACTCAGAGGTTGGTGACAGTCTGGAATGCGTTGCCTGGGAGGGTGGTGGAGGCGGGTTGCCTCACATCCTTTAAAAAGTACCTGGATGAGCATCGGCACGTCATAACATTCAAGGCTATGGGCCAAGTGCTGGTAAATGGGATTAGGTAGGTAGGTCAGGTGTTTCTCACGTGTCAGTGCAGACTCGATGGGCCAAAAAGCCTCTTCTGCACTGTGTGATTCTGTGAAATATCAAGGGATGGTGATAGCAGGGTGTTCAAGCTATTTGTTTTCCGTGGTTTGCATTGCTACATCCCATAGAGCTTCAAGAGCGTCACAAATCCATGTTCCCATCACAAATAAAATAAGATCAAAGTGCTGGAAAGGTCATGCAGCATCAGTGGAAAGAGACTGAATTAATGTTTCAAGTCGACGACTTTTCATCAGAATCCATGTTCTAATCAGTTTGTGTATCATGACAAATAGGTTGCATTTTTGTCTCAAAGCTTCTTTGATTTTGACTTCAGTTGAGGAATACAAGGGATTAAAATCCACCTTCACTGAAGATCAATAATGTCTAATTTAATGCATTGTTGCAGCAATTGTTTGATTGGCTCATCAAATTGTTACCTGAGGGAGGAATCCAGCCCCTGAAGTTTGAAACCAAATTTGCTATTCGATTTGTTCAAATATGCTTTCTTGGTAGACTCTTCAGGAAGACAGTTGTTTAATCTCTGCTTGACTCCGGAAATTGTTTCAAAGGAATTTATCAGCTTGTCCTTTTCAAACCAAGACTCATGTCTGGAACTTTCAAAGAAATATTTAATCTTTCAAGTGGCTCTGTCTGAAACTTGCAGAGAATGTAGACCAGTCAAATAATTCCATATTAGATGAGATGATAAAGACATCTTAAAATTCAGTTCAGCATGAAAGTTGTTAACCATTGATTTATTTCCTGTTACAGTAGGAGTTAACTTGGCTACTACTGTAAGAGTTATGTTTCTGCTCCTGTTTATTTGAATCTGTTTTTGTTTGTTTCTGTTTATATCTGTTTATCTGTTATATTTATTTTTTTGCAGCAAAACTGCAATAAATTATCTACTTAATAAATTTGAATTGCAGTTAACACTTATTGGAATGTTACACTGCCACCTTTCAAAGACTAAAAGGAACTTGTGGAGACACAGGATTGAGTCTGTGATTGAAGTAATCTTAAGAGTTTTCCATTTACTTTTGAAACTTGTTTTTTTACTCATTTCTTTTGAAACTTGCCCAAATATCTGTCTTGAGGATGTAGGGACCAAGTACTCACCTATGGGAATTGTCTGAAACATACAAGGAAAAATACCTGGGACAAAACACCTGAGTGTAACTTGTATATCTCAGGTTGCTGTTGTGATTTTAAAAATTATCCTCCCGTGAGCCAGCTGCATTAAAAGTTCTCTCCAAACCTCCAGGCCCACAAAATTCAAAACAGCAAATAAGAAATAGACTTTGGTCTTTAAGGTTGGGTTACACAGGGCTTGTAGCTGCAGTTTAGTCCACTCATTTGGAAAAGTGAATCTTGTAAATGTTAAATCTTGTTAACTATTAATGGCAGGACTTTGCGCACAACCTTTTTTTAATGTAGAAGTCAATCAAATCAATTTATTTTTAAAATTATTCTGACTCTTTATTTAATTTGGCTTGAACAATGCGTGCCAATGACCTCATTAAAGGAACTGACTTGGTCAGGTTACTGAGTCTGAAGCAAACCGCGATGGAGCCGATAAAAAGACTGATAACATTCAGTAATGCAAAAAATGCTGCAGTATGAATCTGTAAGTTTATTAATCCAGTTCTCTTGTGCTTTCCTGTTCAACAACTCCTCAACCTGCTTCCAGGTTGACATTAGTTCTCACTATTTAGGCAAGTTGGTTGTATTAAAAGTACTGGAGTGATTACCTGCAATGAAGGCTCTTAACTTCAGTTTGGTTCCAAGATTCAGGAGCTTGGCTTAGGGTGCCACTCTGCTGAATTTACTTACTTAAATGGAGCTGGCTTCTGTGAAAGCCACCTCCCAAACACAAACCCATTGTTTCTGTATATCCACCATTGGTTTTCTATTGTGCATTTTTTTTTATCCATTCATGGGATGTGGACATCACTGGCTAAGCTAGCATTTATTGCCCATCCCTAATTGCCGTTGAGAAGGTGGTGGTGAGCTGTCTTCTTGAGCTGCTGCAGTCCACGTGGTGCAGGGTGCTATTTGGATGAGTGTTCCAGGATTTTGACCTAGTGACAGTGAAGGAACAATGATATATTTCCAAGTCAGTATCGTGTGTGGCTTGGAGGGGAACTTCCAGGCGGTGGTGTTCCCATGCATCTGCTGCCCTTGTCCTTCTAGATGGCAGCGGTCATGAGTTAAAAGACCGTAAGACATAGGAGCAAAAATTAGGCCATTCGGCCCATCGAGTCTGCTCCGCCATTCAATCATGGCTGATAAGTTTCTCAACCCCATTCTCCTGCCTTCTCCCTGTAACTTTTTGAAGGTGCTAAGGAGCCTTGGTGAGTTCCTGCAGTAGATGGTACATACTGCTGCCACTGTGCATCAGTGGAGGGAGTGAATGTTTGTGGATGAGGTGTCAATCAAGTGGGCTGCTTTGTCCTGGGTGGTGTTGAACTTCTTGAGTGTAGTTGGAACTGCACTCATCCAGGGAAGTGGAGAGTATTCCCTCACACTCCTGACTTGTGGCTTGTAGACGGTGGACAGGCTGGATGTATAAAAGTACTGGAGAGCACCATAAGTCAGCGTGCTAAAATTTACTGAGCAGATATCATATATCAATGTTATGGCACAGCAGATGATAAATGTTGAACTGCTTAAATCCCAGACTTGAAAACTTGAAACAGCTGCCACAACTGTTTTTGCAATTTGTATTTTTATTTTGAGATGCGTGCCTTGAATTCAGTGGTAAGTCCACCGAGTCTGAGATCTTATTACAAAACTAAATTAAACATGTTTTAATAAAAGAATTGATTTTAAGCACATACATAGGCCTACAAATTTCTACTATAACAATTCCTAGCTCCCCTAATTAACCTGACTCCCAGTTATATCTTCATTAAGGCAACAGTAAAAACAATTAAATTTCAACAGACCCAGGCAAAGCGCACAATACCCTGGACAGTGATATTCACCGTGAGTTTTCTTAGTTAACTTTTCTTATCAAGTAGACAGCAACTTGATGCATAGCGGCTGGAGGCTTTTCACACTTGTGTTAGATCTTAGGATGCCTTCTCCTTACCATACATAACCCCAGCTCCTTTATACAGGTTTCTCTCTCAATGTAAATCCCATTGTTCCAAATGTGTTTGCAACTTTATTTTTTCCATAATATACGTCTTCATAGTACTTATATTATCAGTAACCTTTGGGAAAAATAAAGTGGTTCAGCCTCTTATGGCTGGGTGTAACACCTTACCATCTCTTTAAAATTCACTACCCTGGTTTATCTAAAAATGCAAATGTTCCTCACACCTCACATTTCTAAAACTTCAGCCATGTTTATGTATTTAGCATTTCAAACCTAGCTTCCCTTTTAGAACCATAGAAAAGTTACAGCACAGAAGGAGGCCATTCGGCCCATCTTATCCATGCCATCCCAAGGACACCCAGGTGCCCTTCCTAATCCCACCTTCCTGCACCCGGCCCATAGCCCTGCAGCTTACAGCATTTAAGGTGCAGATCCAGGTACTTTTTAAAAGAGTTTAGAGTTTCTGCCTGTACCACCAACTTGGGCAGCGAATTCCAGACACCCACTACCCTCTGCGTCAAAGCTCCAGACTAGCTGCCTCTAATTCAATTCAATCCCGCCCCCCCACCCACCCACACCCAA
This sequence comes from Cetorhinus maximus, assembly GCF_964194155.1. NCBI lineage: Eukaryota > Metazoa > Chordata > Chondrichthyes > Lamniformes > Cetorhinidae > Cetorhinus > Cetorhinus maximus. The sequence goes on from NC_135885.1 coordinate 7,976,605, forward strand.
ATAGAGAAACTAATCCAAGCCCCACTATTAACCTACCCTTACAATAAGTCAAAATAATATTATGAAAATTATTATATTTTCATGACAGTCAGCATCTCTTTGTCATGACCTAAATCTGATCCCTGTTTTCAGATCTGTCCATGGCCTCGCCCTGCCTCGCCCCATATCTGTAACCACCTCCAGCCTTACAATCCTCTGAGATCATAGCAGATGGAATACAACGTGGGGAAGTGTGAGGTCATGCACTTTGGTAGGAAGAATAGAGGCATAGACTATTTTCTAAATGGGGAGAAAATTCAGAAATCTGGAGTTCAAAGGGACTTGGGATTCTCTTAAGGTTAACTTGCGGGTTGAGTCGGTAGTTACGAAGGCAAATGCAATGTTGGCATTTATTTGGAGAGGACTAGAATATAAAAGCAGGGATGTGCTGCTGAGGCTTTATAAGGTTCTGGTCAGACCACATTTAGAATATTGTGAGCAATTTTGGGCCCTGTATCTCAGGAAAGATGTTCTGGCCCTGGAGAGGGTTCAGAGGAGGTTCACGAGAACAATCCCAGGAATGAAAGGCTTAACATATGAGGAACGTTTGAGGACTCTGGGTGGATACTCGATGGAGTTTAGAAGGATGAGGGGGGATCTGATTGAAACTTACAGAATACTGAAAGGCCTAGATAGAGTGGACATGGGGAAGATGTTTCCATTAGTAGGAGAGACTAGGACCCAAGGGCACAGCCTCAGAGTAAAGGGAAGACCTTTTAGAACAGAGATGAGGAGAAACTTCTTTAGGCAGAGAGTGGTGAATCTATGGAATTCATTGCCACAGAAGGCTGTGGAGGCCAGGTCATTGAGTGTATTTAAGACCGAGATAGATAGGTTCTTGATTGGTAAGGGGATCAAAGGTTACGGGGAGAAGGCGGGAGAATGGGGTTGAGAAACTTATCAGCCATGATTGAATGGCGGAGCAGACTCAATGGGCCGAATGGCCTAATTTCTGCTCCTATGTCTTATGGTCTTATTATCTCCGCACCCCTCTAATTCTGGCTTCTTCCACATCTACGATTTCCATTGCTCCACCAATGGTGGCTCTGCCTCTAGCTGTCCAGGGCTAATTTCCTCCCAAAATCTCGTTGCTTGATTATCTCTTTCTGCTCCTTTAAGGTGCTCCTTAAAACTTATCTCTTTGATCACTCATCCCAATATCTCCCTTGCATCGCTGGGTATCAAATTTTGTTTGATAACACTCTTGTGATGCGCCTTGGGCTGTTTTACTATGCTAAAAGCGATATATAAATGCAGATCATTGTTGCAGGCATACTAATGGAGTTCTTGCCTACTTCATGAACCTGTGACAAGTCAGGAGACTCGGTAAAAACTTGAGTTGATATCACTGTCTGATTTGCCTAGACCTGAAAATTTATTCTTAGGAGCATTGTTTAATGAGTATAACCCACGACTTGGGAGTTTGACGGTATTGATATAATGCAAAAGTATTCATTCCCCAGTTACTGGAAGTTTTACCCTGATGATTGTGTTGACAGATGTGCAATATCCCTGCTCCTTATAAAGCTGAACTTATCTCAAAAAACCAATGTAACTTGAGTGGTGGTGGGTGGTGTGAAATTGGAGTAGAATCCTATTCTGCTAGGTCCCTCATGTTTTGCATTAGTCAAAAATTGTTGTTTAAGCAGATGTCTTCATACACGCATTACTCCATCATATAAACGAGAGAAGCACTTCATGATGTGTATTTCTTTCGCACTTGTCCCAGACATCCAGTATTGCTGAATGCCTTGTGGGGCCGGGTAAAAATTTAAATGTGACTCTCCATAGTGCAGCTGAACGCTGGTATTATTGTAATCAGGCCAGATTTTAAAAAGAAAAGAACAAACTTGTATTTATACAGCATCTCCTATAATCTCTGGACATTACAAAATGTTTCACCAGTCAATGCGGTCTCTCAAACAGCAACAAGGCAGTGAATCAGATAATCTGTGTATACTCCATATTATGGTACATGCAATGTACAGACAGCAGTAGTGTTGCTTGAGTGACAAAAGTTGACCTATTCTTGTAACTGGTTAACCAGGAACCTGGGTCTACTTGTTTGTGGTGAGGTGCTGTACATTCCCTCTTTAATAGATCTTGGTGTTCAGGGCACAAATCCAGAGTTTGTGGATGATACAAAACTTGGAAGTATTGTGAACTCTGAGGAGGATAGTGTAGAACTTCAAAGGGACATAGACAAGTTGGTAGAATGGATGGACAGGTGGCAGATGAAGTTCAAAGCGCAGAAATGTGAAGTGATTCATTTTGATAGGAAGAACGTGGAGAGACCATATAAAATAAAGGGTACAGCTTTAAAGGGGGTGCAGAAGGAGAGGGACCTGGGTGTATATGTGCATAAATTATTGAAGTGATTGGACAAGTTGAGAGAGCAGTTATAAAAGCATACAGCATCTTAGGCTTTATTAATAGGGGCATAGAGTACAAGAGCAGAAGAAGGGTCATACGGACTCAAAACGTCAACTCTGTTTCTCTTTCCACAGATGCTGCCAGATTTTTTTTTTATTCATTCACGGGATGTGGGCTTCGCTGGCTGGGTCAGCATTTATTACCCATCCCTAGTTGCCCTTCAGAAGGTAGTGGTGGGCTGCCTTCTTGAACCGCTGCATTCCATGTGGTGTAGGTACACCCAGTGCTGTTAGGAAGGGAGTTCCAGGATTTTGACCCAGCGACAGTGAAGGAATGGGGATATATTTCCAAGTCAGGATGGTGAGTGACTTGGAGGGGAACTTCCAGGTGGTGGTGTTCCCATTTACCTGCTGCCCTTGTCCTTCTAGGTGGTAGTGGTCGTGGGTTTGGAAGGTGCTGTCTAAGGAGCCTCGGTGAATTCCTGCTGAGTTTTTCCAGCATTTTCTGTTTTTGTTTCAGATTTCCAGCATCCGCAGTATTTTGCTTTTATCTTAGGGAGAAACTGTTCCCAGTTAGGATCAAGAACAAGAGAGGACAGATTTAAAGTAATTAGTAAAAGAAGCAGAAGTGATATAAGGAGAAACGTTTTTACGCAGCAAGTGGTTAGGGTTGGAGTGCACTGCCTGGGAATGCGGTGGAGGAAGATTCAATTGAAGTATTCAGAAGGGAATAAATTGTTATCTGAAAAGGAAGAATGTGCAGGGTCCCGGGGAGAAAGCAGAGGAATGGCACTAGATGAGTTGCTCATTCGGAGAACTGGTGCAGTCAAAATGGGTCAAATGGCCTCCTCCTGCGCCATAACAGTGCTGTGATCCTGTTCTCAGGAGCGAGTTCCCACTCCCTCATTACTGTTATATAACATTGGTGCCTGCTCAGAATATTAATTTGCCAGTTATGCTGAGAAATGGTTGAACAAAAAATATATGGTGTTTTTCATGACCTCAGCATGCCCAAAGTGATTTACAACCAATCGAATATTTCCTTTTGTAATATAAGAAATGTTCCTGTGGCAAATGTAAGAAATGCAGCAGTGACTTGTGTGCACAACAAGCTCCCACAAACAACAATGTGATAATGACTAGATGATCAGTTTTTTCTTAATGATGTGATTGAGGGACAAATACCAGTCAAGGCACTGGGGCAAACTTCCCTACTGCTTTTCTGTTATGACACAGTTGATGGTAAATGCTGAGTTGTTCAAATTCCAAAGGGAAATTTGAAACAATTGTATAAATTTTAGAGATACATGCCTGGAATTCAGTAGCAATAAGACCACCAAATCTTATAGGTTTTTATAAAACTAAATTAAACATTTAATAAGAGAAATGATTTCAAATCAAATACATAGACCTACAAATTACTACTATGATAACTTCTAAATCCCCTAATCAATCTAACTCCCAATTACACTTTTAAGGCAACAGTAAGACACACAAACTTTAAAAGACCCAGGCAAAGAAACATGATACCCTGAACAACTCGAATTTAATGTGAGTTCTCTTCACTTCAGTCCTTTGAAGACACCAGCTTGAGGCATAGATGCTGAAGGCTCTTTCACACTTGTAAGATTTTAAAATGCCTACCCTTACACACAGTCTGTGCTCTTTTATACATATTTTCCCCTTTGAATGCAAATATCCATTATATCTTTGGACTTTATCTTCCTGATAATAAAAACCTCTCATAGCACTAAGTTTTACCAGTAATCTTTGGGTAAAATAAACATACTGTTTCTAAACTTCAGCTGGGTATCTGACACATTTCACCCCTTTGTTGAAAACAATCTAGTCTGGTTCATTTAAAAATGCAAATGTTCCCTTGACACCTATGTTTCTAAACTTCCCCATGCTTACCTAATTAACATTTCAAACCTAACCCCTCTTCTTAGATCAAAGCACTAATTCAATTAAGTCTCACACACACACACGCATATAGACACACAGACACACCTCACTATTACTCTATCTTATAATAATTCTCATAATGTTATTAGAATTTATTGTATCTTTTTGACACTTCTGACTAATGTCATGAGATCTTTCATGTTGACCTGAGAGGACAGACAAGAACCTCTTGAATGCCTGGATTGGAAATTGAACCCATAACTTTCTGCCCCAAGGCAAGAGTGTTACCAACTGAGCCATGACTGATAGTTAGGCTCAAGGGGTCAGGAAAAGATGGGTGGAAATCCTGTTTTATCTTGGATTCGCCTTTTCTCTTCTCCTCCCCTCCCCACCGCCCTGGCAGGATGTAATCGAATTTTGATCCTGTGATGCCTAGGATCTGTATGCAAGTCCTGAGCTGCAGTATGTGCACCTCTAGTCCTCCCAGCTCATCAACAATGTCAGACCTCTACTTGAAGGTTGTGGATTTTTAAAATTTTGTTCCCCAGAGAACTGTGGATGTTCAGTCAATAAATATAATTTGATTCTTGAGGCTCAGACACCAAGGGAATCGAGGGGTTTGAAGATGGAGTTTGAAAGTGAAGTTGATGTGGAAGCTTGGCCTTGATCTTAATGAATAGCGGAGCAGGCTTGATGTGTCATATGGCCTTCTCTCCTATTTCTTACGTTCTGAGTACTGCCCTTCAGCCCCTAACCAGCAAAATGAAAATAAATTTTTCAGCAGGTCATGGGGATATAAAAGTTATATAGGGAAGTGTTTCATTTTTTTTCTTGGGTTATGGGTGGTGCCAGCAAGGTTCACGTTTATTGTCCATTCCTAATTGCCCTGAGAATAGCGTTGGTTGGACTATTTCCACCATTGCGGTTCTTGCTGTGATGACCCTCCACAGTGGTGGTAGAGAGAAAATGCGAGCAAATTTACTTAATAATGAAAGAACAGGTATCAAAGTACCAAGTCAGTAGAAGGCTTGAAGGTGATGATGCTCCCATGATGTTGCTGCTTTTGGCCTTCGCAGTGGTAGCGATGCTGTTGAAGTAGCTTTGGTGAGTTGCAGTGTTGCTTTCTTGTAGATTGTATCAGATGGCAGCTCCAGTCCACTGATCATGAAATGAGTGGATATTGAGTTCAGTGGCGACGCGGCCCATAGAGCAAGTTGTTGTGTCCTTGATGTGGAGCTTCTTAGAGTTGTTGCAGTGGCATCCATCCTGAGTTAAGCATTGTAACTGGTCAACAGGTGAGCCACTTGTTGCAGAGCATCCAGTCTCTGCTCTTGGTGTTCGCATGGGGCTGTGAATACAGGCCCCTGACAACCATCGTCTTTAGAGTGATCTGAGAGGCTTTTCCTTTAACACTCATTGCCCTCAATTTGCTTAGACTCCTTGATATCAAACCTGATACTCCAGTATTCACCACTTTCATCACTGATTAAGGATGAAATGAGGTCAGAAGCAGAGTAGTTCTTGTACAACACAAACTGAGTATCAGTCAGTAGGTTATTGGTGAATAGGCATTACTCAATGGCACTATTGATGACTTTTTCCAGCACTGATTGTGAGGAAGATTATGGTGCAGTAATTGGCTGAGTTAGATTTATCCTGTTTAATGTGGGTGAGAAATATGTGGGCAATATTCCAAATTATTGGGTAGATGTCAATATCATGGTAGTACTGGAAAAGCTCGACTAGGGAAGTAACTAGCTGTGGTGCAGAGACCTTCAACACTAGAACTGGGATGTTGTCAGGACTCTACCTAATGCATTCAGTTGTTTCTTAAGATTGCATGACTGGAAACTGGTATGTTTGATTGTGTGGACTTCGTGAGGAGGCCAAGTGCGATCATCTATATTGAAGAACAAGGTTTTTCTCCTCTAAAAAAAATAATTTATTTTCTGAGATTCTCAATGAGTAGAGTTTGAGTCAGGGGATAACTGGAGGTTCTAGCAATCACGGTCTCCACACCACAGTAACCACAAGGGAGATTCAGTAAAAGAAATCTGCACAATGATTGCTTTGTTGAGTTCACAGATTCCGTTTGCAGACAACTAAAGCTTTTGTTAATTTAGTAGAATGAATAAACGCATTTGTTGGGAGGGTGGGGCAGTGTGGCAGGGGCTGTTGCGGGAAATTAAATGTTTTCTTTTAAGTATTTTAACCACTTGGTTGAAAATTTTTTCAATGAGGAATAACATCTTGTGTAGTAAAACATTTTCACATGGCAAATTACTTCTACGAATGCCATATAAGCCATTTTGCACTTGCGAGATCTCAAGAAACAGCAATGAGGTGAATGACCAGTTTGTAGTTTTTTGATGCTGGTGGTGGAGGAGGCATTGTTGACTATTGTACTAAGCAAACTCCTCACTCTTCAGATTGTGCCATGGGATTTTCTTTCATGCCGACTGGACCACAGGTTGACAGGACCCCAGTTTGCTGCCTACAGGGACCTCATAGAGACTCATAGACATCAACAGCACAGAAGGAGACCATTTGGTGCATTGTGCCCACATTGGTCAACAAAGATCTGACTACACTAATCCCATTTTCCAGTGCTTGGCCCATAGCCCTGGAGGCTATGGCAACGCAAATGAATACCTAAATGCTTCTTAAATGTTGCAACAGTTTCTGACTCAACCACCCTTTCAAGCAATGAGTTTCAGACTCCCACCACCCTCTGGGTGAAAAAATTTCTCCTCAACCCCCCTGTTAGCCTTCTATCTCTTATCTTGAATCTATGCCCCCTGGTTATTGACCCCTCTATAAATGGAAAAAGTGCCTTCCTATCCACCCTATCTATGCCCCTCATAATCTTATACACCTCTAACAGGCCCGCTCTCAACCTTTGTTGCTCCAAGAAAAACAACCCCAGCCTGTCCAATCTTTCCTCATAGCTCAGACCCTCCAGCCCAGGCAGCATCCTGGTAAACCTCCTCTGCACCCTCTCCATCTCTTCTACTTTTTCAGGGCTCCCCCACCTGGCTCCCAGCGTTACACTAGAGCGTGGGTGCCACTTTAGATTATGAACTTATGACCTTCCGACCAAGGGACTAATTTGCTACCACAACACTAAAGCAAAATACTGCGGATGCTGGAAATCTGACATCTGTAAGAGAAACATTCAAGTTTCAGGTCTCCACAGATTCTGTCAGTCTTGCTGAGGGTTTCCAGCATTTTCCATTTTTATTGTCCACTTGCTATCAGCCTGGATGTTGCAATCTAATTGCAGTATGTTTGTCTGCATGACCACAATACAGAAACTGAAAATTACTTCAACAATATGAAGAGGGATAGTATGAATGCACTTTCTTTTAATTGAGCAATTTATTCCCTTAAATGGTGGATTTGTTTGTTTTATAGTTCTTGCCCTTTTCTTAAAAGCAACTGCCTTTGCAGCATCTTCCCTCATTCTTTGGATGTTTACAATATTAAATTTCTGCTGTTTAATAGTTGTCACTTAGTGCACTATATGCTTTTAAAGCTTGTTTGACACCACTAGCTGAAGGGATGCTTTGTCCCATAGCATGAAATGTACCATGATTTGACCACAAGCGCATCTTCTAAATGTAATGCACTTGGGAGAAATTTTTAGGCCTGCTTCCTGGCGCTTGCATCATTTGTTTTTAGTAAAAAATTTAGCAAAAAGTTGGTCTGATAACCTTTCGCCCTAGTATTGTAACTTTGCCTAGTCAGGAATCCAAGAAAGACTTAGACTATAGCTGGCTTCAGTCGTGGCCATTGGCGATATATAATAACCTGCTGGCAAGGTGAGCTGAATAGTATTGAGCATTTTCCTTACCCTACAAGCCAATCTAGAGGTCCTACATGGTGCTTACTTTTTTTTGTTTGACGTTTATAATATTTGCCTAAAACTATATTTGTAGCTCATAACTGCAGTGGCATAAATGTTTCCAGACTGTACTTAAATCCTTAAGAATTCTTTAGTGATCCTTGCCATCATCTAGACACTCTTCCCTGGCCTCCCTCCACCTTGTCTGAGCATTCTTCCATGATCATAAAATTCTACCCCCACCCTTCTCTCCCCTAACTCCCAAGGTTGCTGCCAGTTCCTCTACTCCGTGATCAGAGGCCAATTATTCAGTCCTCGTGCCTAGGTTTCATGGAATCCTCTTCCTCCCTCTAACTTTAAAAAGTTAATTTTTAACTGTGCTCACTTTCTCACTGCCTTTTGGCCTTTTGAACCTTCTGTTATATTCCTTTAATGTGAGGAACACTACATAAAGGCAACATTTTAAAATAAATTGATGAATCTTGTTAGCACCAGCCATTCTGATATTTCAATTGTTTAAAATGAAGGTCGGTTAAAGCATTATGCAGATAATGTTTCTCATCTGAACTTTGCACCTCGACTACAATGCTGAGATGACAGGGGTCAATAAGGGCTTAAAAATTTAACAACCTTGTGCAAAAAATTAAGGCTGAACAAATACTTGTTATATCATAATAGGAGATTGGAGAAGGAGGATTTTATTTTCCCTTTTGTACTGCACAAATGTTACTAATGTGTTCCAGCCCTGCAGCTTGCACCATACTCAATAGAAGCATGTAATGTATTGCTATTGTAGAAAAACTCCCACTTGGCAAACTTCACAGTGCAATTGGTTTGGTCACCCCAGCAGTGGGAACTGTGCCTCAGGCCAAATGTTTGAAAGCAGATGGTGGAAGAATATAAAAGCAAAATGCAGTAAATGCTGTATATCTGAAATAAAAACTGAAAATGCTGTAAATACACAGCAATTCTGGCAGCATCTGTGGTGCGTGAACAGTATTTGTTGCCCATCAGTAGTTGCCATGACAAGATGGTGGTGGGCCTCCCCCTTAAACTGCTGGTAGCAAGTCTGATACGATGGAGTGGCCACAGCAGAGGAAGTTGAGAGTAAATCAGGCCTGACAGCATCTGAGGAGAGAGTAACAGTTACTATTTCAAGCCAATGACCTGACCTGACAGATTTCTCATTAAAGCTCACTGACCTGTAACTCTGGCCTGGATTTTCCAGCCCCAGTGCAGCGGGTCCCACCATGGCAGATGCGATGAGCCATTCAAAAGTCCGTTCAATTCGGCAAGACCAGAAGATCCCAGCAGCAGGAGGGGCTGGAAAATTCCACTCTCAGTTTCCCCTTACACATTTATGGTGGAAGGAAATGCCTGTTTTGGATATGACAGCCTCTTCGGCAGTGCTTACCATTTCTCATAGGTAGTTGATGCTTATTAGGCTGTGAATCTCTACATATGGTCCTTGATCAGTATCTTATGAGTCAGGGCTTGCGTATGGGTGGGTCAGTACATTACAATCTACTTGACAGTGGCTGTTCACCTCAACAAAGATCAACTGCCCTCTGGTGTGAGTTTTAAATACTGCCTAGATGGAAAATTCTTTAACCTTGGTCACCTCTGTGCCAAAATTAAACTGACCATCATAGACATACATGACCTACAATTTGTGGATGACTGCAGCGTCGTTGCCCATTCTGCACCAGATCTGCAAGCCACTCTTGATCTCTTCAATTCTCATACAAGAGACTTGGCCTGTCCTTCAAAGTTGCCAAAGCAAAACCCATATCGAGCCAGTATTCCACCAGCCATATATGTTGAAGGAGAGACTCTGGAATATATTGAGCACTTTCATGGCTTGACAGCCACCACTCTCAAAAGGCCATCATTGACAAGGAGATCCCACAGAGGATCAGCTGCGCCAGCTCAACCTTCTACAAACTACAGCTGTGAGTGTTTGACAACAAAGATCTCTGCAAATCAACAAAAGTCTTAGTGTACAGAGCAGTTATCTTCACCACACTACTAAACTGCATTGAGACCTGGACTGTGTATCAGTAACACATAAGAGCACTAGAGAAATTCCAGCAATGCCTATGCTGCATTCTCCACATTCAGTGGGAGAACCATCGAGCAAACTGTCGTGTCCTCCATGAAGCCAGCATTCAGGCATAACTCTTGCAAAATGAACTACGATGGACTGGACATTCTGTCCTGATGGCCGAAAAGCGTCTCACTCGGCCAGGTCCTGTTTTCTCAACTCTGGTGAGGACAAAGAAAACTCTACAAAGATACTCTGAAGCTCTCCTTGAAGGGTGGCAGCATTGACATTAATGACTGGGAGGAGCTTACTACCAATCGTTCAAAATGGCGACAACTTGTACCTCAAGCTGCATCACACCTGCAGTCCAAATGTCTTGTTGAGGCAGAATGGCTGTAGAGAAGGAAAGAAAAGGAAGCTTTTGATAAAGTCCCACGTAAGAGGTTAGTATGTAAAATGAAAGCATACGGGATTGGGATAACATATTGGTGTGGATTGAGAATTAGTTAGCAGACGGGAAACAAAGAGTAGGAATAAATGGATCAAAAACAAAAAATGCTGAAAAAACTCAGCAGGTCTGACAGCATGTGTGGAGTGAAAGACAAAATTCTCCTCATCTCTGTCTTAAATATCTTGCTGTCCACAGACGCTGTCAGACCTGTTGAGTTTTTCCAGCATTTTTTATTTTTGTTTCAGATTTCCAGCATCTGCAGTATTTTGCCTTTATCCTAGGAATAAATGGATCTTTTTCAGACTGGCAGGTGGTGACTAGTAGGGTAGTGCAGGGATCTGTGCTTGAGCCCCAGCTATTCACAATATAGATCAATGGTTTGGATGAGGGAACCAAACCTAATATTTCCAAGTTTGCTAACGACACAAAACTTGGTGGGAATGTGAAAGGTGAGGAGGGTGTTAAGAGGCTTCAAGGCGATTTAGACACATTAAGTGAGTGGGCAAATACATGGCAGATGCAGTATAACATTTATAAGTGTGAAATTATCCACTTCAGTAAGAAAAACAGAATGGCAGGTTTTTATTTAAATGGTGATAGATTGGGAAATGTTGATGTACAAAGGAACCTGGGTTTCCTTGTACACCGATCACTGAAAGCAAGCATGCAGGTGCAGCAAGCAGCTAAGAAGGCAAATGGTATGTTGGCCTTCATTGCGAGAGGACTTGAGTACAGGAGCAAGGATGCCTTACTGCAGTTGTACAGGGCCTTGGTGAGACCATACCTGGAGTACTGTGTGCAGTTTTGGTCTCCTTACCTAAGAGAGGATATACTTGGCATAGAGGGAGTGCAGCGAAGGTTCACCAGACTGATTCCTGGGATAACAGGATTGTCGTATGAGGTGAGATTGGGCCGATTAGGCCTGCATTCACTGGAGTTTAGAAAAATATGGGGGGATCTCGAAACATTTAAAATACTGGCAGGAATGGACGGATTGGATGCAGGGATGATGTTTCCTGTGACTGCGGGTCTAGAACAAGGGGTCAAAATCTCAGGATACCGGGTGGGCCGTTTAGGACTGAGCTGTAAATGAACTTCACTCAAGAGGGTGGTGAACCTATGGAATTCTCTACCACAAAGCAGAAGGAAATAGATTTCTGGACTCTAAAGGCATCAAGGGGTATGGAGAGAGAGCAGGAGCATGGCATTGTGATAGAGGATCAGCCATGATGATATTGAATGGTGGAGCAGGCTCGAAGGGCCCAATGGCCTGCTCCTGTTTTCTATGTTTCTATGAAGCAAATCTTGCACTTTGGGTCCCATTACCTCATGGTACACTTTTCCCCATGTGGCCTATCATACTGTTCAGCCACAGGAAGAGCATGAATAGTTGCCATTCCTGAATCAAGGGACAGCTGACAAGAAAAGGTATTAAGGGTCAGAAAAGTCAATGCAAGATGGTTAGCAATGTAGCGATGGGGCAGAGTGAGAAAGAAAACAGCAAAAAAAAGTTTGATTCATATCTTTTATATTGCAACTTTGGCTATGGTAAAGGAATTCCTGAGACATAATTAACTATGGTTCAGTAAATTATAGAGTAGACAATGGCAGCGCAGGCTGTGGAGCAAATCTGTAGAATGTGCTTGGTGAAACTGTCCCAGATGACCATATCTGTTGGAAGTATGTATAGATTGAGTCATTCCATTTCAAAACGTTGAGCTGGGATCCCTGTTAGTCATTCTGACACACAAGGGAGTGGATTACAGTAGATGTGGTCAGCAGCTTTTTGATCCTTCTAGCTTTACGTTTTCAAGGCATACACTCTTCATGGCCACTTTTTAAAAAGTTATTCATCAGATGTGGGCATCGCTGGCTAGGCCAGCATTTATTGCCCAATCACTAATTGCCCTCGAGAAGGTGGTGGTGAGCTGTCTTCTTGAACCACTGCAATCCATGTGCTGTGGATACACCCACAGTGCTGTTAGGGAGGAAGTTCCAGAAATTGACTCAGCAACAGTGAAGAAACAATGATATATTTCCAAGTCAGGATGGTGAATGGCTTGTAGGGGAACTTCCAGGTGGTGGTGTTCCCAAGTGTCTACTGCCCTTGCCCTTCTAGATGGTAATGGTCGTGGATTTGGAAGGTGCTAAGGAGGCTTGGTGAGTTCCTGCAGTGCAGCATGTAGATGGTACACACTGCTGCCACTGTGCGTTAGTGGTGGAGGGAGTGAATGTTTGTGGATGGGGTACCAACCAAGTGGGCTGCCTTGTCCTGAATGGTGTTGAGCTTCTTGAGTGTTGTTGGAGCTGCAATTTGAAAGATAATTCATGTGTGAAGCACTGAGAGGTTTCAGTTAGCAAAATGGAATGGTCATCAATAAGCCAGAGAACTCTGCTGTGGGTGATTTTGATTGATAGTTTAGCCTCTTCTCCTGTTTGGTCTGCTGTTGATGCTGTTTAGAAGAATTTGTTGCAGACTGCTTCATTGGCAGGTAGGTTGTATAGGGTGTCCAGAGTGATTGTCATTCCATCTTTCGCCTTGAAACTTTTCAGTGCTTCGCATGTTAATTATCTTTCAAAATGCAGTGACTTTTGTAATAAAACATACTACATCTGAAAGAGTACAAAAACAGTGAATGCTATATTAACAAACCACAGTAAATGTCTCGGGACAAGCAAAAGTGGCTTTAGCTTGCATTAAGCATTGAAATGTTTCTAGGGTCTACTTGTCTCTTTATTTTACCATCTACTACAATGGCCTTTTTTATGTTTGGCGATTGGCTTGCAATCGATGACTTAAAGGAAAAGATTGCTGTAGTAGGCAATATTGTACAGTAGAATATTAAAGGGAGTGCCGGAGCACAGAAACCTGGCATGCAAAAATCTTTGAAGGTGGCAGTACAAGTTGGATAAGGCTGTTAAAGGGGCATATAAATAGAGGCACAAATGAGGGGTCAACCTGGTGAAGCTATAACACAGGACTACTTGTGTGTCAAACAGCAAAAGCAGCATAGACAGAACTAAGTGATTCTGCAACCAACAGATCAGATCTAAGCTCTGCAGTCCTGCCACATCTAGCCGTGAATGGTGGTGGACAATTAAACAACTCACTGGAGGAGGAGGCTCCACAAATATCCCCATCCTCAATGATGGAGGAGCCCAGCAAAGCAATGCAAAAGATAAGGCTGAAGCATTTGCTACAATCTTCAGCCAGAAGTGCCAAGTGGATGATCCATCTTGGCCTCCTCCGGAGCCCCAACATCACAGATGCCAGTCTTCAGCCAATTCGATTCGCTCCATGTGATATAAAAAAACAGCTGAAGGCACTAGATACTGCAAAGGCTATGAGTCCTGACAATATTCCAGCAATAGCACTGAAGACTCTAGAACTTGCCGTGCTCCGAACCAAGCTGTTCCAGTACAGCTACAACACTGGCATCTACGTGGCAATGAGGAAAATTGCTCAGGTATGTCCTGTACATAAAAAGCAGGACAATTCCAACCCGGCCAATTACCGCCCCATCAGTCTACTCTCGATCATCAGTAAAGTAATGGAAGGGGTCATCAACAGGACTATTAAGCAGCACTTGCTTAGCAATAGCCTGCTCGCTGATGCCCAGTTTGGGTTCCCCTAGGACCACACAGCTCCTGACCTCATTACAGCCTTGGTTCAAACATGGATAAAAGAACTGAACTCCTGAGGTGAGGCGAGGGTGACTGCCCTTGACATCAAGGCCACATTTGACTAAGTGCTGCATCAAGGAGCCCTTGCAAAACTGGAGTCAATGGGAATCGGGGGAAAACTATGCTGGTTGGAGTCATATCTAGCACAAATGAAGATGGTTGTGGTTGTTGGAGGTCAGTCATCTCAACTCCAGGATATCACTGCAGGAGTTTCTCAGGGTAGCTTCCTTGGCCCAACCAACTTCAGCTGCTTTATCAATGACCAACCTTCCATCATAAGGTCAGAAATGGGGGTGTTCGCTGATGATTGCACAGTATTCACCATTCGCGACTCCTCAGATACTGAAGCAGCCCATGTCCAAATGCAGCAAGACCTGGACAATATGCAGGCTTGGACTGACAAGTTGCAAGTAACATTCGCACCACGCAAGTGTCAGGCAATGACCATCTCCAACAAGAGAGAATCTAACCGTCGCCCAATGAATTCAGTGACATTACCATCACTACACCCCTCACTTTCAATACCCTGGGGGTTACCGTTGACCAGAAACTGAACTGGAGTAGCCATATAAATACTGTGGCTACAAGAACACGTCAGAGGCTAGGAATCGTGTGATAAGTAACTCATCTTCTGACTCCCCAAAGCCTGTCCACCATCTACAAGGCACAAGTCAGGAGTGTGATGGAATACTCTTCCCTTGCCTGGTTGAGTGCAGCTCCCACAACACTCAAGAAGCTTGACACTGTCCAGGACAAAGCAGTTCACTTGATTGGCACCACATCCACAAATATTCACTCCCTCCACCACCGACACACAGTAGCAGCAGTGTTTACCATCTACAAGATGCACTGCAGGAATTCACCAAGCCTCCTTTGTCAGTGCCTTCCAAGCCCACAGCCGCTATCATTCAGAAGGACAAGGGTAGCAGATATATGGGAACACCACCACCTGGAAGTTCCCCTCCAAGTCACTCACCATCCTGACTTGGAAATATATCACCATGGATGCAATATATACAGACCAGGGATGGGGACACCATTAACCCAATGGTATAGTGCCCATCCTACCCTCCGTTCCTAATTTCTTTTCAAGTTTACACTAAGTCTGAGTCACAACAAGGCACCGCCCAGAGTGCCCCAAGGCTGGCCCTGGGGAGCATGTGCATTCTCGGCGCCCGGGGAGATAGGCCTGTTGGGTGGAGTGTTTTCTGGGCTGTGGAATCTGTATAAATTGCATCCATGCATTTCAAAACGTCTTTGGTGCCTGGCATAAAAGAAGAGAAAACAGTGATGTGGAGAAGCTTTCAGGTCCACAGCAGCAGCTGATTTTGCTGAGCCTTCCTGTCAGGTCAACAGGTTCAAATGGGAAAAGAGGCGAGGCAAAGAAGCAAATGAAATAGAATTATATAGCACAGAAAGAAGGCCCTTCATCCACCTGTGGCTCTTTGAAAGACCTATCCAAGTAATTAATGCAGTAAATATCTTGAGTATTTATTCCAACTTAATCATCAATTTTTGGACTCGCATTTACCTCCCTCCACTATGGGGCCCTGTATTTCCTTAAGGTTCAGTAAACTGCAGCAGTGATATTTCAGCAACTGGGAAATTCAAGTGCATCTGGTTCTTTTCACAGGCATTAGTGACACTGCACTGTTCTGAGTACTGCTTTAAAACAGTATTCCAGAACTTGGTTAATCTGTAATCTAAGCCCTTTTCAGCATATATATATATATATATATATATATATACTTGTCAGATGGAACTTTTATTCCTGGATTTCAATATGAAATAGCATTAGGCTCTTTGTGCAATACATGTCAAATATTTTGGAGGATTAGCTCTGATCTTAGTTCCCCTCTGCATAATGGGCCAAGGCCCACAGATGTGCAGTGTTCTGGTAATGAGCACAACATGTGACTGAAAATTCTTAACTGAATAGACATTTTCTCTCCTCTTTTCCTGCTTTAAAACGTGTTGTGTTCCCCAGTTTTAAATGGGATGATAGGTAATCATATGCGACACACTCAAAGATCACTAAATTTCCCTTCGCGATACCAAAAATGTACATGAGAGTTGACAGTTCTTCTTTTTTCATTCTCTTTCCTATGGTTTTTGCCCTTGCACCTACAGAAACACGTTGACTCCCTTTGCAAGCAGGAGGAACCAGGATAATTTAGCACACAGAAGAAGAATGTAGGCAAGAGCACAGTTTCTTATCTACAGATGTTCTTACATCCGGCTGTGGTCTGGGTTCCAAGAGAGCTATGCCAGAGCAATCTGTCTCCCTGTTCTCACTTCCATTTGTAAATCTTTCTGGTTACAAACAAATAAACTAAATTACCAAAATCAAAGATAAAGTAAAAGGCAGGCCCTTTCACTTCCATTTATAGGTGCACAAGGAAGGGGATCTCCACTGTTCCCACAACATGGTGGGCAGGTGATTTCCAGGACCGAGAGATCTGCACCTCAGGAATCACCAGCCCCTATAAAAGTACTTCATGCCAAACAGATGTAGTTCATTTTCAAAGTTTTTTCAAAGGAGGGGATGGGGGGTGGTGGGATGAGCCATTAAAAAGTAGCCTCTCCCTCCTTAAAGGAATGCTCCAAGGAAAGTATATGAAACATTTGCTGCTTTCTGAAGAAGAGGTTCTTTTAAATTTTCTTGAGATGCCAATTCTGAAAGTGGGGTCTATTGGGATACCAGCAAAGCAAATTTGCAGGTCACACTTGGCTTGGATTTGTTCTGCACTGTTTCCAATACTGAGGGCAGAATTTTATGTCCCGCGGTCCCGCAACCACTACCATCTAGAAGGACAAGAGCATCAGATCGATGGGAACACCACCACCTGCAAGCTCCCCTCCAAGTCAGCAGGTCAAGCAGCTCAATGGCTTTTCATCGGAATTAGAAATTAAACATGTAGCAAAGTGCAGAGCCAGGAAGAAGTGGGATGGAAGGAAAGATCTGTGATAAGCTGGAGGACAGGCCTGATTAAATTGCAAACTGGATGATGGTGCAAGGCAAAAGCGGGCGGTAGTTTTATTTATTCATTCACATGATGTGCCAGCATTTGTTGCCCATCCCTAGTTGCCCTTGAGAAGGTGGTGGTGAGCTACCTTCTTGAAACGCTGCAGTCCATATGATGTAGGTACACCCACAGTGCTGCTAGGAAGAGAGTCCCAGGATTTTGACCCAGCGACAGTGAAGAAACGGCGATATATTTCCAAGTCAGGATGGTGAGTGACTTGGAGGGGAACTTTCAGGAGGTGGTGTTCCCATCTATCTAATGCCCTTGTCCTTCTAGATGGTAGTGGTCATGGGTTTGGAAGGTGCTGTGAGACAAGTAAAGATATAAAAGATAGATTGATCTAGAGAAAATCTAAATTTATTGTTGCATAAGCCTTGTTGCTGGGAGATGGAGGTTACTCTGGATTTGTTCCTGAAATGTTAGTTTGATAATTCATATGAGAACAGCTAAAAGCCTGCCTTGTGTTCCATTGAATACAGAATGCACGCACAAGGTAATTGTTAGGTTATGAAACTAATACAATATGCTTTCCATTGCCTGTGGCCACAAAGTTATTACAAGGTTATTGCAGCTTTCATGGTAGAGGAGTTCCTTTAAAGGCACGCAATTATTATTATCCCCTTTCAGGAAATGAAGCCACCTGTACAGTTACCAGTCATGATAGCAATATTTCCTCTATTTTAAAGGCACACTGTGTAATTATTAAAATTGTGGTGTACAACAGATGTGATTAGGTGATTTTACCAACTGTTAGCTTTTTTTCTTTAACTCTTCTCCCTTCCTCTTGAGGATGCTGACTTTAGACTTAACCATAGCCTTCTGGCACTTTGTTTAATTAGCTGTTCTTGGTGTGTGGTAGTGGTTTTCATCTGGTTATTTGACCTTGATTGAAGGAGCCATCAGGGACCAAGTCTCATTTGCTTCCAGCATTCATTCACATATCAGCAGCAGTTGCTCCATGCGACCAGGAACAGATATCTGAGCTGGTTTTGTTTCTCTTTAATTCCCTCCTTTCCCCTCTCTCTCCTTTCTTCTCTCTCTCTTCCCCCATCAACCCTTCAGCATCCCTTGGCCACAATCAGTGTGCGCCCACTGCTGACCTGTCTGAGATGTCCACTGGAAACTATAAACGAGTGCACCATTCAACCTCGTGAGCCTTTTCCAATACTCATTAGATCATGAAGAAGGGTCATACAACTCGAAATGTTAACTCTGTTTCTCTCTCCACAGATGCAGTCAGACCTGCTGAGTTTTTCCAGCAATTTCTGTTTTTATTTCAGATTTCCAACATCCGCAGTATTTCTTTTATTTCATTAGATCATTGTTGCTCTTTATGGCACCATAAATCTTCACTGTTGCCTCACAAAAATGTTGTCAGTCTCACTTTTAAGATTGTCAATTGACAACTTTATGGAGGAGAACAATGTGCGCGCGTGTGTGTGTGTGTGTGTGTGGAGAAATGCTTCCTGACTTCACTTCTGTTCAGCTAAATTCTAATTTTAACGTCATTCCCAGCTAGCAACACAGACTGGGAATCGACTGTGACTTGGCCTGAGGGGCTCAGTACAAAAATGGACAAGTATGTGTATATGCTGACCATTTAGTTTGTGCAAGCACACCGAGGACTAAAATGGCTACTGTGCAAATCTTTCAAAAAATTGAAGAAGCAACTTCTAGTCATTAAGCATACCTTACGATATAGATGGTTAAACCACCACCACCCCCGCCCCCGCCGCCACCCACCCCTCAGTGCATTAGTAGTTTGAGCGCCAATGAACTGCAACAACTCACATGAGATATCGCTTGCATCCAAGATGCTGAGTAAAGGCTAACACCAAGTGGAGTACCTCTGAACTTGCCAGTGCCAGGTTTCCCTGTTTCTCAGTTGATGCTGCTGATGTTTAAGGAATCACTGTGCGGATGCATTTTAAGTGCTTGTTAGGAATAAGGCCTGACTTTCTCAAGGGGAGTAAAAAGCACGACTGTAACCTTCTGCATGCAAGCTGGGATCCCTCCCAACCCTGATGCAAGGTTACAAGTCTTGCCTTTCCATACACTTTGTTTGGTTCCAATTCTCTGCATTCATCTCCCTAAGTCATCGACTCCTGCTGGGCTGAGTTTACCCAGCCCCAGATGCCCTCTGGTGCCTCGTCCATTTTTTCATGTGGGAGCTCCAATGACGTGTGTTGGTCGGCTGTTAAGCAGTAGACAGCATCCCAGCTGTGAATTGGAGGCTGAGTTCTCGTACCCAGAATGGCTGCTGTTTCACTATGGTGATGCACTAAGTAAAGCCAGCTGCTTCTCTACAATAGGGGGAATAAGCTTTTTTGTGAAAATCTTGAGATTACACTTTTTAAATAAAAAGAAAAATCCTTTAGAACACTTTTTTAAGCTTGTGCCAGCAGAATCGGATATTTAAAGGAGTGGCTTTTGGGTTCCCTATAGCTGGTGCTTACCTCCTGCCTGAGCCCTTCATCTGGTTCCAATCAGCATAAATCCTTTGGCAGTTCAGTGCGAGATCTGTTTCCTTTGAGTCATGCTGTTTCTGTAAAACGTTAAACATTGTGATCTTGTTAGATGATGTAGGCTGCCCTGAGTTGACACTTAACCCTTTAATTCCCTGGATGCCTTGTGATTAAAAGTTCAGCCTCTGCTCTTCAACAGCACAGTTGACACAGGCACTGCTGAGTGTAGTGCAGTAATTCATACGGACCAGACGACTTCATTGAAATTCCCTTTTAATAGCGCATGAGTAAATCTGCTCACACCAGATTTTGTTCTTGTCACCCCATTGCAGATGATGGCCATTAACTCGGTATCTCTCTCTCTCCTCCTCAGGCACAAGGTTAATTTCCATATGTATGCTGATAGGCAGCTCCATCTCCTCCTATTTTTGACCCCATGAATACTGTTGTGCAGTTGGACTGCCTGTCTGACACCAAGCCTTGGATAAGTCAACAACAGCTTGTATTTATACGGCATCTTCAATGTAGTAAAATGCCCCAGGTGTTTTACAGGAGCGTTATGAAACTTAATTTTGACACTGGACTACATATTAGGTGGTGGCCAAAAGCTTGGTCAGAGAGGTGGCTTTCAGGAGCATTAATGGAGGAGAGAGAGGCAGAGAGATGGAGTGGTGCACTGAGTTAATTTCAGAACTTGGGTTCTAGGTAGTTGAAGGAGCAGCTACCAGAGGTGGGATATGCCAGAGGCCAGAATTGGAGGAGCGGAGAGATCTTGGAGGGTTGTAGGGCTGGCGGAGGTTACGGAGATAGGGAGGGGAAAACCCATCAAGTCAAAAGTTTTTTTTTCAGCAGGAAGATTGGAGTCAGCATTTTTTGGCACCCACCATAGCTCAACATTCTGGTCACTCATGAAGGCTGAAAATTGTGTACAACTCCAGCATTATATTTGAGCCTGACCTGAGCTTCAAAATGCACATTCTTTCCGAACTTATTTCTCCCTTTACAATATTCTGGTTCCCTTTTTTAGCCACTGCCACCAAAACCCTTTTCCGTGCATTTGTTACATTTAGATTCAATTAATTCAACTCCCTCCTTCACGGGCTTCCATTGTCTGCCCCCCCATACATGTTAACTTTTATAAAATGCGGCTGCCACCGCATTTCTATTTCCTATTATATCCCACATTCACTTTGTTCCATTTGCCACTGATCTACACTGGTTATCCCTCCCCCTCAGTGCATCTAACTTAAAATCTTTGTGTTGTTCTTTGATCACTTCAAATCCTCGCACCTTACTACCTCTGTGACCTTTTCCCACCAAACGTGGCTTCTCTGTGCCTTTTAGCCCTCTGACTCTAGCTTCCTGTGCCACCTTTCACACCACTGTAGATGACAGGGCTTTCAATCACCGTCACTTTACAGACCTCGCTCTGTAAATTCATTGATCCCAATTTCTATGTCCTATTAAAAGCCTCCTCGGTGCTGATCTCTGTAACCTAGTCTTTGTTCGCCTCCATAAATTTCTTTCTGCTGGCTTGGTGTTGTTCCTCTCATTTTCAATTTATTCTTTATAATTGTCAGCCATGGCTCAGTGGTAGCACACTCACCTCCAAGGCTTGAGCACATAATCTAGACTGATACTTCAGTGTAGTTCCTCGGAATGCTGCTTTGTCAACGATGACATCTTTCAGAAGCCCAACCTGGCCTCTCGTTGATGTAAAAAATCCCATGACTCTATTTGAAGATGAGCAGGGGATTTCTCCTAGTTTCCTAGCAAATCTCTCAACCAACAGCATTATAACGTGTTATCTGGTCATTATTACGCAGCTGTTGTGGGATCTTTAAAGTAGGGGACAAACAGTTGGTGTGGGAGGGAAATCTCTGGTAGAGTTGCCTCACATCCTTTAAAAAGTACCTGGATGAGCACTTGGCACGCCATAACATTCAAGGCTATGGGCCAAGTGCTGGTAAATGGGATTAGATAGGTAGGTCAGGTGTTTCTCACGTGTCGGTGCAGACTCAATGGGTTGAAGGGCCTCTTCTGCACTGTGATTCTGTCAATCTGGTAGAGTAGTTATACATGGACACAATATGGAACAGATTGAATGGCCTTTCTTTTCCCTAGACTAGAAGGAAACTTGATGGTTGAAATATATAGGACTTGTGCTTTTTACATCTATATCGTATAAATGTTTTGGAAATTGAAAAATTTGCTACCTTTTAATAAGTTGTCCATCTTTTTAAATTGTCTGTAAGTGCAGAACTAAAGGAGAATCTTCATATAATTTAAACATTCTGTATAGAGCACATCATTGCAATAAGAAAGAACAAACTCCTTTTATTCACTTGTGGAATGTGAACGTCACTGGCAAGATCAGCATTTATTACCTTTGCGATGGTGGCAGTGAACTGCTGCAGTTCAAATGGTGTAGGTACACCCACAGTGCTATTAGGGAGGGAGTTTCAGGATTCTGACAGCGAAAGAGCAACAAAAACTTGTATTTATGTAGCACCTTTAACACAATAAAACACCCCACCATGCTTTACGGGAGCATTATGAAAGAAACTATGACACCAAGCTAAATGAGATACTGGACCAGATGATAAGCTTGGTTAAAGAGGTAGTGTTTCAGGAATGTCTTCAATGAGGAAGTGAGCTAGCGAGTCAGAGAGGTTTAGAGAATGAATTCCAGAACTTTGGGCTAGGCACCTGAAGGCACCGCCACAAATCATGGAGCAATTAAAATGGGGGAGGCATAAGGCCAGAATTAGATGCGTGTTGATATCTCGGAGGGTGGTGATTAGTGATAAGGAGGGGTGAGACCATGGAAGGATTTGAAAGCAAGGATGAAAATTTTAAAATCAAGACTTTGCTTGACTGGAAGTTGATGTAAGTCAGCAAGCACAAGGTTAATAGGTGAACAGGACTTTGTGCAAGTTAAGACACGGGCAGCAGAGTTTTGGGTTACCTCAAGTTTACAGGGGGTAGAATGTGGGAGACGAGCCAGGGGTACATTGGAATAATCAGGTATAGAGGTAACAAGCAGATAAGAAACATGAGATGAGAAAGGGGTAAAGTCGGGCAATGTTACGGAGGTATAAATAGGTTATCTTAGTGATGCCATGAACATGTGGTCAGAAGCTCTTCTCTGGGTCAAATAAGATTTCAGGACTGTGAACATAGTTCCGTCTTAGACTGATGCCAGTGAGAGGGATGAATCGGTAGCTAGGGAACAGGGACCGAAAACAATGGCTTTGGTCTTCCCAATATTTAATTGGTGGAAATTTCTGCTCATCCAATACTGGATGTCAGATAAGCAGTCAGATAATTTAGCAACAGTGGAGGAGTTGTGAGAGGTGGTGATGAGGTAGAACTGGGTGTCGTCAGAGTGTGAAAGCAAACACTCTGGGTGTCGTCAGAGTGTGAAAGCAAACACTCTGCTTTTGGACAATATTGTCGAAGGGCAGTAGGTTGTTGAGAAATAGGAGAGAGCCAAGGATGGACCCTTGGGGGACACCAGAGGTAAAGTTGTGGAAGTAGGAAGAGAAGACATTGCAAGTGGTTCTCTGGCTTCGATTAGATAGATAAGAATGGAACCAGGTAGAGCAGCCCCACCCAGCTGGATGATAGTTGAAAGGCAAGAGGGTGGTCAGCTTTGTCAGAGGCTTTAGACAAGTCAAAAAGGATTTGGAGGGCATTTGGTCTGTACGCAGGCATGACCCAGACCTCTCTGTCGCTTGCCATTTCAACACACCATCCTGCTCTCATGCCCACATGTCCGTCCTTGGCCTGCTGCATTGTTCCAGTGAAGCTTAACGCAAACTGGAGGAACAGCACCTCATCTTCCGATTAGGCACTTTGCAGCCTTCCGGACTTAACATTGAGTTCAACGACTTCAGATCATGAACCCTCTCCTCCACCTCCACTGCCTTTCCGATCCCCCTTTTTCCAATAATTTATAATTTAAAAAAAATATTCTTTTCCCATCTATTTCTATTATTTTCAAATTTATTTCCATCTGTTGTTTTATCTCCACCTTTTAGCCTATTTCAATCCCTTCCCCCCACCCCACCTCCACTAGGGCCATCTGTCACTTGCTCGCCCTGCTTTCTACCCTTAATGTCACCATTAGCACGTTCCTTAGCTAATATCACCACCTTCAACACCCCTTTGTCCTTTTGTCTATGACATCTTTGATAATCTCTTCTTTGCCTCCACCTATCACTGGCTCTCTATCCAGCTTTACCTGTCCCATCCCCCTCAACCAGCTTATATTTCACCTCATTTCTAATTTTCCTTAGTTCTGATGAAGAGTCATACGGACTCGAAACGTTAACTGTTTTCCTCTCCGCAGACGCTGTCAGACCTGCTGAGTTTTTCCAGCTATTTTTGTTTTTGTTAAGGGTTTGGAGGGATTGTTTACTTTTGTCACTGTCACATAGGATGTCATTTGAAACTTTGGTAAGAACCATTGCGATACTTGGGCAGGAACAGAAACCTAATTAGAGGGCTTTAAATATGGAGTTTCAGGAAAGATGAGTATGGATTTGGGAGGTATCAAAACATTCAAGGACTTTGGGAAAGAAAGGGAGATTGGCAATGGGACAGTAGGTTGTGAAGTTGATGGGGTCAAGGGTTTTTTTGAGAGGAGGGGTGATGACAGCAGATTTAAAGGAGCGAGGGACAGTACCTGAGGAGGAAATTGTTTAAAAAAAAAATCAGCTAACATGAAGACCAGGAGGGGAAGTTGGGCGGTTAGCAGTTTGTTGGGAATAAAGTCGAGGGAGCAGGTGGTGAACATGATGATTTCAGAGAGGGCACAGGGGAGATAGAAGAGAAACTAGACAAAGCTGCAAGTTCAGGGCTAGAGAAGCAGGAACTGCAAGAGGAAGTTAAGCCAGGTGGGCACCTGGATGGGAGGGATGCAGCTGATCAGATGGTCTCAAGCTTAGTTTCAAAGAAATCCATAAGTTCCTTGCATTTATTGTTGAAAGAAACAGGGGAGAGGAGTTTGCAATAGAGAAAAGAAGTCTGGAGTTATTTTTGCATTATCTTTAGATGATCCTGGAATAGTGAGAAGTTTTAGCAGACAAGAGCAGGACCTGATAGTAATATATATGATTCAGTCAGATCTAGCAATAGATGGCTAAACCAGTTGTCTTGCTGTATCCTTGGAGTTAAGGGTGTAGAAATGAAGGCTGTAAAGGGAGAACGGCCTGGGTGAGAGAGTAATGGTTTTACTGGCGACGAGGGCAAAGGTGGGAAGTGAGGGTACAGTTGAGCAAATCAGTAGCTGAAGAAATGTTGTGGCAAACAGAGGGCCAAAGGCTAGACTGGGATTCTGAAAGTGCAGTTGTAAGTGAATTGGGTGATCGTTGTTTTCCAGGGATGGATGCAGAAGGAAGTATGGTTGGGATGTAGAAGGGGGACATGGGTGGAGAGTGGTAAAGGAAGTGATCAGAGATGAGCTTATCAGTGATTGATATGACAGGACTAGCAAACTGATATGCTGGTGGAGGACACAGGGTCAGCAGTGGAAGCAATGAGTTGAACAGGAAGGCGCTTGTGCCTGCTGGGGGCTAATCCTGCCAAAGGTCAACAACAGAGTTGATGGGGCATTCGAACAGTTTACTTTCCCTTTTTTGAATTGAAGTCTATTTTGAGCTTTTCCTCTTTTTCCCTTCAGTAGCTCAATCCAGTCACCATGCATGTTCTTTGGCAGGCTGTTCTACTTTTGGAGAATCCCAGATAAGCTCAATTCTTCCCTTACCCGATATCTGTTTTTTTAAAAAAAAAGCTTTTTAGCAGTAGTCACCAAATCGCGATCATGGGAGACCCTAGTTGGATGTCTTTTGTTTCCCTTACTCCTTCGTTCAAAGTAATTGAGACTACTTGTAGGACTCTTGACACTACTTCTGACTGAGACCAGCTAAATCAACAACAAATATCAAACCATGGCACCTTCTGTTCTTAATGATCCAGCACAAGTCATGATCCAGTCATGGGTGCTGTATTTCCACCCCCACCACCGAACTAATGTTGTAAAAATAAAAAGGTAAAAATTCAGGGGAGATGATGGCGTAGTGATATTGTCGCTGGACTAGTAATCCTGAGACCCAGGGGAATGCTCTGGGGACCCGGGATCGAATCCTCCCACGGCAGATGGTGGAATTTGAATTGAATGAAAATCTGGAATTAAAGTCTAACGACCATGAAACCATTGTCGATTGTTGTAAAAACCCTTCTAGTTCACTAATGCCCTTTAGGGAAGGAAATCTGTTGTCCTTACCTGGTCTGGCCTACATGGGACTCCAGACCCACAGCAATGTGGTTGACTCTTAAATGCCCTCTGAATGAGGGCAGTTAGGGATGGGCAATAAATGCTGGCCCAGCCAGCGACGCCCACGTCCAATGAATAAAAAAAATTGTCCAAATGTGGAAGCTGCTTTTGTGTTGAGGTACCTAACTGAATATTCTATTTCACCAGTAATCGGACTGCACTGCATTCGAAAGAGAATTAAAATAAATTGAGCCATCACTGCCTCCACCCCATTCGTTGCACAATTCTGCTCAGCATACAAATCCATTGATTTATAAGGCTGCGTATCAGCAGCTGGGTAATGCACGCTTCTGACTATTGCTTTATGTAGGGTCAACTCCTCCCCAACCATCGACAACAACAAAAACAAACTTGCAAGAGAATAAACAAATGACTAAAGAACATTTTATCTTGCCCATAACTGCGATATCTTATGACCACTGAAAATTAAGAGCTGCTGGCACACATTGTTGTGATTAACCTGTCAAACTTGTTGGGACGTGTTAAACATGCCACAGGGCAGGACAAAGCCAGAGTGCAGCAATCTTTTGTACAATCCGAGTTAAATATTTTAATAATTCGGCCAGTTAAATCAACTTCTGGCCCTGAACCTCTTTACAGATGTGTTCAGTCGCAAGTACGCCATTTGGCTCCATTTCAAAAGCCTTCCTCCCTTTCTTGGTTTCTGAGCACACCAGCTGGCTGAAGGCTTTTTAAAAAATTTGCTCTGCCAATTTTACTCTTGGCTGAAGTTGTTGACCCTTTGTTGGAGTATGGTTTCATGGGTTGCTCATCCCCTCTGGTGCCTCTGGCAAATGGCCATTATTCACATTGAAATCTTGACCACTTGAGTAGACATCACAGGCTGAGGCAATCCTGTTGTCACTAGTACCCGCAGTCATCTGCTTGCTGCAGTGATTTGTGAGCATAAGCAAACATTTTGACTTTTTTCGTCTACCCCGCCCCTCTGTAACCTCGGGGTGCTTCTGTTGTTTGTAACGCCCCTGCTGTTGCTTCATCTGAGATCTGCTAACTCAATACAGACGAGTAGTGGAGCCTGAAGCCTTGCTTGGTTTATATAGTCCTTTGAATATACACTAATCTAGCCAACAAGCTATGCTGAAGTTTTTAAAATACTTCTATCTTATGTGGAGCAGAATGGTTTTAATTGTGTAGTTTATTGTATTTTTTAAAAAAAACAGTCCCATTGAACGGTTGAAAATGTCGAGAGGATGGGGAAGGAGTGAAATATGATGTAATCAACTGAGCTTCAGAAATTTGATTATTGCCCTCAGTTTATATATAGGTAACAATTATTTATAATTATTTTTCTTGATTCTTTCATGGGATATGGATGTCACTGGCAAAGCCAGCATTTGTTGCCCATCCCTAATTGCCTTTGAACTGAGTAGCTTGCTACTCAGAGGGCAGTTAAGAGTAACTGTGGGCCTGGAGACACATGCAGGCCAGACCAGGTTAGGATGGCAGGTTTCCTTCCTTAAAGGGCTTAGTGAACCAATGGGTTTTTACGACAATCAATGATAGTTTCATGGTCATCATTACTGAAATTCACTTTTAATTCTAGATTTATTAATTGAATTTAAATTCCACCAACTGCCGTGGTGGGATTTGAACCCATGTCCTCAGAGCAAAGGTGGGTAAATGGAGTCAAGGTACTGATCAGCCAAGATCTAATTGAACGGCGGAGCAGACTTGAGGACTGAATGGCTTACTCCTGTTCATAGTAATCAACAGGACTCTGTAACTCAGGCCTGATATCAGCTAATTACTACTTGATGCTTCCTCCTCCTCTATTCAATAATGGTGCTTCCCTATTCAATACCTGTAATACTTCACCTGGGTTTGTCACAAAATATTAAAAAGTATAGGGAGCACAGAGAAAAGTTCTTTTCCCACTGCACAGCAGCTTGCATTTATATAGCACTGTGAAAGTCACTATAGAATGCAAATTTGCCTTTGTCTTTATTTTCTTTGTAGGTTTGATTCCCAGTCTGTGTAGTTGGCTGATCTCAGCCAGGAAGGCACTTGGCACTACATCTAGGCACCTACTCAAGTGTGCACACAGGGGCAATTGGTGAAGGCAGGATCAGGCTAGGCTATTTCGGACCTTTGCCCATGATCGGGTAGAATCATAGAACCTTACAGCACAGAAGGAGGTCATTTGGCCCTTTGTTTTTGTGCCAGCTTCTTGGAAAAAGCTGAACAATTTAGTCCCTTAATCCTTGCTTTCTCCTCATAATCATGCAAATACGTTCTCTTCAAGAACATGTCCAATTGCCTTTAGAAAGTGTCAATGGAACTTGATTCCACTACCTTTTTCCATTGCTACATTCCAGATCATCATAACCTTCTGCACAAAATAATTTTGCTTAATCTTCTCTGGGAGTAACATGCCAGTGTTCATTATTTCAAACTTGGCATCAGAGGGTGGCCCCCCAACCTTCCCACTGCCCCCAGAGTCGTTGGAGTTCATAAGAATTCAAGCTCTTGATTGGTTGGCACCGTTGGTAACAAATGTTTTGGAGGAAACTGGGTCACAGAATTAGCAAATCATAGGATGCCATTTTGTATTTTATTCTCAAACTCTCCTGCCACATGTTGAAAGGGATGCCACTTAGGAAGCGAAAGCCGTTTTCTGAGATACTGGCAAGTCTTTTTGAGGCCTGTTGGCTTGGGAACCTTACACGCTTCTGGTGCTTTTTTTTGTCAGTAGTACAGTTTATTTATTGTCAATGGGCAAGCTAAGAGGTATGCTACACACCCACCTCACTGTGCCAAGTACCTGTATTGTACAGTTTATTATAACTGATAGGAGTAATTTAAAAATGGATTAGCATTGTAATTGTTAGTTGGTCAAGCATTTCAAGGTGCTATGGGTCTAAAGAATATCCTGGCACCGTTAACAGGTTTAAGATTAACCTGAACTCTAGGCTTGATGTTTTTCTGGATACTTCAAAATCCCTTTATTTTCCAGATCATCTACAGAACTAACCTAGGAACTTCTGGGAGAAACTGTGTTGCATATTTTAAGAATTGTAAATTAAGAACATAAAAAATAGGAGCACGAGCAAATCAGATGGCTCCTCAAGCCTGATCAGCCATTTAATAAGATCTTACCTGATCTTTGACCTCCACTTCACTTTCATGCCGATTCCTATATCCCTTAATTCCTTTGAAACCCAAAAATTTATTGATCTCTACTGAGCCATGAATATACGCAGCGATTGAGCATCTTCAGCCCTCTTTGTTAGAGAAATCCAAAGTTTCACAACCTCTGAGTGAAAAAATTTCTCTCTTTAGTCCTAAATGGTTGTTCCTTTATCTCAGCATCTACCCTGTCAGTGAGCTCTCCCATTGTTCTAACTCCAAAGTATAGGGCAACTCTCTTCAACACCTTTTTGTCCTTTTGTCTATGACATCTTTTGCTATCTCCACCTATCACTGGCCCTCTGTCCAGCTCTACTTGTCCCAACTTCCCCCCTCCCGCCGCCCTTAAACCAGCTTATATTTCACCTCTTTTCTATTTTGACTTAGTTCTGTTGAAGAGTCATACGGACTCGAAACATTAACTGTGTTCCTCTCCGCAGATGCTGCCAGACCTGCTGAGCTTTTCCAGGTATTTTTATTTTTGTTTTGGATTTCCAGCATCCGCAGTTTTTTGCTTTTATCTATTTAACCTTCGCTGTTGCAGGGTCAAACACCTGGAACTTCCTCCCTAGCAGCACTGTGGGTGCACCTACACCATGAGGACTGCGGCAGTTCAAGAAGGTGGCTCACCACTACCTTCACAAGGGCAATTAGGGGTGGGCAATAAATCTTGCCAATGATGCCCACATCCCATGAACAAATTTTTTTAAAAAAAGGACTCCTTGAAGGACACTCATCCAAGGATTCAATCTAGTGAAACTTAGTTTCATCCCTTCTAAGGCAAGTACAGTGGCAGTGTCTCAAACCTGGAGGTCTGAAAACTAGGCATTTTAAAAATATGACATCAATTTTAATTGGGTAAAATAAAAAAAACTTGCCTGGCCAACTTGGCTAGGCGCTGCATTTGCATGGTGTGGCGCCTGACTAGTTACCCTCTTTGCTGCTTCCGCATTGGTCTGTTCCCACTCCCGCTCCGAGCGACCCCGATCTGGCTTGACCTAAATCATCTGACCTGAAATCTGGCAAGATCTGAAATCCAGCACGATCTCGGTCACGAGGTTGCTGGTTTTGAGACACTGTACCTGTATATCCATCCGTGCGTAGGTTAATGACTTTGGAAGAGATTAGCTTGCGAAACACCATTAAGTTAAAGTTAAAACATCCTCCAAAGATAGCAGCAACTCTGTTTTAATATTTCATATTCCCTTTACACCTGTGCAACTTCACCACCTCAAAGGGAAACATTTTTAAAATGCACTCTGATGGAATAGTAGCACAGAATAATGTGTGGAGCATAATGCAAGTGAATATGGAATGTCAGCTTGACACGAGTGCTGCTTTAACTGAAATGAATTGTGCTCACAAAGCTCTTTTTTTCCAATTTCCATTTAAATCTTGACTCTCGTCAGTTAAACAGGTTGGAAATTGAAAGTTTCCAACATGATGCCAAAAAATGTGTCTCCCCCCCACCGCCCGGCCCTTTCACTGTCTGATACTTTGGACAATTCTGTCTTTGTTGAAGTGAAATAACATTGTTCAATCATGAAATTCTACTTCCATTCCCTCCTGCTGCTGCCGTGAATAATGGTTCCCAGCTCTTTAACTTGGGGGCTGACGTTTTCATTACACACCACTTCTGTTGGCTTGCTTTAAAAAAAAAAATCAGCCACCACTGCACATTATTCCTTCTGAATTTTTACTAGGCTTGTGTTGTAAAATTGCATTAAGTTTGACAGCATGTGATTCAAAACCAGATTGTTCTGGAATTGGCAGCAGCATGCTGCAAATAGTACTGCTGTTTTGCACCTGAATTTCTTTACTGTCGATTCAAAGGATTTGGGTGTAGGTGATGAGGCTTGCATATATTGCTTACCTCTAATTGCCATTCAGAAGGTGGCGTTGAACATACTTCTTGAATATAACTGAGTGGCTTGTTAGGCTATTTCAAAAAGCAGTCAACCATTTTGTGCTCTTGGAGTCACACATAGGTTAGATTGGAACCACTCTAGATCATGAAGTCTTTCCACTGTGACATGAAAGGAAGAATCATCTACAGTGGAATAACATCTGACTCTATTTCAACACTGAGTGGTGTAAAGCAGGTTTGCATTCTGGCACCAACCATGTTTGGCATCTTCATCTCCTACCTCCTCTTGCATGGATTCCTGGATAAAGATTTTGGAGGAAGAGTGTTATTACGCAGAAGGTCAGATGGAAGACTGTTCAACCTGTCCAGATTGAGAGCAAGTACATGTTGGTGGATGATGCAACTTTTGTGATGCATTAAGCTGAAGGCCTACAGTCAATTTTAAGCATCTTCCCAACTTCTGCAAAAGAATTTGGGGTCACAATCAGCCTAAAAAAGACAGTGACAATGACACAAGATGGTTACTCCAAAGCAGCACTGCAACTAAACGATGCTGAATTGAAAAATGTAAACAAATTCTGCTACCTGCAGTCATTGGCCTTAAGTGAAATGAAGCTTGATGAGAGAGCTTGAATTGGTAGTGCTAATGCGGCATTTCGAAAGCTTCAGGCAAGAGCCTGGAACAATCTCAAACTCTCAATTGCCACATGCCTAAGAGTCTATAATGCCTGTTGTGTACTAAGTAGGCTGCTATCTGGTGTTGAAGCTTGGACTACATATCGGAAGCAGGAATGTAGATTGAATTTATTTTATATGCATGGTTTGAGAAAGACCTTTGGCCAGAATAGAGTCCCCAACACAGGATTGCTGTAGCTTTCTAACTCAGACCATATTATGGCAATGCTCAAGTGACAGACTAGAATAACTACGCCATGTTGTTAGAATGGATGATCACTACCTACTTTATGGAGAGTTTGATGGTGCTAGTTGACACATTGAGCAGCCAAAACTAAGCTACACAGATTCATGCAAGTGAGACATCGGTTCATGTCAGATTGACTTAAATAACTGGGAACATCTGCACGTGACCGAATCACTTGGCTTAAAAGTCTCCAGAACGGAGCACGGAAATTTGAAGAACTACTTCTTAAGATTGCCGCAGAAAAGTGCCAATGCAGAAAGGAGCATGGGGCAGTAGCCCCTGCATCAGGGAATGACCACCTATGATGCCCCATTGCAGCTGACAATGCCTTGCTCAAATAGGCCCTACACCTGCGGGAAGAGCCACAACAGAGCAGAAGATGTGGATCATTGGCAGTGATGCAAAGCCAAAGATAGGTCAGACTGGATAAGGACAACAGATTTCCTTCCCTAAAAGACATTAGTGAAACAGATGGGATTCTGTGACAATATGGTAGTTTTATGATTGCCATTACAAATACTGGCTCTTAATTCCAGATTTATCTATTTAACTTAATTTAAATGCCCCAGCTGCTGTGATAGGATTTGAACTCGTGTCTCCGGATTATTAGTTGAGGTATCTGGACCATAAAATCTGTGTTACTGATATTGACCAAGACACTGGGGAGAAAAATCATGTTTTTCTTCGAATAGTGCCTTTGGATCTTTTGCATCCACTGAAAGGGCAGACAGCGCCTCAGGTTAATGTCTCATCTAAAAGACAGCACCTGGATAATAACCCCTTAGTACTGCGCTGGAGTGTCAGTCTAGATTATGTGCTCAAATATCTGGTGTGGTTCTTAAGCACACAACCTTCTCTGATTCAGTGGCAAGATCAATACTGCTGAGCCACTTACAAGGTTTGATAAGCTAAGCATACCCAGTGACAACAATGAACATGAATTTGTTTTTATTCATTCTCAGGATGTGGACTTCGCTGGCTGGGCCAGCATTTATTGCCCATCCCTAGTTGCCCTTCAGGAGGTGGTGATGAGCTGCCTTCTTGTACTGCTTCATTATTAATTGCTCATGCACTCACTGAGCCCTTATGCACCTCACTAGTTTTTAGTCAAGCGCTATTAAGTTAGTCTACAGGACAGTGAACTTTCTTATTAGAAGATTTAAAAAAACAAGCCTCAAAGGGTTTAGAGCAAGTAATATTCTGACAACAGACTCTCCAATGAACCATGATAAAGTTCAATGAATTTTCCAGTGTCACAGACTGTCTGAAAAAAGATGATAATTTTTCAAAATATAAAAGCTATAATTATCAATTCTAAAAAGCACAATTATCAACAGAATTAAATCTCTAGGTTGAAACTGTGACTGTCTAAAACTTGGAACTATGATCCCACAGCAGTCACTGAAGAGGTCACCAACATTCACTATGAAAATCTTCTCTTCATCTTCCCATTGCCTCCCTCCCCTAAAAACACAATTGAAGATCAAAGAATCTTAAAGTAGCGTTGTGGTTCTGGCGAGGAGTCATTAAATGACCTAATGCCATGTCATTGATCACATTCACACTAAATAATTGAATTGAGACGAGGTGATACATTGGTTTAGAAGCTAGTTTGCTTGTCTTTGGCATCTGGGTTTAAATCCAGCTGAGGAGGATGGAACAAAATGCTGATTTGTTCTCTAGCTGTAAGGCTACACAAGATGAGTTTAGATATTTTGAATGCCATTCTTTGGCCCACAGGACAATAAAATAAAAATGGTGGTGACAAAGAGGGCCACAGCATGGTTTTAGGGAATGGGAAAATGAGGCACTGATGCTCTACTGAGGTAGCGGTTGAGGGTGTGTTGCAGGACTGAAGTAGTGAAAATGTTACTCTGCGTTGAATTTATGCTACACCCGAGTTGGAACCTTTAATGCTCACATTAGGAGCTAAAACAAAGTGACCCATCCCCTAAGCATGTTATCCCTTATTTGATAAGTGTACGCATATGCAAAAAAAAAGACTGAACAAGTCCTATAAAAATTGCATCACAGATTCTAAGGGCTGTGGGGAAGGAGCAGGGAAATGGAACTAACTGGATTTTATGATAGTTGCTTGTGCTGGAGTCAATATGGCAAAGCTACAGTGTAGACATTTCCAGTAAAACTATTGGAGGTAATGGATAAAAGCAAAATACTATGGATACTGGAAATCTGAAACAAAAACAGGAAATGTTAGAAAAACTCAGCAGGTCTAACAGCATCTGTGGAGAGAAAGAGAGCTAACGTTTCGAGTCCATCTGACTTTTTGTTGGAGGCAATGGAGCTGGGCATTCTGGACTGTTCTAATACTGACAGGAATATAACTCCCTCAAAGTGAAACAAATGCCTGTGTTACAAATTTTGCCTTAATGAAGGAGGCTATTCGGGCCATTGTGCCCATGCCAGCTCTTTGGCACAACTATCAATTAATCCCACTCTTTACCCAGAGCCCTGTCATTTTCTCGCCTTCAAGTATTTATCCAATTTCCTTTCGAAAGTTACTATTAAATCCTCTGCCACCATCCTTTCAGGCGGTGCATTCCATATCATAACTTGCTGCATAAAAAAAGTTCTCCTATACTCACCTCTGATTCTTTTGCCAATTACCTTAAATCTGTGTCTTTTGGTTGCCAACCCTTCCGCCGTGGAAATAGTTTTTCTTTAACCTCTGTCAAAACCCTTGAACTTCATAAATCTTCTCTCAGGCTTACCTCCATAAGTGTCCCAACAATTTGGTTACTGGCCTGTATCTAGTAACATGACAGCTTGGTTTAGGGACTGCAACAATAATCTCCTTCAAAATGTGGTATTTTATTCTATTTACCATAACATGCAAATTTCCTCTCTGGAAAATGAATTGCTGGTGAGATGAAGCCAATTGTAAAACAAGAAATCAGCCTGTTTCATATGCAAAAGAGGAATAAATAGAATATATTTTTTCAATGAAGTCCAATCTACTTCACATCACTCCAGGGTCGTCCTGTCTACTAACATGCACAAGAGGAAATTGTGGGCTAGTGTGCCAACAAGCAGACCAGTGCCTTTAAGAGGGAAGGGAAGGGAGGGAGGAAAATATTTAAACAAGTTTGACACTTGGGTAAAGAAGTTATAACTTTTCTGTGTTTCTATGGTTCTAACACAGAAAGAGACCAATCAGCCTGTGTCTGCACCAGCCAAAAAATAAAAAATTAACTGCTTCCATTATCAGGGACAATAGTTTGACTCTTAGTTGACTAATTTATAAGGGAATTTTTAAAAAATTCATTTGGGGATGTGGGCGTCGCTAGTTAGGCCAGCATTTATTGCCCATCCCTAATTGCCCTTGAGAAGGTGGTGGTGAGCTGCCTTCTTGAACCGCTGCAGTCCATTTGGTGTTGGTACACCCACTGTGCTGTTGTAAGGGGTGGGGTTACATCCCGGTGGTGGTTTTCCCATGTATCTGCTGTTCTTGTCCTTCTAGTGGGGATGGGTTTGGATGATGCTGCCTAAGGAGCTTTGGTGAGTTTCTGCAGTGCATCTTATAGATGGTACATACTGCTGCTACCATTCATCGGTGGCGGAGGGAGTGAATGTTTGTGGAAGGGGCGCCAATCAAGCGGGCTGTTTTGTCCTGGATGGTGTCGAGCTTCTTGAGTGATGTTAGAGCTGCACTCATCCAGGCAAGTGGAGAGTATTCCATCACACTCCTGACTTGTGCCTTGTAGATGGTGGACAGGCTTTGGGGAGTCAGGAGGTGAGTTACTCATTGCAGGATTCCAACAACTGTGTGAAAACACATCACTTGAGTGCAGTAGCACCACGACAAAAACAATTCTCTGGAATTTGATTCCTTATTGCTCTGCAAACAAAAATGTTTGGCCAATGTTCTTTTTCATGAAGATTGCACCCCATTAAAATATGTAGCCACACTCTTGACCAACTAGGCAATGCCTAGCCAGCTTAAACCATGGAACCCTTTAAGCTAGCGGATGCCAAATGAAGTATGATTATTCCACCATCTGGAAGTGTATTTAATTGTCAGCACAGTCCAATGCACTACAATTCCTCACAAGCAAATCTGAAATGTTCTTTTGATGCTCTTGGCAGTGGGTTTTTTGATTCTTTCGTTAGATTTGAGCCAGTATTTGTTGCCTGCCCCCAATTGCCCTTGAGAAGTTTATGTTGAGAAAATTATGTTAACCCACTCAGTGATTTATAAGCAAAATATTGTATCACGCTCAGCCATGTAATGTGGATCATGCAGAGGCTTCATTATGAGAACCAAAGGGCTCGGTGAATGTTGTTATATAGTTCATGTTACCACATCAACCCTTGCTACCCTCGTTGGGGTAGAATGGAGGAAATTTACAACGCAGTTGTACTAAACCTGTCCTTGGAATGCTCGATTTGAACAAGGGAAAAATTCCAATTCACAGTGCTTTA
Source organism: Cetorhinus maximus (assembly GCF_964194155.1). Classification (NCBI taxonomy): domain Eukaryota; kingdom Metazoa; phylum Chordata; class Chondrichthyes; order Lamniformes; family Cetorhinidae; genus Cetorhinus; species Cetorhinus maximus. The sequence continues at coordinate 8,013,154 of NC_135885.1, forward strand.
TATTGAAACTTTGCCACTGTCACTATAATAAAGGCTTTTCTTTCCCCCTTTGCATCACATATATAACCATCATCAATGGAGCAGATATAGGATGTTCAGCTTAGCATCTGAGAATCATACAAATACAAAATAACTTTAATAAGTGCCAGAGGTAACCACAAAGCATGCATACATCATGAAATACAGATGAGAGCAGTGCTTTGGCCAATCCAGTGCACTCAAGATGTAGAAATTTATAGCCCTTCTCCATCACAGCATCCAATTACCCTTGAATCATTCCAGCATTTTTGCTTCTACTACTGTAGCTTCATTCAACAGCAGCATTAAGCTGTCATTTTCAGGTAATGGTTAGCAAAATCATTTTTCGTCTAATTACATAGAATTCAGAGCACAGAAATAGACTACTAGCCCAACTGGTCTATGCGGGTGTTTCTACTTCACAAAAGCCTCCTTCCATCCTATTTCATCTGTCAGTGTATCCTTCATTATAAATTTTGCTAGAAATTTTAATGCTTTCATTAAGTAATTTGCTATTATATATTACTGCAGTGCAGAATTGCAACAGCCCCTAGTTTTACATCACAAGTCATTTTTCCTCATAAGACAAATCTCAATGCGTGACCAATACAACTGGACATTGCAACCTTACATAGGCCAGGAATGAAAGCACCTTGAAATAAAATATAAAAGAGGAACTCAATACGATAAAAAATGTTTTGCTAACAGAAATGTTTGATCCATTGTTCTAAACCATTTTCAGCTATGCTGGGAAGAAAGACAATTTGCAACACTGCTACGTTTCACCATGTGGATTGTTGGCATTTTTCCTTCATCTTTGGTTAGCTAAGTTTCTTGCAAACAGAATCCACACTGCCTCCAGCCCTTCAAACTTGGAAAAAGAAGTGGGATATTTTTACAAATACGTAGCACTGGTGATGTAACTGCCAATGATTATGACACGTATGTTGAGCTGAAAAATCACAGAATCACAGTGCAGAAGAGGTCCTTTGGTCCATTGAGTCTGCACCGACACGTGAGAAACACCTGACCTACCTACCTAATCCCATTTACCAGCACTTGGCCCATAGCCTTGAATGTTATGACGTGCCAAGTGCTCATCCAGGTACTTTTTAAAGGATGTGAGGCAACCCGCCTCCACCACCCTCCCAGGCAGTGCGTTCCAGACCGTCACCACCCTCTGGGTAAAAAAGTTTTGACTCACATCTCCCCTAAACCTTCTGCCCCTCACCTTGAACTTATGTCCCCTTGTGACTGACCCTTCAACTAAGGGGAACAGCTGCTCCCTATCCACCCTGTCCATGCACCTCATAATCTTGTACACCTCGATCAGGTCACCCCTCGGTCTTCTCTGCTCCAACAAAAACAACCCAAGTCTATCCAACCTCTCTTCATAACTTAAATGTTTCATCCCAGGCAACATCCTGGTGAATCTTCTCTGCACCCCCTCCAGTGCAATCACATCCTTCCTATAATGTGGCGACCAGAACTGCACTCAGTACTCCAGCTGTGGCCTCACCAAGGTTCTATACAACTCCAACATAACCTCCCTACTTTTGTAATCTATGCCTCAATTGATAAAGGCAAGTGTCCCATATGCCTTTTTCACCGCCCCACTAACTTGCCCCTCCGCCTTCAGAGATCTATGGACACACACGCCAAGGTCCCTTTGTTCCTCAGAACCTCCTAGCGTCATGCTGTTCATTGAATACTTCCTTGTCAAATTACTCCTTCCAAAGTGTATCACCTCACACTTTTCAGGGTTAAATTCCATCTGCCACTTATCTGCCCATTTGACCATCCCGTCTATATCTTCCTGTAGCCCAAGACACTCATCCTCACTGTTAACCACCCAGCCAATCTTTGTGTCATCCTCAAACTTACTAATCCTACCCCCCACATAGTCATCTATGTCGTTTATATAAATGACAAATAATAGGGGACCAAGCACAGATCCCTGTGGTATGCCACTGGACACTGGCTTCCAGTCACTAATGCATGCTTCTGTCATCACCCTCTGCCTCCTACAGCTAAGCCAATTTTGAATCTACCTTATCAAATTACCCTGTACCCCATGTGCATTTGCCTTCTTTATAAGTCTGCCGTGTGGGACCTTGTCAAAGGCTTTGCTGAAATCCATATAAACTACATCAGCTGCACTACCCTCATCTACACACCTGGTCACCTCTTCAAAAAAGTCAATCAAATTTGTTAGGCATGACCTCCCTCTGACATGGCCATGCTGACTATCCCTGATCAAACCTTGCCTCTCCAAGTGGAGATAGATTCCCTCCTTCAGAACTTTCTCCAATAGTTTCCCTACAACTGACGTGAGACTCACTGGCCTGTAGTTCCCTGGCTTATCTCTACAACCCTTCTTAAATAGCGAAACCACATTAGCTATTCTCCAGTCCTCTGGCACCTCCCCCGTGGCCAGAGAGGAATTAAAAATTAAAAATTTCTCAATTTGAGCAATCCACCCAGATAGGCTCCCTTTGCTTGAAACCTGAACAATCTCCAACGCTTGGGTTCGGAGGTCCTTAACCTGATAGATCATCACGAGTGATGTGTTGCAGCAAGTGACTGGCTACCAGCATTTTCATATTACCAAAACAAAAACAGGAAATGCTAGAAAAACTCAGCAGGTCTGACAGCATCTGCGGAGAGAGAAACAGAGTTGACATTTCGAGTCCGTATGACCCTTCTTCAGGCCTAACTGCCCTCTGAAATGGCCTAGCAAGCAAATCAGTTGTATCAAACCGGTACAAAGTCTCACAAAAGGAATGAAACCGGACAAACCAACTGGCATCGACCTAGGCACCGGAAACGACAACGCCAAACTCAGCCCTGTCGAACTTGCAAAGTCCTCCTTATTAACATCTAGGGGCTAGTGCCAAAATTGAATTCAGAGAAGTGTAAAAATAATAGGGTAGTAATAGTGGGGGATTTCAACTTCCCCAACATTAACTGGGTTAGTCATAGTGTGATAGGTTTAGAAGGAGCGGAATTCTTAAAATGCATCCAGGAGAGCTTTTTAAGCCAGTACGTAGAAGGTCCTACAAGAGAGGGGGTGGTCCTGGACTTAATTTTAGGAAATGAAGCCAGGCAAGTGGTAGAGGTATCAGTGGGGGAACATTATGCAGATAGTGATCATAACTCTGTTAGATTCAAGGTTGTAATGGAAAAGGACAAGGATGGACCAGAAATCAGAGTTCTAAATTGAGGGAAGGTCGATTTTAATAAGATCAGATATGATTTGGCCAGAGTGGACTGGGAGCAGCTATTTTTAGGTAAATCTGCATCAGAGCAGTGGGACTCATTCAAGAAGGAAATAGGGACAGTACAGGGCCAACATATTCCAATAAAGACAAAGGGTGGGACCAACAAATCCAGGGAACCCTGGATGTTGAGGGATATGCAGGATTGGATAAAGAGAAAAAGGGAGGCTTATGGCAGATACCGAGGGCTCAAAACAGCGGAAACCCTAGAGGGGTATTGAATGTGTAGGGGGGATCTTAAAAAGGAAATTAGGAGAGCAAAAAGGGGGCATGAAAAACATTGGCAGGTAAAATAAAGGAAAATCCAAAGTTATTTTACAAGTACGTTAAGTGCAAGAGGATAACTAGGGAAAGAGCAGGGCCCATTAAGGACCATCGTGGTAATTTGTGTGTGGAGCCGAAAGACGTAGGTAGAGTTCTAAATGAATACTTTGTGTCAATGTTCACAAGTGAGGGGGATGACGTGGGTATGGAAATCGGACAGAAGGACTGTGATATAATTAAAGAAATTAACATAGAAAGGGAGAAAGTTCTAAGTGGCCTGGCAGGCCTAAAAGTAGATAAATCTCTCGGCCCGAATGAAATGTATCCCAGCCTGTTGAGTGAGGCAAGGGAGGAGATAGCAGGGGCGCTGACAATTTTCAATACCTCTCTGGCCACAGGAGAGGTGCCAGAGGACTGGAGGACAGCCAATGTGGTACCGTTATTCAAGAAGGGATAATCCAGGGAACTACAGGCCAGTCAGTCTAACCTCAGTGGTGGGGATACTATTGGAAGCAATTCTGAGGGACAGAATTAATCTACACTTGAAGAGGCAGGGATTAATCAAGGACAGTCAGCATGGTTTTGTTAAGGGGAGGTCATGTCTGACCAATTTGATTGAATTCTTTGAAGGGGTGACCAGGTGTGCAGATGAGGGCAATGCATTTGACGTAGTCTACTTGGACTTCTGCAAGGCTTTTGATAAGGTCCCATATGGGAGACTGATAATGAAGGTAAGAGCCCATGGGATCCAAGGCAATTTGGCGAATTGGATCCAGAATTGGCTGAGTGGCAGGAAGCAGAGGGTAATGGTCGAGGGGTGTTTTTGTGACTGGATGCCTGTGTCCAGTGGGGTTCCACAGAGATTAGTGTTGGATTCCTTGCTGTTTACGGTATATATAAACGATTTAGACTTGAATGTAGGAGGGTTGATCAGTAAGCTCACGGATGACACGAAAATTGTTGGGGTGTTAAATAGTGAAGAGGATAGCCTTAGATTACAGGAGGATATCAACGGGCTGGTCAGATGGGCTGATCAGTGGCAAATGGAATTTAATCTGGATAAGTGTAAGGTGATGCACTTGGGCAGGGAAAACAAGGCACGGGAATACACGATGAATGGTAGGACCCTGGGAAGTACCGAGGATCAGAAGGATCTTGGTGTGCATGTCCACCAGTCCCTTAAGATAGCGGGACAGGTAGATAAGGTGGTTAAGAAGGCATAAGGGATACTTGCCTTTATTAGCCGAGGCATAGAATATAAGAACAGGGAGGTTATGCTGGAACTGTATAAAACGCTGGTTAGGCCACAGCTAGAGTATTGCGTGCAGTACTGAATCTGCATTATAGGAAGGATGTGTTTGCACTAAAGAGAGTGTAGAGGAGATTTACTAGGATGTTGCCTGGGCTGGGGTGTTTTAGTTATGAGGAGAGATTGGATAGACTGGGGTTATTTCCCCTGGAGCAGAGGAGATTGAGAGGGGACATGATTGAGGTGTATAAAATTATGAGGGACATAGATAGGGTAGACAGGAAGGAACCTTTCCCCTTGGTGGAGGGATCAATAACCAGGGGGTATAGATTTAAAGTAAGGGGCAGGAGGTTTAGAGGGGATGTGAAGAAGAATTTTTTCACCCAGAGGGTGGTGGGAATCTGGAACTCACTGCCTGAAAGGGTGGTAGAGGCAGAAACCCTCATAACATTTAAGAAGTATTTGGATGTGCACTTGCAATGCCATGGCATACAAGGCTATGGGCCTAATGCTGGAAAATGGGATTAGAATAGTTAGTTACTTGTTTGACTGGCGCAGACTCGATGGGCCGAAGGGCCTTTTTCTGTTCTGCAGACCTCTATGACTCTGTAATTGGGAGAGCTGTCTCACAGACTAGTCAAACAACAGCCTGACATAGTCATACAGAATCCTATCTTACAGATGTTGTCCCAGACTCCACTGTCCCACCGGCAGGACAGACCCAGCAGAGGTGGCGGCACAGTGGTACACAGTTGAGAGGGAGTTGCCCTAGGAGTCCTCAACATTGACTCCAGACCCCATGGCATCAGGTCACACATGGGCAAGGAAACCTCCTACTGAATACCACATACCACCCTCCCTCAGCTGATGAATCAGCACTCCTCCATGTCAGACATCACTCAGAGGAAGCACTGAGGGTGGCATGGGGGCAGAATGTAATCTGGGTGGAGGATTTCAATGTCCATCATCAGGAGTGGGAGGTAGTAACACCACAAGCTGGTCAAGTCCTAAAGGACATAGCTGCTAGACTGACACTGCGGCAGATGGTGAGGGAACCAACAAGAGGGAAGAACATACTTGACCTCATCCTCACCAACCTGTCTGCTGCAGATGCAGCTATCCATGACAGTATCAGTAGGAGTGAGCACTGCACAGTTATTGTGGAGACAAAGTCCTGCCGTCACATTGAGGATACCCTGAACTGTGTTGTGTGGCACCATGCTAAATGGGATAGATTTCGAACAGCTCTAGCAACTCAAGACTGGGCATCCATGAATGTCCCTATCCACAAATATCCCCATCCTCATTGATGGGGGAAGTCCAACACATCAGTGCAAAAGATAAGGCTGAAGCATTTGCTACAATCTTCAGCCAGCAGTGCCAAGTGGATGATCCATCTTGTCATCCTCTGGAGGTTCCCAGCATCACAGATGCCATTCTCTGGCCAATTCGATTCACTCTACATGATATCAAGAAACAGCTGAAGGCACTGGATACTGCAAAGGCTATGGGCCCTGACAATTTTCCAGCAATAATACTGAAGACTTGTGCTCCAGAACTTGCCTCGCCCCAGGTCAAACTGCTCCAGTACTGCTACAACACTGGCATCTACCCAGCTACGTGGAAAATTGACCAGGTATGTCCTGTACACAAAAAACAGGACAAATCCAACATGGCCAATTACCGCCCCATCAGTCTACTCTAGACCATCAGTAAAGTAATGGAAGGGGTCATCAACAGTGCTATCAAGCGGCACTTGCTTAGTAGTAATCTGCTCACTGATAATCAGTTTGGGTTCCACCAGGGTCACTCAGCTCTTGACCTTATTACAGCCTTGGTTTAAACATGGACAAAAGAGCTGAACTCCCGAAGTGAGGTGAGAGTGACTGCCCTTGACATCAAGGCCGCATTTCACCGAGTGCGGCATCAAGGAGCCCTAGCAAAACTGGAGTCAATGGGAATCAGGGGAAAATGCTTCACTGGTTGGAGTCATACCTAGCACAAAGGAAGATGGTTGTGGTTGTTGGCGGTTAGTCATATCAGCTCCAGGACATCACTACACGAGTTCCTCAGGGTAGTGTCCTCAACCCAGCCGTCTTGAGCTGCTTCATCAATGATCTTCCTTCCATCATAAGATCAGAAGTGGGGATGTTTGCTGATGATTGCACAATGTTCAGTACCATTCGTGTCTCCTGAAATACTGAAGCAGTCCATGCCCAAATACAGCGAGACCTGGACAATATCCCAGCTTGGGCTGACAAGTGGCAAGTAACATTCGCGCTACACAAGTGTCAGGCGATGACCATCTCCAACAAGAGACAATCTAACCATTGCCCCATGACATTCAATGGCATTACCATCACTGAATCCCCCACTTTCAACATCCTGGGGATTACCATTGATCAGAAACTGAACTGGAGTAACCATATAAATATTGTGGCTACAAGAGCAGGTCAGAGGCTAGGAATCCTGCGACGAGTAACTCATCTCCTGACTCCCCAAAGCCTGTCCACCATCTACAAGGCATAAGTCAGGAGTGTGATGCATACTCCCCAATTGCCTGGATGAGTGCAGCTCCCACAACACTCAAGAAGCTTGACACCATCCAGGACAAAGCAGCCTGCTTGATTGACACCACATCCACAAACATTCACTCCCTCCACCACCGATGCACAGCAGTAACCGTGTGTACCATCCACAAGATGCAATGCAGGAATTCACCAAGGATCCAAAGACAGCACCTTCCAAACCCACAACCACTACCACCTAGAAGGATAAAGGCAGCAGAACACTTGGGAACACCACCACCTGGAAGTACCCCTTCAAGCCACTCACCACACTGACTTGGAAATATTTAGCCATTCCTTCACTGTCACTGGGTCAAAATCCTGGAACTCCCACCCTAACAGCACTCAGGGTACACCCACACCACATGGACTGCAGTGGTTCAGGAAGGCGGCTCACCACCACCTCAAGAGCAATTAGGGATGGACAATTAATGCTGGCCTAGCCAGTGACGTCCACCATCCCGTGAATGAATAAAACAAATTTAAACCATGTTTCGTTTTTCAGATTTGGGGAGGCTATCAAAAGTAAACCACTTGAGCCATGGAAATGCCATGCTTTACTCTGTTGAGGAACCCAGGCCTAAGATAAATCATAAACTTGCAACTAGGTGGCAATAATGTTGGTGAGATTCTATCTTCCATGTTTGAAGCATCCCTTGAATAGTCCTAAGTACATATACATTGAAGGAGCACAATGCTGCAGTAGGTATGATGCAAGGCTAGTAATCCAGAAAATGCACATTCAAATGCCGCCATGGCAATTTGAGAATTTTAATCCAATTTTTAAAATCTTGAAATAAAATAAAACTGGTATTGTGAAAGGTGACCATAAAGTTGTCGGATTGTTGTAAAAACCCAACCTGTTCAGTAATGTCCTGTAGGGAAGGAAACCTTCCATCCTGGAATTTTTGTCCTTTGTCCTGAGATTCTGATTCTATTTACAATGAACATGAAGAGCTGAATGCTAATATATTTCTGCTGCAAGACAGAAAGTCTTCACTCCTTGGTCTGTCCTAAGCTAGTTGATTTGAATCAGAGCTGCAGTTGTGATGTTGCAGTTGTCTTTAGTGAACCTTTGGGTAGGGTAGGGTGGGGTGGAGAAATTATCCAGAGCTTTAGTTTTGGATCACTACTCCATGACTCCTGCTGGGAACCTACATGAACAGACATTGGAATTAAGCTCTGGGGTTTTTTTTTTGGGAGGAGTGAGAGGGCACATGGTGAGGTGGGGCAGGTCCTACAGAGCTAGTCGCATCAATGGAACAATATCCTTGTAAGAGTTAGCATCTTAACAAGTAGAGGTGTTAACATTGGGAAAGGGGATAAAAATGCAAACATCCTCATAATGGATTTTACCTGAAGGTATATTAAACCTCTACATTGGAATAAAATAGTTCTGTATCTGGGAGCCATCTAGATTGTAAGCAAGCTCTTCTAACTAGTCAGACGCTATTCTGCTTGAAAGTGCCTGGCAGTAAACCTTAGGAGTCTCCCCGATTTGCTGCCCCAATCAGCCCCCCAACATTTTCCCGGCAGCCCACCACATTTCAGAGTGGACAGAAATAATTAAACAGAACTTGGATGCTGTAGCAGAGGGAGATCACAGCATTCAAAACTCTGGAAGCAAAACTCTTTCACAGATACAACCAGATAAAAAAATGTGTTCATTCTTCCATAAGGTGTTGGCAGCATTTGAAGTTTTAATTGCTAGGTTTGGCATGGAGCAGTATAGATCCAAGGGAGGAAGGGAAAGAAGCAACTCTGGGTATGGTCACAGTAGTGAGCTGCTTCATGTAACTAATTTATCAGTAACAATGACACTAAGGTCCACAAAATATAAGGTGGAGTAGTTATGGTTGCAGGTCTTACTACTGGTAGAAGCCAATTGAAGTGCTTATGGAGTATTTTGGCTCAGCAATAAAAGCTTGAGTGGAATTTTCCACATGTTATATGCATACCAATATGCTAAATAAAACCTGCCCTACACTACAAGATGCAGAACTATTTTAGTGTCACATCAATAAGCTTATTATCTGAATAATGGTTTCATAATGCATACACAATGACCTCCTGAGATAACCATGATGGTTTTTCATCTATTACACCTACCCTCCAAACAATCTCAATATCTTTGCTTTTCTTAAATTCCAAGTATTCCAGTTTGCATACTCCCTCTGCCTGAATTAAAATCTAGATTAATTGCACTGTTTTCTACACCTGTATCTCATAAATAGTTGCTTCTACAAGATTTAAAACTGAGGCTCAACATTGCCATTACCTCTTTAATTCAGACCACAGTTGGACAAAGTCTGGCTCTACCACACTGCTTACTGAGAAGTACCATTTGTGACTATCATGAGGCTGCAAAGACTTAATACTGAACCTTTTGTAGATGTGTGGGTGTAGACTTTATTTGGCTAATCTTCATTTCCAAAATGAAAATCCTCGTGATTTGTGATGTTGCATAAATAAACATTTCAATAAGCAGGATAGTCAGAGGACAATGGATTACTCTCTGGAGCACTTCTTCTTTTATCATTTTTGTGGATGTTTGCATGGCACCTTTGTTGAGCAATTGATCATCAATTTTGCCATATGCTGGGCATGAGCACCATTGTAACCTGACCACTCAGTTTTGTTACTGCATTCTGTGGTTGTCCACAAACTCCTTGCGTATCCCTTTATTCTTCTCTTTCCTTCCACAAGGCGGTGGAATTTGTTGGGCAGGAATCTCATGACAAAAATTTCCTCCGTTTCTTCAGGTTTGGGAATGATGACTGATTTTATCCCCGCCCCCCCTTAACCGCCATCCTCCCAGCTGTTGTTAGGGGAGTGTTAACTAGGACTATTTGTTGAGCTCTATACCACCCTGGGCTAAGATCATATTTTACAGATTACAAATCCAATGTCGGCCAACCAGTCTGTATGACTGTACAAGACTTGACAATGCTTTTACCTACTAGGCTATCAAGACCACAGTGACCTTCCACTTGTAGCATCAAATTTTAGCACGAGTCTTCTAGTTTGTATCAGTGAAATCTGCAACTGGCCTTTCCCAGCTGTTGGGGCTACTAATTTATAAGTGGATAAATAGGTTTTCAGGGCTGCCTTTATGACCCAAAAGAAATCTGCAATTCTGTTGCCTGAACTAATCAAACGTTTAGAATGATGCAAGATCACTTTTAAAAATTCATTCAGGGGATGTGGGTGTCGCTGGCTAGGCCAGCATTTATTGCCCATCCCTAATTGCCCTTGTTCAGAGAGCGTTTCGGAGTCAACCACATTACTGTGGATCTAGAGTCACATGTAGGCTAGAGCAGGTAAGGACTGCAGATTTCCTTTCCTAAAGGACATTAGTGAACCAGATGGGTTTTTACAACAATCGGCAATGGCTTTGTGGTCATCATCAGACTTTTTATTCCAGATTTTTTATTGAATTCAAATTCCACCATCTGCCAATACCAGTCCAGTGACAATACCACTATGCCACCGCCTCCCCGTAAATGTGTAATGAACTGTGGGGTAGTATATGTGAACATGGAAGGGATTTCACAGTCATTTCCATAATTTAAAATGGAAGTTAATCTGAAAAGCTCCCCCTCAAAGAACATCTGGAGAGACTCTGCATTCGCTTGGAGAAGGGTACATGAGGCTAAATTTTACACTCCCAGTAAGGGCTGTGTTCAGAAAGTGATAAAGTCAAGGCGTGGCCATAACATTCTAAACCTTCAGGCGCTAAGTGGTTTTTTTGTGGTGCTGCACTCTGAATCACTTGCCTCGTTCAATGATCTACCATTTGAATTCTAACCACAAGCTAAAATTTCTTAGGTGGTGCATTACAATTCTAAAGCAGAACAAGTGTTCTCTGCCAAGACAAACTTGATATAGCAATAAGTGACATTGTGTAATCTGTAATAGTGGTGAAAAGTGTAAAGTTTGAAGCCTCTTCCTTCCAGCCAAACAGATTCAAACAGGCTAATACGATATGTAATATCAACAGAAATATGATGTTTTAAATGTTTATTTAAATTGATGAATGGAAAGGCATGTTTATTTGTTCCCATGCGCTAATGTAATAATGGTTGTAAAGTCATTCAGTTTTTCAGAGGAACTTGTCCATTTGTGCTCAACGTTTCCTTTCCTTTCCTCTTTTGCAGGTCATGTACGGCTTTCTAGTCGGCTGTCTAGTCCTACGATCAGTATATATTGTCACCTGGTAAGTAGTGTTCAAACAAAGTGCAGCCCCTATGGTTTTCAAACTGAGCTTCATGGACCTGTCCAAGTTTGCAAAGGTTTTCAGTGGTCCCGATCTCATGATATAATCTTCCGGACCATTCAAAGTCACGCCACATAGGCTATGGTAGCCGAGTGTTTATGCTGCAGGTCTAGAAACCCAGAGGTTTTCAGCTTATCATAGAAAATTCCGAATTTGAATTCAGTGTGAATCCAGAAAAGTAATAATGAACGTTCCAAGATTATTGCAAAAACCCAAGTCGGTCACTAATCGTCTTCTGGAACCTGCCTACCCTAGCTGGCCCAGCCTACATGTGATTCCAGTCGCTACCCTATGTGGTTAACTAAATTGCCTTAGGGCAACTTGAAATGGGCAATGAACGCTACCTTGCCATTGTTGCCCACATTCTAAGAATGTAAAGCAATCCTGATTCACTTTACATTCTTGTTTTGGTGGTACCTTCCCACCTGAGATCAGCTAACTAAGCATTGATTCAGGATTTTGTGCGTCAACCTTGGCTCGGTAAGTAACACTCGCCTCTGAATGAGAAGGTCGTGGGTTCAAGACTTACTACAGGGACTTAGCAGATTGTCCAGGCAGGCACTTCAATGTTTCATCAGCACTGCATTTAACTGACGTTCCATCTGGCTTCTCTGGCGGATGTAGAGTTTGAAGAACAGGGAAATTCTACCAGTGTCCATTCTTTCTTTCTTTCCAGGGGAAGGCATCCCAGATCAACTGCATCAACTCTGTGTTGTAGGAAAGAGTCCTAATTAAACTGATGCAGTTCGGGTAATGGAACAGTGCAATCAGGAGATTTGCTTTTGAATGTCTGCTTGTAGCTCAGGCGGTCTCAGATGGATCAGGGAACTTTTAATCCAAACCTATTAGGAGCTTTCATTTAAACTTGAAGGTATTTGGTGCATAATGTTACAATTCTGTTACTGAGCCAGCAAGTTAAAAGGCAATAACCTAGAGTGCAGCATCCCATCAAGGTTAAAAGGAGAATAGAAAAGGCAAGATAAACCTGGAAATAAATAATACCGAGTTATAGCATTGAACATACGAGACCCATTACTGAGCGTGGTTTCCAAAATATTATTTCTTCTTGTGATGTTGTGTGTTTGTTTTCATTTTGTTTGTTTTGAACACAAGTATTCTGAGGTAATCTGGTCAGCTTGAACTTTGGCTGGTACTCTCCCGGATCCATTTAAACTCTTTAGAGCACTTTGTTCCATGTTTCTATTCAGTGCAGGAGTGATAAGAACAGGGCCACTCCACTGGCGTATCATTTTCCTACCAGCAACAATTTAATCTGTGCTTATTAGCTTCGGGCTCGCGATGCACATCAATGAAAGTAGTAGACAAATATCTCTTTGTCGCATCTGTGAAGGGAAGCATTAATGTTTTGCCTTTATTCTGGTTTCAAAAAAAAGTCTCTGAAATTTAATCAGGATTAAGAATGTCTGGATGTGATCTGGCATTTATTCTTGTGGTTTAAAGTTTCCAGAGAAATTCTGTTTTACATTGGATCTTCTATCTTGAAGTGATTCCAAATTTCATGATCGTCAATTCATTGCACGCTGCCTCTGAATGTAGTTATAATAGTGGACTGGAGAAATGTAGAAATCATTGCATTTCATTAGGACAGCCTATTCCTATAAAGCCAAAAACTGCTCAAAAAAGTTTTTTTTTATCGTTTTGTTGACCATCGGCAATTTGTACCGATTTTCTGACCCCACTGTGTTCCTGCATCTATCTATTAGGAGTTTTGTGGCACTGTTTGAAAGCAATGTTTCGGATGGAACTGGTGTGACATTATGAGACACATGCATATGAATGTTGAATATTATGATTTGTAGGCTCACTATCTGATCACAACACCCAGTGCTTGAAGATGTGAACACAGGCCATCCTTTACGGTCATCCACAACAGTTTAGTGTAGCAGTGTGATTAGTGGCCTAATTTGAACTTATTACTTAAATCTCTCTCTCTCTCTCTCTCAGGCTGTCCTTTGGGGTCGAGGATGACTTGCATCCACACTAAAAATGAGTTCTCAGGTGACTGAAGAGCCCAATGCATTACCTACAGTCTCTCTCACAGGTGGGGCAGATGGTGGTAGGGGAAATGGGTGCGTGGGGTGCCCGGGTTGCCACACGCTCCTTTCGCTGTCGACGCTTGGCTTCAGCTAGTCCTTGGTGATGAGACTTGAGGTGTTCAGCTCCTTCCCGGATGCTTTCCCTCTACTTGGGGGCGATCTTGGACCAGGGATTCCCAGATGTCGGTGGGGATGTTGCACTTTTTCAAGAAGGCTTTGAGGGTGTCCTTGAAGCGTTTCCTCTGCCCTCCTGAAGCTCGCTTGCCATGTCGAAACTCCGAGTAGAGCGCTCGTTTCAGGAATCTCATGTCGAGCATGCGGGCGATGTGGCCCGCCCAGCGGAGCCGATCGAGTGCTTCAATACTGAGGATGTTGGCCTGAGTGAGAACACTGACGCTGGTGCATCTATCCTGCCAATGGATATGCAGGGTCTTGTGGAGGCAGCACTGGTGGTACTTCTACGGAGCTTTTAGGTGCTTGCTGTACATAGTCCAGGTCTCTGAGCTATATAGGAGGGCGGGTATCACAACTGCTCTATAGACCGTGAGCTTGGTGCTGGGTTTGAGGTCCTGGTCTTCAAACACTCTCTTCCTCAGGTGGCTGAAGGCTGCGCAGGCACACTGAAGGCAGTGTTGAGCCTTGTTGTCGATGCCTGCCCTTGTCAACAGTAGGCTTCCAAAGTAAGGAAAGTGGTTCACGTTGTCCAAGGCCTCATGATGGATTTTGATAATGGGGGGGGGCGGAGTTGGTAGAGGAGTTTTGTCTTACAGATGTTTAGTGTAAAGCCCATACCCTCATACGCCCCAGTGAAGATGTTGATGATCGCTTGGAGCTCAGCCTCCGAGTGTGCGCAGATGCAAGCATAGTCTGTATACAGTAGTTCAATGACAGAGGATGGGATGACCTTGCATCTGGCCTGCAGGCAGTGGAGTTTGAACAGGTTCCCGCTTGTTCTGTAGTTTAGCTCCACTCCAGTGGGAAGCTTGCTGAGGGTGAGATGGAGCATTGAGGCAAGGAAGATCGAGAAGAGCGGCAGTGCAATGACACAGCCTTGCTTGACCCTGGTCTGAACGTGGATTGGGTCTGTGGTGGATCTGTTGGTCAGGATCACGACTTGCATGTTATCATGAAGCAGGCGGAGGGTAGTGACAAACTTCTGGGGGCAGCTGAAACAGAGGAGGATGCTCCATAATCCTTTGTGGTTGACAGGGTCGAAGGCTTTTGTGAGGTCAAAGAAGGCTATGTACACGGGTTTGTGCTGTTCCCTGCATTTCTCTTGCAGTTGCTGCATGGTGAAGATCATGTCTGTTGTTCCCCTTAGTGGGTGGAATCAACGTTGTGACTCTGGGAGGAGCTCTTCAGCCACAGGGAGGAGGCGATTGAGGAGGATTCTTGTGAGGACCTTCCGTGTGGCCAACAGCAGGGAGATTCCTCCATAGTTACTGCAGTCAGACTTGTCAGCTTTCTTGAAGGGGGTCATGATTCCGGCATCTCTAAGATCTCCTGGTATGCTCTCCTCCTTCCAGATAAGGGAGATGAGGCCATGTATTCGCGCCATAATGCTTCTCCTCCCTGCTTTAGTGCATCGGCGAGGATTCCATCTACTCCTGATGCCTTGTTGCCCTTTAGCTGTTGAGTGGCCTTTTTTACCTCGTGCCGGATTGGGGTTGTGCTGAGATGGTGGTGGGTGGCATGCTACAGGAAGTAGTCGAGGACACTCACATTGAAGACAGAGGGCAGAAATTTTCGCTTGGCAGTCAGGCACGCGCCTGACCCGCTTGAGCATGAAATGACACGCATTGACGTCAGCCGAGCGTGCCAACGTCAACGCATACTCGCGCGATAGCTCGGTCAGCAGGCACGCACTGGAGCCGGCATTGCATCTGCCGACAATTAAAAGGCCTGTTAAGGCCATTAAATAATCAATTAAGCTACATTTTTTCACTGCCCGTCCAACCTAATGGTTGGCAGGCAGGCGAAAAGGCCAAGCGGCCTTTGCATTTTTTTTGGAAACCTCATCCATGGGTGGGATGAGATTTCCAAAAGCAAATAAAAATAAAATAAAAGTTTAACAATTGAATTAAGAACATGCCCCTGCTCATGAGGGACATATTTTATTACATTTTTATTTTCTTTATTTTTTTTATATCTCTTCATCTCCCTGAGGCAGCTCTGTGCCTCAGGGAGATTATGGAGTGCTCACTCGCGCGCATGTAAGAGGTTTGCGCTCGGCCCGCTCGCCCTCCCCCACTCCCCGCACAGGCAGTGCTGGACGCTGCCGCTCACGTTTCACGCTGGGCGGGCCTTAATTGGCCCGCCAGTGTGAAATTGCGGTGCGGTCCTTGCCGACTGCCCCAGCCGAGCCCGCCCACCAAGGGCAAAATTCTGCCTTGAGTCTCTGTTAAGAGGATCTTCAAAGTGCTCTTTCCAGCATGCGCTGACTACCTCTCAGTCCTTGATGAGTGCCTCTCTGTTCTTGGCCAGCAATGGAGTGGGGCCTTGGGTGCTTGGGCCGTAGGTGGCCTTGACTGAGCTAAAGAAACCTCGTACACCATGGTTGTTGGCTAACTGTTGGATCTACTGCTGGATCTCATTGAACCAGTCTTGATCGAGTGACCAAGCATCTCTTTGCAGGTGCTGATGATGGAGGCCTTGAGGGCAGACCAGGCACTGTGGACACTGACTCTGGGTCACTGGGAGTCAGCAGGTTGGCAGTGAGTTCTTGGATGAATAGGGCTTTCTTATCAGGGTCCTTGAGTGCCTCAGTGATGATTTTCCTGCAGCATTGTTTCCATTGTCGTCGCATAATTTGGGGCTACGTTGATGTTGATGACAGGGCGAATTAGGTGGTGGTCCATCCAGCAGTCATTGGCTTTGTCATGGTGCGGGTGATATGTACATCCTCACTCGAATACTGACGTTGAGCAGGTGCCAGTGCTTGGAGCAAGGGTGTTGCCATGAGGCTTTGTACTTGTCCCTCTGACGGAACAAGGTGTTGGTTATGACGAGGTCTTGTCCTAAGCATTTTGTCAGGGGCAGGGTACCGTTGGTGTTGGATTTCCCTGCCCCCGCTCTGCCGATTAATCTTCCCAGAGGCCTGTATCCTTACCAGCTCTGGCATTGAAGTCGCCAAGGATGATCAGCTTATCGCCCGCTGGGACTCGGGCCAGGGATTGTTTGAGGCTGGGATAAAATTCCTCTTTGGACTTGTCTGTAGCAACCACTGAGGCATACACGCTGAGGACTGTAGAGCATTGGTTCTGGGCTCGGGTGAGCCGAAGAGTCATGAGGCACTCATTCATCTTGCAAGGGGCGTCTTTGAGACGGCCAACTTGTTCGTTTTTAATGGTGAAGCCAACCCCGTGGAGACGATGATCCTCTACTGGTTTACCTTTCCGGAAGAAGGTGTAACTGCCACCTTGTTACTTCAGCTGGCCTTCCCCTGCCTGCTGGGTTTCATTTAGGGTGGCGATGTCACTCAAAGCTTCTGAGCTCCCAGGCAGTAATAGCAGTACGCCGTTCTGGCCTGTAGCGGTTGTGGTTGTCCATAAAGGTCCTTATGTTCCAGGTCCCAAACTTCATTTTAAGGGGATGGAAGATACACGTGCTTTTTTTTCCTTTTAATGTAGGGTGGTGTTACACACCAGCTACTACACGGGCTTCACGGAGCAAGGCCTTGGTCCAATGGCAAGGGGATCCGAGATGATTGAAGAGCAGGCTCTGCTGTGTGGGCCTAGGACATACAGTCCTGATACTACATTGCCTCGGATGTGAGGGATGCTGACTCCTTCCTGTAAGATCTTGTACAGTTTGCTCTCATAGAGAAGCTGAGGATGCCTCACGTTCCATGATTTCCAATTTCACTGCTACCTCCTGCCCGTTGGTGATATTAATCGCCAGATAGATATCGCCAAACGAGCCGCTGCAGATTTTCCTGACCAGTTTGTATTTTCCACCGACGATAAATTCCGCTTTCGAATCACTGGCGTTAGCCATCTCGTCATTATTATATTTTTCTCTCTCTCTCAGCACAACGACAGGTGGGACGTGAACATAGAGAAGCCACCAGGATGTGTTGCTTTCCCCCCACCCCGCTCTCCTGAATTATTCAGATCCGTTTCTTCCTGCTTTTCCTATTCCCATCCTTCCCTTCCCTTCCCCGAGCGTCACCGCCTCTCCCTAATGCTCCATCTTCTCCCCCAATCAATGAAGTGATGGGGGTAGGGCAGTCGACTGACCCGAGATACTTTAAATTTCGTAGGGGATCAGCAAGCGAGAGAGTCTCATGGTATAGTCAGTGTAGTCCAGAGCAGAAAATGTTGAGCTGGTGTTGCGAGGAATCCAAGAATTAGAAGCCAAGCTTGAAAGATGATGTAGATCTTGGTTTTTCCAGAGTTTGCAAATCAGGAAAGAAGAGAAAAAATTACAGCAGATCAGAAGGAGGGGCTTACTTTTTTTTCCAATGTAATCCAGTGCAGAATTATGGTCTAGATGCCCGATGAAGTCGAGGAATTTAAAACCAGATTTGAGAGAAAATCCACAGCCAGGCCTTTTCCAGATTTTTGGCAAAGCTCACGTCGAGGGATGGGCTTTGAGCTGTGAGACAGAGGCTATTTAAAATAGCAGTTAGCTTGAAGCTTATGTTAAAATGCACCCGCGGTTGGAATGAGAGGAATTTAATCAGCAGATGTGAGGATTTAAAGGGATGAAACCGCAAGGGATGGCAGCAGGCGGCCATTGATAGATGGGTACGGTGAGGAGCTCCCTCGGAAGCTGAGAGCCTAGCAGGAGCCACCTTGTCAGGACTCAACCAACACAACCAAAGTACACTTTCTGATCATTTATTTCTTTATGGTTTGCATGCAACGTGGCTCCCACATTTGAATACACCATAAATTCTTCACTGGCTGTAAAACACTTGGGGACATCTTAAGGGCATGAAAGGCGCTATATAGATATAAGTTTGTCATCTTCATAATTTTAAAAGTATTTTTCTTCCAGGGTTTATCCTTGGCTGAGGCCCCTTGCCTATACATCACTCGGGGTATTTCTGATGGGCTTTATTCTCTGGAATGTAGACAACATCTTCTGCGGTAATTTGAGGTACGTTTTATCCTTTTTAATCGGGGATAGATGAAATATTTTTCCAGAGCAAGTTATGATGGTCAGGAGCATATTGGCGCAAAGGGTGATGGAAGCTTTCTCAGTAAATATATACTGAAAAAGAAAAGTATACAGGTCTACAGGGAAAGCACGATAGAGTGGATTAATTAGATAGCTTTAACAAAGAGCTGACCCAAGCATGATGGACCAAGAGGCTGCCTTTTGTGTTATATGATTCTATGATATGACTCATAAATGTAAATGCTTCCTGAATTTTTTCTCCCGTTCTTAGCAATTTTTCCCCTTCTTGTCCTCTGGCAGTGTCAATTCTGATTGAATTCAGTTTCATTGGTTGTTGCTGGTATCTCACCCAAGTGTTTACTGTTCATACGAGGAATGGTGATCCAGACTGTTTCCAAAAGGTGTCAATCAATATTGGGAATATAGCAGATGTTCTCCCTGCCCCAAAAGTTGTTATAGAGCCATAATGGCACAAGTAGAGGTCATTCGGCCCATTGAGTCCTTGCAAGCTTTCTGTAGGGCAATCCAATCGGTCCCCTTTTCCTGCTCTATCCGCATTGCCCTGCAAATTTAGTTTCCTCAGTGACCCACCCAATTTCCTTTCATTGATGGTCTCCGCTTCCACTGCCCTCAAGAAGACAGCGACTTCCACATCGTTACCACTCGCTGTGTAAAAAAGTTTTTCTTTAAATCCCTCCTGCAACTCTTACCAAAAACCTTAAATCTGTACCCCCAGTCCTGTACGACCAGTTAATGGGATGAGCTTTTCTTTGTATACCCTATCATAACCTTGTACTCCTGCATCAAATCTATCCTCCTCCTTTGCTCTAAGGAGAACAACACCAGCTTCTCCAATCTAGCCTTGTGGCTAAAATCCCTCATCCTGAGAGCCATTCTGGTAAATCTTCTCTGTAAGCTCAAGGACACTCACATCCTTTCTAAAGTGTGGTGGCCAAACTGGATGCAATTCTCTAGCTGTGGCCTAACTAGAGCTTTATAAAGGTTCAACACTGACTTCCTTGCTTCTGTACTCTATTTATGAAGCCCAAGATCCCCTATGCTTTGCCAGCTACTCTCAATACATCCTGCCACCTTCAAAGATAAATGCACATCTCTGAACCCCCAGGTCCTTCTGTCCCTGCATATGCTTTAAAATTGTTAAACTATCAAGTCTAGAATCATTGAATGGTTATAGCACAGGGTATGTTGTTTGACATTTGACCCATTATGTCCACACCAGCTTGTCTATATTCCCTTCTGCCAAAATGCAACACCTTCTTCGTATTAAACTCCACCTGATACTTGTCTGTCCATTCTGCTGCCCTGTCTAAATTCTATTTTAGTTGATTTGTATCATCCTCATTATTTGCTGTACCTCCAAGTTTGGTACGATCAGAAAATTTTGAAGTGTCACGATGTATCCTGATACCCAAGTTATTTATGTATATATATCACAATTCCTTGGTTCTTGTGGCAAACTATCCGTGTAGATTTTGAGTTAGGACACAGCTGGTCTTGGCCAAATAACTCCATAGTTGAATTAGTTATCAGTGCCCCTGGGCAAATTTTCCACATGAACAGCTGCTCCTTGGTGAAAGAGCCACTGGCATCCATGGAACTACCCCCGTATAGGTTGGTAAATAGAGCAATGGACGCCAAAATTGGTAGAATTGGTAATATGTGACTTTGGTTGACTTTTGAAATGTAATTAGTCTTTCCTCTCTCAAGGGATATCCGGCAAAAGCTACCATTCCATCTCCTAGGTGCCATAACGCAGTTTCACGCTTGGTGGCACATTCTAACAGGCCTCGGCTCCTATTTGCACATTCTCTTCAGGTATGTTTCACATCAAAGTTCTCGGCTCTCTTACTTAAAGATGCAAAATGATTTTAAAACTATTTTGGCTCCTTTCTCCCATGAAAATACAGAATGCACTGTCTCCAGTTTGTTAAACAAGCAGACCCAGGGCTTTGGATCAGCTTTCACTTCACCAATGCAGACCCTCAAGAATGGCACAGTTGTGTTCAAGGAGCCTTAGTAAAATTGAAGTCGGTGGGAATCAGATGGGGTGTGGGGGTAAATTTTCCCCTGGCTGGAGTCATATCTAGTACAAAGGAAAATGGTTGTAGTTATTGGAGGTCAGTTATGTCAGCCCAGGCCATCTGCAGGAGCTCCCCAGAGCAGTGTCTTTGGCTCAACCATCTTCAGTTCATCGATAACCTCCCCTCCATCATAAAATCAGAAATAGGGATGCTCACTGCGCAGTGTTCAGCACCATTGCAACTCATCAGACAATGAAGCAGCCTGTACCTGAATGCAGCATACCTGGACAACATTTGGGCATGGGCTGATAAGTGGCAAGTAACATTTGCACCACACAAGTACCAGGCAATGACCATCTCCAACAAGAAAGTGCCTAATCACTTCCCCATGAGATTCAACAGCATTGCCATCATCTAATTCCCCCACCATCAAAATGCTAGGGGGGTCACCATTCGTCAGAAACTCAACTGGGCCAACCACACACATGCTGTAGCTGTGAGAGCATCAGAGGCTGGGCATTCTGCACCGAGTAATTTGCCTGTTTTACTGCATAAGTGTGTGTGGTGGGGAGAGAGAACTTTACAAGCTGGATTTCTGCATATGCAACACTTGGAGTAGAATGTTTGGCAGAAGGAGAAAAAGAGGGAACTTGTATTTTCACAAGCTGCCAGATGTTCCAAAGCACTTTATAACCAGTGGAATATTATTGGAATGCAGGCAAGTGTTGCATATTGTCCTTGAGAGTGAACTGTTGCAGCTTATCATTCTTAGACCGTTCTTCAGGGTGTTCCTTCCCCACGTCCCCTCACGCCCCCACCCTGCCCTACTCTGGTGTCTTGGCCAATATTCATCCCTTAACTAATATTCCTAAAACAGATAATCTGATCATTTACCCAAATACTGTTCTGTGCTTAAAATGGCTGCCACAGTGACTTCACTTTTGCGAGAGGTGCTTTATAAATTCAAGTTCTTATTTCCCTAGTGGATGATGGGGGGTGGTGGTGGTGGAGTGGGTAGGAGATCATATTAGTAATCATGTATTGATTCTGAATGGGGGAAGGTGTGATAGAATGAATAATATTTTCTTGCTCTTGATATTTATGTGTGTTTGACGTATATGTTTGCTAATGTCAAATGAAATATGCTTATTAATTCCTTCTGCACGACTGACTTTGGAATAAGAGGATCCCTTTTTTTAAGGATATTTAGAAAACATTCTGTGGAAGGCAGGGGCCAAGCGGTACATTGCAAAGAAATGATTAGAGTCAAAAAGCCAGACCGTGACCTAGGGGGTCATGTGCAAGGTCAGATTACGACTGTGAGAAACTTTGTACACATTCCCTTTCTTTTTTCTAAGTAAAGAGGATTATGTTTTGAATGCATTAGGGAAGGAATTAGCTAATTTAACTTTCAACTCCTTAAAATAATAAATTTGTTAAGACATTCTGACAAATTTTATTTTAATTGACATTAATGATGTTGATATATTCCAGGAACAAGAGCATGAGTGTAGAGAAAAGGACGAGGCCTAGAAGGGACGCAGCCATTTAGAACTTGCGGCATGAGGCTGGCCCTTGTTTTGCTGCTAACTTGTTGGGGAGGGATTGGTTGGAGTATTGTTTTCCAGCTCTCAAATGACAAAGCAGCTTTCCAGATTGCAGTTAATGTCAGCAGTTGACCCTTTAATCTTGTTTCATTTGCTTTTCTGCTGTGTCTGATCCCTTGCAGCTCTTTTCCAACTCGCTGCTCAGCTCAGTTGCTGTACTATATCAAAGTGGGGTGGGAGTGTAATTTTTGTAGTGCGAGCAGAGGGTCATATCTCCATTGAATATTAAACATTCTGGGATATCCCAAGGTTGCGAAAGGCAGTTTACAAATCCAAGACTTTTCTCTTTACCTTTTCAGACATGCAAAAAGCTCCCTTTGTACCAGGCAGAGACAAGAGCAGTAGGATAGGAATGCAGTGACTGTTAAAGTATGTATGTAGACAGACATTGCCGCCATTCTGCACCAGTAGTAGCAACTTTAACGAGATGAATGACCAGTAGCTTTGTTTTGCTGGTGGTGTATTTTTTATTCATTCATGGAATGTGGGTGTCACTGGCAAGGCCAGCATTTAGTGCCCATCCCTAACTACCCTTGAGATGGTGGTGTTGAGCTACTTCTTGGTCATCTGCAATCCATGTGGTACAGGTTGAAGGGAGGATTGTTGTCCATACTCTTCTTGAAATGGTGCCATTAAAGTTCACCTTCACCACTGGAGCAGAAGAAACCAAAATTGAACATTTCTAACAACGGGATCTGCTGGCCTTATGTTTCACCCTGCAGGGATTAATCTCAGACTGGCACATATAGTATAATAAAGCTGTAATATCACAGAGGAACAGAGTACGTTTAAATATTTTTTTAATCTTGGTTTGTTACAGTGCCGTGCAAAGTTAAATCTAACCAGTATTGAATCGCAACCAGACAAAAATGTGTTTTTTATTGAGAGGTGAATTGGAAAGCACTGATTAGGTAATGCAAGCTTAGGTTATAACAGCTCAACAGTTATAGTAAGGAGAGAGGTTACTTAATTCTTGTCTCTTGCTCCAACACAGTTTGCACTGTATTGGCGGCTGTAACTTCAACTGCTAGATCCTTAGCTCTGGAATTCCAGCCCTCTCGACCTCTCTACCATTCTCTTTTTCTTGCCTCTTTGAGTGAGCTTTTGCTAATCTGCCTTAATTTCTCTCTGTGGCTTGGCATCCAGTGTTTCCTGATTAAGCTCCTGTGAAGTGCCTTCGGGCATTTTAACATATTAAAAGGTGTGATTATAAATGCAAGTTGTTAATTTGGCTTGAGTTGGTTGACCTCATCCAGGGTTTTATAAATTAACTTCTACCTCTAGAATCCTTGGGCTTTTTTTCTTTATTCTTTGATGGGATGTGGGCATCACTGCAAGGCCAGCATTTGTTGCCCATCCCTAATTGCCCTTGAACTGAGTGGTTTGCTAGGCCATTTCAAAGGGCAGTTAAGAGTCAACCACATTACTGTGGGTCTGTAGTCACTTGCAGACCAGACCAGGTAAGGACGGCAGACTCCCTTCCCTAAAGGACATTAGTGAACCAGAAGGATTTTTTACAACAATCAATGATAGTTCCATAGTCACCTTTACTGAGACTAACTTTCAATTCCAGATTTTATTAATTGAATTTAAATTCCACCAACTGCCGTGTTGGGATTTGAACCCATGTCCCCTGGGCATTAGCCTGGGCCTTGGGATTACGAGTCCAGTGGCATTACCGGTGCAGCACCATCTCCACTTGAGGGGTGGGGGGGGAGTGGGTTTCCCCATCGTGATCCATATCGCTGGTCCCTGATGCAAAGTGTACCTGTGTAAATATCAAAGAAGAAACAATTTGCATTTATGTAGAACCTTTCATGGCCTCCAAGCGCATTACAGCTCATGAAGTACTTTTGAAATGTAGTCACTGTTGTAATGTAGGAAATGCAGCACCAATTTGCGCTCAGTTAACTCCCACGAATAGCACTGAAAATACACAGAATACAGCTGAAAAAAATACTTTTTTTGGTTGAAGCTTTTTGTCTTGCACTCATCAGGACAATTCACAAGAATACCAAATGTAAAGGGAATGACAATTTATACCATAGGAGAAGAGAGTGCTGATTGGCGGGGTGGACTCTGGTAGAGGCGTTGCTGTGGAGAATGCACCAGTTGATGGTGACTAACAGTTAACTGCCAAGCATTGTTTGAAATTTAAACCAGGAAGCTTGACTCTGATTGGTCAAGGCACTGTCCTAAGGAATGAAACAGCGAATGACTTACTTATTTTGTTTAGCTAAACGTGTGGCGCATTTGTGTGTACTAGAAGCTACATATATTAATACATAGGGCCCTGTTCTTTGCAAAAAGAAAGAACATGTACACACATTGAGTCTGTTTCAGCTAAACAAAATAAGTGACAGTCATTGGCTGACTCATTCCTCAGGGCAATGCCTTGATCAATTAGGATCAAGCAACCTGGTTTAAATTTCAAACCATGCTTGGCAGTTAACTGACAGTCACTTCCAACTGATGCATTCTCCATGGCAATGCCTCTACCAATCGGAGTCCACTTGCCAACTAATCAGCATTCTCTTTTCATACAGTATAAATTGTTGTTCTCTTTACATTTGGTATTCTTGCGAATTGTCCTGATGAGTGCAAGATGAAAAGCTTTGACAAAAAATGTCTCTCTTTTTCAGCAACACTCGAGTTCTGTGCTACCAAACAACTAAATAATTAGAATCTTTCTTCAGTGATCTTGAATGAGAAATAAATAATGGCCTGGACACCTGCAAGAACTCCCCAGCTCATCGACTTGATTGAAACGCATACGATCCTGAAGGGTCTTGACAGGGTAGATGTGGAGAGGATGTTTCCTCTTGTGGGAGAATCTAGAACTAGGGACCACTGTTTAAAAATAAGCGGTTGCCCATTTAAGACAGATGAGAATTTTTTTCTCTCAGAGGGTGGTGAATCTTTGGAACTCTTCCTCAAAAGGTGCTAGAAGCAGAGTCTTTGAAATATTTAAGGCAAAGGTAGGTAGATTCTTGATAAGCAAGACAGTGAAAGGATATTGGGGGTGGGTGGGAATGTGGAGTTGAAGTTACAATCGGATCAGTCATGATCTTATTGAATGGCAGAGCAGGCTCGTGGGGCCGAGTGGCCTACTCCTCCTCATTCATGTGAAGTAGTGCATATGGTTTTTTAAAATTTATTCGCTCGTGGGATGTGGGCGTCGCTGGCTAGGCCAGCATTTATTGCCCACCCCTAATTGCCTTTGTTCAGAGGGCATTTTTAATGACATTTTACACCCATCTGAGAAGGTTGACGGGCCTCGGTTTAACATCTCATCTTACAATCAAAATTTGGATTCTTCCTAAATCAAAAATATTTGTAATGCACCATCCAGGTACCAGAGAATGACATTTAGCCTCAGAACAGTGTCTCAGCATGCCTTCGGAAGAGGAGTTAACTGGAAATTAGGCAAATTGTGTTGCAACCCGTATTTCTTCATAGCCTTGCTGCGCGCAGCTGAATATTTGGCAATGAATCTGGTTTGTGTCAGACAGTATTGCAACATTAAGACCTTGCTGAGAACAGTCAAACACAATAATGATGACTAGTGCATTGGTACTTATCGTGATTTAATCCTCACAGGTATCAACTTCTGATGCATATTTATGTACTGCTAACTCTGATCCAAGTTTCTTATCTATCTTTTTCAGTATGTATACAAGAACTCTATACTTGAAATACAGACCTAAAGTGAAGGTAAGTCATGACGAGTGATTTGCCAATTAGTGGCCTTAAGTTTCAGTTTTGTTTTGTAAAACAAGGTAATATTTTCCCAAGGTTTTGGTATCGTTAGGGAGGAAGAATGGTTTCCTACGTGTACAGACACGAAAATAACCATCATCTTGTAGGAATAGGAGTAAGTCAGTTGGCTGTTCTGTGTGCTAAATCGATTCGCCCAACTTTGCTTCATATCCCTTAATACCTCTGGTGAGCAAAAATATATCAGTCTCAGGTTTAACATCAACAATTGGCCAAGCATCAGTTGCTGTTTGTGGAAGATGGTTCCAAACTTTGGCCCACTTCTGTGTGTAGAAGTGTTTCCTAATTTCACTCCTGAAAGATCTGACTCTAACATTTCACAGAATCTTCATGGCACAGAAGGAGGCCATTCGGCTCATTATGTCTGCACCGGCTCTCCAATGAGCATTATGACCTAGTGCCATTGTTCTGCCTTTTCCTCATACCCCTGCACCTTTTTTCAATTCAAATAATCGTCTAATGCCCTCCTGAATGTCTCAATTGAACCTGCCTCCACCACACTTCCAGGCAGTGCATTCCAGACCCGAACCACTCATTGTGTGAAAAAGTTTTTTCTCACGTCACATTTGCTTCTTTTGCAAATCACTTTAAATCTGTACCCTCTTTCGTTCTTGATCCTTTTACGAGTGGGAACAGCTTCTCCCTATCTACTCTGTCCAGCCCCCTCATGATTTTGAAAACTTCTATCAAGTCTCCTCTCAGCCTTCTCCTCCCCAAGGAAAACAGTCCCAACATCTCCAATCTATCCTCATAGCTGAAGTTTCTCATCCCTGGGATCATTTTCGTAAACCTCTTCTGCACTCTCTCCAATGTGTTTACATCCTTCCTACAATATCATACCCAGAACTGTACACGATATTCCAGCTGAGGTCTAACAAGGGTCTTGTATAAATTCAGCATAACCTCCCTGCTCTTGTATTCTATGCCCCTATCAATAAAGCCCAGGAAACTATATGCTTTATTAACTGCTCTCTCCACCTGTCCTCCCACCGTTAATGCTCTGTGCCCATATACGCCCAAGTCTTTCTGCTCCTGCACCCCCTTCAAAATTCCACCCCTTATTTTATCTTGTCTGTCCATGTTCTTTCTACCAAAATGCATCAGCTCATACAACTTCATCTGCCACCTATCTGCCTACTCCACCAACTTGTCCATGTCCTCTTGAAGTTCCACACCGTCCTCGTCGCAGTTCACAGCACTCACAAGCTTCATATCATCTGCAAACCTTGAAATTATCAGAAAAACAACAGTCCTAATACTGACCTCTGGGGAACTCCCCAGCAAACCTTCCTCCAGCCCGAAAAACATCCATTGACAATTACTCTCTGCTTCCTATTTTGCAGGCAATTTTGTATCCACGTTGCTACTGTCCCTTTTATTCCATGAGCAATAACTTTTCTCACAAATTGGTTTTTGGCACTGTGTCAAATGCCTTTTCAAAGTCCATGTACACCACATTGACAGCATTACCCTCATCGAACTTTCTTCTTACCTCTTCAAAAAACTCCAAGTTAGTTAAACACAATTTCCCCTTTAGAAATCCATGCTGGTTCTTCCTTATCAACCCATATTTTTCCATGTGACTACTAATTCTATCCCAAATAATTGTTTTTAGAACTTTGCCCACCACTGAACTTAAACTGACTGGTCTGTAATTGCTTGGCTTATTCTTACAACCTTATTTGAACAAGGGCATAATGTTTGAAGTTCTCCAGTCCTCTGGCACCACCCCTGATTCTAGGGAAGACTGAAAGATTATGGCCAGTGCCCCTGCAACTTCTACTCTCACTTCCTTCAATATCCTTGGATGCATCTCATCCAGTCCCTGTGCCTTGTCAACTTAAATACCGACAATCTATCCAACACTTCCTCCTTATCAATTTTGAACCCTTCTAATGACGGAGTTTCCTTGTCTGTCACTCTGGACTGGGTAGCCTCTACCTCCTTGGCAAAGTATTCATTTAATACCTCAGTCATGGCCCCTTTGTCCATGTGTAAATTCCCTTCCAGGTCCCTAATCGGATCTACTCCTCCTTTTACCACCTTTTTTGCTATTTATATGTCTATAGGAGACTTTGGGATTCCCCTTTATGTTGGCTGCCAGTCTTTTCTCATAATCCCTCTTCACTTCTCTAATATGCTTTCTCACCTCCCCTCTGACCCTTCTGTATACCTCTTGGTTCTCAATTGTATTTTCTACCTGACACCTGTCATAAGCGCACATTTTCTTCTTTATCTTAATTTCAATCTCCTTTTTCATCCAGGGAGCTCTGGACTTGTTTGTCCTACCTTTTCCTTTCAATGAAATATACCTTGACTATGCCCGAACCAATTCTTTTTTGAAGGTAGCCCATTGTTCAACTACAGTTTTTCCTGCCAGACTTTCGTTCCAGTCTATCTGGCCCAGCTTTGTTCTTGCCCATCAAAGTTGGCTCTTGTCCAGTTAATTATTTTTACTCTGGATTGCCTATCGTCCTTTTCTATCATCATCCTAAAATGTACAATATGATGATCACTGTCTCCTATATGTTCCCCTACTGACGCTTCATTTACTTGGCCCACCTCATTTCCAGGAACCAGGTCCAACAGTGCGTCTTTTCTTATTGGATTGGACACATACTGCTGTAGAAATTTCTCCTCAACACAATCTAGGAACTTTTGCCCCTCTCTGCCCTTTATACTATCGGTCCCAGTCTACATTCAGGTAATTAAAGACCCCGATTATAATTACTCTATAATGCCTGAGTCTCTCTATAATTTCCCTGCAGATTTGTTCCTCTACGTCCTTCTCACTAGTTGGCGGTCTGTAGACTACACCGAGCAATGTAATTGCTCCCTTTTTGTTCCTCAGCTCTAGCCAAATTGATTCTGTCCTTGAACCCTCTGGGACATCCTCTTTCTCCAGCACTGCAATGCTCTCCTTAACCAATACCACCACCCCTCCCCCTTTCCTTCTTTTCCTATCTTTTCTGAACACCTTGTACCCAGGAATATTTAACACCCAGTTCTGCCCTTCCTTCAGCCAGGTCTCTGTTATCACCACAACATCATACTTCCATATGACAATCTGCGCCTGTAACTCCCCAATCTTATTTACTATACTCCGTGCATTCACATACAAGCACAGTAACTCTGATTTAGATTTTGTTACTTTCTCCCTTACTCCGACTTTACCTATTAACTTACTTTTCTCTATACTAGTGCTATCTGTCCCTCCCAGTATTTTGTGCACTCTGGTATTCTTCTCTAATGTTTTTTTCTTGGTTCCCACACCCCTGCTGAGTTAGTTTAAAGCCCTCCCAACCGCACTAGCAAAACACCCTGCGAGGAACTCAGTCCCAGCTCTGTTCAGGTGCAACCCGTCCAGCTTGTACATGTGCCATTCCCCCCCCACCCAGAGCAAGTCCCAGTGTCCCAGGAATCTAAAGCACTCCTTCCTGCACCATCTTTCCTGCCACGCATTCATCTACCTTACCTTCCTATTTCTGTACTCACTGGCACGTGGCACTGGGAGCAATCTGGAGATTATTACATTAGAGGTCCTGCTTGCTAATTTTCTACCTAGCTCCCTAATTTCAGACTGCAGGACCACACTTCCCTTCCTACCTCAGTCATTGGTCCCAGTGTGGACCATGACCTCTGGCTGATCACCCTCCCCCAGAATAACATCCTGCAGCCGCTCTGTGACATCCTTGACCCTGGCCCCAGGGAGGTCACATACCATCCTGGAGTCACATCTACGGCCACAGAAACGCCTGTCACTGTAGCTCTCCCTTTCTTCTCCTTCCCTTCCTATACAGCCGAGCCGCTCGTGATGCCACAAACTTGCCTCTGACTGCACTCCTCTGAGGAACCAGCACCCTCACCAGCTTCCAAAATGGAAAACCGATTTGTGAGTGGGACCCCAGAGGTCTCCTGCACTACCTGCCTACTTTTCTTGGACTGCCTAGTGGCCACCCCTCTCTGTCTCCAGGCCCTTAAGCTGCAGTGTGACCACCTGTCTAAATGTGCTATCCACGTAGCTCTCAGCCTCGCGGATGCGCCACAGTGACTCCAGCCGCCGCTTGAGCTCTGAAACCCGGAGCTCAAGTTTCTGCAGCTGGCAGCATTTCCTGCACATGTGGTCAACTAGGACACCGGTAGCGTCCATGACTTCGCACATATTATAGGATACTCATTCCACTTGACTGAGCTGCCCTGCTATGCCTTAACTCTACTCCCCTTACGTTAACTATATTCTACTTTGGATTATTTATATTACTGTATTATATTGGCCCTAAGTTTCCCTTATTCCTGGCACTTCTCAGTTAAATCCAACTATAGGACCTTTAAAAATATTACACTTCTCTAATTTACTGACTAGTTCCTATTTGCCAAGGCCACCGCTCTTCTTTCTGAGGAAATGTAGAACAAGAAAGGAGCACCTCCCTTCTCACCGAACTCCCTGTCACCAAACTCCAACCGAAGCACTCTACTGCAGCCAAACACAGCATTACAGTGCAGACAAAGTCAGCGCTATAAGATAGCCTACTTTTATACTCTCTGAACCTAGCCTCTGAAAACCTGATTAACAGTTGCAGTTGCAAGCAGAGCCTGTATGAGCCCTATTTTAAGGCTGGACTAAAACTCACCTTCCAACCCTAACAGCAACTTTTAGTTAATTGCTAAATTAAAGACAGACTAGACTTTAGATAGAATTCAACCCTTAAACTCCCTCAGTCACCAATCTCCAACTGAAGCTCTCTACTGCAGCCAAACACAGCACTTCAGTGCAGACTTTAGACCATGTTGCCTAGTCCTGGACTCTCTGAGCAATGGAAATTGTGTAGCTAGAGAGAAGCTATCTGTTTCCCTTACTACCTTGAAAACGTTCCTAAAAGCTAGGAAGTACAACCCTAGTTTATAATATTTGCATTCATGATACTTTGGGAGCCATGCTGGTGAAAGTTGTTGGTGGGATGTTTCAACAGCTCAGCTGCACCTTCTGGCCTGGCTTTTGTGCACTTTACTGAAACTTCCAACCATGCTTTGAGTCAACTGTCCTGCTATGCTGGGTAAATACAAATCGTAGTCAGGATAAAGCACGATATGCAGAATTCTTTAGGCTAAGGATTTCCTCTTGCTTAAACGTGTTTCATTGTGATGTAAATGACATGGACAAGGCGGCATTAATTCCCCATTCCCTACTTGCCTAGTTGTAGCAGAGGCCACTGATGCCGATGGGTTTATACTCCAGCAGAAGTCAGCACCTTCAGGTGGTAGGGGCAGGAGATATTTTATATGTAAAAGAAAAAAGGCGCAATATAAAGTTCTGTGAATGTTTTCCTCGAATGTGTTTGCCAATTCTTTCTAAAGTCTGTATTGAAATGCAAGAGTTCGTGAACAAGTAGCAACACTGAGCAGAAGAAAGGAACAGAAAAGTAAGGCCAGTTACATCTGGAACATGGCTTGTTTAAATTTAATGAGATGCAGCATAAAACTGTGCACTATGTAAATTACATGGTATTACCTAGAATGCACAGCACAAAAAAGGGCCATGTTGACCAGCTGGGCATTGCCAGTGTTTAGTTCCACATGAGCCTTCTCCGAGCTACTTCAATGCTATTCTATTCCTTTCACCCTCGTGTTTTATCTAGCTTCCCCTTGAATGAACCTATGCCATTCGCCTCAGCTTTTTTTATTTATGGGATGTGGGCATCGCTGGCTAGGGCAGCATTTATTGCCCATCCCTAATTGCCCTTGAGAAGGTGGTGGTGAGCTACTGCTTGTGCTAGTGTGTTCAAAAGCATGCTATGTTGGAAATTCACTTTTGTTCAGCAGCTGCCAGAGATGAGCAGGTTCAAGGTTCAGTCCTTAAAAGAAAACCTTGGCCTAACTCTCCCTTGACCAGCATTGTGCATCGGAAACCTGGGTGTCAAAAACTCAAGGGACGAGCTTGGAGCATCAAAAATTGGGGAATAATGCAAACCTGCCTCGATGTTTGCTATCACTGTTTTGAGGTGCCTTTATGAAATCATCTCTTCCAAAAGCTCTCACAACAAATATTGATTAAAAAGTACAAGAGCAAAATTCTGTGGGGACTGGAATTTGAAGTGAGGACAGAAAAGGCTGGAAATACTCAGCAGGTCTGGCAGCATCGGTGAAGAGAAAAACAGAGTTAATGCTTAAGGTCTGTGATTTTTTTTCATCAGTTCCGATAAAAAGTCACAGACGTTGAAATAAAGTGACTCGTTTGCACACAGACCGTGCTCCCAGTACCAACCCCCAGAGCTTCTGTTAGAGGAGAACTCCACCTGACACTCCATAGTTGTCTTATCCAAAGCATCCTTTTCTGGCTTGTACTTTGTTTTTCTTCTGTGTTTCTTTACTAAACACATCTGTTGAATTGTTTTGCCCAACGAGGAAGTCAGCGCTGTTAGGAATGACTTTGCTCCACTGTTATCGTTCAGTATCAGCACCTGTCACTCCAAGACAGTATAGCGCCAACAGCCGCAGAGTAAAGAATTTGACTAGGGACCTGAATAACTTGAAGAACACAGGGATAGAAAGCCAGCAGCATCAGAAACCAGGACTCCAGGCAGTAAGTCCCAGCATGTACTCATTGGCACTCTGTCTCTGTAGCCCCCAACATGTATCCACTAACACTGCCCACAAAGACTGCAGCCCTTAACATATACCTACTTGCACTGTCCACAGTGAAGCCCCTAACATGCACCCAATTGCATTGTGCAAGCTCCCTTCAACCCCCAGCACGCACCCATTAGAATTACCCACAGATATTGCAGCCCACCATGTAATCACTCTGTGCAGTCTCTGTAACTCCTTACATGTACTCACTAGTACAGTCCACAGACACATTGTGTATGCACATGAGCCCCTAACATGTATCCACTATCAATGCACAGAGTGCCTCTAACTCCCAGATTTTAGTCATTTTATTTACCATGGAATTTTAAAAGGTTGGATTTGAACCCTGGGTCCTCTAAATCCCAGTCCCACATTCAACCAACTGAGCTATGCCACTTACGCTATGGGGAAACTTAAATTCCAATTTCCAGGTTATTTTCTATTGCATGTATTTGGTCATAGTCCATCATTCCATTGTTAGTTGATTACAAGAGAGAGTCAGCCATCATTTAAAAAGATGTGTAATGTTTACAATGTTGTTTGTTAACTTTTTGTTGTGGGGCCCAATCCCAAGTGGTGTCTTTGTTCGAGAGGCACTCATGGAATGATCCACTACCGGGAAGGAAGATGGATTTATCCCCAAAATTTCCCATATGATGAGATCATGATTTGAAATGTGCCACCCCAGTAAGTTACTGATTAGAAGTCAAGCCAACCCAACAACAACAATTTGCACTCATATACCACCTTTACCATAGAAGCGCTTCACTGGAGCACTATCAGACAAAATTTCATATTGAGCTGTATGAAAAGATATTAAGCCAGGTGACCAAAAGCGTGGGCTTCAAGGAGCATCTTAAAGAAGGAGAGAGAGGCTCTAAAAGTTTTGGGAGGGAATTCCAGAATTTAGAGTCTAAGCAGCTGAAGGCATAATCACCTATAGTGAGGCAATGAAACTCAGGAATGCATGAAGCAGAATTGGGGCAACACAGAGGTCTTACTGAGGTAGGGAGAGACAAGGCCATGGAGGGGTTTGAACACATGGATGAGAATTTTAAATTCGAGGTTTATGGGCTGGAGGCCAATATAGGTCAGTGAGTATGGGTGATGGGTGAAAGGGACTTGGTGCGAATCAAGATACAGCAAGCAGAGTTTTGGATAAGCACCCTCACAGAAGTGCGGGGTGAGAATAAGCCATGCAGGACTGGCAAGTGCCCTAATTTTGAAGGGCCATTTCACTTGCACTATGAATGCTGGGGCTACCCTGCCTTCTAATTATATTATTTTTGCTGTCTGTCATTGAATAACAAAAGGAGGAGAGCAGTAGTGCTGTACCTCAGCTCTGTCAAGACCACGTACCCAGATTGGCCCAGATTCTCTCAAAACAAATCAAAATGGAAAGTAGGTCCTGGACATTAGTTCCCTGTTTTACAGGCACACCCACAAATGGAATAATTGCAGCTAGGAGGATAGGTTGGGTAGGTGGAATTGTGTCCTTCATTTCTTCTTCTTGTGGCCAGTAAGTCTAGAGACTTCAGCACATAATCTAGGCTGACACTCTGGTGCAGTACTGAGGGAGTGCTGCTCTGTCAGAGATTCCGTCTTTCGGATGAGATGTTAAAGTGAGGCCTCGTCTACCCTCTCAGGTGGACGTAAAAGACCTAGTGGCACTATTTTGAAGATGATCGGGGTAGTTTTCCACAGGGTCCTGGACCAGCATTGACCTCTCAACCAACATCACTGCAATACATCAGCGATGTGATAAAAGCCAGAAGCAGTGGGAGCTTGCTGTGTGCACATTGATTGTCACCGGTTTCTACATTACAACAGTTGACTGTGCTTCAAAAGTACTTCATTGACTGTAAAACACTTTGGGATTGGTGGTGAAAGGTATTATAACAATGCAATTTATACTTTCTTTCATTGCTATTTAATGATTTTTTTTTAAATTTCAGTTTCTGCTTGGTGTGTGGCCTGTTATTTGGGTGGAACCTCCTCCTAAGAAGCACTAAAAAACTTCAGAAATTAAAATCTCTGGTAAAGAGCAAGCTGCTCTTCAGCACTGAGAGCTGTTTCATCTGATTCTGTGGAGCAAGTGTTCATGAGTAAAAAGGTTTGAACTGAATCATGAAGAGAAGAAACACACTGATAAATTTCAATCATGCTGAGTTTTTGTATTTATTTTTTTAAAATGCTGCCAGGTGTAGTCGAATAACATGGGAGGTTATTATGTGCAAGGGGAAATAAGGAATATTGCAATTTGTATGATGATGTTTGGGTGGTCTCTAATAACACTCTGATAACCGATTTAATCTGAGAGCAGCTGATCTTCTTTTGGATTTTGTATACGTGGCCAAAATATTGAACAAATTATGGACTGAAACTCACTGCTTCACTGTTCCTTATAACATTTTTCTGTTTGTGTCTTGCTGTCAATTCTGCCCGTCTAATGGTTTAAAGAATTTGTTTCACAAGATTTACTATTAAGTCTCTCCGTGGGCCCTCAACACCAGAGGTGTGCAATGAGCAATACCTCAACACAGAGTTGCAAACATATACAATGAAGGACAGGCAGAGGCCATTCCAGATCTTGGGAGCGGGGGAACGACGTAGCTCATCCCCAAACAGTTGTGGGGGGGATGGTGGGTGGGGTGAAGAACAATGGAACCATACCCCTCCTATCATCTCCCCTCATCTCCTACTCTGGCGCTTTGCTCCTGATCATTTTAATGCCATTCACACAGCAGGTTACCAAATTTCAGTATTGTACGAGATATTTTGAAGTCGAGCTGGGTGTGGAGGGCTAGTCGGGGTGACTCCAGGACTGTGCAATTTGAGTGAGAATGAATGTCATCGCTGCCCCTCTCAGTAACTAGTTAAACAGTAACGGTGGGGGTGGAAAACACAATAGGGCTATTGTTTTCTAAGAGTTTAATCAGTTTGTGCTGGTCACAGAAAAGACTGAAAATCGTGTGCGTGCGTTTGGATTATATTTAAACTGCATATCATGTTTACTCTTCTTTCAGTAACCTTTTATATTGGAGTTTTATAGCTAAAGTTTCTGTCCTTCATTAGAGTCCTAGAATTCAATGGGGATTCTCCCGTTCTGCAGCCAGACCCATCAGGGGATCATCAGAAAATGTAAATACCATTTCCATAGGAATTCCCCAGGGAGGGCAGCAGGAGATTGGGCGAGTACCCAGCAGAATTTCAGGGCATGGGTGAGTTTATTTATGAAGCTGGAAGTGTGGCCCCCACATACATTACTTAGGAATTTGGCAGCCCTGCTCTTGTGGTCATGTTAATCAGGCCTGGATTTTGTTGTACTTGATTTATACTTGATTGGCCTTTTTCCCCTCTCCTTAATGCCCTTTCCCATCACACCTCACTTCATCATGTCAATTCTGATCATGCAGGTTACATACCATTCCAGGCTGCCCTCCAGGCAGTGCACTAAAGTTATTTTTTCATGGGCGTCCAAAGCCCATGGCCTGATGCAAGGGGTGAATTGGCCTCAATTCTGGTACATCCCCAGTTCAGCAAGCCAAATGTCACCTTACGTGGTAATGCGAAGGTTTGAAAGCTCCAGCCAATGTCCATCACCCCATATTACCACCTGTTAGCTGCTGTGAAATAGGACCTGCAACGCACAGCCTGTCCATCTGTATTTGTAAAGAGATGAAACAGTCCACTATCTGGGGTATTCTCATGTATTATAAAATCTGCCATTCTGTTCGCTTTAGCCAAGGGAACCAAGTATTCCAGGTTCCTAATATTTTCCAGCTCAGTGGTTCCCTGAGGGTTTATTGATTTGGGATGGGACATTCATGAGGAGGTGGTTTTATGTTACATCAGTGTAGCAAACAGTTCCCCAGTAGCCCTGTAGACTGCATCCCTTAGTGTTAATGAGCCCAGTGCCTTTATCCCAGCTATGTTCTGTCTTTTAAGAGACTGAGCTATGATTAAGAGTAATTTCATACAGTCAGCATTGCCATCAATCCAGTTAAGGGTGATGTTGAAAGCAAGCTAAATTTCTCAATACATGCCAATGAGGATTACACAGGGATTTTCCAGGGAGGCCATGAGATGAATGCCTTGTCAATTGCAACGTTGACATAAAGTTCCTGTTGTTGGTACCAATGGTTGATGGTACTAATGCAGTAATATTATGTGTGTCTTTGGGTTGTTAATACCATCTTCTGGACTTTTAATTTTGTATTATTTACAGGTGAATGCCATTCGGGAAAGTCTGAAAGTCATTGCTGTAGACACAGGGACCAAATGTTAAGTCCAGAAAGATTTCTCTTGCTCCCAACACTACCCTCCTCCCCATCACC
Organism: Cetorhinus maximus; assembly: GCF_964194155.1. Taxonomy (NCBI): domain Eukaryota; kingdom Metazoa; phylum Chordata; class Chondrichthyes; order Lamniformes; family Cetorhinidae; genus Cetorhinus; species Cetorhinus maximus. The sequence goes on from NC_135885.1 coordinate 8,050,377, forward strand.
CTCCCACTCCTGTGCAATAAATTACAGTGACCATGCTCTTAGTTCATAAAATTCATACTCTGGACAAGGGGTTTAAATCATTAACCGATGTCACCCTGGTTCAGTTTGCCCACCTCCAGCTTATTAATCGTAACTAACAGCCAGGAGAGAAGCAGCTTTTAAAAAGTACACTTGCCAATTATAAGACAAAGTCATAATTCAGTTTAGTAAAAGATATTTCCACTAATAACAAAAATATGACTAGCCAAGTACAATTTGACTGTGTTTGTTGCATAACTGTTAGCTTCACTGATGGGACACGACTGTGGAAAAAAGGACAGATTGTTCTTCAGTTTTTCATCATTGTCTGTGTGAGAACTATGTTACTATTGAACTAAATGCATCGCTGAGTTTTGGATCATCTTTGTTTTTAAATTTGTGTTTAAGATGCAGCTGGGTTTAAGTTTGGTGATGTGGGGAGAGAGCATGACTTATTTTGGAGCAATTTCAAAGGGGAAGACGAAAGCAGGCGCTGTCGAGAACAGACATCGTATCGAGACTTTGAATTGCATCATTCACAAATGACAATAAGTAAAGACCCCTATCTCCCCCTCCCCGCCCTGCCCAGTACCTTTCAGCTGAGATTGAAACAACCTGACAAGCTGAAGTGCTTCAGCAATGTTCTGATTGAAGGCTGGAATTTCAAGCAAGTGTCATAGGTAAGGTGCCACAGGGGTACTATGCACAGAGCCTGATTCTTTGCTTTTGTTGCTGAGAAGCTGCCCCAAGTGGTCAGAAGTGAGAAGGACAATATTGTGTAACTATTTTAAAAATTGTCCAACTTTTCTAAAACTGGAAATCATGTGGCCCCTAAGATCACCGCGTTGATTAGTTTCTGCTTTTTTGTTTTTTTTTGGTTTGACAGTTTCTTCACTTAATACCTACTTCATATAACTGCAGAAAATTCAAGCACACAAGAGGTTTATTATTTTGATGCGGCTTGTTTCGCTATTGCAGGGAATTTAGATGTTTTTGAAAATAACATATGAGGGTTTCCTCATGCAAATACGATTCGAAGGGGAAAACATTCCAAATTTGGTGAAACAAATCTTGCTGCAATTGTGCTGTTAATCAAGCTAGGAGCACTTCACGACTTTTCCCCTCTGAATGCAGTGTCGTTGCTTGGATACCAAGCAAATAACACTTCAAAGTGCCCAGTCCTTACTCTATTGAGTGAGACCTCCCAAACCAAGGTCGTGAATCTCCAAGTCTAGTGACTCTATAGCTTTAAAACATAACCTATTTGAAAGTGTCTTTGGAAGTGTGCACCTGTGTTGTTACTATGCGATTCTTTCCTATCTGATCTGAACGTTCAAAGGGCTTCCAATCTGCACAGGGTATTATGTGAATTTATTTCTACCCTCCTATCTCATCGGCAACAGATGCACATTGGGGTTACATGGCGGACCTGCACTGGTGTCTAACCCTTGTCCATCCCTACAGCACTGATCTGTATCGCATGTGTGTGAGGGGCTATTAGAATATTCCACAACCAATTCATAAACTGACCAAATTTTCTTCATATAATTTCTGTAATCATTTATAAAGTGTGTCTCCGTTGAATGTTGCTTTGCCCAATGCAATGACTGCAGCAGCACTATGGCATTACATGGTGTGTGCTCAGAATGCACTCCAGAGGTGCCAGGAATGGACAACATAATAAAAAAAAAACAGCACCAGTGTTAACAATAAAAAGACAACTTCAAATATTGAATCGTACACTATTTTGAATTATGTGTAATATTTCAATATTAATGTAACTAACTTTTGTGAAAAATTAAAAGCTGATGAAAGAACATTGTATGTGTGTGTGTTATGTTCAGTAGAAATTGTTCACTATTTCCCCCAATTGAAATTGGAACTTCTGCTTCTCATTCTTGCATCTTTGACACCAAGTGCTTGCTTTCACCTCAACAACTCCTCTTCTGGGCCCATAATTTAAGTGTATGTTACTGGACCAGTCACATAGAGGCCTTGAGTTCAAACCTGATGGCTCATTATGATAGTTGGATTGTTAGAATTGAAGTGATCTTTTCAAAATGATCATGAAAGATGCTGTATTGTCTCAGGAAACCAACTTATTTGCACAATGCCCTTGAAGAAAGGGACCTTCCAGCACCCCCTAATCTGAATGATATTTTATCACAAGTGTAACATTAACAAACATTTAGAATAACGAAACAAGCCATTAAATTGCCATCAAAATGGGTTTGATCGATAATAATCGTGAACCACACTTGAGTCCTTAATGAGTCACGGGTTGCAGACCCCCGGTGTACTCGTTACTCCAGTTACGCACACTCAATTTGTTTTCTGAATTTGTAAAAAAGACTTGTATCGTTCCCATCTGAGCTGCTGTGAGATCTGATGATCTACACTACACCAATCTATTCTTTAATCTGAGCAGCTATTTGGGTCATAGAGAGGACAGAACAGATGGATTGGGCCATGGCAGTGGAGGTAGGCGGGATGATTAGGTCTTGAGTCTGGCGCCTGTATTGAATTGGTTCAGCCCTGGCATAAACAATGCCTCCTGAAGCTGGTAGTGTTTACCCTGGCACATATTCAGCACTCACATTTTGGCCAGCTAATACTGCTTATCAGAGATCATATTCCAGATATGATCCAATCTCTGAAATTCGATACAATTAGCGTTAGCTTGGCAAGCTGCGGCCTTAAGCTAGAAGGAAATACGCCCCAAGAAATGGTCATTGGAGCCAGAAAGCCTGTTCTTTCAGACAGCAAGTATAATTTGTGGTACCTTGGTTCTTCTTAATTTACTCGGTACTCTCACGTGAACTTTGACTCAGCTCTGAAGCTCGTGCCTTAACCTCAAACTTGAGAGCATCATAGAAACTGGATGAAGCCACTCGGCCCCTCAAGCCTGCTGTGCCATTCAATAAGATCATGGCTGATCTGATTGTAGCCTCAACTTCACATTTCCACCTAATCTTTGACCCCCTTGTTTAGCAAGAATCTATCTAGCTCTGCCTTAAAAATATTCAAAGACCCTGTTTCCACCGCTTTTTGAGGAAGGGAGTTCCAAAGACCCACGGCCTCCTGAGAGAAAAAATTTCTCCTCATCTCTGTCTTAAATGAGCGACTCCTTATTTTTAAACTGTGACCATAGTTCTAGATTCTCCCACAAGAGGAAACATCTCCACACCCACTCTGACAAGTCTCTTCAGGATCTTAACTAGTTTAGTAAAGTCGCCTCTCCCTCTTCTAAACTCCAGTGGATACAAGCCTAACCTGCCCAACCTTTCCTCATAAGACAACCCGCCCATTCCTGGTATTAGTCTATTAAACCTTCTCTGAACTGTTTCTATCGCATTTACATCCTTAAATAAGGAGACCAATACTGTACACAATAGAGATTTGGCCCTGTATAACTGAAGCATAACCTCCTTATTTTTGTGATCAATTCCTCCTCACAGTAAATGATAACACTCTATTTACTTTCCTGAATAGTTGCTACACCTGCACATTAGCCTTTTGTGATTCATGTACTAGGACATCCAGATCCGTCTGAATCTCAGAGCTCTGCAATCTCTCACCATTTAGATAAGCTTCCTTTTTATTCTTCCTGCCAAAATGGACAATTTCACGTTTTCCCACATTAGACTCCATTTTCCAGATCTTTGCCCACTCACTTTACCTATCTATGTCACGTTGTAGCCTTCTTGTGTCCTCTTCACAATTTACTTTCCTACCTATCTTTGTGTCATCAGCAAATTTAACAACATTCAGCTCCTTCATCCAAGTCATTTATATAAATTGTAGAAGTTGAGGCCCCAGCACTGATCCCTGTGGCACACCACTCATTACATCCTGCCAACCAGAGAAGATCCATTTATGGCTACCCTCTAGTTAGCTAACAGGAAATAATCTTCCATCCATGCCAATATGTTGTCCCCTACACCATGAGCTTTTATTTTCTCCAGTAACTTTTGATGTGGCACCTTATCAAATGACTTCTGGAAATCTAAGTACAGTACATCCAACTTTAACCACAGCACATGTGACTCCTTCAAAGAACGCCAATAATTTGGTTAAACACGATTTCCCTTTCACAAAACCATGTTGACTCTGCCTGATTACCTTGAATTTTTCTCCATGCCCTGCTATATATATTTAAAAGCTTCTAATATTTCCCCTGTGACAGATGTTAAGCTAACTGGCCTGTAGTTTCCTGCTTTCTGTCTCTTCCCCTTTTTGAACAAAGGAATTACATTTGCTATTTTCCAATCTAATGGAATCTCCACTGAATCCAGGGAGTTTTGGAAAATTAAAACCAACGCATCAACTATCTCACTAGCCACTTGTTTCAAGACCCCAGGATGAAGTCTTATCAGAACCTGGGGATTTGTCAGCCCGCAGCTCCAACAATTTGCTCAATACCACTTCTCTGGCAGTTGATTTTCCTGAGTTCCTCCTTCCCTTCCATTTCCTAATTTACAGCTATTTCTGGGATGTTACTTGTATCCTCTATGGTGAAGACCAGTCCAAAATTCAATTCATCTGCCATCTCCTTATTTTCCATTATTAATTCCACGGATGCACTTTCTATAGGACCAACACTCCCTTTAACTTTTCTTAATTAAATATCTATAGAAACTCTTACTAGCCGTCTTTATATTTCTAGTTACTCTACTTCACATACTCTAATTTTTCCCTTCTTATTAATCTTATTGTCATTCTTTGCTGTTCTTTATATTCTGTCCAATCTTCTGGCCTGTCACCCGTCTTTGTGCAATTACATGTTTTTTATTTAAGTTTGATACTGTATTTAACTTTTATAGTTAACTACGGATGGTGGGTCCTCCCCTTGGAAGCTTTCTCATTGGAATATATATATTCTGTGTATTCTGAAATATCCCTTTAAAAGTCTGCCACTGCATCTCTATTGCCCTAACCCTTAACCTCATTTGCCAGTTCACTTTAGCTAGCTCTGCGTTCATGCCCTCATAATTGCCCTTATGTTAAGTTTAAAATACTAGTCTCGGACCCACTCTTCTCTCCCTCAAACTGAATGTGAAATTCAATCATATGATGATCGCTGCCATGTAGGGGTGCCTTCACTATGAGGTTATCAATTATAACAATCACCAGTTTTGAAGTATTCTGTTGACCCCCCCCCCCCCCCCAACCACCAGCCCTCCAGCCTCAATTTTGGGAGAGAATGTTCCTGATTTCCACTACCTTATGTGTGGAGAAATGCTTGTTGACATCACCCGTGAATTATAGCTTGGCTATAATTTTAAGTTCATTCCCCCTTGTTCTAGTCTCGCCAATCAAAGAAAATAGTTTCCATCTATCCTATCAAATCCATTAAACATCTCAATTAGTTCAACCCTTTTCAACCCAAGAGAATACAGACCCACTCAACGTATCATGCTAATATTGCAGTCATCACTGTCCAAATTACTTCAGCCGATCTCAAAGGCAACATTTCCATTACACAACAATGGATCTTGGTGTTCTGCACTTTATTTGATTGTCTATATCTACACATTTCTTTGTGACCTTCAATTTGAATCTTATTCGGTATAGACCTAAGAACAGTTAATTGGCAGGATTGAAATAGTTTTTATTAAAATGTTAAGTGAGGTTCTGTTCTATATTCATACTTCTTTCAATCTCTCACCCTCCTCCATTTGTGCTTGTATCGTGGAAAGACTTGCAGCACTTTTTCGTCAATGTAGCACCTTTGAAAGAGTCATCGATGTACCATAGGAAACATAGCAGCCAATTTGCACACAGCAAACTCCCACACCAGCAACATGATAAACTCACTTGCTCTGACTCATACCTTGGAATTTTTACCTCCGCTTGAGAAGTGGATAGTGCCTCATTTTAACATCTCATCCGAAAGATTGTATCTCCATCACTACTCCACTTTGGCAGGAAGAACAGGAAAGCAGTCATATTTAAATGGAGAGAAACTGCAGCATGCTGCAGTACAGAGAGACCTTGGTGTCCTTGTACATGAATCTCAAAATGCTAGAATGCAGATACACCAAGTAATTAGGAAGGTTAAGGGAATGTTGGCCTTTATTCCAAAGAAGATGGTGCATCAACAACTGTGCGTGGCATTGATGAGACCACACCTACAGTACCAGGTACAGTTTTGGTCTCCTTAAGGAAAAACATATTTGCATTGGAGGCAGTTCAAAGAAGGTTCACCAGGCTGATTCCTGGAATGAAGGGATTTGTCTTATGAGGAAAAGTTGAGCAGGTTGGGCCTATACTCATTGGACTTTAGAAGAGTGAGAGGTGATCGAAATATATAAGATCCTGAGGAGGCTTGATGCTGAGAGGATGTTTGCCCTTGTGGGGGAATCTAGAAATAGGGGGCACAGTTTAAAACTAAAAGGTTTTCCATTTAAGACAGAGATGAGGAGGAATTTCTTTTCTCAGAGGGTTATTAGACTTTTGGAATTCTTTTCCTCAGAGAGCAGTGGAGACCAGCTCATGGAATTTCGATCTTTGATTTTTGACAAGATTTTTAATCGACAAGGGAGTCAAGGTTTTGGGGCAAGAGGATCAGCCATAATCTTATTGAATAGCAGAGCAGGTTTAATGGGCCAACTGCCTACTCATGCTCCTGTTATGATCTTATATGTCATCCTAGATTTTGTGCTAAAGTGGAGTGTGACTTAAACCCATAACCTGCTGATTTGAGCACCAATTTGAATCACAGCTGACACTTAATACATCGACTCAGAATGATCTCAGGTTGCTAGCCTTATAATTGAAGTTTATGGGCAAACACACTAGCCATGTTTCACAAGCTCCCGGAACAGTGAGATGAATGGCTAAACCTTAAACAGCACCTTTCAAACCCATGACCTGTACCATCTAGAAGGACAAGGGCAGCAGATGCATGGGAACACCACCACCTCCAAGCCACTCACCATCCTGACTTGGCACTATATCGCCGTTCCTTCACTGTCGCTGGGTCAAAATCCTGAAACTCCCTCCCTCATAGCATTTTGGGTATACCTGCACCACATGGACTGCAGCTGTTCAAGAAGGCAGCTCACCCCCACCTTATCAAGGGCAATTAGGGATGGGAAATAAATGCTAGCCTAGCCAGCAGTGCCACATCCCATGAATGGATAAAAAAAAATCAATCTATAATAGGGCAAAATGAAAATGGCAGAGCAACTGAACAACTACTTTAATTTTGCCTTCACAGAAGAAGACACAAATAACCCCAGAAATACTAGTGAGAAGGAGGATTTGAAGGAAAATAGTATTAGTAAAACAAAAATAGCATTGGAGAAATTAATGGGACTGAAAGCCAATAAATCCCTAGGGCCTGAGAATCTATATCCCAGGGTACTAAAGGAGGTGGTCGTGGAAATATTGGCTGCATTGGTTGTCACCTTCCAAAATTCTATAGATCCTGGAACAGTCCTGGCAGATTAGAGGGTGGAAAATATAACCCCACTATTTAAAAAAAGGAGGGAGGGAGAAAACGGAATTACAGACCGGTTAGCCTCAATAGTAAGGAAAATGCTAGAATCTATTATAAAGAATGTGATAACAGGACACTTAGAAAATATCAATGGGATTAGACAAAGTCAACATGGATTTATGAAAGGGAAATCATGTTTGACAAACCCGAAGGAGTTTTTTGAGGATGTAACTAGCAGAATAGATAAGGGAGAACCAGTGGATGTGGTATATTTATATTTTCAGAAAGCTTTTGATAAAGTCCCAAATAAGAGATTAGTGTGCAAAATTAAAGTACATGGGATGGGGGTAATATATTGGCATGGATTGAGAATTGTTAAGTAGACGGGAAACAGAGTAGGAATAAATGGGTCTTTTTCCAGGTGGCAGGCGGTGACTAATGGGGTAGCGCAGGGATCAGTGCCTGGGCCCCAGCTATTCACAATATATACCAATGATTTGGATGATGTAATATTTCCAAGTTTACTGACAAACACAAAACTAAGTGGAAATGTGAGTGGTGAGGATATAAAGAGGCTTCAAGGCAAATTTAGACACGTTGAGTGAGTGGGCAAATGCATGGCAAATGCAGCATAACATGGATAAGTGCGAAGTTATCCACTTCAATAGGAAAAACAGAATGACAGTATTATTTAAATGGTGATAAATTGGGATATGTTGATGTACAAAGGGACCTGGGTGTCCTTGTACAACAGTCACTGACAACAAGCATGCAGGTGCAGCAAGCAGTTAAGAAGGCAAATGGTATGTTGGCCTTCATTGCGAGAGGACTTGAGTACAGGGGCAAGGATGTCTTACTGCAGCTGTACAGGGCCTTGGTGGGACCACACCTGAAGTATTGTGTGCAGTTTTGGGTAATACTTGCCATAGAGGGAGTGCAGCAAAGGTTCACCAGACTGATTCCTGGGATAGCAGGATTGTCATTATGCGGAGAGATTGGATCAACTCGGCCTGTATTCACTGGAGTTTAGAAGGATGAGAGGGGATCTCATCGAAATGTATAAAATTCTGACAGGGCTGGACAGACTGGATACAGGAATGACTTTTCCCCTGGCTGGGGGTTCTAGAACAAGGGGTCATAGTCTCGGGAGACGGGTTGGACCATTTAGGACAGAGATGAGGAGAAACATCCTCACTCAGAGGGTGGTGGACCTATGGAATTCTCTACCACAGAGGCTGTGGAGGTCACGTCACTGAACATATTTAAGAAGCAAATAGATTTCTAGACACTAAATAAGTTAAGAAGTATGGGGAGAGATCAGAAGTACAGCGTTGAGATTGAGGATCAGCCATGATCATATTGAATGGCGGAGCAGGCTCGAAGGGCCAATTGGCCTATGACTGCTCCTATTTTCTATGTTTCATCAGCCACATAGAGACACGGCAATTTCTAAATCTGTTTTGGACATCGGCTAGTTTAGGGAGCAGTTTCTCCAGCCAGTCTCATGCTGCATTGGACAGCCATAGGCAGACATAATGTGATTGAAATATGGGATGTGCAGTTACTGCGCAGAGATCCCATTAGCAATGCACCAGCATTCAGGGAGACATCCAGCTCCTCGGTGGGTGAAGGCTGGGGGGTGCGGGAGCAATTTTAACGATACCCGTTTGGAAATCCGACGGTTTCATGGTCACCTTAACTGATACCAGCTTTTTTTCATTTCCAAAGATTTATTTGTTAGCTGAATTCAAATTCTTAAGCTGCCACGGTTAGAATTAACCCTCATTCTCTGGCCTGGTTCTTGGGTTTGACTTGTGGAGATGTTTCATGATGCCTGTCTGCTGACATTGAGCATGTCCACGGGATAGTTCAGCATGTTTTGGAAGAAATGAATATTTTCTATAACCCTTAGGGAATCCACATTCTTTTTCTCCCTTTAGAAATGGAAGAGTTTAAGTTCATTTGAATTTACTCTCCTCTGGTGGGGGAATCAAGTACGAGGGGAGGTAATTTTAAAATTGGAGCTGGGTCACTCAGGGGCGGGTGCCAGAAAGTTTTTCCCCCCAACACACACACACACAGGAGCCTGTGTTACAAACTGTGTTATAGTAGTAACTTTCAAAAGGGAATTACATATCCTGTTTCTGTGCTAGAAATGCTATTTGGCCCTTCTGGTTTATACGAGTGTTTATACTCCACATGAACCTCCCCCTATCCTACTTCATCTCACCCTGTCAACATATCCTTCCTCTCCTTTCCCCCTTCTGTTTATCTTGCTTCCCCTTGATTGCACCTATTGCTATTTGCCTCAACAACTCTGCATGATAGAAAGTTTCACATTCTAACCAATCTCCGGATAAAGAAGTTTCTCCTGAATGCCTTATTACATACGATCTTATTTTTTTTGTTTCAGATTAGCTGACATTTGCTCTGTCCAATTCTCTACAAATTGGATCCTCCTCCTTCATTGTCAACCATGGACCCCAGTTGGATTGGTCCATGATGATGCTCGGCAAAGTACTGCAGTGGTTTGCTGTTGCCTTCTGCAGTATGGCTGACCAGGAAACTCTCCCGCTCTTACCGCCTGCCATCATTGCCCGCCTGCATTGGAAGAATTTACAGGCTGATAACCAACCAGTTTAGTTGTATTATGAATGCACCTTTCACCACCACCGGGGGTGGGACTTGTAACTGGAGCTTCTGGCCCAGAGGTAGGGACGTTACCACGGCATGACAAATCCTGCTACAAACTGGATATGTTCTTGAAAAGGAGAAGTTTGCCAGGCTATGTGCAGAGGAATGGAACTAATTGGATACCTTTTTTAAAGGGTGAACATTCACCTAAAAGGCTGAAGATTCTGGGGGAGAATTGGAACTTTCAAGACTGAGATGGGTAGTTTTTCATTGGGTAGGGTATCGAGGACTGTGGAGCAAAGGCAGGTAAATGGAGTTGAGGTACAGATCAACCATGGCCTCAATGAATGGTAGAGCTGGCTTAATGGGCTGAGTGGCTTACTCCTGTTCCCATGTTCCTAATCACCCATACCCCTTTTATTTTAAACCCATCCAACATATCAAGGCACCCAAAGCTGCACATCATAGGACTGACTCTGCCTTCCACTCCCAATGGGAGCCACCCTCACGAGAGAATTGGAACTATCCCTGATCCATGCCCTTTCGAGTAACAACAACTTGCATTCATATATCACCTTTATTGTCGTAAAACAGCCCAAGGTGCTTCGCTTGAGCATCATCCAACAAAATTTGATACCCATCCACATAAGGAGATATTAGGACAGGCTTCTTCAAAGAGGTAGGTTTGAAGGAGGGTCTCGGAGGAGGATAGGAGAGGTTTAGAGATAGATTTCCAGAGTTAAAGGCACAGTTGCCAATGTCCAGAATTGAAGGAGCGCAGTGCCCTCAGAACATTCTTTTTTTATTCATTCACTGGATGTGGACGTCACTGGCTGGGCCAGCATTTATTGCCCATCCCTAGTTGCCCTTGAGAAGGTGGTGGTGAACTGCCTTCTTGAACCTCTGCAGACCATGTGGTATAGGTACACCCACAGTGCTGTTGGGGAGGGAGTTCCAGGATTTTGATCCAGCGACAGTGAAGGAATGCGATATATTTCCAAGTCAGGATGGTGAGTGACTGGGAGGGGAGCTTCCAGGTGGTGGTGTTCCCATGTGTCTGCTGCCCTTGTCCTTCTAGATGGTAGTGGTCATGGGTTTGGAAGGTGTTGTTGAAGGAGCCTTGGTGAATTCCTGCAGTGCATCTTGTAGATAGTACACACTGCTGCCACTGTGCATCGGTGGCGGAGGGAGTGAATGTTGTGGATGGGGTGCCAATCAAGCGGGCTGCTTTGTCCTGGGTGGTGTCAAGCTTCTTGAGTGTTGTGGGAGCTGCACTCATCCAGGCAAGTGGGGAGTATTCCTGACTCCTGACTTGTGCTTTGTAGATGGTGGACAGGCTTTGGGGAGTCAGGAGGTGAGTTATTTGTCGCACGATCCCTAGCCTCCGACCTGCTCTTGTAGCCACAGTATTTATATGGCTAGCCCTGTTAATGTCATAAAACATTGTTGAGATGGCAGCGATTACAGAAATAGGGAGAGTTGAGGTCATGTGGAGATTGTAAACAAGGATGAGAATTTTCATTTCCAAGCTCACTATAAATGTGCCGTCGCCAGTGAGTTTTACGGGGTTACATTAAACTGTTTCAGCTCATAATCAAGATGTGCCCATACTTGTTCAGTCTCGTTGGCTGCAGTGTGAAACTCACCTGGTTTTTTTTTAGTGAAAAGCCTCAATGACATTAGCTCTGGGAGCATGTTTCTATTTTAGGTCATTCCAGTAGGCGCTTTGAACACTTGCAACAAGATAACATTAAATGTGGGAATTAGGGGAGGGACCAGTAAATGTGGGAATTAAAGGAGGGGACCAGTAAATGTGGAAATTAGGGTAGGTGGCATTAAATGGGGTAATTGGGAGAGTGGACTATATTGAGTTTGAAAGAGTAAAACAAAGTAATTTTGACCAGTGGATACGGGCATTAAAAATAGAGACAACATATGCAGCTCTTGGTGAAGTAATTCTTTTGGAAGAATTTAAAGATTCAATTCCTTCGGTAGCGAGGACTCATGTGGAGGAACAGAGGGTTAAAATGGTAAGACAAGCAGCAGAGACAGCTGATGATTATGAGTTAGTTCACAAAGCTAAACTTTTTTTTGTCACCCTTTTAATTCAGAGAAGGATAGAAAGTAGGAAGGTGAAAGGGAGGTGGGTAGTCAGGGAAACGAAGGAGTAGGTGGAAATTCCCAGAAAGTTTTTCCTCAGAATAAAAAGGAAAGTGCTGAGGGTAGGAGTGACATCCAAAAATTGAGGTGTTTTCACTGTAATAAAGTTGGACACACAAAGTCAGTGGGCTGGAAATCACAGGGAAAATCTGTTGTAATTATAGGGGTACAGAAAAATATTGGAAGTAAGAATACTGTGGGTTCTGAGGTTTAGGCACAGGAAAAACCAGTGGTTTGTGTACAGGTAAAACAGGGAGAATCAGTGATAGGTAAAGAAGTGGGAGCGTATTCACAATTTACCCAAGAGAATTCTGAGGAGCAGGTTGCAGAGATGTTTAGAGATTTTGTACATGAAGGGAAAGTCTTTCCATGTGTACAGGGTGGAATAGGTAAAGATCTTAAAATTTTAAGAGACACGGGGGCTAGACCATCCATAATGTTGTGTGATAGTGATATTCCTTGTTCAGAGGGAGCATTGCAGGAACAGGTGATAATAAGTGGGGTTCATGGAGATGCTAAACCTATTTTATTGCGGAAGGTAAATTTAAAGAGTAAGTGGAAAACAGGCAAAGTGACTGTTGGGTGGTGGAAAAATTGCCCGTTGCAGGGGTTCAATTTATTCTGGGCAATGATACAGCTGGATCACAAATGTGGGTGATGCCTATGGTAGTTGAGCAGCCTATAGAGGTGTCTTAAACAGAAGTGCTACAGAGAGACTATCGTAGATTGTTTCCAGATTGTGTGACAAGGAGATCACCGGCTCATAGGATGAAACAAGAAAAACAAGAAGGACAGGCAGTTCAAAGGCAGGAAGAAGGTATTGAAATCCAATTAACAGGCATTGTGTTTGATAAACAAAAACAGAATTACCTGGAAAAACTCAGCAGGTCTGGCAGCATCGGTAGAGAAGAAATCAGTTAACGTTTCGAGTCTTCATGACCTCTTTGATCCTTTTGTCTGTGACATCTTTTGATTATCTGCTCCGATCACTGCTTGCTTATCTCCACAATCACCCCACCCTCAACTTCTCTCTCCCCCCGCGCCCCCCCAACTTAGACCAGCTTATATTTCACCTTTCTCCTAACTATACTCAGTTCTGCCGAAGGGTCATGAAGACTCGAAACATTAACTGATTTCTTCTCCACCGATGCTGCCAGACCTGCTGAGTTTTTCCAGGTAATTCTGTTTTTGTTTTGGATTTCCAGCATCCGCAGTAGCTTTTAGCTTTTTGTTTTTATCATTGTGTTTGATAACATTGCTCAGAAAGACACAGCATAAGAAAAGGCAGTTGAGGTGTTTAGCTCAAGTTAATTGTGTTGCAGCAAAAGGATTTGCCATTAATACAGTTATATCAGACAGCCTACTCAGAAACAGAGGCAAAATGTATTCCAAAATGTTATTATCTTAAGGGTGATATTTTAATGAGAAAATGGATCATGTCTCAGCAAGTGAAAACTGGAGGGAGGTATATCAGATTGTTATCCCAGCTGGGCATCGAAATGAGACTCTGAGGATTGCTCATGAAATTCCAATGGGTGGGGTGGGGGGCATTTAGGAATGAGAAAGGCACAGGCGAAGGCACAGGAACATTTTTATTGGCCTGGTTTACATAGAGATGTAGTCAAATTCTGTAGAACATGTCACACATGTGATAGGGAAACCACCAGCAGTGATTAAACCAGCACCTTTAATCCCAATTCCAGCATCTGTAGAAACTTATACTAGGGTCATGATTGATTGTGTAGGACCCCTCCCTAAGACTAATAATGGAAATTCAGTACTTACTGACAATAATAGATGTGTCTACCAGGTTTCCTGAATCGATCCCTTTAATAAATATTACAACCCAGAAGATTGCGGAAGAGTTAACTAAATTTTTTACAAAGTATGGTTTATCTAAAGAAATACAATCAGATCAGGATTCAAATTTCATGTCACAGTTGTTTAAGGAAGTAATGAACAGTTTGGGGATAAAACAATTTAAGTCAACAGCTTATCATCTGGAGTCACAAGGGGCTTTAGAAAGATGGCATCAAATTTTAAAAACTATGATGAGAGCGTACTGTCAGGATTATCCACAGGATTAGGATAGGGGAATTCCATTCTTGTTATTTGCTATTAGAGAAGCTCCTAATGCATCGACTGGTTTTAGCCCCTTTGAACTAGTTTATGGTCATGAGGTAAGGGGACCACTGAAATTGATTCATGAGAAATTGGTGGGTCAAAATTCAGAAACGACTCTCCTAGATTATGTGTCAAACTTCAGAGAGAGATTAGACAGAGCATGTGGGTTGGCTAGGGAACATTTAAAGATATCACAGCAAATGATGAAAGTGAAAGCAGAAAGGAAGGCTACAGCTCGGAATTATGTTGCTGAAGAGAGTGCTAGTTCTGTTACCAGTATTGGGTGACTCATGAAAGGCAAGGTTTAGTGGGCCTTACAGGATTGAAAAGAAATTAAAGTAAATTATTTATTAAATACTCCAGATAGAAGAAAGAAGCAGAGTGTGTGTCATTTAAATATGCTTAAAAATACTTCGACATGGAAGAGGACCAAAAGCAAGTGTTAATGGTGGCAGATAATGAGAAAGAAGTAGAAACGCAGGATTTTGAAATTGATTTTCCTCTAATCAAATTGGATAATGAGGGGGTGCTTGAAAACTTAAATGTAATATTGAGTTACCTTCTGGACAAGTGTCAAAGTGATTTGGAAAAGCTATTGGAAAAGCAGTCACACAAAGCTATTTGTGGAAATAAGTTGGAGAGGACAGATTTAGCTATACATGGTGTGTCTGTAGAAATTGCATCTTCAATAAGGCAACATCCTTATAGAATAAACCCGGCAAAGTTATCACAAGTACAGGAAGAAATTGAATTCATGCTTCAAAATGACGTCATTGAGTCTAGTTACAGTAACTGGAGTTTGCCTATTGTGCTGGTACCAAAACCCAATAGAACACAAAGACTGTGTGTAGACTATCAAAAGGTGAATGTGGTGACAAAAGCAGATTCATATCCTTTACCACGGTCGGAGGATTATATTGAGAAAGTGGGACAATCAAAATTTATCATAAAGATTGACTTGCTAAAAGGATATTGGCAAACACCATTATCAGACAGAGCAAAGGAGATATCGGCTTTTGTGATGCCAGATGGACGATATCATTATAAAGTCATACCATTTGGTGTGAAGAATGCACCTGTAACATTTCAAAGACCGACGAACAAAGTAATTGCAGGACTGAGCAGTTGTGCTGTTTATATTGATGACTTAATAGTTTTCAGTCAGACGTGGGAGGAACATTTACAACATCTGGAAGAATTATTTACTCAATTACAAGAAGCTAATTTGGTGATGAACTTGGCTAAAAGTGAATTTGCAAAAGCGCAAGTTACATATCTAGGCCATACCACTGGACATGGTAAGGTGGCTCCGAGAGATGTGAAAGTCAAGGCTATCGTGGATTTCTCAGTGCCTACAATAAAATGAGATGTTTTGAGATTTCTGGGTGTGAGTGGGTTTTACTGGGAATTTGCACCAAATTTTAGCCAAGTGGTTGCTCTATTGACTGAACTATTAAAAAAGAATAAGAAGTTTCAATGGACACTGGAGTGTCAGAAGTCATTCGACAGGTTGAAAACTGTATTAACTACGACACCAGTTTTGGCTGTACCCAATTACACCAAGCAATTTAAGTTGGCTGTTGACACAAGTGATATAGGCATTGGGGCTATACTGTTACAAGAAGATGACACTAGAATTGAAAAACTGATCGGGTATTTTTCACAGAAGCTGAATGTACAACAAAGAAGATATTCAACGATCGAAAAGGAAACATTGGGTAGAGTTTTCTGCCTGCCGGGTGGGCGGGCCCGACCCAATCTCCGGTGGGCGGGGAGTCGATCCCCGCCGGAGAAGTGGGCCCCGTCACCATTTTACATGGACGGGCCAATTAAGGTCCGCCCAGCGTGATGTCCAGCGGGGAGCGCTATGCGCTTCCTGTGCAGGCGGGGGGGATTCCCCAAAAGCGAGAGTGCACTCTTTCGCGCATGTGCACGAAAGAGCGCACATCTTCTTGAGGCTAAGTGCAGCCTCAGGGAGATCGCTTACACTCTGAAAAATGTTAAAAATAGAAAAAAAAATTCCCTAACATGTTCCCCTCATGTAACAATGTCACGTGAGATGGGACATGTTCATAATATACATAATAACTTTATTAAAATGTTTAAAACCCTACATGAAACCTCATCCCGCCGGTGGATGAGGTTTCATGTTTTCTCTATTTGCCGCCGGGGCTCCTGGCCTGCCCGCCAACCTTAAGGTCGGATGGGCAGGTCCTTTAATTGTTTTAATGATCCTGTCAATGGCCTCAATTGGCCATTGACAGGTCGGCAGGCCTGCAGCTGATTTGGCTGTGCCCCCACCTTCCTGAAAATTTAAATGGGGCGGGATAACGTCGGGGGTTGCCCCCATCATCATCCCGCGTCATTTTGCGTGTCGGCGAGCGGGCCCCGCCCCCAAATCACCGACGGCAAAATTCAGCCCATTGAGTTTGGTGATAGCATTGCAGCATTTTGAAATTTATGTTGCAAACAATTCACCAGAAACAATTGTTTATACAGACCACAATCCTTTAAAGTTCTGGACAAATTTCGAGACAAAAGTGCAAGGCTATTCAGGTGGAGTCTATTACTGTAACCCTTTAATCTACAGATTATACATGATGCTGGTAGAGAAAATTTCTTTGCAAATGTGTTATCAACAGTTTGAAGTTTAAAGGGAAAATTGGGCACTTAAAACCTGGACACTGAACTTGAATGATTTCTGTTGATACCAAGCATTTATATATATATATATTGTTATGCTAATGCATACATCTGGTAATGTAATAGAGAAAGTATATAGATATGTATAGGAGGTAGTGTAAGATGGGTTAATAAAAATGAAACCATCTTTTAGAATTATGATGGTTCATTTTTTGATAAGGTAGGGCATGTCAAGGAGATATAATAATGTCTAGAATGTTATTGGAAGTTATTTTAAAATAGAGTTCTAGTGGTGTCTGTGTCTGTGTGTCTTCATTGGATTAAAACCAGCTGGGCTAGAGGCATTGATGTACAGAGGAGAAGTAGGTTTGAAATGTTAATTCGGTAAGGTAGGGCAGTTAGAATGTGAAGTGTAAAGGGGGACGTTTGAATTTTTAAATAAACCATTCAAAAGGATGGGCGAAATATTCCACATAGCCAGAAGAAGCCAAACAATGTGTTTATTCTTTCCAAAGCTTACTAATAAAATTGGTGCTATGAAAGTGTTTTATTGTTAGAAGAGGTAAAGTTAAAAAAAAAACCTAGTGATACAATGGGAATTTGCATTCAAAGAGGAAAATATGTATTCAGGAAGAGAAGGCTGTTGGTAAAAGAAGAAGGATTCTCATTTTGAATGCAACTGTCCATGGTGTGCTTTGCCATGGGTCTGTTTAAATCTGTGTTTTACTGTTGCCTTAACAAAGGTGTAACTAGGAGTCACATTGATTAGGGGATTTTTAGAAGTTATTATAGTGGTAATTTGTAGACATATGTATGTGTTTACAATCTTTTAACTAATAAATGTTTAATTTAGTTTTATAGAAACCTCTTGAGACCTGGTGGTCTTATGATAATTGAATTTAAAGCCTGCATCTTGAAACATACAAATTGCAAAAATTGGTTATGACACTTGTTTCAAGTTTCCCTCTGGGATCTGAACAGCTCAGCATTTACCATCAGCTGCGTATTGGTAGAGTCTTAATTCTTAAAGGGGCAACATTCTTTTTTAAAAGAAAGAACGTGCATTTATATAGCACTTTTCACCATCTCAACATCCCAAGGTGCTTTACAGCCAGTGAAGAACTTTCCAAGTGTAGTTATTGTTCTAAGTTAGGGAAACACCACAACCAATATGTGTACAGCAAACTCCCCAAACAGCAATGTGATAAATGACCAGATAACCTGTTATGAGGTGTTAGTTGAGGGATGATTATTGGCCAGGACACTGGGGATAACCCCCCACTTCTCTACTTTGAAATAACACCGACAACAGTGCAGCATTCCTTCGGTACCGGCATTGGAAGTGTCAGGGTTGCTTCTTTTGAATAGAGGGTTGTCTGCAGCCACAAGGGCCTGTGTCAAACAGGTAAATCAGCATCTGATAGGCAGGGGTGGGCACGGCTTACTTTGTTATTCAATTTTATGAGAAGAGAGGTGAGATTGAACTAAGTAAGTAGAACTAGCATTGTCAAGGAGTTCTAATCTTAAAATTATAGCTAGACTGATCACACAAAGGCTAGTTAAATCTGGAACTCCCTTGCCCAGAAAGCTGCGGAGGCTGAAGGTCAATTTCGTAACTGAGGTTGCTAATTTTTTTTGCTCTGCTAAAGCATTGAAGGTTATGGAACCTGAGCAGGTATGTGGAGTTAAGATACAGAGAACGAGAGGGCGCAGACTTAAAGTAACATGAGAAAAATCTTTTCCACACAGCAAGTGGCGAGAGAGTGGTGGAGGCAGGCTCAATCGAGGCATTCAGGAGAGAATTAGATGATCATTTGACAAGAAACAATGTGCAAGGTTACAGGGAGAAGGCAGAAGAATGGGCACTAGGCGAAATGTTCATTCGGAGAGCAGGTGCAGACACGATGGGCTGAATGGCCTCCTTCTGGCCTGTAGCAATTCTTCGATTCAGAGACAAGCCATCTCAAAGTGAGTCACAGAGGCATACACATAAAATCCAGTACCCTTTCCCCCCTGGCTTACCTTTCCACCCATTCCCCCACCCCCTTGTTCCTCCATTCGCCTCCTCCCATTCTCAGTAACCGACACTCATTCCCTCTCCAAATTCCTTCGTGGTGCAGCTGGGATCATACACAGAAATCCATGGCCCGAACTTCCCATGGTTTTCCCGTCTGTGGGTGGGATCGGAGTCAAGGACTGTTGGGCGTGTATTTGTGGGACATGGTTTCGGGGGGTGTGGATGGGGCTGCCTGGAATCCCCAGGAAAGGATTGCTTCTTGTACAGTGACAGGGACAGGGAGAGACAGGAACTGGTGGGAGAGTTAGGGGTTGTTTACGTGGACTCCTTCACACTCGGCCTTGGCTCAGAGTTACAGTGGTGGAAATTTTGCAACATCAGGGTTACAGCACAGAAACAGGCCATTCAGCCCAACTGGCCCGTGCTGGTGTTTGTGCTCCACATGAGCCTCCCCCACATCTCTTCATCCGACACCATCAACATAACCTTTTCACCCTCATACGTTTATCCAGCTTCCCCTTAAATGCATCTATGTCATTTGCCTGGACACTCCCTCGTGGCAGTAAGTTTCACATTCACACCAATCTTTGGGTAAACAGGTTTCTTCTGAATTCTTTGATAGAAGCAAAATACTGTGGATGCTGGAAATCTGAAACAAAAACAGAAAATGCTGGCAAAACTCAGCAGGTCTGGCAGCATCGGTGGAGAGAGAAACAGAGTTAACATTTCGAGCTCTGAAGAAGAGTCCTAACGGACTCAAAACGTTAACTCTGTTTCTCTCTCCACAGATGCTGCCAGACCTGCTGGGTGTTTCCAGCACTTGCTGTTTTTGCTGCTGAATTCTCTATTAGATTTATTAGGGACTATCTAATTTTGATCCTCCAAGTTTTGTTCTCCCTTAGAAATGGAAATATCTTCTCCATAGCTACCCTGGTTGAACCCTGCATGATTTTGAGGGTCTCTATCAAGTCACCACCACCCCCCTTTTCTAATGAAAAGTGCCCCAGTCTGTTCAGCCTTTCCTGATAGCCATAACTTTTTCAGTTTCTGTAACCAGCCTCGTGAATCATTTTTGCACCTTCTCCACTGCCTCAGTTGGTGTGTGCCCTACCCAAAGGCAGGGCCTTGGCTTGTCGTCTGCTGATGCTTCATCCTGAGCTGTTTTATTGGCGGGTTTTTTGTCAGCGGTGGTTTGCCATTCATTGCCTCCCGCTCTCAGGGCCAGCGTGAGGAGGCAGCTCCCAAGTCTACCTCAGCTGGAATGTTGGGCTATTTTGAACCACTCTCCCTAGCCAGCCCCATAATGCAGTGATACCCTTTTTTATAGGAACATAGGAGCAGGAGTAGGCCATTCGGCCCCTCGAGCCTGCTCCACCATTTACCTAGATCATGGCTGACCCTTCTACCTCAATGTCATCTCCCCGCACTATCCCCGTATCTCTTGATGTCATTGGTCTCCAGAAACCTATCGACCCCTGCTTTGAATATACTCAATGATTGAGCTCCCGCAGCCCTCTGGGGGTAGGGAATTCCAAAGACACACCGCCCTCTGAGTGAAGAAATTCCTCCTTATCTCAGCCCTAAATGCCCCACCTCTTATCCTGAGACTGTGTCCCCTGGTTTTAGACCTCCCGACCAGGGGAAACATCCTTCCTGCATCTACCCTGTTGAGCCCTGTACGAATTTTGTACACTTCGGTGAGATTATAACATGGAGGCAAGAGCGGTTCACTCATACTTTGAGTGGCATCACTCTATCTGTTCCAGGAATGCAGTTGGTGCATGTTTTATGTTGCACAGTCAGCACCACACATGCCACAGTAACATTATCCACCACATGAAAATCACAGCCTAATGATATCAGCCGAATCAAGACAAGAGGGCCAGATAGGTAAAAGATGACTTTAAAGCGTCCTTTATGTTCAATGTGAGGTTGCTTTCAGAAACCCAACAATGAGAACTCACATTGCAAAACAGGAATGACAACTCTAAATATCCGATACAGTATTCGCCACTGGAGCAAACCCTGGAACAAGGGCTCCATCTTGTGGCGATACTGAGAACTGGAGCATCTCACCCACTAAGGACAATAGTGGAGTTCAGTGGCATGTGGAAATGCAATATTCTTCGTCACGAGATGCCCAGCACAACTAAAATAAAAAGCATTTTACTTGTTTTATAATGGGCAGTGTTAGGCCATTGATTAGGATAGGGTAGGAGGTTATGTTAAATCTTTACAAGTCACTGGGTTAGGCCTCATCTGGAGCATTGTGTTCAATTCTGGGCATCCACATTTTCTCCGTCTTCTTAGGCAGTCCCCGGGGATCGAGGATGACTTGCTTCCACTCCGGATCGGCCGATTCTGAAATGGCTGGTAAGCCTAATGTGTGATCTACAGACTCTGACACATGGGGTAGGTGATGCTTGAAGGGTTGTATATGTGGGTCGCTTGGAGGTTTTTTGTGCTCCCCCTGACTCCTCAACTTCCCCTCTGCACATTCCTGGTGATGTCTCTCGATGTGTTTGGTGCCTTCCCGAATGAACCTTCTCCGTTTCAGTCGGTCATAGGCCAGAGATTCCCATGGGGACTTTTGACCTCTTCAGGGAGGCTTTGAGGACATCCCTAAAGCGTTTCCACTGACCTGGGATTCTCCAGCTGTGACCGAGTTCCAGGCAGAGAAGTTGCTTCGGGAGTTGCAGGCAGTGGCCAGATTATCAAATTCAGTTCCCTTAAAAAGTTCATAGGCAAAGACACAAATATCTCCAAGAGAAAGCTGTCCCCTTATTCATCTCGTCCACACTTTCCTTTCACTACCCCAAATTGATATATTCAATTGAACTGCACCCAAGGTGAGTTATTCCAATTCCCATCTGATGTTGAGTCTTTATTCCTAACCCTATCTCCAACCCTCGATCACTTCCTCATATCATTTTACACATGCCATAGTTACCATCTTATCTCATCCACGAGCCCTGGAGAAACTTTACAGTCCAATAAAATGTTTTCATAATACCCTTAAAACAGAAATTAAACATCCTCACTTGATTCCAGGTCATTAAGATATTTTGCTTGTCTGTCCTTTCTTTTAAATAACATTTTTTGTTTGGAGGTAAACTCTCCATTGAATGCTTGAAATAGCAAGTCATGTCAATTTATTTTATCAATTCCAATCTCGGAAACAATTATGCGAAGTACTGGCAGCTTTTAAAGATGCATTTACATCAGAGACAGGGAGGTGTCAGCTGTGGCTCGGTTCATAGCACCCTCACCTTTGAGTCAGAAGGTTGTGGGTTCATGCCCCACTCCCGGAAAAAAAAAAGTCAAGAACTGTGAATGTACTCAAAAGAGTTACATCAGAGACAGGGCTTAGAAGCAACTTCCATATCTCCTGTACTCAAACGCTTTGTCGTGTAAGATAACAAATAGTAACAAATGGCCTGAATTGTTAAAGCCAAGTCTTTGAAAGGCAAGCTCCAAATTTGTCACCATGGCAATACTTTAAATCTTGAAATTGCTGGGTTGAAATGGAGCTGGGAACCATCATTACCTGTTTAAAAAAAAAACACAAACAATCCATTCGAGATTGGGTTGGGTTCATAGATCCAATCATATCTGTAAACTTAGGAACTTAAAAATGTAATAACGCCCAACATACACTTAGTAATCCAAAGATTTTGTGATGAATTGTAAAGGAGAAGGAGCTGTCAGCAGAAAGGGTTTAACTGTGCTGCTTGTTTGGGGTGGGGTTGCCGGGGCGATTTTTAAAACAATTCCCCGAACAAAACAAAAACCAAACTCGATTTTAAACTGTTTTTTTTTAAAAATCCTTTCGTCATCGTCTCTCCAGCTTTGCCCAAATTTTAGATTAATTTCCGATTATTCTGAAACCTTTTCGTATTTTGTAAGATGTTTCTCGCCCAATTTTTATTGTTGCACGGCCAGGATTTTAAGACCAAAAGAGTTAAAGAGGCAACACCAGCTTTGTTAAAAAAAAACAACACTACAATCAGGTCCAACAGCATCTGTGGAGAGAGAGAAACAAAACAGATAACATTTCGAGTCCTTACCACTCTTCTTCAGAGCTCTGAAGAAGAGTCCTAAGGACTCGAAACGTTAACTCTTTTTTTCTTTCTCCACAGACGCTGTTAGACCTGCTGAGCTTTTCCAGCATTTTCTGTTCTTGTTTCAGATTTCCAGCGTCCGCTGTATTTTGCCTTTAACGCTACAATCATACTGACTAACTGTAGAAAAGGAACGGAATCTTTCCCGTATCTTTTGTTTAATCCTTTCCCTCCTTTAGGACAATTTTCAAGTTCCGATATTTGCCAGTTAACCAACATGTGAAGGAAACAGTCAGGAAAGCGCGTCTTTAATTTGAATTTTCGCAGTTCTCCTTTAACCCTGGTGCAAATGTTTTGAAATGTTTAGATTGGATTTCTGCTAAACTTCTTCCAAGACTTCAGGCTTATCTTTACACTTCAGGAAGAAACTGCAGAGCCTTTACACAGCAGTACAAATACACTTTAATACATGTTTAAAGCCATCCTTTCACCCAATAATTATGTTTATTTTTTCTCAGCACAGAAACTTGCAACATTTTAAATTAATGTCAATTATTTCCAAACATTTTAGCTTCTTGTTTCTCAAACCCAATTTTTAAAAAACTTTGATGTTTGTGAACACCATCCTACTTTAGCGAGGACTTGACTTGAATCTAGAACAAAGAACAAAGAAAAGTACAGCACAGGAACAGGCCCTTCGGCCCTCCAAGCCTGCGCCCATCATATTGCCCGTCAACTAAAACATTTTGCACTTCCGGTGTCCGTATCCCTCTATTCCCATCCTATTCATGTACTTATCAAGCTGCCTCTTAAACACCACTATCGTACCTGCTTCCACCATCTCCTCTGGCAGAGAATTCCAGACATTCACTACCCTCTGCGTAAAAAACTTGCCCCGCACATCTCCTCTATAGTTTTCTCCTCTCACCTTAAATCTATGTCCCCTAGTAATTGACTCTTCCACCCTGGGAAAAAGCTTCTGACTGTCTACTCTGTCCATGCCACTCATAATTTTGTAAACTTCTATCAAGTCGCCCCTCAATTTCCGTCGCTCTAGTGAGAACAATCCGAGTTTCTCCAACCTCTCCTCATAGCTAATAACCTCCAGACCAGGCAGCATCCTGGTAAACCTCCTCTGCACCCTCTCCAACGCCTCCATATCCTTCTGGTAATGTGGCGACCAGAATTGCACGCAATATTCCAAGTGTGGCCTAACCAAGGTTCTATACAGCTGCAGCATGACTTCCCAGCTTTTATACTCAATACCCCTGCCAATGAAGGCAAGCGTGCCATATGCCTTCCTGACTGCCTTATCCACCTGCGTCGCCACTTTCAGTGACCTGTGGACCTGTACACCCAGATCCCTCTGCCCGTCGATGCACTTAAGTGTTCTAAGGTATACTCCCATCTGGGTGAAGGTTCTCCTTCATAGGGTTGGGGTTAGGATCATGGATGGTGATTGTGGAGGAGTCAGAGTCGACTAACATTAATTAATAGGAGAGGCGGAGCAGAGGTGGGGGCGGGGGGAAGTGTTTTCAACTGTATTATTCCAGCAAAACTCAGGATCACCTGGTTTTGGAGAGAGCAGCAACAACTGCTCATTGTTGACTGATCTGTGGGGGGTTGGGGCTGTTTGATTTTAGCGAAATATGGGTAGTGGATAGCTTCAGGGGGTGTGATACTTTGTGACCAAATTAACTTCCTCAAAGGTCCCCCTGCGTCTTCCACCTCCTCACTTACCCTCGTACTTTCTGACTGTAAATCAATATTTTGTTCCAGTCTAGCGGCAGTTTCTCTTTGGGTCACGTCCCCTACCTTGTGCCTCCTGTTCCCAGCGCAAGTGATTGTTTGGAACAGCCGTGTTCTCCTGCCAGCCATCACTTCCTTTTTGCAACTTATCCACCTGAACTCCTTGTACTTTTTTACTCAGCTCTAAGGCCCACACGTGCACTGTAGGCCAACCTATTCTGGACTTTCTCCAACTCAGTTTCCTTTCTGAGCCTCTTTAGAAAGCCAATCAGGGATACATTCGTAATCTCGGTCGTCCTCTTGTCCAGCTCCCAGTACATCACTCGCTCCTGATGCCCCTGTCTCCTGCATCAAACTATCTATCGGCCCATTCCAGCATATGCCAATGGCATTGTGACTCCTGGCTTCACTTAATAACGACACCACGCGTTTAACTACAACCTAAGGCTGTTTCTTCTCAAATTTCAATTATACCTCGACTACTGTGGATCCCACATCTGACGCCGATCTGTAAGATTTTGGATTCAGGAGCCACAGATACCTAAGCTAGACAGTGGACTATTCATAAACAATTTTAAGATAGTTCCTTAAGAAGCAACAGTTTAGATATGGTGCATTAATTAATTAGACAGAAAAAGTATACAGCCCACAACAGCTTACTGATCCCAGAGGACAAATGGACAGTTGGCACAGAGTGTTTCGATCTCAGTAGCTTGTAATAGCCACATTCTTCTCTCTAGTTGAAGTGTTAGGGAACTCTTCCCTCAGTCTTCCTCCTCCTCCTCATCTGGTCCATTTTGCATCTGAAGAAGGCTGCTGCTTGATCAGCACTGCCACCTGACCAGGACTGCCCCCGGGTCCCTGAGCATTTGTTTATATTGTGACAACCTATCTTTATGTTTTCTGTTGGACAGTGGCTTAAAGTTACAATGGCTGCAGTTTGGAAGACATGTCCACTGGAACAGGCTGAGAGATATATACAATGTTGCAGTCCTGGAACAGAGCGTGTCATGAAAGACAGGATGGTGCCAGAAAGGAGTCCTGGACCAAGAGAGCTGTCTGGCAACAATGTTTTAATTGGCTCCTGACCAGGTGACCAGGGTTTTGTGTGGGAGCAGAGCAGAAAGCTTCTGGCCTGCAAAGAGAAAACATTAAAATCTCTCTTCCTCATATCTCTATAACCTGCTCTCTCTCTGAGTAAACTCCTGTAAAAAGGAAAAGGGGAAAACCACTGTTAGAGACATTGCAAAGCAAGTTCTCAACCAGTGAACTAAATACTGAAA
Source organism: Cetorhinus maximus (assembly GCF_964194155.1). NCBI lineage: Eukaryota > Metazoa > Chordata > Chondrichthyes > Lamniformes > Cetorhinidae > Cetorhinus > Cetorhinus maximus. The sequence goes on from NC_135885.1 coordinate 8,076,510, forward strand.
GTGCTGGAAGACCACCTCATGTCATCAACAAGAACTGAAAGGAATTTGGAAGATATCGATCAAAACCAACCTATCAAACCCTGTACTCCGGAATTGGTGCTATTGAACTGTTTTATCCCCCCCTTAAAATCCATGTCGTTGTGTTTCTTATGGGTCTTGTCTATGTGTGTATATAGGTATTTAAGAAGGGGGTAGAGTTTAAGTTATAGAGTTAGAAATTAACAGTTCACATTTCTTTCTTTTGTCACTGGTTAATGACTGTTTATTCAATAAACAGTTATTTACTTATTAAGTTTACAAACCTGGTGCTCGTATTCTGTTAACCTAAATTAACCAGTTGGGTAGGATTGGGGAAAACTGGTGGTTTGATCAGACTGTTCACATTTATCTTGGCTTGGGGAACAGTGGGACTTGATATTACAGCAACTATCCTCAGTGCGTCGGGACAATATACCATTTTTCTGGGAGCTGGTACCCAGTATCGATCAAGCCCTTCTGACCAATGGATACAGTCCAGGTCCCAAGGTGTCAGGGTGGTCACTTCCCCTCACTTGTTCGTCACCCTGTTTGAGGTCAACCTTTTAGTTTATGTCATGCTGAGGGTCATTTCCTGGCCCTTTCTAATTCCTTGCATAGATAAGGGGTTACACAGGGCACCATCCTACTAATTTAGGAATGTCAACATGGAAGTCTGAACCAAGTGACCCTGATGTTTCCTACGACTATTTAGAATTGTTTCCTGTTTAGAAATTGCCTTTCCTGAGAGAGAGAGAATCAACTCTGCATGTACTGATCTCATAAGAGTTCTATACATTGCAGAAAATGCCAGCTTATTAAGGGCCCTAATTTCTTACGGTGAACTGCCTTCTTGAACCGCTGCAGTCCATGAGGTGTAGGTACACCCACAGTGCTGTTAGGGAGGGAGTTCCAGAATTTTGGCCCAGTGACAGTGAAGGAACAGCGATATATTTCCAAGTCAGGATGGTGAGTGGTTTGGAGGGGAACTTGCAGGTGGTGGTGTTCCCATGTACCTGCTGCCCTTGTCCTCCTAGATGGTAGAGTTTGCGGGTTTGGAAGGCGCTGTCTAAGGAGCCTCAGCAGGTTGCTGCAGTGCATCTTGTAGCTGGTACACACTGGTGGAGGGAGTGAATGTTGATGGTGGTGGACGGGATGCCAATCAAGCAGGGTGTTTTGTCCTGGACGGTGTCAAGCTTCTTGAGTGTTATTGGAACTGCACTCATCCAGGCAAAAGGAGAGTATTCCATCACATTCCAACTCGTGCCTCGTAGATGGTGGACAGGCTTTGGGGAGTCAGGGGGTGAGTTATTCACCTCAGGATTCCTAGCCTCTGACCTGCTCTTGTAGCCACAGCATTTATATGGCTAGTCCAGTTCAGTTTCTGGTCAATGGTAACCCCCAGGATGTTGATGGTGGGGGATTCAGCGATGGTAATGCCATTGAATGTCAAGGGGAGATGGTTCGATTCTCTCTTGTTGGAGATAGTCGCAGTCTGGCACTTGTGTAACGCAAATGTTTTTGATAGGTTTTGAGAGAGTAGATCGAGAGAAACTGTTTCCCCTGACCAGTAACCAGAGGACACAGATTGAAGGTAATTGACAAAAGAACCAGGGGAGAGATGGGGAGATTTGCCTCTGATCTGGAAGGTGCTGGTTGAAAGACAGAGGGAAACAGATTAAGTTGTAACTTTGAAAAGGAATTGACGAAATACTTGAAAAGGAAAAAAAAAATTACTGGTCAATGGGGAAAATAGGGAGACAGTGGCCTAGCGGTAATGCCACTGGATAGTAATCCAGAGGCCCAGGCGCATGGCAGCTGGTGGAATTTAAATTCAACTAATAAATCTGGAATATAAAGGCTAGTCTCAGTAATGGTGACCATGAAACTGTCATCGATTGTCATAAAAACCCATCTGGTTCACTAATACCCTTTAGGGAAGGAAATCTGCCATCCTTACTCGGTCTGGCCTACATGTGACTCCAGACCCACAGCAATGTGGTTGACTCTTAACTGCCCCCCTGAAATGGCCTCGCAAGCCACTCAGTTCAAGGGCAATTCGGGAGGGGCAACCAATGCCGGCCTTGCCAGTGACGCCCACACCCCATGAAAGAATAAAAAAGGGAAAAAAACATGAGAATTGGATAAAAGCAAAATACTGCGGATGCTGGAAACCTAAAAGAAAAAACAGAAAATGCTGGAAAAACTCAGCCGGTCTAACAGCATCTGTGGAGAGAGAAACAGAATTAACGTTTCCCGTCCGTATGACTCTTCTTCAGAGAGTGAGATAGCTCTTTTACAGAGCAGGCACAGCCATGATGGGCTGAATGGCCCCATTCTGTGCTGTGATTTCTAGAGTGGCTTATTGCATTGGATTTAAGAACCCAGCCTTGAGAGGAAATTATGGAAGTAAATTCAATAAATCAGGTGATTTGTGGTCTGGTATCAGGAAAATAAAACTGAACACAAAAACTGCTGAATTACTTAAACCCAGTTGGTTCAGTGATGTCCTCCAGGGAAGGGAATCTGCCACCCCTATCCTGTCAGCCCCCCATGACACCCCCCTGATATACATAGGAATATAAATAAAGGGGGAGAAGTCTACATGGCCTGTTGAGCCTGCCCTCGCCATTCAATAAGATCATGGCTGATCTTCCACTTGATTCCACTTCCCTGCCAGATCTCCAGACCCCTCAATTCCCTGCTAGTCAAAAGATCTATCGATCGCCATCTTGAATATGATCAACGACTGAGCGTCCTCAGCTCCCTGGGGTAGAGAATTCCAAAGTTTCACGGCCTTCTGGGTGAAGAAATTCCTTCTCATCAGAATCCTAGATGGAAGACCCCTTATCCTAAGGCTGTGTCCCCTCATTCTAGACTCATCAGCCACACAGCCTCTCAGTGTCTGACCCTGTCAAGTGCCTTCAGAATCTTGTGTGTTTCAATGAGGTCACTTCTCATTCTTCTAAACTCTCAGGCGTATAGGCCCCACTGAAATCTAACATTTGGGTAAAGCAGGCAATGAGGAAGGCTAACAGTATGTTAGCCTTTATTGCAAGAGGATTTGAGCACAGGAGGAACAAAGTCTTGCTTCAATTGTGTGGAACTTTGGTCAGACCGTGCCTGGAGTACTGTGTGCAGTGTTGGTCCCCTTACCTTCAGGAAGATGTTATTGCCATAGAGGGAGTGCAACGAATGTTCACCAGTCTTGTTCCCGGGATGGCGGGTCTGTCCTCTGAAGAGAGAGTGGGGAAACTGGACCTGCATTCTCTAGAGTCTTGAAGAATGAGAGGTGATCTCATTGAAACCTACAAAATACTTAAAGGGGTTGACCGGGTAGATGCAGTTAAGATGTTACCCCTGGTTGAGGGGTCTAGAACCAGGGGACACAATTTAAAAATAAGGGGGAAGCCACTTAGGACCGAGATGAGAAGAAAATGTTTGACTCAGAGGTTTGTGAATCTTTGGAATTCTCTGCCCCAGAGGAGCTGTGGAAGCTCAGTCATTGAGTATGTTTAAAGCAGAGATTGACAGATTTCTAAACACCAATGACATAAAGGGATATGGGGATAGTGTGGGGAAAAAGGCATTGAAGTGGATGATCAGCCATGATCGGATTGAATGGTGGAGCAGGTTCGATGGGCTGAATGGCCTACTCCTGCCCCTATGTTCCTATGTTCCAGTCTAACCTCACAGGATCAGAGGACAGGCCTTTCATTGCTAGGGTCAGTCTAGTGAATTGTCCTTGCACTTCCTCTAAAGCAGGTCTAAGTCCTTCTGTAGGTACGGAGACCAAAACTGTGCACAGCACTCCCGATGCTGTCTCATCAAGGTCCTGTACAATTGCAGCAAGTGTGCAGAACTGTAATACATTTATTCATGTAATCAGGTCTCTGAGAACAAAATTTTTAAATCTTGCACTCGAAGCAGCTCCCAGGGTGGCTTTGGTTACAGAAGGGAACCTTTCTGCCTGTCTGATCTCCTCCTTTCAGCACCCTGCCCCCACACTCTGCCCAAACCAACACCTGGTTGCTTCTTAACGGAGCCCGGCTTCGTAGAACTCTTTAATATGGTTCTTTCCAACTCCTGATTATATCTGAATTTGACTTCACAACCCTGCACTGACCCTCTGCTCCCCCACCCCCTCCCCCAATCTTGCCTTGCTATCCAGTCCTGTCTGAATTTCTATCGCTCCTTTCGCCTGTAAGATTAATCGCCTGATAATGTCCTACCCCAAGAAGCACCGGATCTTGGCTGAGACACCAGTGCAGTGCTGAGGGAGTGCTGCACTTTTGAAGGTGCCATCATTCAGATGAGACATTAAACCAAGGTCCCATCTGCCCCTGAGGCAGGGACAGGGAGAGAAACCATGAGTTCTGGTGCTTCTCCTGTTTCTTGACCCCTTATTTCTACCAGCCCCAACCCCTTGACCCGCTCCCTCACATCCATTGAATGCCCAGGATAGGGAACCATAGTCACAGTGGGGTTGAACTGTTTTATACAGGTTTAGCTGAAATTCTTGGCTTTTGTACTCTATGCCTCTATTTATAAACCCAGTGAAAGCTTAGGTTTCGGTAGGATACACTTTACAACCACTGCTTTGTCAGACAATTACACACAACTTGTTCGTTCATATTATGCAACCAGCCCACTTCTTAGAACCAAGTCCTATGCAGTATCTGGACAGCAACATCAAAAAGACTTGAAGCTTGCAAGCACCACAAACAACAATCCCATGTACAAATGAGAATATTTTGAGCTAACATTGACATATTCTATTGGATCATGACTCCTGATTTCATTTCCAAATTTAAAAATGGCAAAACGTTCCAGTAAATTAGCACCAACCAATTCATCTGCAATACTCGAGTCATAGAGTCATCGAGGTCTACAGCACAGAAAAAGGCCCTTCGGCCCATTGAGTCTGTGCCGGTCAAACAAGCACCTAACCATTCTAATCCCATTTTCCAGCACTAGGCCCATAGCCTTGTATGCCATGGCATCGCAAGTGCACATCGAAATGCTTCTTAAATGTTATGAGGGTTTCTGACTCTACCACCCTTTCAGGCAGTGAGTTCCAGATTCCCACCACCCTCTGGGTGAAAACGTTCTTCCTCACACCCCCTCTAAACCTCCTGCCCCTTAACCTTAAATCTATACCTGCTGGTTATTGATCCCTCCACCAAGGGAAAAAGTTCCTTCCTGTCTACCCTAATCTATGCCCCTCAATTTTATACGCCTCAATCATGTGCCCCCTCAATCTCCTCTGCTCCAGGGAAAATAACCCCAGTCTATCCAATCTCTCCTCATAACTAAAACTCTCCAGCCCAGGCAACATCCTGGTAAATCTCCTCTGCACTCTCTCTAGTGCAATCACATCCACAGAAGTGGGCTTTGTTAACAAAAAAAATTACACTTTGTGCTGAGTGATAAATATCCTCTCGTTTTAAATTGAAATTTTTTAACATTTCAAATTTGACATTGTTAAATGCCCAGCATGGAGTGTATAATGGGGGAAACAAAGTACTGCAGATGCTGGAAATCTGAAATATCAACAGAAAATGCTGGAGAGCAGCATTTTGGCGTTTTTGCTTAAGAAGCAGAGCTAGAGAGAGACAGATTAGGACCCGAGACCTGGTCACCAGGAAACGGGGTGGAAAGCGAGGCTGTGCTGAGGAGGTGGGTTTAATGAACACTGACCTTGTGTTCGCCCCCTGGTGGTGCAAACTCCTAGTTGGCCTCGGCAGAATCCATACGATAGTTGGGGTCGGAAGCGGGTTGCCCTCCAGCCTGAGTTTTCCATTTCTCCCGGCCCAGTGCGTGGATAGGGAGGGAGGAGGAAGAGGAGGGTGTGTGTGTTTGTGTGTGTGTGTGTGTGTGTGTCCAGCTTATGCCCAGTCTCAGGGTTCCCTCTCACTCTTACACTCACTCGCTCTCTCTCTCTCACTCACACTCTCACACTCAATCCATAAGTCCATAAGACATAGGAGCAGAAGTAGGCCATTCGGCCCATCGAGTCTGCTCCGCCATTCAATGAGATCATGGCTGATCTGATAATCCTCAATTCCACTTTCCTTGATTCCCTTACTGATTAAAAATCTGTCTATCTCAGCCGTGAATATACTTAACGACCCAGCCTTTACTGCCCTCTGCGGTACAGAATTCCACAGGTTCACCATCCTCTGAGAGAAGAAATTCCTCCTCATCTCTGTCTTAAATGGGCGACCCCTTACTCTGAGATTATGCCCTCTGGTCCTAGACTCTCCCACAAGGAGAAACAACCTCTCAGCATCTACCTTGTCAAGCCCTCTAAGAATCTTATATGTTTCAATAAGGTCGCCTCTCATTCTTCTAAACTCCAATGAGTACTTGCCCAACCTACTCAACCTCTCCTCATAAGAAAATCCCTCCATACCCGGGATCAACCTAGTGAACCTTCTCTGGACTGCTTCCAATGCCAGTACATCCCCTTAATAAGGGGACCAAAAGTGTTCATTGTATTCTAGATGTTAACTAGTGCCTTGTTTAGTTTTAGCAAGACTTCCCTATTTTTATAGTCCCTTTGAAATATACTCACACTCACTCTCACTCTCATGCTCACACTCATGCTCTCGCTCTCGCTCTCACTCACACTCACACTCACACTCACACTCACACTCTCACACTCACACACTCGCTCACATTCACACTCACTCATTCACTCACTTTCAGTCACTTACATTCACTCCTTCACATTCACTTTCACTCACTCACTCTCACACTCACTCATTCAACATACGAACATATGAATTCGGAGCAGGAGTAGGCTATTCAGCCCTTCGAGTCTGCTCTGCCTTTCAATAAGTTCATGGCTGACCTGATTGTAACCTCAACTCCACATTCCCGCCTCCCCCTGATAACCTTTCGCCCCCTTGCTTATCAAGAATCTATCTAGCTCTGCCTTAAAAATATTCAAAGACTCTGCTTCCACCGCCTTTTGAGGAAGAAAGTTCCAAAGACTCACAACCCTCTGAGAGAAAAAATTTCTCCTCATCTCTGTTTTAATAGGCGACTCCTTATTTTTAAACAGTGACCCCTAGTTCTAGATTTTACCACAAGAGAAAACATCCTCTCCACATCCACCCTGTCATGACCCCTCAGGATCTTATATGTTTCAATCAAGTCGCCTCTTACTTTCTAAACTCCAGCAGATACAAGTCTAGCCTGTCCAGCCTTTCCTCATGAGACAACCCACCCATTCCTGCTATTAGACTAGTAAACTTTCTCAGAACTGCTTCTAACGCATTTACATCCTTAAATAAGGAGACCAATACTTTACACAATAGAGATGTGGTCTCACCAGTGCCCTGTACAACTGAAGCATAATCTCCTTATTTTTGTAATCAATTCCCCTCACAATAAATGATAGCATTCTATTAGCTTTCCTAATTACTTGCTGTACCTGCAGATTAACCTTTTGTGATTCATGCACTAGGACACCCAGATCCCTCTGCATCTCAGAGCCCTTCAATCTCTCAGCATTTAGATAATAAGATTCTTTTTTATTCTTCCTGCCAAAATGGACAATTTCACATTTTCCCACATTATACTCCATTTGCCAGGTCTTTGCCCACTCGCTTAACCTATCAATATCCCCTTCTAGCCTCCTTGTGTCCTCTTCACAACTTACTTTCCTACCTATCTTTGTATCATTGTAACAAATTTAGCGACCATACTTTCTCCCTCACAATACGAACACCCAACCATTTATATAAATAGTAAAAAGTCGATTGATCCCTGTGGCACAACACTCATCGCATCCTGCCAACTAGAAAATGACCCATTTATACCTAATCTCTGTTCCCTGTTAGCTAGCCAATCTTCTATCCATACCAAAATTTAACCACCTACACCATGAGCTTTTATTTTCTGCAATAACCTTTGATGAGGCACCTTATCAAATGCTTTCTGGAAATCTAAGTACAGTACATCCACCAGTTCCCCTTTATCCACAACACATGTTACTTCTTCAAAGAACTCCAATAAATTGGTTAAACATGATTTCCCTCTCACAAAGCCATGTTGAATCTCCCTGATTACTTTGAATTTATCTAAGTGCCCTGCCAAAACGTCATTAATAACAACTTCTAACATTTTCCCCAGACAGATGTTAGGCTAACCGGCCTTAAGTTTCCTGCTTCTCTGTCTCCCTCCCTTCTTAGTTAAAAAGTTACATTCACTATATTCTCACATTTACTCACTCTCACTCACTCCCACTCATTCGCTCTCACTCATTCTCACTCACTCCCACTCATTCACTCAGTCACTGTCACTCACTCAGTCATTCACTCTCCCTTTCTCACTCACCCACTCTCACACTCACCCACTCACATTCACTCACTTACTCATTCACATTTACTCCCTCTCACTCACTCCCACTCATATACTCTTACTGATTCTCACTCACTCACTCTCATTCACTCAGTCACTCACTGTCACACTCACCCACTCAAACCCACTCAATCACACTCACTCGTCTGCAGGCCCAGGGGGTTTGGACATTAATATCGCTGAGGAGGAATTTGGCACAGCCGTGAAGGTGGCAAGACGGCAAGATTCCTCTCTGCCCTGTCTAACACTCCAGCTGCCTCGCGCCCCCCCAGGCCTCACTGTGGCTGCAATGGCCACATCTCCTGTCCTCCCTGGCCCATTCTGCCATCTTAATGCCAGAGCGACTCCTGTCGTAGGCCAGCGCCTGGGTGGGAGGGCAAGAGTGCGGCCAAGGGTGGACTACATCACCCAGAATGCACCACCCTGGCTGTCAGAATAAATGGTCACACGGACTTGGGCTCTGCCTCCAGGACAATCGGATCTCGAGTGTTGGAACCTTATTCCAATGTGGAGGTTGTGTGCGAAGTCATTGAGACACGAGGCAGCTATTTGAGGTGGAGAGGGGCAGTGTTGCCAGCAAAGGTAAAACCACCGCCCCCCCACTCACCGAGGGCACAGGCCCCAGTGTTTTGCACCTTGTGCACCTCCTCTCTCCCAGGCCTTGTAAAATGGCCACTACTTTAAAAAAAAACAGGGGAGTTTCTCCCTGGCATCCTGGCCAATATTTACCCCTCAATCAACACCATAAAAAACAGATTATCTGTTCATTATCTCATTGCTGTTTGTGGGAGCTTGCTGTGCGCAAATTGACTGCCACGGTTCTTACATTAGAACAGTGACAATACTTCAAAAAAGACTTCACTGAACGTAAAGACCAACCTACCTACTGGAAAGTAGAGTTAAGGCCACACTCAGATCTTATTGAATGGCAGAGCAGGCTTGAGGGGCCAAATGGCCTACTCCTGCTCCTAATTCTTATGTTCTTGTGGGTCCAAAGAACATCGGAGGACCCCTAATATACATATGATAATGAATTTCCCACCTGAATCAGGCAGGTGCCTCAGCCACCTATAAACAAAGGGCCCAGCTAAAACGGTGACAGGCAGGAATGAAGTTGGAATGAGTTAGAAAGTAACCGATATCTCAGGTTCTCTCAGCACCCTCCTTTCATCTCTCTGCTCATGACTTACTGAGGCAAGCCAGAGGTTCTAGGACAGCGTTCCTCATCGCGAGGCCTGTAAGCTCCCATCGGCGATAAGGTGCCTCAGGAAAAGGAGGCTGGCTGCAAGGTCAAGGGAGTGAATGGAGCCCCGTGGTGGGATTCAAACCCGGGTCCCCAGACCATTACTCGGGGGTCACTGGCTTATTAGTCCAGTGACAATACCACTACCCCACCACCTCCCCCTATACAAAGGTGGAAAGCTTGAAGACATCAGCAGCAGAGCTGCGTGAGTGCGTGCTTTGCTCAAAGGCAAAAGTGAAACCAAGACTGAATTGCATGACTCACTTCCCTTCTGGTGATGTCATGCTGCTATCCCTTAAAAGCACATTACAGCAGATTTGAAGCAAAGTCTTAAAAGAGGAAAGAGAGGTACAGAGGTGGAGAGGTATAGAGAGGGAATTCCAGAGCTTGGACTCTGGACAACAAGGTGTGGCCACCAATGGTGGGAGCAATTATTATTGGGGATGCTTAAAAGGCCAGGATTAGATGAATGTAGATACCTCAGAGGGATGCAGGGCTGGAGGAAATTACAGAGATAGGGAGTGGTGAGGCCATGGAGGGTTTGAAAGCAAGGATGGGAATTTTAAAATCCAGATGTTACTTGATCGGGAGCCAATGTGGGTCAGGGTGATAGGGGAAATAGGACTTGGTGTAAGTTGAGTCACGGCAGCAGAGGTTTGGATGACCTCAAGTTTGTGGAGTGTAGAATGTGGGAGAAATGCCAACAGTGCATTGGGATAGTTGAGTCTAGAGGTAACAAAGGTATGAATGAAGGTTTCAGCAGTAGATGAGCTGAGACAGGGGTGAGGTCAGATGATATTGCAGACGTGAAAATGGGCTGTCTTAGCGATGCCACGAACATGAGGTCGGAAGTTCATCTCGGGATCGAGTGTGTGACACCGAGGTTGTGAGCAGCCTGGCTTAATCCCAGGTTGTTGCTGAGGGAGGGATGGAGTCTGTAGCTGGGAATGGAGTTTAGAGCAGCGACCAAAGACAATAATCTCAGTCTTTCCAATATTTAATTGGAGGAGATTCCTCCTGTTCCCATTCCTTATGTTCCCCATGAGGGCAGGAGCAGTTAACTGCTAGCCCATAGAGATCAAAAAAAAGACCCCGTCAAGTAAGTAGAGCACTTTGACTTGAAGGGATGAGGGGATTAGGAGATCTGCTCTGGGTCCTGTCGCAGGGGAAGTCAAGGTCACTCCTGGCCCACTCCTCTCCAGAGACTATCACATCTTCCTTAAACTACCCATCCCCATCCATTTCTCTCCAAGCTGTTAGGTGGCTCATAGCTCCCTTTTCCCGACTGTTCCAGACAGGGATGAAGTTCTGGTATTTAATAGGGGCCCCTGCAGTATAAACCTGGCCTGAAACCTCACCCTCACCCACCCCCGGTTAACCCCAACTGAACCCTGCTCCAGGTTAAAATGGATCCAGTAGAATGAGGGAGAGAAAATACAAAATAATGGAGGCAGCATTCGTAGCGGTAATGCGAGCTCTCTGTCAAATGACTGGGTCTAATTTTTTAATAGAGGACTTTCATTGCAACAAGGAATTCTGGGATAGCCCCACTTCCATTGCTGCTTCTAGATTTCTCCAGCTTTTTTATGAGAGAAGACAAGAGATGGAAGACCCAAATCCCACAAGTGTGAAGGAGAAATATGGAGAGATGGGGAGAGAAATAGGCCTAGACAATTGAATAAGAGAATAGAAAGGAATATTTTAATGTCAGGTGTGTGCATAATGAGGGATGCAACTTGGCACGCTTCTGAGAGAAAAGCTTGTATTTCAATAGCTCCTTTCACAACCTTAGGGCATCTTACAATCAATGAAGTACTTTTTGAAGTGTGGTCAGTACTGTAATGTAGGAAACACAGCAGCCTATTAGCACACAGCAAGCTCCCACAAACAGCAATGTGATAATGATGTGAGGATGATCTCCCTGTTTCTAGTGACATTAGGTTCAGGGATAAATGTTGTTTTCTGCAACAACAACAACCACAAATTAGATTTGTATAGCCTTTTTGGTGTAATAAAATGGCCAACAGCACCTCACAGAAGCGTTAGAAAACGAAATACAACACTGAGCCATGTAAGGCGATATTAGGTCAGGAGACCAAATGTTTAGTCAAAGAGGTTAGTTTTTAAGAGTGTCTTAAAGGAAGAGTGCAAGGTAGAGAGGTGGAGAAGTTTAGGGAGATCGGGGCAACTGAAGGCACGTCAACCAATGATGGGATGGTTAAAATCAGGGATGCTCAAGAGGCCAGATTAGAGGAGAACAGAGACCTTAGAGGGTTGTGGGTCTGGGGCACGTCACACAGATAGGGAGGGGCGAGGACAGGGCGAGATTTGAAAACAAAGTGAGAACTTTAAAATCAAAATGTTGCTTGACTGGGGGCCAATATAAGTTAGCGAGCACGGGGTGATAGGGGAACAGGACTTGCTGCGAGTTTAGACATGGTCAGCAGCGTTTTGGATGACCTCAAGTTTACGGAGGGTAGAATGTGGGACAGCATAATCAAGTTTGGAGGTATGGTCAGAAGGGCATAGGGTGGGGGAGTGCAGTGGTCAGTAAAAAAATGTTTAGGATCCTTTGATGTAAGAGATATTCTAAAATCTGACAGTAGGGTCAATCTTGAATATGTCCCGGGACTCAGAACCATTCATAGCCTGCAGATGGCGATCTTGTGCAGGTAGATTCTGATCATAGGTCATTTCTGAGTTTCCTGTTTGCTCTCCTAAAATGACATTTTTTTATTCATTCACGGGATGTGGGCTTTGCTGGCTGGGCCAGTGTTTATTGCCCATCCCTAGTTGCCCTTGAGAAGGTGGTGGTGAGCTGCCTTCTTGAGCCGCTGCAGTCCATGTGGTGTAGGTACATCCACAGTGCTGTTAGGGAGGGAGTTCCAGGATTTTGACCCAGCGACAGTGAAGGAACGGCGATATATTTCCAAGTCAGGATGGTGAGTGACTTGGAGGAGAACATCTAGATGGTGGTGTTCCCATCTATCTGCTGCCCTTGTCCTTCTAGATGGTAATGGTCGTGCGTTTGGAAGGTGTTGCCTAAGGAGCCTTGGTGAATTCCTGCAGTGCATCTTGTAGATGGTACACACACTGCTGCTACTGTGCGTCGGTGGTGGAGAGAGTGAATGTTTGTGGATGTGGTGCCAATCAAGTGGGCTGCTTTGTCCTGGAAGGTGTCAAGCTTCTTGAGTGTTGTGAGAGCTGCACTCATCCAGGCAAGCGGACAGTATTCCATCACACTCCTGACTTGTGCCTTGTAGATGGTGGACAGGCTTTGGGGAGTCAGGAGGTGAGTTACTCATCGCAGGATTCCTAGTCTCTGACCTGCTCTTGTAGCCACAGTATTTATATGGTTAGCCCAGTTCAGTTTCTGGTCAATGGTAACCCCCAAGATGTTGATAGAGTTGTTGCTAGGATGTGTTTCCACGGGACAAAGGCACTCATCCTTTACCAGGCCGAGTGACCATTCTTCATCCTGGTTAAGCAGGCTATTCAACTGTGGACAGCATCACAGCAAAGCCCAACACATCCAACGTTTTGATCTTTTTTTTCAGTCGTGTCGATTGATGTGGTGGCTTACTCACTTATCCGGTCTCAATCCAGAAATGCTGACACCAACCTACTGCGGCTGAGACAAGCTCACTCGGCGCAAAATATGGATCCAGTGTGGGGGAACATTCCTCCTCTGCCACCTCACCAGAGGATGCATTTACCCCCCTAAATCTCTGAGACGCCGCCAACGGTCCCCTGAGGGAGTGCTACATTGCAGGGGGCACAATCTCTGAGATGAGATGTAAAACCGAGAATCCTTCTCATGGGTGCAAAAGATCCCATGACACTATTCTGAAGAAGAGCAGGGGGTTTATCACCTGGCGTCCGTCTCAACATTTATCCCTCAATCAACATCACAAAAACAGGTGACCTGGTCACGATCTCATTGCTCTTCGCGGGAGCTGGCTGTGTGTAAATTGGCTGCCGCGTAAGCTACCTCACAGCAGTGACTACATCTCAAAAAGGGCAGATAGGGAGAAACTGTCCCCATTGGCGGGAGGGTCGAGAACCAGAGCTAACCGATTTAAAGTCATTGGTAAAAGAATCAAAGGCGAGAAAGCTTTTTTTTTAACACGTGGGCTGGGATCTGGAATGCACTGCCTGAGGGTGTGGTGGAGGTAGGGCCAATCGCGGCTTTCAAAAGAGAATTGGATAATTATTGTCTTTTTTTTTATTCTTTTCATGGAATGTGAGCCCAGCATTTGTTGCCCATCCCTAATTGCCCTTGAACTGAGTGGCTTGCTCAGCCATTTCAGAGGGGCATTTAAGAGTCAGCCACATTGCTGTGGGCCTGGGGTCACATGTAGGCCAGACCAGGTAAGGATGGCAGATTTCCTTCCCTAAGGGTCGCTATAGTTAGCCAGATGGGTTTTTATGACAATTGACGATAGCTTCAGGATCACCATCACTGAGATTAACTTTCCATTCCAGATTTTATTAATTAATTATATTTGAATTCACCCGCTGCCGTAGCAGGATTGGAACCCATGCCTCAGGCTGGGGCCTCTAGATCAGTCTAGTGACATCACCTCTGCGCCACCATCTCCACTTGAAATTATCCGATGAGAAAAAAGTTTGCAGGTCTACGTGAAAAAGGTGGGGGGGAAATGGACCAGCTGAGGTGCTCTTGCAGAGCCAACACGGGTACGACAGGCGGAATCAGTGATGGCTCCTCCTGTGCTACAGGAACACGTAAAATAGGAGCAGAAGTAGGCCATTCGGTCCCTCGAGCCTGCTCCGCCAATCAATAAGAACATGGCTGATGTGATTGTGCCCTTGACTCCACTTTCCTGCCTGCCCCTTTAACCCTTAACTCCCTCGTCTATCAAAGATCTGTCTAACTCAGCCGTGAAAATATTCAGCCTCCACTGCTCGCTGGGGAGAGAATTCCTTAGGTTCACGACCCTCTGATAGACAACGTTTCTCCTCATCTTCGTCTTGAATGGGAGATCCCTAATTTTGAAACTGTGCCCCCTAGTTCTAGATTCCCCCACAAGGGAAACAACCTCTCAGCATCCACCCTGTCAAGCCCCCTCAGGATCTTATCTGTTTCATTAAGATCGCCTCTCATTCTTTTAAACTCCAATGAGCACAGGCCTAACCTGCTCAACCTTTCCTCATAAGACAACCCCTTCAGCCCAAGAATCAGCCAAGTGAAACTTCCCTGCGCTTTAGCCATTCTTTGGTTCTGAGTATTTCATTGGCTGTAAAGTATTTCAGGACATCCTGAGGATGTAAGAGGTGCTACGTAAATGCAAGTCGCTCTGCCTGTTTTTCTTCTTCCCCCCCCTTTCTCACTCAAGTGCTGCCTGCAGCAAACACGAGCCTGTTTTCTGATCCTTTTGGATTGAACGTGGCAGTGATGGCTCTCAGCCAAGGAGCCTCTCCCTCACAGAGACTCTGTAACTGCAAAGGACAACATTCTCGATGATTCGTCGCTGCAGGCTCCACTTTCTGCTTCCTTGGTGAATGCTGACAGGGCGGAGGGGTGACATCTGAGACGTGACACCTGAGGGACGAGCTTCGATGGGTCAGCCTGTCTTCTGCAGCTCTGACTGGCCTGAATTCGGTGTCATTGGACCCAGACATGTGCTTTTTAAAAAAAATTCATTCATGGGATGTGGGCTTCGCTGGCTGGGCCAGCATTTATTGCCCATCCCTAGTTGCCCTTGAGAAGGTGGTAGTGAGCTGCCTTCTTGAACCGCTGCAGTCCCTGTAGTGTAGGTACACCCACAGTGCTGTTAGGGAGGGAGTTCCAGGATTTTGACCCAGCGTCAGTGAAGGAATGGCGATACATTTCCAAGTCAGGATGATGAGTGACTTGGAGGGAAACCTCCAGGTGGTGGTGTCCCTATCTATCTGCTGCCTTCTAGATGGTAGTGGTGGTGGGTTTGGAAGGTGATGTCGAAGGACCCTTGGTGGATTCTTGCAGTGTATCTTGTAGATGGTACACACACTGCTGCTACTGTGCGTCGGTGGTGGAGGGAGTGAATGTTTGTGGATGGGGTGCCAATCAAATGGGCTGCTTTGTCCTGGATCGTGTCCAGCTTCTTAAGTGTTGTGGGAGCTGCACTCCTCCAGGCAAGTGGGGAGTATTCCATCACACTCCTGTTGCTGTTGTCATCGCTGTTTCCCAGGCTCAGGAGAGATGAGGTTGGGGGTGGGGCCGAGGCGGTGTGGGGGATATTCAAATAGGATTAATTTTGGTCCAGCTCTTGGTTTTTGAAGTGTCAACCATGACTAGTTATCAGTACAATTTCAGTGAGTTACTATTGGTTACTGGTGGAACCAAAGTCCCTCCCACCTCTAGTTTCCTCTCACGAATCCATCTTCACTGCCCCAGCTCGTTTTCCCTTTACCCCTCGTCCCCTCCCTCAGTTTCTCCTCTTACCCTCTTTTGGTTTCTCTTTTCCTCTGATCTTGCTTTTCCATTTTCAACCCATCCTATCAGCACAACCTTCCATTCCTCTTGTCACCACGTACTTCTCTCACTTCCCCTTAAATCTACCCACGCCTTTAACCTCTGGCGGTGTAATGGTAGCTCAGTGGGCCAGGCCAATGCCCTAGCAGCACGAGTTTAAATCCCACCCTGGCAATTGGTAGAAGTTAAGTTCAATGAATTTATAAAAAAATCTGGAATAGAAAGCAAGCCTCAGTAACGGTGACCATGAAACTACCACTTTTTGCTGTAAAAACCCATGTTTCATGATGTCCAGCCTGCGTGCACATGCAAATCCAGAGGCTGTCTCTTAGCGGCTCTCCAGGGCAATTAGGGATTGGCAACCAACACTGGCCCACATCCCATTGAATGAATAACTTTTTTTTTAAGAAGGGCCATTTGTAACCCAACACGACTGAGTAAAATGCAGCCTTCAGTGAAATTCCATCCGCCAATGTTGCCTCGCTCTCTGATGGAGAAAATAACAAAATGCAGCACCTGCCCCTGTTCACAGACTCCTCTCGCTTTGAGGGTCAGGAGTGCTGATCTCACTCAGGAGAGAGAGAGACTTCTCTCTCTCTCCCTCTCCCTCTCTCTCTCTCTCTTTCTAACTGCCCTCAACAAAAGATTTGCTCAGCCCGTGTTTTCAAGAGAGGCCTTGAAGCCCCAGCAGATGGGGGTTATCAGCCATGATTGATTGGCGGAGCAGACTCGATGGGCCGAATGGCCTAATTTCTGCTCCTATGTCTTATGGTCTTATGGGTCACCCTACACATTAACTAGCTGTTCCTCTCTGATGTTATCTGCCCTCAGGCTGTCCCTGCACTTCTATTTTTATTTTGGATTATTTTCCGCTTCTTTTTATCTCCGAGTGAACGTTTTGATTTGGGGCCAGAATTAAAGGCTGGTGAGATGAGTATAGACAGGGAGGCCTTTTTTTAATATTAGAGGGTCCGAGCTGGTAGCAGACACTGGGCTGTTTTGAGTGTTGGCTTCATGGTTGCAGCACAGATACCTCCAGCCTGGGGCATTGTGAGAAGGTGTCACCGCAAAGTCTGGTGGGTTCAAAGCCCCCTCTTATCGTTCAAAGAAACCCAGGGAGTCCAACACTCACCCTGGCTCCAGTGCATCTGTGTTTCCTGGGTCTCTGTATTCTACAACAGAACCCCATGAGCCACCAGTAGGATCCCCAATTGCTATAAAATTGGAGCTAACCCTTTAGCAGTGAGATTAGGGGGAGATGGTGGCATAGTGACAATGTTATTAGACCAGTAATCTAATCGACCCAGTCTAATCCTCTACGGCCGTGGGTTCAAATCCCACCACGGCAGCTGGTGGAATTTAAGTTCAATTAATAAAATCTGGAATGTAAAACGAGTGAAGCAGCATTTCACTTGCATTTCCCCTAACTTAGTCTACTGCATTCGTTGCTCCCAATGCGGTCTCCTCTACATTGGAGAGACCAAACGCAAACTGGGCGACCGCTTTGCAGAACACCTGCGGTCTGTCCGCAAGAAAGACCCAAACCTCCCTGTCGCTTGCCATTTTAACACTCCACACTGTTCTCATGCCCACATGCCTGTCCTTGGCTCGCTGCATTGTTCCAGTGAAGCCCAACGCAAACTGGAGGAACAGCACCTCATCTTCCGACTAGGCACTTTACAGCCTTCCGGGCTGAATATTGAATTCAACAACTTTAGATCTTAAACTCCCCCTCCCCCCATCCCCACCCCGTTTCTCCCCCCTCCCTTTTTTTTCAATAATTTATATAGATTCTTCTTTTCCCACCTATTTCCATTATTTTTAAATCTAAAACTAAAACTTTGTTAGTCTTTCCACCCCACCCCCACTAGAGCTGTACCTTGAGTATCCTGTCTTCCATTCTTAATTAGCACTTTTCTTAGACAATATCACCACCTTCAACACATCTTTGATCCTTTTGTCTGTGACATCTTTTGATTATCTGCTCCTATCACTGCTTGCTTATCTCCACAATCATCCCACCCTCAACTTCTCTCTCCCCCCGCGCCCCCCTACCTTAACCCAGCTTATATTTCACCTTTCTCCTAACTATACTCAGTTCTGCCGAAGGGTCATGAAGACTCGAAACGTTAACTGATTTATTCTCCACCGATGCTGCCAGACCTGCTGAGTTTTTCCAGGTAATTCTGTTTTTGTTTTGGAGTCTCAGTAATGGTGACCAAAAACCACTGATTGTCATACAACCCCATCGGGTTCACTAGCTCTCTTTAGAGAAAGAAATCTGGCCTGGCCTACATGTGACTCCACACCTGCTGAAATGGCCTAGCAAAACTCAGTTCAAAGGCAATTAGGGATGGGCAGCAAATGCTGGCAATGCCCACATGCCCTGAAAAAATTTTGAAAAAAAGCACCTCTTCACACAAAGGATACTGGACGCCTGGAACTCTCCCCTGAAAAGACTGTTGGGGGTGGAGTATCAACTGGAAATTGAGCTTGATAGATCTTTGTTACTTAAGCGTATTAATGGATATGGGACTAAGTTGGGCATTTCCAAAGTATTTCATTGGCTGTAAAGCGCTTTGAGGCGGTGAAAGATGTTACAGAATTGCAAGTCTTTCTTTTACTCTCCAGGATCCAGCATTATAATGCATTTGGTACGCTGATGAGTAACCATAAATTTATGGACATGCTGCTTTGGATGCAGGCCCAGTCTGCCATCTCCCAGCCACTGGCGCATTCCAATTTGCCAGGGCCAGGAGATGCTATTGGTGTTCGCCATCAGTCATGAATGAAAGCCTTGCCATAGGCACGTCAACTGAGTTGGCTGAAGCAGAGGTGATTATCAAGACCCAGATGGGTCATCTCAGTCTGTCTGCCATTGTTGGTTTTCAGCCTCTATGTAGGATGGGTAGGGAATTGTGTTTAAGATTGCTAGGCTTTTGTTGGTAAGGGTATTAGGGGATACATAGCAAAACTGAGTACTGGAGTTGAGATAGAGATCAGCCATGATCTCAACTGAATGGCGAGAGCAAGTTCGAGGGGCTAAAGGACCTGCTTTTGTCCGTACGCTCATTTGGGCCATCTCATGAATAAGGAACAGGTATGAGTGTTTTTTAGGTAAGCCTCTCCTTGGAGCAGTTTTATTCTCAACCAACAGCCTTTAGCTGATTCACCATGGAGGCCAAGACCAGCTGTAGCTTAAGAAAATGCCTCTGTCAAACAGAAAGCCTTCCCCCTCTGGATTTTCCTCTACACAGCAGTGTTCCTTTCAGCCTCAACAACATGGCTGCAGTCCCCAGCATATTTCACTGAATTGGAGCTCAGTACTCCTTCAAGCTCTGCTAATAGCTGAAGCCATGGTCAAGTAAAATGTTCATTCTATCAACTTTGTAACCGGAGCAAAATGACAGGTGATGTGTTTGAGGGTTCAATTTCTGGGCTCATCTAAACACTGAGCATATGAAGGCACAGTCCAGGGTCATGGACAGTCAAAGGAAGAACTTGCATTTATATAGCACCTTGCATGACCTCAGAGCACCTTAAACATTCAATCTCTCCACCACCGACACACAGTGGCAGCAGTGAGTACCATTTAGATGTACTGCAGCAACTCATCAAGGCTCCTTTGATAGCACCTTCCAAACCCGCGGGTTCTACCATCCAGAAGGACAAGGGCAGCAGATAGATGGGAGCACCACCGCCTGGAATTTCCCCTCCAAGTCACTCACCATCCTGACTTGGAAATATATCGCCGTTCCTTCACTGTCGCTGGGTCAAAATCCTGGAACTCCCTCCCTAACAGCACTGTGGGTGTACCTACACCACACATGGACTGCAGCGGTTCAAGAAGGCAGCTCACCATCACCTTCTCAAGGGCAATTAGGGATGGGCAATAAACGCTGGCCTAGCCAGCGAAGCCCACATCCCATGAACAAATTTTAAAAATCCCAAAATGCCTCACAGCCAATACTCCTGAAGAATAGTCGTTGATGGAATGTAAGGAAACACGGTGGCAGCCAATTTGTGCACAGCAAGATCCCACAAACAGCAAGGAGTTCAATGATCAGGCAGTCTGATTTTTTTTACAAGTGAAATCAGTGAGGTATAAACATTGGCCAGGACACCAGGGAGAATGCCCCTGCTCCCCTCCCCAAAATAGTGCAGTGGGGTCTTTTACATCAAGTTGAGATTCCAGACAAGGCCTTGTTTTAATGCCTCATGTAGTCTTCTAGGTCCAAAGTAAAACCTTTAGACTGTAATAATAAAACAGTACTATAATATATTGTAATGTTATAGCTTAGGCAGGTCAAATGACAGAGTACATTTGCAATTCACATTTAGAATTTCAAAAGCATCTCAAGTAGTTTGGATCTCTAATTTTTAACCTCTTCATCCCTTTGAAGCCGTATTTTCAGTCATTACATTTAAATATGCCGCATTTGACTAATGCAGTAAAAGGGGATGATGTAATTAACATCATTTACAGCGATGAAAATACATTTCTATCTTTAGATATCCAAGTGTCGCACAGTGATTACTGGTCAATAAACAGACCCCACCACTTTGATCTCTAGATGGAAAGACACTGTCCATTCCTTAATTACAAATCTACATGTTTTGAACAGTTTTGAGTGGTTGCACGGAAGTTTCTAAAATACAAACCAGAGAAAAACATCTGTGCTTAAAATAGAAGTGGTTTTTATCACTTCCTTTTTTGTTTTATGACAAGGATTATTACTGATTTTTGTGTATAGTTCCTATGTTGCCATGGCTGCTGACAGCCTCCAGTACCTTTAATAATGTGTAAGGCGACTCAGTAAGTGTGAGCAGACTATACCGTCTTGAGGGTCGGGGTCAGGAGATTGAGGGGGTGGGGGGGGGAAATCACAGCCCAATCCAATCCAACCCTCGCTCTCCATTCACACATGTGCACTTCCAGAGAGGATTTGCTTGGACAGCCTGCTCTGTCCTACTTGTGGCTGCTCCCCGGCAGGAGATCTGCTCTCATGGTATGTCACGCTCGTCTGTCTTGGTGTCACCCTTACATATCCCCCACAGCTCGTCCGCAACCGCTTCCGTGACTTCCGTCATCCGTCAGTGAGATGGGCTTCCAGGGCATTGAGCGCATAGGGAAATGGCGCCTGAAAATGATGAGCCTCAACATATATCCCAGCAAAATTCTGGTTCACTTCGTGGACGCAGATATCTGATTGACAGGAATAAAAGCAAAGGGATACCAAGTACCTGCATTATCCCCACTGAACTGCTACCTTGCTGCATGGCACATTGAAGATAAAAAATAAACGTATCCAATGGAAAAAAAGTACCAAATATGTTCTACATGTTATTACAATTCTCTGCGTAGAGAGGAATCAGGATAGCAGAAAACTGGGAGTCGACTACAGCTTCTTAACACACAATGGGGGTAATTTTAACATACGTTGGGTGATAGGCAACAAAATAGACAGTACCAATCAATTCAGCCAGTCTCTTATTTCCTCCATTTCAAACTCTTATGCAGTTTTGCTTATTCTCGGCTGGTAGCAACCCCAACTCTGAATGAGAAAGCATTGGATTCAGGCTGGACTTGAGACTGGAGCTTTTAATGAAGGCTGAACTGTTGTGAAGTGCTGATACTAGGGTCTGCCTGTTCAGGTTAATGATAAAGATCTCATGGAGTAAAAGCAAAGATTCTCCCAGGCCCTAGCCCATATTCCTTCATCAAGCAGCCTGCTTGATTGGCACCACATCCACAAACATTCACTCCCTCCACTGCCGACGCACAGTAGCAGCAGTGTGTACCATCTACAAGATGCACTGCAGGAATTCACCAAGTCTCCTTAGGCAGCACCTTCCAAACCCATGACCACTACCACCTAGAAGGACAAGGGCAGCAGATAGTTGGGAACACCACCACCTGGAGGTTCCCCTCCAAGTCACTCACCATCTCTAAGTCACTCACCTGACTTGGAAATATATCGCCGTTCCTTCACTGTTGCTGGGTCAAAATCCTGGAACTCCCTTCTAAACAGCACTGTGGGTGTACCTACACCACATGGACTGCAGCGATTCAAGAAGGCAGCTCACCACAACCTTCTCAAGGGGCAACTAGGGATGGGCAACAAATGCTGGCCCAGCCAGCGAAGCCCACATCCCGCGAATGAATTAAAAAAAAATCAAGCAAAGACCAGACTAATTGATCCATTCACCTAATTTATTATTTGTGGGATCATGCTGTGCACAAATTGGCAGTCATATTTTGATTTCAAAGCCAATTTATTAAAAGTGAAGTGAGGATAAATTGTGAGAGAAAGAAAGGTTTAGAGCCATTATGGCACAGAAGGAGACCATTCGACCCATTGAGTCAAGGATTTTTATAGCACCTTTCACAACCTCAGGGCATTCTAAATTGAAGTATGAGTGCATGACAAAAAGCTTCTGCTTACCAATCAGCAGTCTCTTTACATACAGTATAAATTTCCCCTTATATTGGTACTCTTGCGAAATGAAGTATTTGTTGAAGTGTAGCCACTGTTGCAATGTGGGAAATGCAGCAGCCAATTCGTGCACAGCAAGCTCCCACAAACAGAAATGTGATAATGACCTGCTAATTTCTAATTGTGTTGTTAGTTGAGGGACAAGTATTGGCCAGGAAACAGGGGGGGGAGGAACTCCCCTGCTCTTCCTTGAAATGGTGCCCCCTGGCATCTTTGACATCCAACTGAGCGGGCGGACAGGGTTTAACATCTCATCTGAAAGAGGGCACCTCGGACAGTTCAGCCCCCGTGACTGAATTGCCAACCTGAATGATGGGGGTGAATTTCCTTGCTGCTTTTAATGGTGTAAAAAAAGTGTGGCCAATCGTTTCAATGAGGAAATGTGGGTGGGAGAGGCTCTCACAGCTTGTACGCCTTTGAAAAGCTTCCCCCCGGGTTTCTCGGCCTCCTTGCCAAACCAGCTGCACATTGTCGGAGTGAGAGCCAGTGGTGCGGCCACTGGGGTCTCTCAGTTTCCACCACGAATGCGCTCAGGTTAACTTCAACTGAGATTTATGAGAGGTGCAGCTGTTGCTGAGATACATGCATGAGCGACGTAGGAAACTCTGCAGATTACTACAGCCGGAAAACACTTTATGTAGCATGTTTTTTTTCTGTTTGATATTCTGACCACATACAACAGAACCTTTTATTCACAGGGCGAGACCACCCGCAGATCTGATAAACACCTAGAACGGACAGAGGAGTTATCTGCCGGGGTTTATAAGGTGGTGTATCGCAGTCCCAATGGCTACGCAACAACTTATATTTAAATAAAAGCAAAACACTGCAGATGCTGGAAGTCTGACGCAAAAACTGCCGAGTTTTTCCAGCTATTTTTGAACTTATATTTAAATTTATTTATATTTATTTCTACAGCTGTAAAGGGCCTTAGTGAGACACCATCTGGTGTACTGTGTACAGTTTCGGTCTCCTTACTTAAGAAAGGATACCATTGAATTAGAAGCAGTTCGGAGTAGGTTCATGGCTGAATCCTGGGATGAAGGATTTAATTTATGAGGGAAAATTGAGCAGATTGGGCCTATAATCATTGGAGTTTAGAAGAACAAGAGGTGATATTGAAACATATAAGATCCTGAGGGCACTTGACAGGGTGGATACTGAGAAAGATGTTTTCCCTTGTGGGGTGAATTTAGAACCAGGGGCACAGTTTAAAAATTAAGGGTCTCCCATTTAAGACTGAGACGGTCAGAAATTTTCTCTCTCAGAGGATTGTTAGTCTGTGGAATTCCCTTCCCAAGAGAGCAGTGGAGGCTGGGTCATTGAATACATTCAAGGCTGAGTTGGTTGGATTTTTGATAGACAAGGGAGTCAAGTGTAATGGGGGACCGAGAGGAAAGTGGAGTTGAGGCCAAAATCAGATCAGCCGTGTTCTTATTGAAAGACGGAACAGGTTCGAGGGGCTGAATGGCCTACTCCTGCTTCTAATTCTTATGTTGTAGTGTCTTTAACATAGCAAGACTTCCAAAAGCACTTTACAGGAGCGATTATCAGACACAAATTTGACACGGAGGGAGATATTAGGTCAGTAAAGTAGGTTTAAAGAGAGTTTTAAAGGACAAGAAGGAACGGGAGATAGTTAAGGAAGGAATTCCAGGGTCTGGCACCTAGACAGCTGAAGGGAAGGCCACCAATGGTAAAGAGCGGGGTATGTACAGAAGACTGAATTGGAGAAGCACAGTGATCTCGAGGGAGTTGCAGGACTGGAGGAGGTTAGCGAGATAGAGAGGGGCAAGGCCATGGGATTTGAAGATGAGGGGGAGAACTTTAAAGTTGTGTTGCTGGGCCTGGAGCCAATCAATGTAGGACAGCGAACACAGGACCGATGCTGTTGTATGTCACTACCAGGAAGGGCGATGGAATATAACAGGCAAGGAGACTTAGGTAACATTTATTGAAAGAGGCATCATAACAGATCTCATCTTCTCTTCTTCAGGATCAAGATGACCTAGGACACCACAGCCTTAGCCTCTCCTTTCACCTGAATGGACATTCCTGAATCTACATCACACCCCTACAGCAAGAGTTACATTCCTGGGTGGCTTGATGGTACCTACAGCCAGCAATCTGTGCTTCTTGACTTGAATTTCTTCAAGAAAGGTCAGGGAGATCTGAATGAGTGAAGCTCTACACTCTCCTTCTCTATAGCCTGGTGTTCACCGGTCCCAGATAGTATCTGCATGGCCAGAAGCCTGTGCATGCAACATCTTACTGAAGTAAGCAGTTACGTTATCAGAGAGTGGTGAAAGAGCCAAATACTGTTCAATTGGTCTCCTTATTTAAGGAAGGATGTAAAAGCGTTGAAAGCAGTTCACAGAAAGTTTACTAGGCTAATACCTAGAATGGACAGGTTGTCTTATGAGGAAAGGCTGGATAGGCTTGGCTTGTATCCGCTGGAGTATAGAAGGGTAATAGTTGATGACTGAAATATATAAGATCCTGAGGGGTCATGACAACATGGATGTGGAAAGGATGTTTCCTTTTGTGGGAGAATCTAGAACTAGGGGTCACTGTTTAAAATTTAGGGGTCACTCATTTAAGACAGAGATGAGGAGAATTGTTTTCTCTCAGAGGGTCATGAGTCTTTGGAACTCCCTTCTCAAAAGGCGGTGGAAGCAGAGTCTTTGAATATTTTTAAGGCAGAAGTAGATAGGTTCTTGATTAACAAAAGGGTGAAAGGTTACCGGGGTAGGCGGGAATGTGAAGCTGAGGTTACAATCAGATCAGCCATGATCTTATTGAATGGCAGAGCAGGCTTGAGGGGCGGAGTGGCCTACTCCTGCTCCTAATTTGTGTGTTTGTATGTTTATTCCTCTTTAAGCTGTTTAATAGCTGACGAGAATAGGGAGCTCTGAGAATTTGAATTTAGTCCTTATTTTTAAAAAAACCTGGAAATAAAGAGTTGGTAAAAGTGAGATTTTCACAAAAACCCAACTGGTTCACTACTGTCCTTTAGGGAAGGAAATCTGCCATCCTTACCCGGTCTGGCCTACATGTGACTCCAGACCCACAGCAATGTGGTTGACTCTTAACTGGCCTCTGAAATCACCCAAGAAGAAGGGCCACCACCACTTTTTTAAGGCAATAAAAGCTTGCATTCATGTAGCGCCTTTCATGACCATCAGAAGTCTCAAAGCACTTTACAGCTAACCAAATACTATTGCAGTGTCGCCATTGTTATGATGTAGGGAACACAGCAGTCAATTTGCATGCAGCAAGCTCCCACAAACAGCAAAATAACCAGATAATCTGTTTAAGTGGTGTCAAGTGAGGGATAAATATTGGCCAAGACAACTCCCCTATGTTCCACAAAATAGTTCCACAGGATCTTATACAGCTCTCTGAGAGCTGGGGCCTCGGTTTAATGTCGCACCCAAAAGACACCTCCAACAGTGCAGCACCCTCTCAAGCCTACACTGAAGTGTCAGCCTTGGGTTTTGTGCTCAAGTCCTGGAGCGGGGTTCAAAGCCAAAACCTTCTGACACAAAGCAAGAGCTGAGGCACAAGGCACAACATTGAAATAAGGAAAAGGACTGACAAGCCCAGACTTCATTCAGAGTCACCTTGTTCAAATTATTTGGCGTTAAATTCACATTTTTCTGTGCCTTTTCTGTTACTAAATTCAAATGATTGGAGATTTCACATTTCTAATTTAGGAAATGATCGTGAATCAGTAGGTTATAAATATATTTTGTAAATGCTCCCCCCTTTTCTCACTCTTTTCCAGCTCCTCTTCTCTTTCATTCCTCCCCTAAAGTCTTCTACCTCCCTCCGAACCACTAAGGCCACCAATTGCAGGCAGCATTTTGCCTATTGTTGAGCCCTAGGAGCATGAGGATAAGTTACATTGCAACTTGTTCTCTGAGATTGTAGCTCTGTCCCTCTCTCCTTGTCAGGTTACAATGTAACAGTAATAGTGTAACAATCTGAATACTGTCGCAACTCTCATCATGTGTAACAACTAATATCTGTTTTGTGTGGGCATATATCACAAATAAGACTTTGGTTGTGTGGGGGAGGAGATATATAAAAACACCCATGCACATAAACTCAGCCCATAATCTGGGAATAAGTCATACATGTAATAAATATTTTATTCATTATTCAGATGTGGGTGCCACTGGCATTTATTACCCACTTGTGTTGCCCTCAGAATGTGATTGTATAACTGACTGGCTATTGCAGAGGGCAACTAGAGTTAAGAATTAATTGCATGAATGCGGGACTGAATTTGTAAATAGTTACACAGTATTCACAGAACAAAAAGAGGCTGTTTAGCTCAATGCTGGTACTATAGGGAGGACAGGGTAGGGATGTTAGGATTCCTTCCTTAAAGGATATTAGTGAACAAGTTAGGTTTTTAATGATAATCTGATAGCTCCTTGGCCACTTCTGTTCATTCCAGATTTGCTTAAACAATTCTAGTGGGGGTATGTTACCATTCACACAGGAAATCCAAGTGGTTGTGGCAACATGCACAGTACAGTCTGGAGCTGTGGCCTACTCCCCCCATCATTGGAAGGTTCACACTCAAGATGCTTAGCTGTATTATGGATATATCTTCCCTGGCCTAGAGTGGGACTTGAAACCCAGAGCTTCTAGGCTCAGCGGCAGGGACTCTACCCGCTGTGCCACAAGACCTCACTTTACAGCTGCATGGTACTTTAAATGCTGTGAAACACCCCAAGACACTTCGCATCAGCATAATCCAGCACTGAGTCGAAGGAGGAGCCATTAGCTGGCTGGCCTGAGTGCTTCCAATATTTTTGGCTTTCAGTACAGATTTCCAGCATCCTGTTAGTTCAATTAGCCCATCTCTAACCTGGCTGAGATCAGCTTGAGTCACCACAAACTAACTTTCTTTTCATTCTTTCACAGGATATGGGCATCATTGGCTAGGCCAGCATTTATTGCCCATCCCTGATTGCCCTTGAGAAGGTGGTGGTGAGCTGCCTTCTTGAACCGCTGCAGCCCATGTGGTGTAGGTACACCCACCGTGCTGTAAGGGAGGGAGTTCCAGAATTTTGACCCAGCCACAGTGAAGGAGTGGGCCACTTGGCCCCTCGAGCCTGCTCTGCCATTCACTAAGATCATGGCTGATCTGATTGTCGCCTCAGCCCCACATTCCTGCCTTCCCTCGATAACCTTTCACCCCCTTGCTTATCAAGAATCTATCTGCTTCTGCCTTAAAAATATTCAAAGACTCTGCTTCCACTGCCTTTTGAGGAAGAGAGTTCCAAAGACTCATGGCCCTCTTGAGTGAAAAAATTTCCAAGTCAGGATGGTGAGTGGCTTGGAGGGGAACTTCCAGGAGGTGGTGTTCCCATTGTGTCTGCTATCCTTGTCCTTCTAGATGGTAGCGGTCATGGGTTTGGAAGGTTGAAGGAGCCTTGGTGAGTTGCTGCAGTGCATCTTGTGGATGGTACACACTGCTGCTACTGTGCATCGGTGGTGGAGGGAGTGAACGTTTAAGGTGGTGGGTGGGGTGCCAACAGGGTGACCAGCTCTTGGGGGAAAAAATTAAGGGACACTTTGGCATGCTGGACCATCCAATTGGGAGGGAGGGATGTAAGAATAAAGGTGGGGAGGTGGGGTGGTGGGGTGGTTTGCTGATGCTGATGAACCTGTGAGAGCGGAGGTTAGTGGGGTTTGGGGGGGGGAGGGGGAGCGGTGAGTTGTGCTTGGAAATACCCAGGACTGTACTTTAAGAACTCAGCTGTGTCTCAGTTAGCTGCACCCTCTAGTCACAAGGTTCACTGCAGGACTTGAGCACAAAAATCAAGGCTGACACTGCAGTGCAGTTATGAGGGAGTGCTGCACTCTCAGAGATGCTGTTTTTTGGGTTGAGATTTAAGCCAAGACCCGTCTACCCTCTTGCATTGATGCATAAGATCTGAAGGTAAGGCAGTATTCTGAAAAGAGCGGGGATGTTCTGCCTGGTGTCCTGGTCAAAGTTTTTGCCGCAATTAACATCACAAAAACAGACTGGCCACTATCACATTGATGTTAGTGGGAGCTTGCTGTATTTCCTACACATTACACTTCAAATGCACTTCATTGGGTGTAAAGCGCTTTGAGGTGGGCGTATATAAATGCAACTCTTAATTCTCGCCCCCGTTAAAAAATAAACTACAACTCCCAGACCTTCTCTAGCATGTTTTGTGTGTGTGTGTGTGTGATATAACTCAGCACACATGCGCATTGGCGCTTCCCCACTCCTCCCACGCGCGGGGGAAAAGTATTTGTGGGGTGAAAGCGACAAGGCAGAAACTGATCAGTTTGTCTCTTACACCAGGTCCGGCCGGCGCTCGGAGAAGGGAGCTCAGCAATCTGCAAGGTTTTAAAACAAGCTTCGCTCGCCAGAGAGGTAAGGTCTTCCCAGGAGAGACCAAGGGGGGAACCCACCCACCCACTCTCCCCAACCCCGACAACAATTGGATACAAATCAGTTGTAAAGAAATGTACCACTGGATACCCTCACTCCCCAGTCAGATACTTTTTTTTAGAAAATTTGCAACACTGTACAGGCAAATCAGCCCCACTCAGACACCGATCAGTGAGGCGGACGGATGGAAAGATGTGACAGAATATGCCTGTCGGTCTACTTTTAGATTGTATTTGCTCTTTTAGATTTGAAAATATTACTGATCTCTCGATTTTTTTAAAAAAAAGCTTCCAATGATCGACATTAGCCCTTCCATTGCCTGCTGGAGTGTTTTTAAACCAGATTATAACTTTTAAGGAGGAGGAGGAGGAGGTCCTATCAGCATTGTGAACGATTGGGAGAAATACTATTGTTTTTGATACTGAAGTGTCGTACTTCAGGGTGTACATATCGCGCAGACTTTTGTTAATTTGAAAGGTAAAAGCTTTTGGAATCATGGACTCAAATCACTAAATAATTCTGTATATTCGTAACTAATCGGCCATGTTATTTTTTTTTAAAAAAGATTACTTAGTGAAAATGTCCATAACCAATTACTTCGATAGCTGGCTTCAGCTCGCAATCCAGTTTGGACAATCTGTTATCGTCACCCTCTCGCTTCACGCTCAGATTCCAAAAGTGTGAGCGCATCCCCCCCCTCACGGACTGGTCTTTCACTTTGCACGGTTATTTAATCCCATCCGTTCGTGTTGCATAAACTTTTATCTCTCATTTAAACATATATTTCCTCTTCCCCTACTGTACACTGATGTCTTTGTCATGCCTGGTTCAATAGACCTGCCCTGTTATTGTGTCATGTCTGCTGCCAGAGGCTAAGCTTCAGGAAAGGGGATAACGTGTTGTCAGAGCTGCTCAGTACCGAAGGAGACCATTCAGACTATTCCCCCCCCCACCCCCAATAGCTGTTTAAAACCTTCCCCTTCAAGTACTTATCCAGTTTCCTTTTGAAAGTTACTATTTAATTTATTTCCACCAGCCTTTCAGGCAGCTCATTCCAGATCTCTCAAATTCTCCTCATCTCCTGTCTGCCTCCGTTGCCAATTACCTTCAGTCTGTGTCCTCTGGATACTGACCCTCCTCCCTGTGGAAACAGCTTCTCCTTGTTTACTCTGCCCAAAACCCATCCTCATTTTGGACTGCACACAGTGGAAGGTGATACAAGGGGCAGAAAACGCAGTAAACATTTTGCATGCCTGGCAACATCTGTGGAGAGAAAGAGAGCAAAGCAGAGCTAACATTTCCGGTCAATGACCTTTCATCAGACCTTTTCTGACACTTCCAGCGTTTCCTGTTTTTATTTTGGATTTCCAATATTTTGCTTTTCGTGTTCATGCGAAGATACAGGATGTGGATGACTGTTCCTGGGCTACAGTTTCACAGATGCTGTTCCCCTTCCTCTACCGTGCCCAAGTGTATGGAGTTAGCTCTGATCTCACTGAATGACAGAACAAGCCAGAGGGGCTAAGTGGCTTCCTCCTGTTCCTATGTTCCTACCTGCACAGAAAATGTTGGCAGGATCCCCCAATGTTGTACTTGTGCTGTCAGTGGATGGAAGCCAGTCAGATGTGGAAACCCTGGCTGACTTTCTTTTTGATTCCATTAACCTGGCGCACTGAGTCTATTTTTCCCTCAGTAACATCAGCCATGGCTCTAATGTTTCAGTACTCCGGAATCACTTAAGACCTCATTGTGATTTGCAGACAGGATTCTTCTGTAACTTTTACAGCGTGTTAGGGATCATCTGTGGAGATTTTGTTCCTGCCTTGTCATTCAGGATCCTCTCACTTTCTTTTCATTCATTTATTCATTGTTTTATCCCCCTTTTTAAATCCCTTTATCCGTCCTTTTCCCCCAACCACCGCCCCTCCCCACACCCTACCGCCAAAGGGGCCATCTGTTCTTGTTTCATGTTGTTCTTTCACAGATCTCTGACCCTTCTTCTGCTATTAGCACATTCTGTTTTACCTTTATGCCACTATCAGCACCTTTTTTTTAGCACTTACCACTACCATTAACACTCCCTTTGTCTTTTTGTCCATGACATCTTTGTCAATTTCCCCTTTGCCCCCACCTATCACTGACCCTCTATCCAGCTTCACCTCCACCACTCCCCTTAAACTGTATAAGTTTCATCACATTTCTACTTCTCTTTAGCCCTGAAGAGTCATACGGGCTTGAAACGTTAACTCTTGTTTCTCTGTCCACAGTTGCTGTCCGAGCTGTTGAGTTTTCCCAGTATTTTCTGTTTCCCTTTCATTCTTTGCCTGTGTAACATATGAACAGGAGTAGCACATTTGGCCCCTCGAGTCTGTTGAAATGAGATCATGGTTGATCTGTATCTCAACTCCATTTACAGGCTTGGTTTATTTAACCCCCTTGCCTGACAAAAATCCTATCAATCTCTGTTTCCAAGCCAGTGAACCGTTGAAAATTTCAACAGCCTCTTGAGGGAGAGAGTTCCAGATTTCCCTATTTGTGAAGATATGCTTCATGACATCACCCCGAATAGCCTCATTGTAATTGTTCTGGACTCCAACCCAATGGGGATTTCAGTGTACCTAGCAACAGCTATCTCATGGTTCTTATGGTACAAAACTTCCTGAGACATTTTATAGATTATTTATCTTGTGATCCGAATGATGAACTGGAGAAGGGAGAAGTTTGGGAGGAAAGACTGAATATTTCAGTGAAAAGATGTGCTCTTAAAAGAGAATAAAATCCAAATACTGCGGATGCTGGGAATCTGAAATAAAATCAGAAAATGCTGGAAAAACTCACGTGACTCTTCTTCAGAGTTAGAGTCGTACGGACTTGAAATGTTAACTCTGTTTCTCTCTCCACAGATGCTGCCGGACCTGCTGAGTTTTTCCAGTATTTTCTGTTTTTATTGGCTCTTTAAAGAGGTTGCTTAAGGCAGAAAAAGGCAAGCAGGGAGGGATGTTTAGGTTAGTGATTCTCAAAGTGTGTTCCATGGACCATTAATGGCCCATGAGGGTCCTTCGGGTGTCCCCCAGACTGGTCCAAAATGCAAGTCACTGATTTGCAAAGCCGTGGCTGAGGCCATATGGGAGAACAGGCCAGATTCCTCGTCCCCACCACTCACATGATGTCACACAACCAGACCTGCTTCACGTGTGCCTCCACTACTCATTATAAGCGAGCAACAACAGTGTAGTTTTATAAGCAAGATTCAAGTTACTGTGGATTTTGTCAGGTTAATATCGATTTAAGTATTAGTTTCTCATAAGGAGATTACCGTGAAGAATTAATAACACAATTTGAAAATGTCTATACTATTTTTCTGGCGTGAATTAATAATTTACTTAGAACAGTAATTAAAATAATGCACATAAATTTGTTACATTTAGAGTGAAAAAGCAGGAAAACATTTTTAAACAGGCGCTTGTTAGCATAGAACTTGAATATTACTGAAAAGAGACATGTTGCTGAAGCTTTTTGTCTTGCACTCATCAGGACAAATGCAAGAATACCAAATTTTGTTGTGATCATTTGAAATTTGGTATTCTTGTGTTTGTCCTGATGAGTGCAAGATGAAAAGTTTTGACATTTAAATTCAGGGCAAACAAAAAATGCTGACCAGATTTAAACACTAGGCATTTCAGCTGGAGAAGTGAGCACTTTAGGGATGGCGCCTTAGCTGCTGTGAATTTCTGGAGGTGTTTTTGGACCATGGAGAGATTTAAAGTCAACAGGCATCCAAGATAGCCTTGTAACACTCCCACGACTATACCTGCCTCACGGCCTCTTTCAATCAGGTCCATGCCATGAGTCATGTTGAATTAATCATCTTCAAATCACTAAGTAACATGATAGCATAAACAAGATTAAACGGACTTGTGCAATGTTGTGGGGAGGATCCAGCCTACTACTTAAGACCTTGCAGCCTATAAAGAGGCCATTCAACCCAATCTGCCTGTACCAGTAAGAGTTATCCAATTAGTCCCACTCCCCTTTTCTTTCCCTGAAGTCCTGCGTATTTTCCCCCTTCAAATATTTATCCAGTGCTCTTTTGAAATTTCCTGTTGAACCTGCTCCTGCTAATCCTTTCAGGTACTGAATTCCAGATTAGAGCAACCCTTCTCGTTTTCTGGGTTAACATTTCTGGTTTGAGATGTTAACTCGGTTTCTCTCTCCGCAGATGCTGCCAGACCTGCTGAGTATTTCCAGCATCTTAATTTTATTTCAGATTTCTAGCATCTGCAGTATTTTGCTTTTTCTTCTCATTTCCCTCTGGTCCTTTTGCCAGTTATCTTAAACCTGTGTCCTTTGTTTTTATATTTATTCTTTCATGGGATATAGGCATCACTGGCATGGCCAGCATTTGTTGCCCATCCCTAATTGCCCTTGAACTGAGTAGCTTGCTAGGCCGTTTAAGAGTCAACCACTTTGGTGTGGATCTGGAGTCACATGTAGGCCAGACCAGGTAAGGATGGCAGATCCTTACCTGCCATAGGGAAGTAAAGGGCATTAGTGAACCAGATGGGTTTTTACAACAATTGATACAAGGTCACCATTACTGAGGTCAGTTTTTCAATTCCAGACTTATTAGTCGAATGTAAATTCCACCAGCTGCCATGGTGGGGTATGAACCCTTGTCCCCAGAACATTAGCCTGGGCCTCTAGATTATAGGCCCAGTGACATTACCACTATGCCATCATCTCCTACTTTGGTCCTTTGGTTACTGCCCCTCCACCCCTCCGCCAGTGGAAGTAGTTTCTTCCTATCTAGTCTATCAAAATACCTCAATTAAATCTCTCTTTGGGGCTTCTCTCTTCTGTAGAATAACCCCAGCTCCTCTGGTCTCTTATAACTCCAGTCCCTGATGCTGGGTCGTGTGGAGAGTGTGCAGTTGAAGAGAAAGAACCACCAGTTAATGGATTTTCTGTAATTAGAGACCTTCCTGCCCATCTCAGTCTCGACTTTGAGAGGGAATAGTTGCAGTGTTCACCGGCCTTGTCTTTGTGATTTTCTTTCTCTCTTTCAGGGCAGAGATTATGGGATGACCAAAATCACATGACAAGCAATGTAATGGCCATTTGCAGTTCTGTTTGCTCTCCTTGTCTATGGTCTGTCATTACTTGTGTCTTCACCACATTACACACTTAAATAACGGGCTGTGAGTGCTTGCAGTCTGAACTGGACAGGGAGAGGATGAGTGGGTGGGAGATTTTCAAATTTGGGGATTAATAACTAAGTGTGCAGGTTGGGTCATTATGGAGCATTTACAGATGTGGCTCTTCAAACTCTTTGGTTAAAGTTCAGTCATCTGAATGAATTCTGCTTCCCTTGCTGATCCCAGTTCAACTCCAATGGTTCCCTGAAGCACAGACTGCAGAAACTTGAGCACAAGTTCTGGGCTGGCTCAATACTGAGAGAGTGGTGCACTGTCGGAGGTCATTAAACTGAGGCCCCGTATGCCCTCTTGGACAGAGGTCCTCCTGGGGACATGGGGCTGGATTTTACGCTCTCCCCACCCACTGGGTTTGAAGGTGGGGGTGGCATGTAAAGTTCAGCAGGTGGCCTTCCTGCCCCAGACCTGTCTGGAATTTTACAGGGGCCCAGGGAGGCATAGGGCTGCCCATCTGCCCTTGGGCCTATTGAGTGAGAGCCTTAGCGGCCAATTAATGGTCACTTAAGGGCCTCATCCCGCCGCTACTGGTATTTTACCTGTGGTGGGAGGAGGCCCATGCCATGCGGGAAGCCCAGTAGCTTTAGATGGGCGGGCTGCTGTTGGGCCAAGGGAGGGGCTTCTT
The DNA here is from genome assembly GCF_964194155.1 of Cetorhinus maximus. Lineage (NCBI taxonomy): Eukaryota > Metazoa > Chordata > Chondrichthyes > Lamniformes > Cetorhinidae > Cetorhinus > Cetorhinus maximus. The sequence continues at coordinate 8,111,390 of NC_135885.1, forward strand.
TGTGGACCTCCATTGGAGGCACCCCTGGCCTCTTGAGCCCAGCCCCTCACCCACCTCACCCATCACTTACCTGGGCTCCTCGGCGTAATGGGACTTGTAGTTCCAGGACTGGTCACCGCCCCCTGCTGGTGCTACTGGGACTACGATCTGGCGGCCAATCCAATTGCTCTCTAAGGTGGTTTTTCCTCCTGAGATAATGACGAGAGTCTCACTTTAAAGCAATGAGCTTAACCTCAATTGTTATAAGGGCAGTGATCGAGGTCATGGGTGGGCTCTCCCTCCGACATTTTAGCCAGGGGACGGGGGGCACGATGGCATCCTGCAATATCCTGCCCTGTAATTCTGGTGTCTCTGGTGCAGTGATGTTAAACTCCCTTGACTGGAAAAATAGTCCAACCACTTTTTGCTTTTGTCCGATTTTTGTCATTACATCTATCCAGAGAGACTGGATAAGCTCAGGCTGTTTTCCTTAGAGCAGAGAAGGCTGAGGCGGGGACCTGATTGAGGTGGACGAAATTATGAGGGGCGTAGGTAGGGTAGATAGGAAGAAACTTTTCCCCTTAGTGGAGGGGATCAATCACCAAGGGGCATAGATCCAAGGTAAAGGGCAGGAGGTTTAGAGGGGATTTGAGGAAATTTTTTTCACCTAGAGGGTGGTTGGAATCTGGAACACACTGCCTGAGGGGGTGGCAGAGGCAGGACCCCTCACAACACTTAAGAAGTATTTAGATGAGCACTTGAAACGGCATGGCGTACAGGGCTACAGGCCAAGTGCTGGAAAACGGGATTAGAATAGATAGGTGCTTGATGGCCGGCATGGACACAATGGGCCGAAGGGCCTGTTTCTGTGCTCTATAACTCTATGACTCTATGACACCTCTCTCATCATTATCCCTCTGGAATGTCAGCCCAGTTTGCCCTGGCATGGGGTTCACAATCACAACACATTGACCAAAATAGCAAGAGTTCTGCTGTCAACTGAGCCAAGCATGGAGGGAAGCCTGCTATCTCCACTAAACCAATTACTGGTTTAATACTTGCCATTGTTGACTGGAGTCGAGTTCGAGAGAATATTAACAACTGCTCACACGCGGTTTGATAGACATAACAACATAGAAATTAGGAGCAGGAGTAGCCATTCGGCCCTTTGAGCCTGCTCCGCCATTCAATAGAGGCTGATCCTCTATCTCAACGCTTTCCCTCTGTACCCTTTGATGCCCCTGATATCCAAAAATTTATCAATTTCTTTCCTGAATATACTCAGTGACCCAACCTCCACAGCCTTCTATGGTAGAGAATTCCACAGGTTGGCCACCCTCATCCCAGTCCTAAATGGCCTGCCCCTGTATCCTGAGACTGTGGCCCCTAATTCTAGACTCCCAACCAGGGGAAACATCCTCCCTGCATCCAGTCTGTCTAGCTCTGTTAGAATTTTATATGTTTCAATCAGATCCCCTCTCATTCTTCCTAACTCTAGTGAACACAGGCCCAGTCGAACCAATCTCTCCTCATACGACAGTCCTGCCATCCCCGGTATCAGCCCAGTGAACCTTTGCTGCACTCCCCCTGTGGCAAGTATATCCTTCCGTAGGTAGGGAGACCAAAACTGCACGCAATACTCCAGGTGTGGTCTCACCAAGGCCCTGTATAACTGCAGTAAGACATCCCTACTTCTAAACTCAAATCCCCTTGCAATAAAGGCCAACATACCATTTGCCTTCCCAATTGCTTGCTGCACCTGCCTGTTTACTTTCAGTGACTGGTGTACAAGGACACCCAGATCCCTTTGTACATCCACATTTCCCAATATATCACCATTTAAATAATACTCTGCCTCTCTGTTTTTCACACCAAAGCGTATAACTTCACATTTATCCACGTTATACTGCATCTGCCATGGGAAACGTTTTCCCCCCATTCGGGGGTAAAGAGCGGGAGCGGGTGCGAGCGGGCGGGTTCCCGATCAGGGGCCCCGGTCGGGGGCACACCACCATTTTACGTGGACGGGCCAATTAAGGCCCGCCCAGCGTGACATCTGCCAGGAAGCGCTATGCGTTCCCTGTGCGGGCTGGGGGGGCAGGGTGGGGGGGTGGGGGGGTGATTCCCTCAGCTGGGAGTGTGCTCTTATACGCATGTGCACGAAAGAGTGCACAGATCTCCCTGAGGCTAAGTGCTGCCTCAGGGAGATCGGCTCTGTTTTGAAACTTTTACTACAGGAGCTTAAAAATTTTCCCTGCCATGTCCCCTCATGTGACACTGTCACACGAGTTGGGACGTGTCCATAACTTTTATTGCAGCCTTTCATTAAAATTTAAAAACCCTCATGAAACCTCATCCCGCAAGTGGATGAGGTTTCATGTTTTTTCACAAGCCCACCTGGGCTCCCGGCCTGCCCGCCAACCTTAAGGTTGTTCGGGCAGGTCCATTAATGAGCTGAATTGGTTTCTTAATGGCCTTAATAGGCCGTTGACAGGTCGGCGGGCACACAGCCAAGTCGGCTGCGCCCCCGCCAACCTGAAACTGTAAATGACGCGGGGTGACATTGGGAGTTCCACCCGACATCACCCCGCGTCGTTTTACGTGTCGGTGTGCGGGTCCCGCCTGCCAATGGAAAAATTCTGCCCCATGTGTTTGCCCACACACACACACACACACAACTTGTCCAAATTGACCTGAAGTCTCCTTGCATCTTCTTCACAAGCCTGCCCAGTTTTGTGTCACCAGCAAACTTGGAAATAATGCATTTGGTTCTGTCATCCAAGTCATTTATATATATTGTGAATAGCTGGGGCCCAAGCACTGACCCCTGCGGTACATCACTAGTCACCACCTGCCACTTGGAAAAAGACCCATTTATTCCCACTCTCTGTTTCTGGCCTGTCAACCAATTCTCAATCCATGCCAGTATATTACCCCCAATCCCATGTGCTTTAATTTTGCCCACTAGCCTCTTATGTGGTACCTTTATCAAAAGCCTTCTTGAAATCTGAATACACCACATCCACTGGTTCTCCGTTATCTATTCTACTAGTTACATCCTCAAAAAGCTCCAATAGATTAGTTCAGCATGATTGCCCTTTTGTAAACCCAAGCTGACTTTGTCTAAGATAAAAGCAAAATACTGCGGATGCTGGGAATCTGAAACAAAAACAAAAATAGTTGAAAAAACTCAGCAGGTCTGACAGCATCTGCGGAGAGGAACACAGTTAACACAGGTAACGACAACACCCCTTTGTCCTTTTGTCTGTGACATCTTTTGGCAATCTCCACCTATCACTGGCCCTCTATCCAGCTCTACCTGTTCAACCCCCCCCCTTAAACCAGCTTATATTTCACTTATTTTCTATTTTTCCTTAGTTCTGGTGAAGAGTCATACGGACTCTAAACGTTAACTGTGTTCCTCTCTGCAGATGCTGTCAGACCTGCTGACTTTGTCTAATCCTGTTAATGCTTTCCAAGTGTCCTGTTGCGACATCTTTTATAATAGACCCTAGCATTTTCCACACTACTAGAGATGCTCAAAATCACGAGGGGTCTAGACGGAGTAGGTAGAGAGAGACTGTTCCCAATGGTGGAAAGGTCAAGGACCAGAGGAAACAGATTTAAAATGATTGGCAAAAGAATAAAAAGTGACACAGCGAGTGGTTAGGATCTGGAATGCGCTCACTAAGAGGATGGTGGAGGCAAATTCAACCATGGCTTTCGAAAAGGAATTGGATAAGCACCTGAAAAGAAAAGAAAAATTCCAGTGCTATGGGGAGAAGGTGTGGGTGTGGGACAGTTAAATTACTCCTCTGGCGAACCAGTATGTACATGACAGGCCGAAAGGCCTCCTTCTGTGCTGTAACAATGTTATGGTTCCAGTCAGTTTATGTTGTAGCTCAGGTTGTGTTGCATTAGTAGCATAAGATTTGGAAATTCTTGGCATGTTCATCTATGAGGAGAGGTTAGAAACCAAATAGCTGAAGGGGGCCAAGGACAGAATGTGCTTGATGAGTTTCTTAATTATAGTCCCTGTGCAACTGTGCTTGGGAGTTGGTGACCTGAAGGGATACAGTTAACAAATATAACAAATAATAGTGGGATTTATATATGACCTTTACAGATGGTGATGTTGGCAAATCGTTTCATATGATTAATTATTTTGAAGTATAGAGAACGTTAATATTTGCAAAACAAAAACAGAATTACCTGGAAAAACTCAGCAGGTCTGGCAGCATCGGTGGAGAAGAAATCAGTTAACGTTTCGAGTCTTCACGACCCTTCGGCAGAACTTTGTTTTTATCTCTGTTAATATTTGCAAAGCTATTCTGGACCAGCGATGTCACACAAACAGCAATGAGGTGAATGGGCAGCTAACTTGTCTTTTAGTGGTTGAGGGAGGAGAGGAGGTCAGAACATTGATGCCAATGAGATACTCTTGAAATAGTCCTTTCATTCTCTCCCTTACTGGCGTTTATTTATTAGGCCTCAGCTGTGGCTCAGTGGTTAGCTCTTTTTGGAAATAATGCCACAGAACATGTCTCTGATTCAGAAGGTTGTGGGTTCCACTGCAGAGATGTGAGCATGTGATCAAAGTTGATGTTCCCTGTATTAGCACTGAGGGAATGTTGCACAGTCAGAGGTGCCATCTTTTAGATAAGACATTAAACTAAGGTCCCATTTGCCTTCTTGGGAGGGTGCAAATTGTTCTGTGGCATTATTTCCAAAAAGAGCAGTTTCTCCTGAACAATATTTGTCTCTTGACTGCCATCAGTAAAACAGGTTACTTGCCTGTTATTTCCTTGCTGTTTGTAGGAGTTTACTGTGTGCAAATTTGCAGCTGCATTTCCTACAGTTATGACCACACTTGATTGTGAAGTGCTTTGTGATTCCCTGGGGTCTACATAAACCTTTCTTTCTTTATATTTACATTAGTGTTGTTCCTGCACTGGGTGGATGTGGAATGCAGTAACAGACTGTTAAACTACTGCCGTGGTAATGCTAATCTGCTGTACGTTTGCAGTACTGCCAGGGCAAAGTACTATTTCATCTATGTGATAATTTTCACACCCTAAGCCACGGATGGTGCATGTCACCCTTGGAGAGCCGAGGGCAGGACATGATGTAACCCGCCTTTCAGACTGCCTGTTTTGACAAGTCAGCCAAATGAGTGTTTTGTATCTTTAAGCAATCCCTGGGGAAAGCCTTCAACTACTGAATTCTAGGTTTTGGAACTTGTTAAACCTCTCTGCTTCTCTTTCCTCCTTCAATAGACTCCTCTAAACCCACCTCTTTGGTCACCTTTCCCAATATCTCCTTGTGTGATTCAGTGCCAAGTCTTGTTTGATAATACTCCTGCGAAGCAAATTGTGATAGTTTACATATTGGCGGAGCTGTGGGGGATCTTGTGGTGCAGTGGGGGTAGCGTCCCTACCTCTGAGCCAGAAGCTCTGGGTTCAAGTGCGACTTCAGGACTTGATGGCTCTGGAAGGTATGTTCATTACGTGGCCAAACAGGTTGATTATCAACCTGTAAATCCTTCCAATGCGCCTGATGACAGGTGGTAAGAACAGGAGTGTTTCCTGGTCGGCCATACTGCAGGAGGCAATGGCAAACCACTGCAGTACTTTGCCAAGCATCATCATGGATCAATCCAATGGAAATGGTTGCCAACAGCCCCTTAGGGCACAGCACCTGTAGGAGGAGGAACATAAGAAATAGGAGCAGGAGAAGGCCATTCAGCCCCTCAAGCCTGCCCTACATTCAATAAGATCATGGCTGATTTGCTCCAGACCTCAACTCCTCTTTCGTGCCAGCTCCTCATAGCCCTCCACTCCCCCAATATTTCAAAAATATACCTACCTCCTCTTTTAAATACTCCCAGTGATCTAACCTCCACAACTCTCTGGGGTAGAGAATTCCAGACATTCGCTACCCTCTAAGAGAAGAAATTCCTTCACATCATCGCTGGAGGGGGAGGAAGGGAGCTATATAAATGGAAGTTGTTCTTCCAACAGTGGCTGCGTTCAGACGCTGGCAAATTGCTGAGCAGGCTTGAGGGATTTAAAGGAGCTTCTCTTACCTCTTGGAGTAATTGAGTTCTGGTTCTTCATATGTGGTCATTCTCCGTTTGATATCTAGAAAGTGAGTCTATAAGGAAAGGATGTACCAAGTCTGATATAAAAACAGATAGAGCTGGAAAAACTCAGCAGGTCTGACAGTATCTGTGGAGAGAGAAACGGAGTCAATGTTTCGAGTCCGTATGACTCTTCTTCAGAGCTAAAGAGAGGTAGAAATGAGATGGAATTTATACTGTTTAAGAGGGGGTGGAGCAGGTAAAGCAGAATAGAAGGCTAGCAGTAAGTGGGGGTTAAGGAGAAATTGACAAAGATGTTATGGACACAAGACGAAGGGAGTGTTAATGGTAGTGGTTAAGGCTAAAGAAGGTGCTGATAGTGGCGTAAAGGTAAGAAAGCAGAATGTGTTAATGGCAGAACAAGGGCCAGCCCTCTGTGAAAGAACAGATTGAACAAGCGACAGATAGCCCTCTTAGGGATGGGTGGGAGGGCGGTGGTTGGGGGAAAAGGATTTAAAAATGGGATAAAAACTGAATGAAGATAAATATAAAAATAAGTAAATAAAATATAAAATATAAAAATAAATAAACAGAGGAGGGATGAAGATGGAGGAGAGAGTTCATGGTCTGAAGTTGTTGAACTCAACATTAAGTCCGGAAGGCTGTAAAGTGCCTAATCGGAAGATAAGGTGCTGGTTCTCCTGATGCGAAGTCTGATGTTGTTTTCACTTAACATTAGGTGCATGTTTTCAAGCACTGCCATAACCTAACTCGTACCAAGTCCTGTCACCTCCATACTCACTGACCTACATTGGCTCCCAGACCACCAATTACCCCATTTCAAAACTATCAAAGCATATCCAGTTCACTTAATGGCCTTGCCACTCCAGTCCTACAAACCTCTGAGATATCTATGCTCCTGCAATTCAGGCCTTTTGAATCCCCCCACCACTGGCGGCTGTGCCTTAAAATGCCTGGGCTCTAAGCTCTGGAATTCTGGAAGAATTGGCACCACAAAACTGCCAGACAATGACCATCACCAACGTGAGAGAGTCTAACCATCGTCCCTTGACGTTCAATGGCATTACCCGTGCTGAATCCCCCCGCTATTAACATCCTGGGGGTTAGCATTGACCAGAAACTGAGCTGGACCAGCCATACAAATACTGTGGCTACAAGAGCAGGTCAGAGGCTGGGAATCCTGCAGTCAGTAACTCACCTCCTGACTCCCCAAAGCCTGTCCATCATCTGCAGGGCACAAGTCAGGAGTGTGATGGAATACTTTTCACATGTCTGGATGAGTGCAGCTCCCACAACACTTGAAGCTCGACACCATCCAGGACAAAGGAGCCCCACTTCATTGGAACCACATCCCCCACCTTCAACATTCACTCCTCCCACCACCGACGCACAGTGGCAGCAGTGTGTACCATCTACAAGATGCACTGCAGGAGCTCACCGAGGCTCCTTTGACAGCACCTTCCAAACCCGCGAACTCTACCACCTAGAAGGACAAGGGCAGCAGGCACATGGGAACACCACCACCAGCAAGTTCCCCTCTAAGCCACACACCATCCTGACTTGGAAATATATCGCTGTTCCTCCAATGTCGCTGGGTCAAAATCTTGGAACTCCCTCCCTAACAGCACTGTGGGTGTACCTACACCACATGGACTGCAGTGGTTCAAGAAGGGAGCTCACCACCACCTTCTCAAGTGCAATTAGGGATGGGCAATAAATGCTGGCCTAGCCAGTGACGCTCACATTCCATGAACAAATATAAAGAAATAAACATGAATAAATATTTTTTAAAAAGTTCCCTCCCTAAGCATCTCCGCCTCACTATGAAGTTCTTCTTAAAACCCATCTTGTTCATCAAGCTTTTTGGTTGCTTGTCCAAATACCTCCTTGAGTGGCTCGATATCAGATTTTAACATTCCTGTGAAGTCCCTTAGGATATTTTATGACCTTTCAAAGCTGCTGTACAATGCAAGTTGTTGTGTCCGGGTACTGGGTAGCAATCTGTTATGGAAACCCTGGCTGATTTTATTTCTCCCACTGACCAAAGGACAGAAAGGCCTAATGTAGCATTGCTTACTTGCCACTATCATTGCCATTAGTCAACTCAACTCAAATCAACAGCAACTTGTATTTATATAGTGCTTCTAACATCAAGGCACTCCACAGGATCATTATCAAACACAATGTAACACCGAGCCACATAAGGAGATATAAAGTGAGATGACCAAAAGCTTGGTCAAAGAGGTAGATTCTGAGGAGTGTCCTTAAAGGGGGAAAGTGAGATGGAGAGGTTTTGGAGGGCAATTCCAGAGCTTTGAGCCCAGGTAGCTGAAAGCATGCCACCAATGATGGAATAATTAAAATCAAGGATGTACAAGTTTGCTAAAATTGGAGGATCACAGAGAACAGAGAGGTCTGTAGAGCTGGAGGAGATTAAACGTAGGGAGGGGTGAGGCCTTTGAGGGGTATGAAACAAGGATGGGAATTTTAAAATTGAGGCATTGCTTAACAGGAGCTGCTAAGCACAAGGGTGATACGTGATCTGGACTTTGTGCAAGTTAAGACATGGACAGTAGGGTTTTGGATGACCTGAAGTATACATGGATAGCTAGCCAGGAGCGTATTGCAATAGTCAAGTCTAGAGGTAACAGATACATAGATGAGTGTTTCAATGGCAGGTGAACTGAGGTAGGGGTGGGGTCAGGCCATGTTGTGGAGGTGGAAATAGACAGTCTTAATGATGGTGCAGATATGTGGTCAGATGCTCATCTTGGCGTCAAACTTACGAACATATGAATGAAGTAGGCCACTCGGCCCCTCGAGCCTGCTCTGCCATTCAATAAGATCTCGGCTGATCTGCTTGTGTTCTCAATTCCACATTCCTGCCTATCCCCGTTGACCTTTGATTCCCTTGCCTAACAAAAATCTATCTACCTCCACTTTAAAAATATTCAATGACCCCCACCTCCACTACCTTCTGAGGCAGAGTTCCAAAGTTGCACAACCTCCTGGAGAAAAAAATTCTCATCTCTGTCTTAAATGAGTGACTCCTTATTTTTAAAGTGTCTCCCACGAGAGGAAACATCCCTTCTACGTCCTCCTCTCCACGTCCACCCTGTCAAGCCCCCTCAGGATCTTAAAGGTTTCAATTAAGTCACCTCTTACTCTTCTAAACTCCAGTAGATACAAGCCTAACCAGTCCAGTCTTTCCTCATAAGATAACCCGCCAATCTTCTATCCATGCCAATGTGTTACCTCCTACACCATGAGCTTTTATTTTCTGAAATAACCTTTGATGTGGAACTTTATGAAATGCCTTCTGGAAATGTAAGCACAGTATATCCAAAGCACATGTGACTCCTTCAAAGAACTGGTTAAATTGGTTAAACATAATTTCCCTTTCACAAAAGCATGTTCACTGCCTGATTGCCTTGAGTTTTTCCAAGTGCCCTGCTATATCATCTTTAATAATAACTTCTAATATTTTCCCTTTGGCAGATGTTAGGCTAACTGGCCTGTAGTTTCCTGATTTCTGTCTCCCTCCCTTTTTGAATAAAGGAGTTACATTTACTATTTTCCAATCTAATGGAACCTTCTCCGAATCCAGGGGATTTTGGAAAATTAAAACCAGTGCATTAACTATCTCACTAGCCACTTCTTTCAAGACCTTAGGGTGAAGTCCATCCGGACCTGGGGATTTGTCAGCCCCCAGCCTCAACAATTTGCTCAATACCACTTCCCTGGTGATTGTAATTTTCCTGAGTTCCTCTCTCCCTCCCTTCTGTTTCCTGATTTACAGCTACTTCTGCACTGTTACTTGTCCTCTACAGTGAAGACCGAAGCAAAATACCTGTCTAATTCATCCGCCATCTCCCTACTTTCCATTATCAATTCCCCAGGCTCACTTTCTATAAGACCAACACTCACTTTTAACTCTTTACTTATCTAAATATCCATAGAAACTCTTATTATCCATCTTTATATTATTCGCTAGCTTTCTCTCGTACTCTAATTTTCCCTCCTTAATATCCTTTGTCATTCTGTGCTGTTCTTTATATTCTTTCCAATTTTCTGACCTGCTGCCTGTCTTTGCGTAATTATATGCTTTTTCTTTAAGTTTGATACTATCTTTTAACTTTTTTAGTTAACCACGGATGGTGGGCCTACCCCTTGGAATTTTTCTTTCTCATTGGAATGTATGTATTCGGTATATTCTGAAATATCCCTTTACACGTCTGCCACTGAACTTCTATTGACTTATTCCTTAACCTTATTTGCCAGTTCATTCTAGCTAGCTCTGCTTTCATGCCCTCATAATTGCCCTTATTTAAGTTTAAAATACTAGTCTTGGACACACTTGTTTCTCCCTCAAAACGAATGCTAAATTCAATCATATTATAATCGCTCCTACCTAGGGGTGCCTTCACTAGGAGACTATCAATTAATCCTATCTTGTTGCTCAATACCAGGTCTAGTATAGCCTGCTCTCTGGTTGGCTCCAGAATGCGCTGTTCTAAGAAACTATCCCAAAAACATTCTATGAACTCCTCATCTATGCTACCTTTGCCCATCTGATTCTTCCAGTTTATATGTAGATTAAAATCTCCCATGATTATCGTTGTAGCTTTCTGACAAGGTCCCATTACCTCTTCTTTTACACTCTGACCTACCATGTAGTTACAATTATTGGCCTGTACACCACTCCCACAAGAGACTTCTTGCCTTTATCATTTCTCATCTCAAACCAAACCAAACTGCTTGTACATCCTGCTTTCCTGAACTTGGATCATCCCTCTCTAATGTGCTAATACCATCATTAATTAACAGACCCACTCCTCCACCTTTTCCTAATTTCCTGTCCTTCCTAAATCTCATGTACTCTTCAATATTCAGGTCCCAATCTATGTCATCCTGTAGCCATGTCTCTGTAATAGCTATTAAATCGTACTTATTTATTTCTATTTGCGCTATCAGTTCATCTGTTTTGTTCTGAATGCTATGTGCGTTTAGATACAGAGCCTTTAGTTTTGTCCTTTTATTATTTCTGTAGTGTCTAGCCTCATCTGTGGATTTACTCTTAGATTTGTACTCTCTGTCCCTGTCTGTCACAGTCTGTTTATCATTTCCCATATTGGTACCTTTCCCTCTTGCCTTGTCTCTACTTTTTGGTGTACCACATCTACACAAATTTGATCCCTTGCCCCTACTATTCAGTTTAAAATCCTCTCTACTTTGCTAATTATGCTGTTCGTGAGGACACTAGCCCCAGCACAGTTCAGGTGTAGACCGCCCTAATGGTACAGATCCCACTTCCCCCAATACTGGTGCCAGTGCCCCATGAACCGGAACCCACTTCTCCCATGCCAGTCTTTGAGCCACGCATTCATTTCTTTAATCTTATTTGTCCTATGCCAATTTACACATGGCTCAGCTAATAATCCAGAAATTATTACCTTCGAGGTTCTGCTTCTTAATTTGGTGCCTAGCGCCTCATACTGGCTATGCAGAACCTCTTTCCTCATCCTGCATATTTATTGGTACCTGCATAACTGGATCCTCCCCCTCCCACTTTAAGTTCCTCTCCAGCTCTGAGCAAATGTCCCCAAACCTGGCACCAGGCCGGCAACATAGCCATCTGGACTCTCGCTCCTTGCTACAGAGAATGGTGTCAACCCCTCTCACTATACTGTCCCCTACTGCCACTACATTCCCTTCTGAAGCCCCCACTCTCATCCAGAGAAGCTGAAAGAACCTCAAACCTTTTGGACAATTGTAGAGGCTGACGCTCCTGCCCTCTGGGTCCCCTTACCTGTCTCAACTACAGTCACCTCCCCCTGATCACCTTCCAAATCAGAAGATCCCATCCTAAAAGAGTGTGACTGCCTCCTGGTACAAAGCATCCAGGTAACTTTCCCCTCCCTGATGTGTCACAGTGTCTGCAGCTCAGCCTCCAGCTCAATGACTCTGAGCCGAAGCTGCTCCAGCCACAGACATTTACTGCAGACCTGTTTGCCCTGGATAACACTGGTACCCAGGAGCTCCCACACGCTGCAGTCCATGACACATCACCTTCCTTGTCATACTTATGTGCTTTAATTAATTACTTAACTATTTTATTCAATTATTTAGAACCATAGAACTATAGAAAAGTTACAGTGCAGAAGGTGGCCATTCGGCCCATCTTGTCCATGGCAGCCCAAAGACACCCAGGTGCCCTTTCTAATCCCACCTTCCTGCACCCGCCCATAGCCCTGTAGCTTACAGCACTTTAGGTGCAGATCCAGGTACTTTTTAAAAGAGTTTAGAGTTTCTGCCTCTACCACCAACTTGGGCAGCGAATTCCAGACACCCACTACCCACTGTGTAAAAAAGTTCTTTCTCATGTCCCCCCTACATCTTCTGCCACTTATCTTGAATCTATGTCCCCTGGTTCTTGAGTGGGAAACAATTTTATCCTGTCCACTCTATCTGTTCCCCTCATAATTTTGTACACCTCAATCAAGTCACCTCTCAGCCTTCTTTGTTCTAATGAAAATAACCCCAACCTATCCAATCTCTCCTCGTAGCTACACTTTTCTAACCCTGGCAACATTCTTGTAAACCTCCTCTGCACTCTCTCCAGAGCTATTACGTCCTTCCTGTAATGTGGTGACCAGAACTGCACACAATACTCCAATTGTAGCCTCACCAATGTTTTATACAATTCCAACATTATATCCTTACTTTTATATTCTATACCTCTGCCAATGAAGGAGAGCATTCCATATGTCTTCTTTATAACCTTGTATACTTGAACTGCTGCCTTCAGGGACCTGTGTACTTGTACGCCAAGATCTCTCACTTCATCTACCCTTTTTAGTGTATATTCCCATTTATTGTGTAATCCCTGTTACTGTTTGACCTCCCTAAATAAATGACCTCACACTTCTCTATGTTAAAATCCATCTGCCACTTTACCGCCCACCCCTCCAACCCATCGATATTGTTTTGGAGATTATGGCTATCCTCTACACTATCCACTACTCGGCCAATCTTTGTGTCATCTGCAAATTTCCCAAATTTACTTTCTTTTATATATTTATTAATCTTATCACAAATCCCTGTACTATTTTAAAACGTAATAATAGAATAAACCTTGACCACTTCCAGATCCTCACCAAACAGCTAGCTTCTTCCCCTATGGTCAAGCAAAAACCAGTTCCTACAGGGTGAAAGAGTTAGAAAAAGCAAAGGAGTGAAATACCATATCATTTGTGATTTTGACCAGAGCTGTTTTGGTACAGTCGTAGGAGCAGAAACCTAATTGGAGGGATTCAAACATGGAAATCCGGGAAGTACAAGCATAGAATTGGGAGACAACCACAAGTTCCAGGACTCTGGAGAGGGAAGGGAGGTTAGACATGGATGGTAGTTTGCAAGGATGGTGGGGTCAAGGTTGTTTTTGAAGAAAGGGGAACCATTTCTGAGGAGATAGAACAATTAACAATATCGGTTAACATAGGGGCCAGGAAGGGAATGTGAGTGATTAGTGGGAATAGGGTTGAGGGGAGCAGAAGTCTCATAGACAACATGAACTTGGAGTGAGCATGAGGGGATAGAAGAGAATCTAGAGAAAGGCGTGAGTTCATGCAAGGGCAGGGGAAAGATTTAGAGGATGTTTGGCCAGCTGGGCTAGGGAAAGGAAGGGACATGGCAAAGGCAACTGATCGAAGGTCTGAAATCTTAGTGACAAAGAAGTCCATGAGCTCCTCGCACTTGTTTGGGGTGTACCAACATCATGTGGACTGCAGCGGTTCAAAAAGGCGGTTCACCACCACTTTCTCGAAGGGAATTAGGGATGGAAAACATTTTTTTTATTCTTTCATGGGACGTGGGCATCACTGGCTAGGCCAGCATTTATTGTCCAGCCCTAATTGCCCTTGAGAAGGTGGTGGTGAGCTGCGTTCATGAACTGCTGCAGTCCATGTGGTGTAGGTACACCCACAGTGCTGTTAGGAAGTGAGTTCCAGGATTTTGATCCAGTGACAGTGAAGGAACAGTGACATATTTCCAAGTCAGGATGGTGAGTGGCTTGGAGGGGAACTTCCAGTTGGTGGTGTTACCATGTATCTGCTGCTCTTGTCCTTCTTTGTGGCAGAGGTTGCAGGTTTGGAAGGCGCTGTTGAAGGAGCCTTGGTGAGTTCCTGCAGTGCATCTTGCATGTTGTACACACGCTGTGCGTCGGTGGTGGAGTGAGTGATTCTGGCAGGTGGTGGATGTGGTACCAATCAGGCAGGCTGCTTTGTCCTGGATGGTGTTGAGCTTCTTGACTGATGTGGGAGCTGCACTCATCCAGGCAAGTATTCCATCACACTCCTGACTTGTGCCTTGTAGATGATGGTCAAAGGTGTAGAAAGTATGTTTCCCCATGTAGGAGAATCTAGAACTAGGGGTCACTAGTTAAAAATAAAGGGTCGCCCATTTAACACAGAGTTGAGGAGAAATTTTTTCTCTGAGTCGTGAATCTTTGGAACTCTCTTCCTCAAAAGGCGGTGGAAGCAGGGTCTTTGAATATTTTTAAGACAGAGTTAGATAGATTCTTGACAAGTAAGGGGGTGAAAGGTTATTGGGGGTAGGTGGGAATGTGGAGTTAAGGTTACATTCATATCAGCCGTGATCTTATTGAATGGCGGAGCAGGCTCGAGGGGCTGAGTGGCCTACTCCTGCTCCTAGTACATATGTTCGTATCAAAAACAAAAATACCTGGAAAAACTCAGCAGGTCTGGCAACATCTGTGGAGATGAACATAGTTAACGTTTCGAGTCCGCATGACTCTTCAACAGAACTAAGGAAAAATAGAAAAGGGGTGAAATATAAGCTGGTTTAAGGGGGGAGGGGTGGGACAAGAAGAGCTGGATAGAGGGCCAGTGATAGGTGGAGATAACCAAAAGATGTCACAGACAAAAGGACAAAGAGGTGTTGAAGGTGGTGATATTATCTAAAGGAATGTGCTAATTAAGGGTAGAAAGCAGGACGAGCAAGGTACAGATAGCCCTAGTGGGGGTGGGGTGGGGTGAAGGAATCAAAAAAGGCTAAAAGGTAGAGATAAAGCAATGGATGGAAATACATTTAAAAATAATGGAAATAGGTGGGAAAAGAAAAATCTATGTAAATTATTGGAAAAAACAAAAAAGAGGGGGAAAATCGGAAAGGGGGTGGGGATGGAGGAGAGCGTTCATGATCTAAAATTGTTGAACTCAATATTCAGTCCAGAAGGCTGTAAACCCAGACTGAGTATTGAGTTCAACAATTTTAGATCATGAACTCTCTCCTCCATCCCCACCCCCTTTCCGATTTTCCCCCTCCTTTTTGTTTTTTCCAATAATTTATATAGATTTTTCTTTTCCCACCTATTTCCATTATTTTTAAATGTATTTCCATCCATTGTTTTATCTCTACCTTTTAGCCTTTTTTGATTCCTTCACCCCACCCCACCCCCACTAGGGCTATCTGTACTTTGCTTGTCCTACTTTCTACCCTTAATTAGCACATTCCTTAGATAATATCACCACCTTCAACACCTCTTTGTCCTTTTGTCTGTGACATCTTTTGGTTATCTCCACCTATCACTGGCCCTCTATTAAGCTATTCTTGTCCCACCCCCCGCCCCCCCAACCCTTAAACCAGCTTATATTTCACCCCTTTTCTATTTTTCCTTAGTTCTGTTGAAGAGTCATGTGGACTCGAAACGTTAACTGTGTTCCTCTCCACAGATGCTGCCAGACCTGCTGAGTTTTTCCAGGTATTTTTGTTTTTGTTTTGGATTTCCAGCATCCGCAGTTTTTTGCTTTTATCCACGTATGTTCATATGCCGGGCTTTGGGGAGTCAGGAGGTGAATTACTTTTGCCAATGAAGAGTGAAGATGAGGGCCTCCCTGGGGGAAACAGCGAGGGTGAGAGTCATGGTTTTTAACATCCAAGCAATCGGAGACAGGTGTGGCAGGTGAAGTGCAGCAACTATTTGAAGTATAGAATATCACACCAGGTGTTTCCATGGAAATGAAAATCCAGGAAGTGTGGAGGAAAGGGCAGAAAAAACAATGGCGATGTTTGAGGTCACCATAAGATCCAAAAGAGACAGAAAATTGCACTTTGGCCCAGAGAGTGACCCTTCAATAAAAGGGGGAAAAAAATCTACTGGAAATACTCAGCAGGTCAGCTGGCATCTGTGGAGAGAAACAAAGTTAACGTTTCAGGTTGATGGCCTTTCATCTGAACATTTCTGACCGAGGGTCATCTCAACCTGAAGTGGAGAATTCCGCCCATTGACTCTGTCTCTCTCCACAGATACTGCCTGACCTGCTGAGTATTTCCAGCATTTTTTTTCACTTTTTACTTCAGATTTCCAGCATCCGCAGTATTTTTTTGCTTTTGTGTTATAGAGTGAATCTCCAGTCAGGCAGCCAGACTGCATCTGAAGAGCCTATAGAACCAGTAGAGCAGTGGCAGGGAGTAGCAGAGCTGGGGGAAGGATTTAGCCAAAGCGTGACAGGGGTGATTCCTTATCTCCTCTCCAGGGATGCTGGAAAATGATCCAAGTTACGCCAAAAATTGAGTCACAGCCGTTAAGTTGTGGCGTGGTTCAGTGCAGAAGCTTGATGTCCTGAGGAGAATTTTTGAAGCCAAGTTTGAGAAAAGATGCAGAACTCTGTGAAGAAAGCGGAGAGGGGATGGATAGATGGGCAGTGGTGGTTTAAATCAGCAATAAGTTTATAGGGCACCCACTATTAGAGCCCGGGGAATATTAAACAGTGGAAGAGAGGAGGTTGAAGGGCCTGGGGCAAAGGATGGCAGCGATAACCAATGATAGAGAGGCACAATAAGGGACCCCACCTCTCAGCAGATGACTGGCCAAGCGCCATCTTGAACATACAACTTACCCAACAGACCCTCTGTCTTCTGGCCCTTTTAACTTCCCCGTAAGCTTCCCCAGAAAGTTGCTGTTATTTACTTTCAATCTTATTTACGATATTAATGACTGGAAGCGAAATTAGGAAATAATGTCAAGGGCGTTGCTAGGAAACTGAATCAACCAAAGGTCAAGTTGTTTAGAACCTTGTTTAATTTGAGGTGGGAATTATTGACATTGTCATTAGTTCCACTCGCACAAACTGAAATTTGTGTATTGTGTAACAGAAAGACCTGCAATTATATAGCAAGTTTTACATTGTCAGCCTGGTTCAGTGGTTAGCCCTCTCGTCTCTGAGTCTGTCAGTTGTGAGCTCAAGTTTCACTCAAGAGACTTGAGAACAAAATCTAGTCCGACACTCCAGTGCAGTACTGAGGGACTGCTGCATTGTTGGAGGTGCTGTCTTTCGGATGAGACATTAAACCAAGTCTGCCCTCTCGGGTGTAAAAGATCCCGTGGCACTATTGGGAAGAAGAGCATGGGACTTCTCCCTGATGCCTTGGTCAATATTTACCCGTCAACCAACATCACAAAAAAAGATGAACTAGTCATTATCACAGTGTTGCTTGTGGGAACTTGCTGTGCACAAATTGGCTGCTGCATTTCCTACATTACAACAATGACTACACTTCAGAAGCGTTTCATTGGTCGTAAAGCCGTGGCTGTGAAAGGTGCCATATAAAGGAAAGTCTTTCTTTCTATAAGGGTTATACATGGAAAAGGTCATAGAAAAGAACCTTGCCACAGAGCAGGTAATTTGGCCCGTCATTGTCTTACCGGCTCTTTGAAAGAAATGTCACAAACCTGAGCTTTTTCCTCATAAGCCTGCAAAATGGGTCCTTCTCAAGTTCATGTCCAATTGCCTTTTGAAAGCTCCTATGGAATCTGAATCCGCCACATTTTTTAGCACGTTGCAGACCTTGACAACTCTGTATGAAAACCAAATTCTCCTTAGCTCCCCTCTAGTTCTTTTGCATGCAAAAGGGGAGATCCCCATGTACGGAGGAGATGGTAGCATAGCGGTAATATTACTGGACTAGTAATCTGGAGGCCGAGGCAAATACTCTTGAGGCCATGGGCTTGAATCCTACCACAGCAGCTGGTGGAATATAAATTCAGTTAACCAACCTGGAATTCTAAAGCTTGCCTCATTAATGGTGACCATGAAACTATCATTGGTTGTTGTAAATAAAAAAAACATCTGGTTCACTAATGTATTTTAGGGAAAGGATGTCATTCTTACCTGGTCTGGCCTACATGTGACTGCAGACCCACAGCAATGGGGTTGACTTTTAACTGTCCTCTGAATTGTTGGGTTCAAGAGCAATTAGGGATGGGCAACAAATGCTGACCTTGTTAGAATAAAGAAGAAAAAAACCCACTGCTTCATAATATGATTGAGTCGTACTAAAAAGTGAGTTTCACTATCAATGTGCCCTGTTTTATAATATCAAATTGGCTATTCGGGCTCTCTTGCAATGTTTTATTGCCAGTGTCGCCACTGTTTTTCTCAGCTAACGCGGAAACCAATTTGTGCTCGGCAAGGTCCCACAGGGAGCAAATTAGATTAATGGACAGCTAATCTAATTTTTGGGTACGTTCGTTGACTAAAGAATGTTGGCTGGGCGACATATAGAAAATCTTGCTCCACAAATAGTAATGTCCTTCCAGAACAGCAGATGGGGCTTTGATTTCCTATCTTATCCGAATGGCAGCACCTCTTACAAGATTAACACTCCCTCATTAACACACTGAAATATTTTGGCTAATAGAACCATAGAAAAGTTATGGTGCAGAAAGAGGCCATTCAGTCCATCGTGTCAGTGCTGGCCAAAAAGAGAAAAAAGAAACTCGCCGCTCATTTTCATCCTACTGCCCAGCACCTAAAGGGTGGGGTGATGCGGGGTTGGGTTGAAGGATGGGTGCGGGGTGGGGGAATGGAGGGAGGGTTGAAGGATGGGGGGATGGCGGGTGAAGGAGGGGGTTGGGGGAGATGGGGCACGCTGAACTCCTTTCTAACCCCCGCTCAGCAACTCTCCTACTCCCAAATTAACACCCCAGTGTCACATGAAGTCAAAGACATTAAAATGGGGTCACACCGGGAAAAGATTTGCGATGCCTCTTCCAGTGATTCACTGCTAAAAGTCACAATTTTTCAGTATAGGATCCAGTTAGATCCCCGATTCCAACCTTGCCTTGCGCTAAATGACCTGAGCTCAACTTGGGTCATGTCAGGGGTGCGACATCCCGTGGTTCATTGGGCCAATATAGTCAGTCAGCGTGCTTGCTCCTGATACTTGTTCAGTGGCCCTAATGGAAAGTGTATTTGTGGGGCGATTGAGGGTTGGACAGCTTGCTGGTGTTCTGTGTCAAGCCTCATCGATATGGTAAATAGCACAGGGAATGATCAGGGGCAGAGTGATCCATTTACAGCCAAAGTGGGCTGACTTGGCCAGCATTTACTGCCCATCCCTAGTTGCCCTTGAGGAGGTGGTGACAAGCCACCTTCTTGAACCGCGGCAGTCCATGTGGTGTAGGTGCACCCACAGTGCTGTTGGGGAGGGAGTTCCAGGATTTTGACCCAGCGACAGTGATATATCTGCCTCTTGGGTGTGGCAACTGTTTGCATTTATTGCGAAAACTGATCTGTCCGAATCTACTTTGTTTTTGGACTGATGCTGAACATCTAAATCTGATTCTTGCACATCATCACCCACCTTGCCATTTAAAACTCCAGGAATTTTGCTTTCTGCAAATGTTTGGAAAGTAACCTCCTGTTGGACTGTTGCTTTTGTGTTTAATTAGAGTTGAAGTACTTGCAATATCTGGAGATATACTTCCAAATCACGATGATATAAGGGCTTGGAGGTGATGCTGCTCCCATGCATTCAGTGCTGGAGGCTGTGGATTTGGGAGGTTCAGCCAAAGTTTTGCTGAAATAGGTAGTGGCCTTGCAAGTTTAAAACGACTTTTCATAGGAAGGTTTTGAAATGTTTTAACCGACTTGCAAACTCCATTTTGCAGACTTTATCCTTCATTTGGCTAATTGCAGCATTGATGCAGCACAGTGTGGTGAGGGAATGTCTCTCATTTCCAAATGGACATATCATTACAGGACTGTTATGGTCAAAATCAGGCAGGTGGCAAACGCCATGTTAACTTCAAAGTATGTCCTGAATAAGGTCTTGTCTCGGAGTATCTAACTTCTAATTTTAACTTAAAAAAAACTTTTATGCATTCCTGTAATTGAAGAACCATATTCTTTAATTTTGAACCCACTGAAGCTTTTACTGAGATACTTAATTTTCTAACTGAAGTATCTATTTTATTGCCGGAAGTCTGGAAATTGAAGGAACTAACTACTTTTGAGAGAATAAAAGAGCATTTAAAGGGCTTTTTATTTAAGCAGATAGATTTCTTGAAAAGCTTAAATTTATTTTAATTAAAGTGTGTTTCGCTTTAATTTCAGATTGCTGTGAAACTATTTTTTGAAAGTTTCTCTCTCTTTCAACCCTCTGCCCTTAGTGTGCAGACCTATCCGAAAGTATCACATTCCTGTTTGTTGGAGCTTGCTGTGCACAAAATGGCTGCCGCGTTCTCTGCCCTACAACAGTGACCCCACTTGAAATATTTTTAATTGGGTTGAAGGCGCTTTGGGATGTTTTGAAATCACGAGATTCGCTATATAAATCCATGTCTTTCTTTTGTAGTTAATGCTCTGAATGCAATGGAGGAAGGGGCATCCCAGCATCCATTGTGATAGTGAAGGCTCTCTATTAAATGATGAGGGGAAACGGCAAATGGAAGACTGGGCTGTACCAGTGAATAACAATATAGCCTGCGCAGGAATTTCCATTGGGACATCCACCTTCCTTGCATAAGAAATCTATTCAGTGAACATCCAAACTCCTTTATGGTTAGTTCCTGATATTTAATTCCATGAGCTGGAATGGAATTGAATATTAGATGCCATATACCAGGTGGCTGATCTGACATCTCCCATTTTGCTTCACTGACCACGAGGAAATTTTTTTTTCCCTTCCCTGCGCCAGGCCAATCATGGAGGATTAGTAAACCCACTTGGGGCCACTTTTCTTTCTCGAGGTTGCAAAGTTCAGTGCTTCCTGACCAGTGCACCCTCAGGGGAGGTGATGGTATAGCGGTGTTGTCACTAGAGTAATAATCCAGAGACCCAGGGTAATGCTCTGGGGACCCAGGTTCGAATCCCGCTACGGCAGATGGTGGAATCTGAATTCAATAAACATCTGGAAATTAAAACGTCTAATGGTGACCATCGGTTCACTAACTGTACCTGGTCTGGCCCACATGTGACTCCAGACCCACAGCAATGTGGTTGGCTCTTAACTGCCCTCTGAACAAGGGCAAGTAGGGATGGGTAATAAATGCTGGCCTAGCCAGCGACACTGCATCCCATGAATGAATAAAAAAGAAACCTGGCGGCAGTCTTCTGAACTTAGTCTCATCCACTTTTAAACAAGAATGAGTGATAGATAAACAGGCTGAGGAATTCCTCTCGAAAGGAGCTGAGTGGCAATCTCCTTTGGAAAGGGGAAGTGGGTGAGAAGGACACCCACTAGTGCCAGTGACACAAAGAGACCCGTTTCTGAGCAGGCTGGCCATTTAGCGACAATTGGTCAAAGATTCGTAACAGCACAGAAGGAGACCATTCGGCCCATCGAGTTGATGTGGTCTGAGACTAGCATTTGCCATTTGAATTCCACCCTGATCATACTGCTTCATGTGGAAACAAGGCCTGTGAATTCTGTCTCACTTCGTATCCCAACTCCTGGCCTTGGCAACCAATCTGCCATTTGGAGAGGGATTGGTAGAAGATGGTGTGTTCCAGAAACCGTTTAAAATGGGAACACCTGGAAATCCAGATTCCCCTTTCCTGATCAAGGTTTGAGGATCAGGAAGCAGTGTTGGCATTCGTTCATTACCATTCCCTCCCCCCACTGCAATATTTAGGAGTACAATGTGGCAGAAACCCACATATGGTCTTAGAATATTCTAGATTTTCCATCAGCCACCTCACCACCACTCTCTTTAGACCATAAGACGTAGGAGCAGAAGTAGGCCATTCAGTCCATCGAGTCTGCTCCGCCATTCAATGAGATCATGGCTGATCTGATAATCCTCAACTCCACTTTCCTGCCTTTTCCCCATAACCCTTGATTCCCTTACTGATTAAAAATATCTCTCTATCTCAGCCTTGAATATACTTAATGACCCAGCCCCTACAGCCCTCTGTGGTAAAGAATTCCACAGATTCACTACCTTCTGAGAGAAGAAATTCCTCCTCATCTCTGCCTTAAATGGGCGACCCCTTACTCTCAGGTAATGCCCTCTGGTCCTAGAATCTCCCACAAGGGGAAACAACCTCTCAACATCTACCCTGTTGAGCCCCTTAAGAGTCTTATATGTTTCAATAAGGTCGCCTCTCATTCTTCTAAACGCCACTCTCTTTCTTTCTTTAAAAAAAGTGTTCCTTGGTCCTCCATATTCTAGACTCTGTAAACTTGAGGTCATCCATGCTGTTCTTGTCTTAACCTACACCAAATGCCATTCTGCCATCACCCTTGTGCTCGCTGGAATGGGAGCCAATGCAAGTCAGCGAGTGCAAGAGTGATGGATTCACGGAGCTTGGTACAAGACAGGGTAAGGGCAGCAGTGTTTTAGATAAGCTCAGTGTGCCTTGCTAGCATTTGGATACAACATCCTTGCTCTTGAACAAAAATAAGCCCTTTGGAGGCCCAAAATCCAAATATTCCCACCATCTCTCTGTTTCCCTGGTTTGTATGTTTCTTTGCTGAGATGTCAAAAGGCCCCCTGTAGTGCCAAAAAGATTTCGGCAACGTTTCACCAAACGCTAGGTTCAAAGATTTGCTTCTGAAGCAGTTTAAATGGGAAGTCATGTACTGTACTGTAATTCTGGCTACATTTCCCTGCCTCTGTAATCACTAGCTTGTAATAAATTTTAGTTTGCATTTAAGAATCTGACAATGTGGTATTTTATGTGATTGAAGTGGGCAGGAGAAGCATGGCAGACATCCCACATAATGTCCGGTCCTGCATGATGGAATAGTTAGCCCTGTGAATTTGTAAATATTCATGCCATGTGTAAGTTTGCTAGCTTTAATTCATAGGAGACGGAGATGTGTTCACACTTGGATCACTTTCCCCCACACCCATTGCCCTTCTCTCCCCATTTCACCCATGGCTCAGCAGGTGGCTGTCTTGTCTTGTTTGAGTCAGAAATTCAGACAATTGAGCAGATGATCTGTCCGAAGAGCGCTGCACTGTCGAGGTTGTCCTCTTTCAGATGAGATGTTAAACTGAGGCCCCGTTAGCCCTCTTGGGTGGCCATTGAAGGTCCCGTGGCACTATTTCAAAGAAGAGCGGGGGAGTTCTCCCCTGTGTCCTGGCCAATATTTATCCCTTAACCATCACCACTGAATAACAGATATCTGGTAATTGACAGCACTTCAGTTTTTGCAAAACATATCCTTCCCTGCATTGAGGATGATGATGTTCAATTAAAGATTTGCATTTGTATCACCCCATATATCAGCACTTAACAATGTCTCAAAGTTCTTCATGCAATCCATTACTTTGCAATCTTTTTGGCCAAATGGCGATTTGTACATAATCCACCAATAGTAAATAAGTAATACCCGAGTGCAGAGGTCAGTGTGATGAATGAACAAAAACCAAACATCTGCTCTCATTGTAAAGCGGTCCTCAAAGAAAGCGTTGTGACCTCTCCACACTCTTAGTTTCCTGTAAAGTGCTGCTTCTAAAATGGAGGAAGGTCACCATAGTTTTAGGCTAAGGGGTGGTAGATTTAAATCAGAGATGAGGAGGAATTACTTTTCTCAAAGGGTCGTGAATCTGTGGAATTCACTACCTCAGAGTGCAGTGGATGCCGGGACGCTGAATAAATTTAAGGAGGAGATGGACCGATTTTTAATTAGTAACGGGTTGAAAGGTTATGGGGAGAGGGCGGGAAATTGGAGTTGAGGCTGAAATGAGATCAGCCACAATCATATTGAATGGCCGGGCAGGCTCGAGGGGCTGAATTGCCTACTCCTGCTCCTAGTTCTTATGTTTTTATGACAAAAACAAAAATACCTGGAAAAACTCAGCAGGTCTGGCAGCATCTGCGGAGAGGAACACAGTTAACGTTTCGAGTCCAAATGACCCTTCAACAGAACTATTTTTACTTAGTTCTGTCGAAGGGTCATTCGGACTCGAAACATTAACTGTGTTCCTCTCCGCAGATGCTGCCAGACCTGCTGAGTTTTTTCAGATATTTTTGTTTTTGTTTTGGATTTCCAGCATCTGCAGTTTTATGCTTTTATCTTATGTTCTTTCTTGTATTGATCATGTCAAGATTGAGTAAAATGGGTCTGCATTCTCTGGAGTTCAGAAGAATGAAAGGTGATTTTATTGAAATGCATAAAAATCTTAAGAGGGCCCACCAGGGTAGATATTGAGAGGCTGTTTCCCCCAAGTTGAAGAGTCTAGAAACAGGGCTTCGTCTCAGAATAAGGGATTCCCATCTGCAATTGAGATAAGAAGTTTCTTCACTCTGAGGGCTGTGAATCTTTGGAATTGTCCACCCCACAGAGCTGTGGATACTCAGTTGTTGATTATATTTGACACAGAGGTTGATAGATTTTTGGACTCTAAGAGAATTGAGGGATTTCCTTAGATGGCGGGGCATGTTGAGAGAGCAGTTAGTAAAGCATATAGTATCTTAGGCCTTATTAATAGGGGTACTGAGCACAAGAGTAAGGAGGCCATGTTAAACTTGTATAAGACACTAGTTAGGCCTTATCTGGAGTGTTGTGTCCAGTTCTGGGCGCCATACTAGAGGAAGGATGTGAAGGCATTGGAGAGAGTACAGAGGAGATTCATAAGAATGATTCCAGGGATAAAGAACTGTAGTTATGAGGATAGATTGGAGAAGTTGGGACTGTTTTCCTTGGAGAAAAGAAGGATAAGAGGAGACGGGGTAAATAATGAGAAACTGCTCCCACTCAAGGGAGCATCAAGAACTAGAGGGCATAGATTCAAAATAATTGGCAAAAAGAGTAAATGTGATGTGAGGAAAATTTATTTCACTCAGTGGGTGGTTGGAGTCTGGAATGAACTTCCTGAGAGGGTGGCAGAGACAGGTTCGATCGAGGTATTCAAAAGGGAATTGGATTGCTATCTGAAAAGAGAGAATGTGCAAGGCTATGGGGATAAGGCAGGTGGAATGCTCTTTCAGAGAGGCAGTGCAGACTCGATAGGCCGAATGGCCTCCTTCTGCACTGTAAAAATTTGAGAATAGGGTGGGAAAATGGAGATGAGGTAAAAGATCAACCATGATCGTATTGAATGGTGGAGCAGGCTTGAGGGACCGTTATGACCTATCCATGCTTCTGTTTCTTACACTCTTCTGAATCCCAGAAAGGAGGTAAGAAATAAGCTTGTCATCTTCGGATCAAGCTCACCTGTCGTGCTCTCTTCCTCTCACTCTGAACAGAAGAACATAAGAAATAGGAGCAGGAGTAGACCATTTACCCCCTGAAGCCTACTCTGCCACTCAGTTTGATCAAGGCAGACCTAGTGCCTTAACTCCACTTTCCCACCTGCTCCCCATGGACTTCCATTGGATTGGTCCACAATTCTGCTTGGCAAAGTACTACAGTTATTTGCCATTGCTCTGTGTCTACCCTTCAGAATCTTACGTTTCAGGGTACTTCTCTTAGTCTGCGTCTTTTGTTCTCGCTCTCCTCATACAACCTTCATTCCTTCCTTGTTTTGTTTTATTAATAGTGTTTTTAAAATTTATTCTTGTGATTTTGATGGCAAGGCTGCATTTGTTGCTTGAGAAAGTGGCGGGGGAACCACCTTCTTGAACCACTGCAGCCCTTGTGCTGGTGTTCCCACAATGTCTTTGGGGAGGGAATTCCAGAATATTGACCCAGAGGCTATGTATGTCCATGTCAGAGTGCTGTATGATTTGGAGTTGATGGGTGTCTCCATGATATTGCCACAATTGGTTGCGGAAGGTGCAGTGGAGAGAAATGCTGATAGGTAACCTTGGTGATTTGCTGCAGCACATTCACAGAATCTTTACAGTGCAGAAGGAGGCCATTCAGCCCACTGAGTCTGCACTGGCTCTCTGAAAGAACATTCCACCTCGTCCCGATCCCTTGCCTTATACCCGTAACCTTGCACGTTCTTTCTTTTCAGATAGCAACCCAATTCCCTCTTGAATACCTCGATCGAACCTGCCTCCACCACCCTCTTAGGAAGTTCATTGCAGACTCCAACCACCCTCGGGGTGAAAAAATTTTTCTTCACATCGCTTTTACCCCTTTTGCCAACTATTTTGAATCAGCGTCCTCTAGTTCTTGATGCTCTCTCGAATGGCTCTCTTCAGTTGTTCATATACACTGCAGCTGTAGTTTGATGGAGATAGTGTTGAGTCCAGTAGCAGGAGCTCTGATCTAGAGGCCCTGACTGTGGTGGGAGCCTTGTGGAAAAGCTTCAAAGTGTCAGGAGGCTTTTTTTAATACTTGTTTTAGGGATACAAGCGCTGCTGGCAAGGCCAGCATTTGTTGTCCATCCCTAATTTCCCATGGGCATGAGGTGGTGATCTGCTAGGCCATTTCAGAGGGCAGTCAAGAGTCAACCACATTACATGCTATCCCAGACCAGGTAAGGACAGCAGATTTTCTTCCCGAAAGGGCATTAGTGAATGGGTTTGAGCAACAATCTGGTGGTTTCCTGATCGCGAGTAAAGAGAGCAGCATTTTATTCCACATTTATTAAATAAATTTAAATTTCCCCCAGCTGCGCTGGTGGGAATTGAACTCAAGCCCCCGGAGGCCTGGGCCTCTGTATTGCTAGTTCAGTAACATTATCACTCTGCTACCATCCCCCCAGGTGCTCTTGGTACCCATGCTTTGTTGAGATGGCTGCTCCCGTTCAGTAGCTAAGTCAGTGGTGACTCTCTTGTATATTGATTGTGGGGGTATCAGGTCCTCAGAAGGTTGCTCAATCTGGTCATTCCCTTGGAGGGTGCAAGTGATCGCTCGTGGGAACCTTCTGGAGCATGTCTTGAATGTAGGTCTAATCCTTGAGATGGAAGCAGGTCCCTGGTATGAATCTTTAGTTAACAGTAAAAGGAAATGGGTTTGGAATAGTACATTAGAATCCTGTACGCGCAAGCCTCCATAGTGAGGAACAGCTTACTGCTGGCAAGTGATTCATTCAGTCGGTCTTAACACATTCATTTTAACTGGTTCACCAATCTGTCAAAATCGTGGCCAATAGAATGTCACATGTTAAGTATCTTCAAGCTTTGCGTCTTGTCTGTTAGCCAATGTTTGAAGTGTGCAATCAGTCAACTTACTTTCCGAAGAGGCGAAACTGGTAATGTCTCTGTAATAAAAACAAGTGCGAAGAAACCTAAGTGGATTTGGCAGTAGCTGTGGAGAGGGAAACAGGGTTGACATTTCAAGTCGAATATGACCTCTTCGGACCGAAGAATAGTCACATTCAATTCAAAACGTTGGCCGGAATTTTCCAGCCCATCGTGGCGTGTTCCCCCCCACGGTGGGGCCGGTGAGCCGTTGAAATCTCCGTTCACGTAGGCGGGACTGGAAGTTCCCACCGATGTGAAGGGGCTGGAAAATTCCGGCCGTTAGCTCTGTTTCTCTCTCTCCACAGATGCTGCCAAATCTGCTGCGTCTTTTCAAGACCTTTCTGCTTTTATTTCAGATTTTCAGCATCTGCAATATTTTGCTTTTATTTTTAATGCTAGGGTGTGGCTCTTTGTCAGCGTGTTTGGTTATGGTGTTGATTCCATCGTACCACCTCATCTTTTTAGCCCTCCTGAATCGTTTTCAAAAACAAAAGTTATCCGTTTATAATTGGTAAATTAATGCACTTCTGGTGAATCCCACACCTGCTGGTGCTAACGGGGAAGGACCTGGGAGCTGAAACTGAGAGATTGTTTTCTGAATGTGTAGCTACAACACAAAAGGAGGCCTTCACCTCTTTGAAAGGGCTAATCCAATAGTCCTACTCCCCTGTCTCTTTTCCCCTCCATAGGCCTGAAAATTTCCGCTTCTGAAGTATCCAGTTCCCTTTTGAAAGTTACCATTGAATCTGCTTCCAGCACACCTTGTGTGCATTCTAGATCACAACAACTCACTTCACTGCATTTTTAAAAAAGGTCAAGCACAAGAGGCCTAACCAGTATTTTATTAAGATTTAGCATAGCTTCCTTGTTTTTTTTGTTTTCTATGCATCCGTTAATAGAGTCAAGGATTCCATGGGTTTGTTATTTTTAACAGTCTTCTCAATTTGAACAGCCACCTTCAAAATCATGTGTTATACACATTTTTCTCTCTCTCTCTCTCTCTGTCCTTGCGCCCCCTTTAAAATTGTACCATTTAGTTGAGCAATGGAAAGAAAAGAATGGATATGGGAACAGGAGGGGGCCATTTATCCCCTTGAACCATTCAGTAAGATCTGACCTGTGACCTGACACCATTTACATGCGAACATACAAATTAGGAGTAGGCCATTCGGCCCTTCAAGCCTGCTCCGCCATTCAACAAGATCATGGCTGATCTGATTGTGGCCTCAGTACCACTATGCTGCTTTCCCCTGATACCCTTAGGTTCTTGACTAGGAAGGGAATCAATGTAACTTGGCCTTTAAAAATATTCAGTGACCCTGCCCCCACCGCACTCTGGGGAGGAGAGTTCCACAGCCTCACAAGCCTTGGGGAGGAAAAATTTCTCTTCATCTCCATCTTAACTGGAAGACCCCTTATTTTTAAACTGTGTCCCCTGGTTCTGGTCGCTCCCACAAGGGGAAACATCCTTTCAGCATCCATTCCATCAAGGTCCCTTACGGTTTTACATATTTCAATAAGATCGCCTCTCATGGAAATAGGCCCAACCTGTCCAACCTTTTTCCTCACCGGATAGCCCCACTTTATCTGCTTTTTCCCCATAACACCCTGATTAACAAGTTTATATTTCTTTTTCCTATGAAAACACATCACCTCACACTTCTCCGCATTTAAATTTCATCTGCCATGTGTCCACTTATTTCAGCAGTCTGCCCACATTCTCCCGAAGTCTGTCCCTAACCTCCACTTTACTACATGTTCTGAGTTTGTAACGCTGTCCAGGACTATCACAGCTGAACATTGTGAAGGAGCTTGATCACAAATTGGTGCACTGCATCTGGAGTTGGATTCACTGAACCCTATGAAGTTGTGCTGAAATTCATCTAAAGTATTTCATTCTCAATGTATCACCACCTCCACAGGATTAACTTCAGTATAAACGCATAACTCCAAAGTATCAGAAAGCTAGCCAAAGAAAGTGTCACAATCAAAGTTTTCCTGGAATGTGTCCTAATTTCGTCGCTGTCAAGTCTTTTACCATTCAGATGTACCCGCAGGGAGGACATTCTAAATTCAGTGCTACAAACTGCACATTTTTTTGGGGTTTTAAGGTTTAAAAATTTCCCCTGTGATAACTAAATGCTTTTTCTTGTTCATTCTTGGAATGGCAAGGCCAGCATTTATTGCCCATTCCTAATTGCTCTTGAGAAGCTGGTGGTGAGCTGCCTTCTTGAACTGCTGCACCCCTGTGGTACACCCACAGTGCTGTTAGGGAGGGAGTTCCAGGATTTTGATCCAACGACAGTGAAGGAACGGCAATATATTTCCAAGTCAGGGTGATGAGTGACTTGGAGGGGAACTTGCAGGTGGTGGTGTTCCCATATGTTCACCCTTGTCTTTCTAGGTGGTAGAAGTCACAGGTTTGGAAGGTGCTGTCAAAGGAGATGTGGTGAGTTGCTGCAGTGCATCCTGCAGATGGTACACACTCTTGTCACTGTGCACTGGTGGTGGAGGGATTGAACATTGAAGGTGGCAGATGGGGTGCCAGTCAAGTGGGCTGCATTGTCCTGGCTGATGTTGAGTGTTGTTGGAGCCACAGTCATCCAGGCAAGTGGGGATTGTTTCATCACACTCCTGACTTGTGCCTTGTTGATTGTGGACAGGCTTTGGGGAGTCAGGAGGTGAGTTACTCACTGCTGAATTCCCAGCCTCAGTAGCCACAGTATTTAGCTGGCTGGTCCAGTTTAGTTTCTGGTCAGTGATAACCCCCCAGAATGTTGATGGTGGAGGATTCAGCAATGGCAATGCCATTGAATGTCAAGGGACGATGGTTAGGTTCTCCCTTGTTGGACATGGTCATTGCCTGGCTTTCATGTGGGAATACCAGCAGGTTATATTATGACAAGGTCATGTACCATTGATCATTTAGTTTAGTACCCTCTTCATATGTTGGAAGACCTATGTTTAGAGCTACTTATGATCTGTTGTGTGGTTTTGGGTGGAGGAGTGGGCAGATGGTCAGCTAGTGCCTGATTCCTAAGATGACCTGATCTTTCAATTGACCTCTATTCAAGATGGAGTTTTACAATTGCACCTACTCACCATCGCCCTTAATGTGTCTTTTGGCTTGTTATTTTAGTGTAAAACATAATTTGGTTTTGTTGACAAAGTGTAGCCTCCCCACCCACCTCAGCTCAACAATGTTAACCTTCTGAAGGTGAATAATTTGTTTCACTTGTAGAAAGGTTGTACATGATGCAATATTTACTGAGTGTTAGCACAAGGTAAGCACAGATGGGGAGGGGCATTTGGTCCATTCCAGTTTGACTGTGAGTGTGGTGGGGAAATATACAGTTCCTTTGACCCAATAGCAAATGCAAAAATAAAGTTATGCTGAATAAGTTGCATTTCTTTAGGACAGGTGATAAAAGTTTTTTTTTTAATATTCTTCCATGGCATGTGAGAGTTCCTGGCAAGGTTAGCATTTGTTGCCCATCTCTAGTTGCCCTTGGAAAAATGGTGGTGAGCTGCTGCCTTGAACCGCTGCAGTCCATGTGGTGTAGGTACACCCGCAGTGCTGTTATGGAGGGGGTTCCAGGACTTTGACCCAGCGACAGTGAAGGAATAGCAATATAGTTCCAAGCCAGGATGGCGTGTGACTTGGAGAGGAACTTGCAAGTGGTGCTGTTCCTGTTTGGAGGGTGGTCACTTGGCGAGTTGCTGCAGTGCATCGTGTAGATGGTCAAAGGAGTAGGGTTAATGGAGTATCGTAAAGGAGTTGAAAGGTATAAAGACAGGGAGGCAGTTCTGCAGCTGAAGGATGTGACAGAGATAGGGAGGCAGCTTCCACAGTAGCCGCATGACCGAAAAGCTGTTGTCCATGGAGTGATATCTGAATTCAGAGAAATTAGAAAGAAGGCATTTATTTGTACAGAATCTTCCAGGGCAGGATGAGAAAGTGGTAAAAAGGTTTGCAGGACCCTGGGTTTCATATGCTCAACTGGAGCAGTGTGCCCAATTCTGAGCACTGGACTCTAGGAAGAGCATGAAAGCTTTGGAGAGGGTGCAAAATATACAAGAATGGTTCCAGGGATGAGGGACTTCAGTTGTGAGGATAGATTGGAGAAGCTGGGATTGTTCTCTTCAGAGAAGAAGAGATTTGATTGTGGTGTTCAAAATCATGAGAGGGTCTAGACAGAGCAGATAGAGAGAAACTACTCCCACTGGTGGAATGATCAAAAACCAGAGGAGACCGATTGAAAGTTGTTGGCATAAGAATGAAAGGCATAAGTGAGTGGTTAAGATCTGGGTTGCATTGCCTGAAAAGGTGGTGGTAGCAGATTCAATCTTTTGACTTTCAAAAGGGAACTCTATAAGCACCTGAAGGGAAAAACTTGCAAGGCTATGGAGAAAAGGTAGGGGAGTGAGGCTGGCTTGCTTGCTGAGACCGGAATGGTTCAGTGGGCCGAGTGGTCTCCTTCAGTGATGTAACCAATCCATAATTCTATTCTAGAACCTCAGGACTTCTTGAATACTTCACAGCCAATGAAGTACCTTTTTGAATTCCAATGCAAGTGGGGCCAATTGTAGCCATTTTTCACACAACGAGCTCCCACAAACATCAAGGCGATACATGAACCGATCATTATTTTATTTTATGTTAGCTGAGGGATAGGTATTGGTCAGTACATGAGGGAGAACTCCCTCATGGCAATATTAACCACCTCATCAAAGGTGATGCCACCACTGTGTTTAATGTTCTTTTACTTTTTCCTGTCACGGGGTGGTTCCTTAAGAGTTTCGATGATGAGGGCAGAAGCTGATGGGACAACCTCAATCTGCGCCTGTCTGTTCTGAACAGTCATCTTGATCGTGATATGCTGGTCTTTGCAGTGCAGTCACAGAACTTCTTCAAAGTAATGCTGTAGGATCTTTTCCATCCGCCCAAGAGGGCAGCAAGGTTTCAGTTTCACGTCTATGAATTAAGGATGGGCAATAAATACTGCCTTAAACCACAAGGCAAAACACATATTAAAACTCTTTCTCTACTTCTCTTCAAGTTGGGTGTTGTCGACTGTAGAGTTTACTTCCTGTGAGTTCGATTTGAAACAAATATATTATCTTTATTTTGCACAAAGGTCACTTTTCTTTAAATTTAAAGTCATCCTCCCCACACACACACACCTCTTCCTTCCTTCTATTATTTTGTAATTTTGCAATTGAACCAGCAAGACACTGGATCTCCTCCAACATTCAACTCCTCAGTCACACGGTTTGCTGAGTATGGGGCGCTGCTTTTAACATTGGAGTCCATGTGCTGCCCATTCCTGAGGCTGCCAGCAATGGCAACCCCTTGTCAGATTCATTTTGGGTCATAGGTCAATGTTAACTTATTGTACCTGGCTTTCCGTTGCTTGTCCAAGAACCTGGAGCCAGCAATTGGTGGCAGTAAAGCCCTCACAAAAAGATAAACTTAAACCCCATTAGCATTACTGCAAGAGAAACTTAAATTAGCTGTGTTGAATTTTTTTGTACCCGTCTGTGTAATGTTAACTCCCCATTGAGCATCCTGTACAAGGCACTATCTTAACCTGGCCCATTCCCCATTGTAAATCTTGCTGTTCCCCCACACCCTAACTATTTCTGTTGCTCCCAATCTGACTTAGCAAATGTGTCTCAGTTAAAATGCTTTTGTTCATGAGTTCAATGACATATTTGTTCACTGATTTTGTATTTGAGGGAGATAGTTAGCTAGTGGTAAAGTCACGAGTAATCCAGAGGCTCCAGGCCTCTGGCCATGGGTTCAAATCCCATCACAGCAGCTGATGGAATTTAAATTCAGTTCACAAAACTGGAATTGAAAGCAAGTCTCAGTAGTGGTGTCCATGGCTACTATCATTTTTTTTGTTTTAAAAACCCATCGGGTTCACTAATGTCCTTTAGGGAAGGAAATCTGCTGTCCTTACCCGGTCTGGCCTACATGTGACTCCAGATCCACAGCAATGTGGTTCATTCTTAACTGCCCCCTGAAATGGTTTAGCAAGCTACTCAGTTAGGGATTAGAAGAGCAATTCGGGATAGGCAACATATGCTGGCCCACTTGCCATAAAAAAATTTTTAAAACTTCAAGTATTGAATTGATAAAGATTGCTCTCATTTGATAATTGAAGAGGAATAATCCCATTGGTCCCATGAGCAATCCATTCCTCAACCCCCAGGCACATGTGGTTTGGGAAGCCACAAGCCCTATAGGAGGTCTTGAGATTGGGGTACACGTTGTCTGTGCTGTCTCCACATGGGTGGCAACAGGAACATTATAAAAGGTCAAAGTTGAAGGATTAATAAGATCAAATGGGCATAGGAATGAGCAAGTCAGGGCTTCAAACCCCTCTCCAGAGATAAAATCCATAATCTAGGCTGACACTTCAGTGCAGTACCGAGGGAGTGCTGCACTGCCAGAGGTGTTGTCTTTCAGATGAGATACTAAGCCAAAATCCCACCTCCCATTTCACATGTGAAATGATGAGAAAGATCCCATGGCACTGTTTTGAAGAAGAGCAAGGGGCAGTTCTCTCCTGAACAGCATTTATCTGGCAACCAGTATCATTGAAACAGATCATTTGATCTTCACCTCTTTGTTGTTTGTGGGAGCTTGCTGTGTGGAAATTGGCTGTATGTTACAACAGTGACTACACTTTCAAATGTACTTCTTTGGCTATGAGGTGTTTTGGGTTGTCTTAGACCATAAGACCATAAGACGTAGGAGCAGAAGTAGGCCATTTGGCCCATCGAGTCTGCTCCGTCATTCAATGAGATCAAGGTTGATCTGCTAATCCTCAATTCTACTTTCCTGCCTTTTCCCCATAACCCTCGATTCCCTTACTGATTAAAAATCTGCCTATCTCAGCCTTGAATATACTTAATGACCCAGCCTCTATAGCCCTCTGCGGTAAAGAATTCCACAGATTCACTACCCCCTGAGAGAAGAAATTCCTCCTCACCTCTGTCTTAAATGGGTGACCCCTTACTCTGAGATTATGCCCTCTTGTCCTAGACTCTCCCACAAGGGGAAACAACCTCTCAGCATCTATAAAAACAAAAAGCTAAAAGCTACTGCGGATGCTGGAAATCCAAAACAAAACAAAAACAGAATTACCTGGAAAAACTCAGCAAGTCTGGCAGCATCGGCGGAGAAGAAATCAGTCAACGTTTCGAGCCTCCATGGCCCTTCGGCAGAACTGCAGCATAGTTTCAACAAGGGAGAAATATAAATTGGTTTAAGGTGGGTGGGGGGGGTGGGGGGGGTGGGTGGGGGGAAGAGACACATTGAGGGTGTGGTGTGAGCAGATAATAATCAAAAGATGTCACAGACAAAAGGGTCAAAGAGGTGTTGAAGGTGGTGGTCTTTGTCTGAGAAAAGTGCTAATTACGAATGGAAAACAGGATATTCAAAGTACAGCTCTAGTGGGGGTGGGGTGGAAAGACTAAAGGTTTTAGTTTTAGATTTAAAAATAATGGAAATAGATGGGGAAAGAAGAATCTATATAAATTATTGAAAAAAAAGCGGGTGGGGGGGGAAAAGAAACGGGGTGGGGATGGGGGGAGGGGGAATTTAAGATCTAAAGTTGTTGAATTCAATATTCAGCCCAGAGGGCTGTAAAGTGCCTAGTCAGAAGATGAGGTGCTGTTCCTCCAGTTTGCGTTGGGCTTCACTGGAACAATGCAGCAAGCCAAGGACAGACATGTTGGCAAGAGAACAGGGTGGAGTGTTAAAATGGCAAGCGACAGGGAGGTTTGGGTCTTTCTTGCGGACAGACCGCAGGTGTTCCGCAAAACGGTCGCCTAGTTTGCGTTTGGTCTCTCCAATGTAGAGGAGACCGCATTGGGAGCAACGAATGCAGTAGACTAAGTTAGGGGAAATGCAAGTGAAATGCTGCTTCACTTGAAAGGAGTGTTTGGGCCCTTGGACGGTGAGGAGCGAGGAAGTGAAGGGGCAGGTGTTGCATCTTCTGCGTGGGCATGGGGAGGTGCCATAAGTGGGGGTTGAGGAGTAGGGAGTGATGGAGGAGTGGACCAGGGTGTCCCGGAGGGAACGATCCCTACGGAATGCCGTCAAGGGGGGTGAAGGGAAGATGTGTTTGGTGGCGGCATCATGCTGGAGTTGGCGGAAATGGCGGAGGATGATCCTTTGAATGCGGAGGCTGGTGGGGTGATAAGTGAGGACAAGGGGGACCCTATCATGTTTCTGGGAAGGAGGAGAAGGCGTGAGGGAGGATGCGCGGGATATGGGCCGGACACGGTTGAGGGCCCTGTCAACGACCGTGGATGGAAAACCTCGGTTAAGGAAGAAGGAGGACATGTCAGAGGAGCTGTTTTTGAAGGTAGCGTCATCAGAACAGATGCGACGGAGGCGAAGGAACTGAGAGAATGGGATGGAGTCTTTACAGGAAGCGGGGTGTGAGGAGCTGTAGTCGAGGTAGCTGTGGAAGTCGGTAGGCTTGTAATGGATATTGGTGGACAGTCTATCATCAGAAATTGAGACAGAGAGGTCAAGGAAGGGAAGAGAAGTGTCAGAGATGGACCATGTGAAGATGATGGAGGGGTGGAGATTGGAAGCAAAATTAATAAATTTTTCCAGGTCCCGACGAGAGCATGAAGCAGCACCGAAGTAATCATCGATGTACCGGAGAAAGAGTTGTGGGAGGGGGCCGGAGTAGGACTGGAACAAGGAATGTTCCACATACCCCATAAAGAGGCAGGCATAGCTGGGGCCCATGCGGGTACCCATAGCCACACCTTTTATTTGGAGGAAGTGAGAGGAGTTAAAGGAGAAATTGTTCAGTGTGAGAACAAGTTCAGCCAGACGGAGGTTAGAGTAGTGGTGGATGGGGATTGTTGGGGCCTCTGTTCAAGGAAGAAGCTAAGGGCCCTCAGACCATCCTGGTGGGGGATGGGGGTGTAGAGGGATTGGACGTCCATGGTGAAGAGGAGGCGGTTGGGGCCAGGGAACTGGAAATTGTTGATGTGACGTAAGGTGTCAGAGGAATCACGGATGTAGGTGGGAAGGGACTGGACAAGGGGAGAGAATCTCAGCATCTACCCTGTCAATCCCCCTAAAAATAATATATCTTTCAACAAGGTCGCCTCTCATTCTTCTAAACTCCAATGAGTACAGGCCCAACCTATTCAACCTCTCCTCATAAGAAAATCCCTCCATACCCAAGATCAACCCAGTGAACCTTTTCTGGACTGCCTCCAAAGCCAGTACATCTTTCCTTAGATAAGGGGACCAAAACTGTTCACGTTATTTTAGGTGTGGTCTAACTAGTGCCTTGTATAGTTTTAGCAAAACTTCCCTATTTTTATATTCCATTCCCTTTGAAATAAAGGCCAACATTCCATTTGTCTTCCCTATTACCTGCTGAACCTGTATGTTAGCTTTTTGTGATTCATGTGCAAGGACCCCCAAATCCCTCTGTGCTGCAGCTTTCTGCAGTCTTTCTCCATTTACATAATATTCAGCTCCTCTATTCTTCCTGCCAAAGTGCATAACCTCACACTTTCCCACATTATGGGCAGAATTTTGCCCTCGGATGGCGTGCGGGCCCCACCGGCTCAGCGGCGGGCAGACAGCCGACCCCCGTCACTGAAATGGGGCCTGCCGCCATTTTAAGTGGGCGGGCCAATTAAGGCCCACCCAGCGGCAACCCCAATGGGAAGTGCGGTGCACTTCCTGTTCCGGGGCGGGGGGGGGGAGGGAATCCCCATCTGTCAAAGTGCGCTCTTTCACGCATGCGCGCGAAAGAGCACACTGCTCCCTGAGGCAAAGTGCTATCTCAGGGAGATTACTGACAGTCCAGAAAACTTTAAAAATAGAAACGTTAAAAAATTATTAACATGTCCCCCTCATGTGACAATGTCATGTCACACGAGATGGGACATGTTAATAAAGGACACATAAATTTTATTAATTTTTTACAAAACGGACATGAAACTTCATCCCGCCAGCAGATGAAGTTTCGTCAATAATCTGGAGCCCGCTGGGGCTCCTGGCCTGCCCACCAGCCTTAAGGTTGGCCGGGCAGGTCTTTAATTACTTTAACTAGCCTGTCAATGGCCTCAATTGGCCATTGACAGGTCAGCGGGCGGACAGCTGATTTCGCTGTCTGCCCACCTTCCTAAAAATTTAAAGGGACCGGGATGACGTCGGGGATTCCTCCCAATGTCAGCCCGCGTCATTTTCCCCTCGGCGACCGGGCCCCGCCCTCAAATCGCTGAGGGGAAAATCCTAGCCTATATTCCATCTGCCAAGTTTTTGCCCACTCACTTAACCTGTCCATATCCCTCTGTAGACTCCTTGTGTCATCCTCACCACTTGCCTTCCCACCCATTTTTGTGTCATCCGCAAACTTGGCGATAGTATATTCACTTCCCTCATCCAAGTCATTAATATATATTGTAAATAATTGTGGCCCAGCACTGATCCCTATGTCACTCCTGAAAATGCCTTCCTTATCCCAACTCTGTCTTCTATTAATTAGCCAATTCTCTATCCATGCTAATATACTACCCTCAACACCATGGGCTCTTATCTTATTAAATAGCCGTACAAGCGGTACCTTATCGAATGCCTTTTGGAAATGCAAATATATTACATCTACTGGTTTCCCCTTATCTATCCTGCTTGTTACCTCCTTGAAGAATTATAATAAAATTATCGGGTATGATTTCCCCTTCATGAAGCCATGCTGACTCTGCTTGATTATATAATGTATTTCTAAATGCTCTGCTATTACATCCTTTAGAATGGACTCTAACATTTTCCCAATGACAGATGTTAAGCTAACTGGCCTATAGTTACCTGTTTTTTGTCTCCCTCCATTTTTGAATAAGGGTGTTACATTGGCAGTTTTCC
The DNA here is from genome assembly GCF_964194155.1 of Cetorhinus maximus. Classification (NCBI taxonomy): domain Eukaryota; kingdom Metazoa; phylum Chordata; class Chondrichthyes; order Lamniformes; family Cetorhinidae; genus Cetorhinus; species Cetorhinus maximus. Next base: position 8,149,776 of record NC_135885.1, read on the forward strand.
AATCCTCTGGGACTTTTCCAGAATCTAAGGATTCTTGGAAGATTGCTACCACTGCATGCACTATCTCTGCAGCTACTTCCTTTAATATCCTAGGATGCAACCCATCAGGTCCAGGTGACTTATCGGCCTTTAGCCCCATTAGTTTCCCCTATTACTTTTTCTCTAGTGATAGTTATTGTATTTCACTTTGCCCCTTGATTATTTAGTATTTTTGGAATGCTATTAGTGTCTTCTATCGTGAAGACTGATGCAAAGTATTTATTCAACTCCTCTGCCACTTCCTGGTTCCCCATTATTATTTTCCTAGCCTCATTCTCTAAGGGGCCTATGTTCACTTTGGTCTCTCTCTTCCTTTTTATATATTTAAAGAAGCTCTTACTGTCTGTTTTTATATTACTTGCTAGTTTACCCTCAAAGTTTATTTTCTGCCTCTTTATTTATTTTTTGGTCATCTTTTGTTGGTTTTTTAAACTTTCCCAATCCTCTAGCTTACCACTAGTCTTTGTCACATTGTGTGTTTTTTCTTTCAATTTGATACTATCCTTAACTTCCTTGGTTAACCATGGTAGGTGTATCCCCTTCCTAGAATCCTTCCTCACTGGGATATATCTTTGTTGTGAGTCATCAACTATTTTCTTAAATGTCTGCCATTGTTCATTAACTGTCTTTTCTGCTAAACTCCTTTCCCAGTCCACTCCAGCCAACCCTGCCCTCATTCCTTTGTAATTACCCTTACTTAAGTTTAGCACAGTTGTTTCTGACCCAAGTTTCTCACTCTCAAACTGAATGTCACTGTTCACTGTTTCCTAGGGGATCTTTTACTCTGAGATCATTTATTAAACCTGCCTCATTACACAATACCAGATCCAAAAAAGCCTAATCCCTGGGTGGAACCACAACATATTGTTGCAGGAAACTGTCCCAAATACACTCTATGAATTCTTGCCTGTGGTTACCTCTGCCAATTTGATTTTCCCATTCTACATGAAGGTTAAAGTCACCCATGAATAATATACTGCCTTTTTTACATGCCCTCATTATCTCCTGATTTATTCTCTGTCCTACAGTGTAGCTACTGTTAGGGGGCCTATAGACTACTCCCACCGGTATCTTCTTCCCCTTGTTATTTCTTACCTCCACCCATATGGATTCTACATCTTCCGATCCAAGATCCTTTCTTGCTATCGTATTTATTCCAACTCATGCTAACAAAGCTATCCTACCACCCTTTCTTTCCAGCCTGTCCTTTTGAAAAGTCACATACACTGAATATTTAGTTCCCAGCTTTGATCTCCTTGTAAACATGTCTCCGTAATGGCTATAAGATCATACCCATTAACCTCTATTTGTGCTGCTAATTCATTTATTTTGTTCTGAATACCACATGCATTTAAGTAAAGAGCCATTAATGTTGCCTTTTTACCAATTTTCCCCCTTTGACCCTATTTGCTGCTGTGTTGTTTTTAATGTTTGTACACTCTGTCCCATCCTGTCACACTCTAGGCATCATTACCTAAAGAGCTGCCCTGCAATCCTGCCATATCCCTTTGCTTAGTAAGCCTATATTCAAGCCTGGCATCTTGAAGTCATGAAATGTGGGATATACATGAAAGCTTGATCACTTTCTCTTTGGCTATCTGCCTCTTTTCCCCAACATTGCCCTACCCCCATTACTTCAATGTAAAATCTTCCTTCGTCTATTATTCTAATGGGCCATTAGTCTCTCTGTTTGCAGGAGATGGGAGTTTTCTTTACTGATGCTGCAAAATCAGTCGATTCAGCTGACCGCTAATGGTATCTCTATAAATCCCCTTGGAGAGACTTTAAATGGAAAGTGATTTGAACAAAAACCCTTCAAATTGCATACAGCTTCCTCGCACCTTGATTGGAATATAGGAACAGGAGGAGGCCATTTAGCCTCTGTCCTGCCATTCAACGAAGTCATAATTGATTTCCATATACCCACCTTTACCCCATATCATCAACAACAACAACCTATGTTTATATAGCTCTTTTAACATAATAAATTGTCCCAATGAGCGCTTCACAGAAGCATTATGAAACAAAATTTGACACTAAGCCACATTAGGAGGTATATGGGCACGTGATCCAAAGCTTAGTCAAGGAGGTAGGTTTTAAGGAGGAGACTAAGGTAGAGATGTTTAGGGAGGGAATTCCAGAGCTTAAGGCCCAGGCAGCTAAAGGCATGGCCACCAATGGTGGAAAGATTATAGCTGGGAAAGCACAAGAGGCCAGAATTAGAGGAGTGCCGGTATCTTGGACGATTGTGGGGCTAGAGGAGATTACGGAGGTAAGGAGGGGTGAGGACATGGAGGGATATCTCTTAATATCTTTGGACAACAAAAATCCATCAATCTCAGATTTAAAATGTACAGTTGATTTAGCTTTAATTGTTGTTTGCTGAAGAATGTTCCAAATTCTACTGCCTTTTGCTGTATCAACATTTTCTAATTTCACTCCTGAAAGGCGTGACACTAATTTTTAAACTCTCTCCCAGTTCTACACTCCAAACAGCAGAAATAGTTGTTTCTACCCACCCTATCAGTATCTCTTGGAAGTGTCAGTCAAATCACCCTTCAACCTTCTAATTTCCAGGGTGTACAACCTTAGTGTGTGTGTAATCTCTGTGCATAATTTAACCTTGGGAGTCACCAGCCTGGTAAATCTACTCCACACTTCCTCCAATGTCATTATTATCCTTTCTAAGGTGCAGTGCCCAGAACTGCTCACAGTACTCCAGGTATAGTCTATTTGGTGCTTTGTATAGCTATAGCATAATTTCTACCCCACCGCCTGTATTGTAGTCTACTAAATGTAGAGGCCAGCATTCTATCAGCGTTTTTCCTATACCTGTCAGTGCCAATTTAATGCTCTATCTACCTGCAGCACCCAATTCTCTTTGTGCCTCCACCGTTTCTAGCTTTTCACCATTTTAGATCCAAAGTGGATTACATGACTTACATTTGAAATTCATTTGACATAGTTTTGTCCATTCACTTAATCTATTCATTTCTCTTTGTAACTTATGCTCAGATTTACACTGCTTACAAACCAACCTATCTTTGTGTATCAACAAACTTGGTTAAGTGGCTTTCTATCCCATCGTTTAAGTCATTAACAGAGGAATTTGGGAAAAACAGTGGCCTTTAATCCTTCAGTCAAATTTTCTAGACAACAAACGATTCGCTTTTTAAGGAGGGGATCGAGAGAGAGAGAGGTGGAGAGGTTTCGGGATGTCATTCAGATTCCAGAGATAGGGATGATGAGGCCATGGGAGAATTTGAAAACAAGGATGAGAATTTTAAAATTGAGGTGTTGCTTAACCCGGAGTCAGTGAAGTTCAGTGGGAGCAGGAATGATGGATGAATGGAACTTGATGCAAGTTAGGATGCAAGCAGCAGTGTTTTGACAAGGTCACTGTACCTCATCGCATCCACTCCCTCTAAGCCTGTAGCTGTTAAATATCTCCTTTCCCACAGGACATTTAATTAGATTCATTGGGAGGATGATTTGAGAAAGGACTAGGCCTGATAGACATTTTTGCATTGCGTTGCTTTATTTTGTGTCCTGGTCCTTCACAGGTTTGAAGGATGTTCGACTCGGTGAAACCTTATGGGAGCCAGGATTTCTATGCTCTGAAGAGGGAATGCCAACAACGAAACCAGCTCTTTGAGGACCCCTTGTTCATCGCTGACAATGAATCGCTGTTCTGTACGAGGGCGCTAGTGTCCGACGTTCGCTGGAAGCGCCCGACTGTAAGTAGTTTTCAGTTTTTGTGCTGGGGATTGTGGTTGTAGGAGTCTGGAGAGGACTACTTGCTGACTCAGCTATGACCAATAGACTAATGGAAACTGCTGAGCGTTGCTTAGTGAGAGAATTGCTTGTTCCAAAACTCTGAAAACTGTGTCAGCTGAAATGTTTAAGATGGAGGTTTTATTGTTTTAGGTTATGGAGAAATATGGAGATGGGAGAACCATTATCTGACTGAATAGGAAACAGACTGAATGCATGGTCTACTCTATAGACCCCGGGCTATGACTAACTTCCTCTTTAGGCTTGTGTAAATTGGGTGTTTTCCCTACATGGAGAGAATGTGTATCCTGTAATGGGCAGACAAACGTTAGCTAAGTTTTTTTCTTTATCTTTTTGTGGGATGTGGGCATTGCTGGCAAGGCCAGCATTTGTTGCCGATCCTTAGGATTGCTAGGACCATTACAGGGGGCAGTTAAGAGTCAACCACATTGCTGTGAGTCTGGAGTAACATGTAGGTCAGACCGGATAAGGATAGCAGATTTCCTTCACTATAATTAGTGATATATTAGTTTATATTCCAGATTGATTAATTTAAGTTAAATTCCACCAGCTGCCATAGAGATTTGCACCCATGTCCTCTGGATTACTAGTTCAATGACACTACCATTGTGCCACAATCTCCCCCTGGATTCTGCAGTAGCTTAATGTGGAGATTTCAGATATATCTGTCACCCAGCTAACTAGGGAAAGCTAAAAATCATGGGTTGTAAAGCTAACTTGTGGTGAGAGTTGCTGCACTCTGGTGACAGGTCAAGAGTAGAATGGGCCTATGTTCAAAAAGGGAAGAAGGGTAAACCTGACGACGACAAGTTTAATGTCAGTGATGGGAATTATCTTTCGGAAACAATAATATGGGAGAAATTCAACAGCCACTTGGACAGATAGGAAAGGAGATCCAGCTCAGGTTTGCTAAGGACAAATCATGTTTGAGAAATTTGTGTGCCTCTAACCATTCTTACCTGGTTACATGATTGAGTTTACCTGAGGTAACAGAGAGGGCAGTGCAGCTCATGTATATGGACTTCCAAAAGGGGCTTGATAAAGTACCACATATTAGGCTTGTTAGCAAAATTACACCCCAAGGGACAAGAGCAACATAGATACAAAACTGGCTAAGACATAGAAAACAGATCTGTGGTAAATGTCTGCTTTACAGACTGGAGGGAGGTATGCAGTGTTGCCCAATGTTCAATACTAGAACCACTGCTATTTTTGATACACACACTTGGTGGCGCAGGGCATAATTTTGAAATTTGCTTTCAAACGAGAATTGGATAAATGCTTGAAGCAGAAATACACTAGAATACAAAAAACACGAGAGCTAGGAGCAGGAGTTAATCATTCGGCCCCTCAAGCCTGCTCTAACATTTGATAAGATCGTGGCTGATGCGATTGTGTCCTCAACTCTACTTTCCTGTCTTCGTACCCCCCACCCCCATAATCCTTGAATCCTTGGTATATCAATAACCTGTAACTCAACCTTGAATGTATTCGCCGACTCCGCCTCCATCGCTGGCTGGGGGACAGAATTCCACAGACTAATCGCCCTCCGAGAGAAGGAATTTCTCCTCGTTTCCTCACCAAACGGGATTTGGACAGACAGTAGGAAAGTGAGGCTAACTGGATTGCTCTTTGTAAGAGCTAGCACAGACTTGATGGAATGAAAGGCCTCCTGTGCTGTACTCTTACACCCTATGATTTTGTATTCCCTGGAGTTTAAAAGAATGTGAGGTGATCTCATTGGCAAGTGAATAAAAAAATAATCAAAATTCTTCGAGGGCTTGACAGAGTAGATGCCGAGAGATTGATTCCCCCTAGCTGGCTGGAGAGTCTAGAACGAGGGCGGGGATTTTCCGGCCCTGCGGCAGTGGGGGACTGGAAAATGTGGTGAGCCAGCCAAAAGTCCATTGACTTCAGCGGTACAGGTGAATTCTGCTGGTGGGCGGGACCAGAAAATCCCGCCGTAGGGGTTCATAGCCTTGGGATCCAGGACGTGACATTTATGATTGAAGTGAAGAGAAGTGGAAGGTGCGATTAGAAAGGGCACCTGGGTGTCCTCGGGCTGGCATGGACAAGATGGGCCGAATGGCCTCCTTCAGTGCTGCAACTTTTCTATGGTTCTAAGTTGCTTCACTCTGAGGATGCAAATCTTTGGAGCTCTCTGGCTGTGGCAGCACAATTATATAGCTGAGTATATTCAAGACTGAGATCGATAGATGCTTCGACACCAAATAGCGTGGTTGCAGAGCGAACTGGAGCTGATGAAGATAAGAAGACCAGCCATGATCTTATTGAGTGGTAATGCAGGTTGGAGGGGCTCCTGCCCCTATTCCCACACACCAGAATGGGGTAGCAAGCTATTTATTAGAGGTTGAATATCTTGAATATTCCAGGACAGTGTTGGCTGTTGGATTCTGCTTCTCCGTACCATTTGTAACATACGATACAATCCAGCCCAGGCAGAATTTAGAATCCACAAGACCTCCACTAGCTGGCTGACCTGATTTTAAACTTCTGTGTATTTGTGTGTGTGTGTTTTTGCTATATTAAAAACAGAAAACGCTGGAAAGACCCAGCAAGTCTGGCAGCATCTGTGGAGAGAGAAACAGAGTTGACGTTTCAAGTCCGTATGACTCTTCCAGTCATAATAGATTAATGGAAACTCTTCTAGTACTTGAAGCGTTAGCTCTGTTTCTCTCTCCGCCGATGTTGCCAGACCTGCTGAGTCTATCCAGTATTTCCTGTTTTGATTTCAGGTTTCCAGCAGCCAGTGTTTTGCTATTTGTTTTGCTAACTTGTTTATCAGTACAGCACTGCCACACATGAAGCAATAGCCAGACCCCCATCTGAAGAAACTGATATGTTGGTCTTTGAGGGGTGGGTGAAACACAGATTCAATGTTACCCAGGTTAAAAGGGTTAAGTTATGAGGATGGGTTGCATGGACTAGTCTTGTATTCCCTGAAGTGTAGAAGATTAAGGGGTGATCAAATTGAGCTGTTTTTTTAAGGTGATTTAAGATGTCAATAAGATAGATGGAGAGAATATTTTCTTTGGTGGAAGGAGTCCAAAATATGGGGGCACAATTATTAAAATTAGAGCTAGGTCATTCAGGGGTGATGTCAGGAAGCATTCCTTCAAACGCAGGATAGTTAAAATCTGGAACTCAATCACCTATGTTTCGATGCTCTCATGGATAGCCTACTATCTTTCACCCTCCATAAAGTTGAGGTCATCCAAAACCCTTCTGCCTGCAAACCTAACTCACGCCAAATTGCATTCACCCATTATTACCCTTGTCCTCGTTTATCTACATTGGGTCCCAATATGGCAAGACCACTTTTTTAAAAAAAAAAAATTCTCATCCTACTTTACAAATCTCTCTCTGTCGTCTCCTGCATCCTTACAACCTAGGCTCTGCACTCCTCCGTGTCTGGCCATGTACACACCCACCATTTTCATTGCTCTGCCATTGGTGGCTGTGCTTTTAGCTGCCTGGGTCCTACATTCTGTAACTCCCTCCATTAACCTCTCTACATTGTGCTTTTGTTTTAAAAACGCTCCTTAATTCCTTTAGACCGACATATGATCACCTGTCCTAATTTGTCCCCAAGTGACTTGGTGCCAAATTTTGTTTGATAACTCCCCTGTGAAGTGCATTGGGACATTTTACCATGTTAAAAAGTGTTTTTTTTAAAAATTCATTTATGGGTTGTGGGCATCGCTGGCTAGGCCAGCACTTACTGCCCATCGAGAAGGTGCAGGGTGGTTGTTCCATCAGCAATGGGGACTTACTGATTTATGTGCATTTTTCTATTTATGTTGCTGTTTTATTTTTTCAATCGATCATTGCCACTAATTGTATAAAACTACGGGGTTTATTTAAAAACGTTCACCTGTTATATAAAAAAATGTTCATTTTACTGGGACATCAGCCCAATTTGGCGCAAATCCAGGGCCCTAATCTCTGAGTTAGCACATCTCAACCAATGGGTTTCAGTGTCCCAGGACTGAAGGAGGTTAGGAATTGCCATAGTTTCCCCTTCTCCTCCTCCTCCTCCTCCTCCCCGCTTGTCCTTCCCAAATGCTCCCCACCAGCCATCCAGGACCTAAGCTCTGGAATCCCTTCCCTTAAACCCCTCTGCCACTCTCTTTTCCTAAAACACCTCTTTGACCAAGCTTTTTCTCACCTGTCCTAGTATGTCCTTATGTGGCTCAGTGTCCAATTTTATTTGATAACACTCTTTGGGTAGCTTGTACCATGTTAAAGTTACTATATAAATTCAAGCCATTGTACAGTGGAGAGCTTTTCTCCGAACTTAACAGAATCTGTTTGGAATTCTTTGCCTCAGAAGGCAGTGGAGATGGGCTCACTGAATATTTTTAAGGGGGAGGTAGATAGATTCTTGTTGGGCAAGGGAATTTAAAGGTTATCGGGGGTAGATGGGAATGTAGAACTTGAAGTACAAACCGATCAGCCATGATCTTATTGAATGGCGGAGCAGGCTCGAGGGGCCGAATGGCCTACTCCTGCTCCTGTTTCCTATGCTCGCATGTAAGTAAATTTTAAAAACTAAGGTGAAGGTTCACGGGTTTATCGTCGGATTTTAGTGATGATTGTTGAGGGATAAATAGAGTTCTCTGGGGGACAAATCCCCAATTCTTCTTTGAAAGAGTGGCTCTAGAGTCTTTTATTCCCATCTGAAAGAGCTGTTTGAGCCTTGGCTTAATGTCTCATCTGAAAGGTGGCATGTCCTACAGTGCAGCACTTCCTTAATACTGCACTGTGTCAACCTGGATGATGTGCTCATATCTCTGGAACTTAGACTCGCAACTTTCTGACCATAAGTGCCACCCACTGGGCCACAGCTAACATAGCCCCAGGAGTAAAATCCCACTCCTGGGGATGGATTTTAGGTCCGTGAGAGTGGAAATTGCAGAGGCACTGGCAATAATCTTTCAATGTTCCCTGGATTTGGGGGAGGTGTCCGAGGACTGGAGAATTGCAAACATTACGCCCTTGTTCAAAAAAGGTTGTAAAGATCTGCCCTGCAATTACAGACCAGTCAGTTTAACTTTGGTGGTGGGGAAACTTCTAGAAACTATTATTCGGGATAGAATTAATAGTCACGTGGAAAAATGTGGATTGATTCGGAAGAGTCAGCATGGATTTGTTAAAGGAAAATCATGTCTAACTACTTGCGGGAGTTTTTTGAAGAGGTAATAGAGATGGTTGATGAGGGCATCGTCGGATTTTAGTGATGTTTGTTGAGGGATAAATAGAGTTCTCTGGGGGGCAAATTCCCAGCTCTTCTTTGAAAGAGTGGCTCTGGGGTCTTTTATTCCCATCTGAGGGCAAGGCCGTTGATATGGTGTATATGGACTTCCAAAAGGCGTTCGATACAATGCCACACAACAGACTTGTCAGGAAAGTTATAGGTAATGGAATAGAAGGGACAGTAGCAAAGTGGATACAAAATTGGCTGAGGGATAGGAAACAGAGAGTAATGAGTATTTTTCGGGCTGGAAGAAGGTTTGTAGTGGAGTTCCCCAGGGGTCGGTATTGGGACCCTTGCTTTTCCTGATGTGTGTGTGTATATATATATATATATATATATATATATATATATATATATATATATATATAAGTGGTCTAGATCTTGGTGTGCAGGGGACAATTTCAAAGTTTGTGAATGACACAAAACTTTGGAGAATTGTAAACTGTGAGGAGGACAGTGTAGAACTTCAAAGGGGCACTGGCACATTGGTGGAGTGGGCAGATAGGTGGCAGATAAAGTTCAATGTGGAGAAGTGTGAGGTGATACACTTTGGTACAAAGAACATGGAGAGATAGTATAAAATAAAGGATACTATTCTAAAGGGTGTGCAGGAGCAGAGAGACTTGGGCGTCTATGTACATAAGTCATTAAAGGTGGCAGGACAGGTAGAGAGAGCTGTTTCTGAAGCACATGGCTTTCTAGGCTTCATTAATAGGGGCATAGAGTATAAGAACAGGGAGGTTATGATGAACTTGTATAAGACACTGGTTAGACCTCAGTTGGAGTATTGTGTACAGTTCTGGGTGCCGCACTATAAGAAGGATGTAAACGCATTGGAGAGAGTGTGGAAGAGGTTTACGAGAATGGTTCCAGGATGAAACACTTCAGTTATGAGGAGAGATTGGAGAAGTTGGGACTGTTTTCTTTGGAGAGGAGAAGGCTGAGAGGAGACATGATAGAAGTTTTCAAAATCATGAGGGGCCTGGACAGAGTAGGCAGAGAGAAACTGTTCCTGCTCTTAAACGGACCGAGAGCCAGAGGGCACAGTTGTAAAGTGTTTTGCAAAAGAAGCAAATGCGAGGCGAGAAAATGCTTTTTCACACAGCGAGTGGTTCGGGTCTGGAATGCACTGCCTGGAAGTGTGTTGGAGGCGGGTTCGATTGAGGCATTCAAGAGGGCATTGGATGGTTATTTAAATAGAAACAACGTGCAGGGTTACGGGGGAAAATGCAGGAGATCGGCACTAGGTTAAAATGCTCAGACAGCCAGTACAGACACGCCTCCTCCTACACCATAACGATTCTGTGATTTCCCCCACTACAAGGAAGGAGGAAGGTGATGAGTCACTTGTGGAGAATCACTGCTGATTAGCTGTGTTGTGTTTTCAGCTCTGTCAGTAAAAGATTCATGCAGTTGAATCCAAGCTGCTGCTGGCCAGAAAACTGGATTGTTTTGTTTTTCTCACTCCTCGTTTGGCTGTGCATTACTATTTCCATCTAAGGATGATGTGATGTATTCTTTCTCTCTGGGGAATGGACTAATCTAGAAACTAGTGGCCCCCTTGCAGACAGCAAACCATTGAGTTAGACCAAACACCAGTCTTCTGACCTCCGTCAGAGTCACTCCAAGTGTGGGTGGTGGTATCTCCATGGTAACATAATCGCAGACAGTTTTCAGAACTATCCAAGACACAACAAAGTGAACTTGGGGGAGGGGGGGGGAAAAAAACTCCTGTGGCTTTTGGGCTCTGTTAGAACTGCCCGTGTGTGTTTTGGCTGTGAATGATGGTTTTGTTTCTTTAAGCTGCTGCTTGGACATAGGGGCAGGAATTTTGAGATCCTCGATCAGCTTAACACCCCCCCCCCCCACCGCCGTTGTGCTGTTCTTCATTTGTGTAGCGGCAACATTGAGCCTGCAGTCAGCGTTAGCACAGCTCCCCCATTGCTATGTGGAAATGGGCTGCTGGATTCCCTCTGTTACAACAGTGGCCACACTTTGCAAGCATTTCGTGGTGCTTTGGGGTCTCCTGAGGAGGTGAAAGGCGCTACAGGAATGCAAGTTCTTTTTTTTTTGGTGGACAGGATCAGGCTCTGCCACGATACTTCATGTGGTCAAATAGGGGGAGATGGTGGAGTAGTGGTATTGTTACCATGGGTTCAAATCCAATGTTAGCTGGTGAAATTCAAAGTCAATTAATTAATCTGCAATTACAAAGCAAGTTATTTACATTGATTGTTGTAAAAGTTCACAATGATGGACATGTCATGGACATGTGGCCAATAGTATGAGTGACTATTTCGAGGCAGGAGGTCATGTGATGAAACCTCCAGGAATATCACCACCCCACCCCACCCAGCCAGAGTTAGTGACACTGGCGATCACAGCCATGATTCAAAATGGCCTACTTGATTAGTAGATCTCAGGGAGATCTTAGGGACATCTTAGGGAAGGAAATCTGCCTTCCTTACCTGCTCTGACCTACATGTGACTCCAGACCCACAGCAATGTGGTTGACTCTTAATTATCCTCTGAAATGGCCCAGCAAGCCACTCAGTTCAAGGGTAGTTAGGGATGGGCAACAGATGCTGGCCTTGCCAGAGATGCCCCCATCCCATGAAAGAATAAAGAAAAAGGCCGTCGCCAATCAACTGCCAATCGTCAACGTTGTGAAGAAGGCTCACTTGATATCAGAAAGAGGGAGAGGCAGGGGGCTGCGGGAACTTGTCCCAACAAGGAATCAACAGCTTGGGAGGGGATGGGAGGGGTGGGGCATTAAGACAGAGGAGTTGAGCCTTTTGCGAAGTTTACAAAGCAAACCTGATCTAAAATGCCTCATCGTATCACTGCCAAATAACCTGACAAAATATCCTCTGGCTTTAATTATTCTCTGAGCAACATATGAAAGGCATGGCCAAATATCTTTTTCCTGCAAAAGAGCTGCATTAACCTCTTATGGTTCAAAACAAAAACAGAAATTGAGACGACTAATGTCACGCCGACAGTTCTCAATGAAAAGATCAAGAGAAGGTAAGAATCCAGAGGGAGGGGTCCAGGTGGAGGGAGAATATTGGAGGTGGGTAAAAGGATCTGTTGAACGGGGAGAGGACTCCTGCCCAAAGAAGTGAGCACGGAGACGAAGGCGGAAGAAGAGTTCAGCATCGTGCCGAGCCCGAAATTCATTGAGATGAGGGCGTAAGGGTATGAAACTAAGTCCTTTGCTGAGCACTGAACATTCAGCGTCGGAGAGGGTAAGGTCAGGGGGTATGGTGAATGGAATAGTGAACTCTTATGGTTCAAACCTTGCCAACTGGATTGCTAGTATTCCTGCCGCTAACATTTTGCCAGAGAACGGAGTTGAAATTTGTCCCTTTTCCTTGTACTCCCTGAGATCTCGGATCATCTAGTCAGGTAGGCCATTTTGAATCATGGCTGTGACCACCAGTGTCATTAACTCTGGTTGGGTGGGGTGGGGCGGGGGTGGGGGGGGGGGGGGGGGGGGGGGTGGGGGAGGTTGGGGGTGGGTGTTCCTTGAGGTTTTGTTACATTAACCATTCACTCGCTCTGTTGGTCACCTTGACATGTCCATCACTGGGGAGTCCCACCTTCTCACAGCCAATTGGGAAACAAACAGCTTCTTCCGATTGGAAACTAATTGACTGTCAATCAAACGATCATACCCCTCACCCATCTCCAATATTTTTTATAAGTAACAAGTGAAAGAAAAGGAAAAATATTTGTCCCTTCTCACCTCTTTAACCCCTTCCTTTACCCCTCCATTCCACCTCAATCACTTCTCCTACACCCCCATTTTACATCTACCCTACCCCAACTCTTTGCTACATTCCAACAGTAACTACACTTCACAAATACTTCATTGGCTGTAAAGCATTTTGGGGCATCTTAAGGTCATGAAGGGTGCTAAATAAATGCAATTTTTAAAACTTACTGGCTGCACTTCATATCTGATTGTTTCACTACTGCGCCTCTTGCTCTGTGCTCTGTTCCCCCTTCCCCTCCCTCTCTGTTCCTATAGCTTCCTTGTCGTCTAAGGGTTACTATAGGTTTAAGCTGTGTTATCTCACTGGGGCAAAGTGAAGGGGCAGGACCCAAGAACTACCTCAGCCAATATGTGGATTGAATCACTGTTGATGGCATTTTACTGCAGCCCACTGTAGCCATCTGGCCAGCTGAGCTAAATGAATCCCCCCCTCCTCCAAAACAAATCTCCCAGGGGGGCCTTTAATATAAAAGAAAAGCTGGTCTGATAAGGCAAAGTGAAAACAACTTGTTCAACTTAAACCCTCAGAACATTTAAGGAGCATTTAGATGAGCACTTGAAACGTCATAACATACAGGGCTACGGGTCAAGTGCTAGAGAATGGGATTGGAATAGATAGGTGCTTGATGGCCGGCACAGACACGATGGGCTGAAGGGCCTGTTTCTGTGCTGTATAACTCTATGACTCTATAACTGAGAGCCAAAAAGCTTCCTGTAGGCCCCAAATGAAAGTAGCTTTCTTAAGAGGGTTCTGTTTGTTTAGTTAGTCCTTTCTCGATATATTTTTCACAGTATCACATTGCTGTATGTGGGAGCTTGCTGTGTGCCAATTGGCTGCCATGTTTCCTTCATTACAACAGTGACTACACTTAAACTACTATATTGGCTGTAAAGCACTTTGGGATGTCCTGAATTGGTGAAAGATGCTATGCACTGTTCTTTCTTATGTTCTCTCTCTCTCTCCATCTCCCTCTCTCCCTCTTTCCCCCTGCTATATCTCTCTCTCTCTTTCTTTCTCTTCCTGCCTTTCTCTCCTGGTCTTTCTTTCTCTCTTTCTCCCCCTCTCTCTCTTCCTGTTTCTCTCACCTGTTCCTGACTCTCTCTCTCCCTCTCTTTCTCTCTCTTTCCTGCCTGTCTTTCTCTCTCTTCCCTGCCTGTCTGTCTCTCTCTCTCTCTTTCCTGTCTTTCTGTCTCTCTCTCTCTTTCCTGTCTTTTTCTCCCTCTCTCTTTCCTGTCTGTGTCTCTCTCCCTCCCTCTTGTCTGTCTGTCTGTCTCTCTCTCTCTCTTTCCTGTCTCTCTCTTTTTCTACCCCTCCCTTTGTGTGTGTGTGTCTCTCCCTTCCTGTCTTCTCTTTCTCTGTCTCTTCCCCCATCTGTCTCTCTCTCTCTCTCGCTCTCTCTCTTCCTTCCCTGTCTGTGTCTATCTGTCTCTCTCTCTCTTGCTTCGTTTTTTTGCTGGCTTTTGTGTTCTGTTGATATCAGGAATAAACACAACAATGTCAGTAACCAGGGATGGGCGGGGAGTGGGGAAGGGGAAGAGAGAGAACCTCCCAGTGAAACCACAGGAAAGAACTGGCCTGCTCCACTTCTACCGGGAGTAGGAGAAACTGGTATTTTATTAGATTTTCTCTTGAGCTTGTTGCCTGCCAACATCTGGCTAAAGCTAGAGGGAGGAGCTGTGACATCCTTGTTGTTGGTGAAAAAAATAATTGTTGGAAAATATGAATGTTTCGAAAGCTTGCTTAACCCTTTGGAACGTGCAATGTTTTCATTGTGATAACTACAGCCCAACCGAATAACTTCAACCCAGCCAAATACATTGAGAAAATGGCAGGAGTTGGTTTAGTGAGGATGAGGAAGAGGGTATAATTTTACCTGGAATTAAAAGCCTGTTTTCACATTATCAGCAGCTGCAAAAATACTCCCTCTTTATTTTACACAGCGGCTGAGTGGCTGAACGGTTAGCGCCAGCCAAAGCTCTCAATGCCTCTGAGGCAGAAACGTGTGGATTCAAATCCCACCCCGGGGCAGAATATTTCGCTCGGGCGGGCGGGCGTGTGCCCGATCTGAACGAGCGTCAGATGATGCGCGATGACGTCAGGCGATGTCACCACGCACTCGTGGGGTATTTCGGTCAGTGGGTGCGTGCGGGAGTCGGTAGCGCGCCCGCCGCCTATTAAGGCCACTAAAGTCATTATTAAAAGACATTTTTCGCTGCCCGGCCAACCTTACAGTTGGCCGGTCAGGCGAATCGGCCTTTAGATTTTTTTGGCTAAACCTCCTCCATGGTCGGTGCCCGGTCACAGGCAGCGGCTCATTTCACAGCCGCCCCCCCGCCGCTCACGCCCGCCCAACGACCGGAAGATCCTGGTCCAGAAAATTGACCAAAAAAATCTAACGCAGATTGTGGGCTCCGGGGGGGGGGGGAGTGCTGCACTGTCAGAGGTGCCACCTTTCAGATGAGGCATTAAATCGAGACCCACTTACTCACTCTCAGGTGGCAAGATTCCAGTGTGAAGAAGAGCAGGGAAGTTACCCCCCTGTGTCCTGGTCAATATTGATCCCTCAATCAGTATCGCTAAGAAGGATGGTTTGGTCACCCTCGCACTGCTATTTGTGGGAGCTTGATACGTGTCTTGTTTCCTACATTACAACAGTGACTATGAAAGCGTGCTATTGGCTGTACTGTGCTTTGGGGCAGGGGGAGTGGGATCATTTCTTCATATCTGACACTTGGTGCTTAGAATTCCACGCTCAGAAAAACAGAGAGCAACTTTTCCAAAGCCAGTTGGTCCAAGCTGCAACATATACACCAGAACTTACGGTAATTAACGGAGACCCCTTCAGTGCTGAATAGGCACAGATTTCAACATTCTAGCGTAAGCTGTGTGTAACATAAACCCCTCTCTTCAATTCCACTCTTTTTGATGTTTTTCTGCTGTAGAATGTTTGACAAAAAATAGACATTGCTCCCTCTATTTTTTCCTCCTCCCTCTTTTTTCCTCTTCCCTCTTTTTTTTCCCTCCTCCGTCGCTCTTTTTTTTTCCTGCTTCATTTCCTCCCTCTTTCTCTTTTGTTTTGAAATCTGTGCTACCAAACCAAGTTGAGTAATGAATAATTAGGGTGTATCCCTGTTTGCTGGGATAAACTGCAGCCAGGTTTCTTCGTGTAGAAGGGTGGTATCTGCTCAATGAGTTGTTATAAATGAATATGCAGAGACCTCAAGCTCTGAGGTGCGTTCTGCTCTGCTCTTCTGGACTCGTTGTACAGCCATTTGTCAGTGTCTTCTTTACAAGCTATATACTTAGATAAAGTCCTGTTTCTCCCCTGCAACATCCATGAATGCCTTGTATAAGGACATACGAATTAGGAGCAGGAATAGGCCACTCGGCCCTTCGAGCCTGCTCCACCATTCAATAGGATCATGGCTGATCTGATTGTAACCTCAACCCCACATTCCTGCCTACCCCCCGAGAACCTTTCACCCCCCCTTGCTGATCAAGGAACTATCTCGATCTGCTTTAAAGATATTCAAGGACTCTGCCTCAACCACCTTTTTGAGCAAGAGAATTCCAAAGTCTCGCAACCCTGAGAGAGAAAACCTTTCCTCATCTCTGTCCTGTTTGGGCCACCCCTTATTTTTAAACAGTGACCCTTGTGCAACTCTTGACTAGAAGACCACAGATTTCCTTAACTAGCCACTGACTCCAACCTTCTTCCTGTCTGACACTGAACCAGGTTGCTCACAACCTTGGCATCCTATTTGATGCTGAGTTGAGCTTCTGGTCCCATTATCCTCTCAGCCATTAAGGCCATGTACTTCCACTTCTAACACCAGCCGTCTCCCTGCCTTACCTCATCAGCTGCTGAAACCTTTATCCGTGTCTTTTTTACCTCAGCTCCCAGGGCTGGACTCCCACCTTTTACACTGTCTCTAAACAACTTCATTCAGGACTCCTGCTGCCAATATCCTACCTCACTTAAGGCAGTCCTTAAAACACACCTTTTAAGACAAAGCTTTTGGCCATCAGACCTAATATCTCCTTAAGTGGAAATGGGGTGACCAGCTTTGAAATAAAGGATAAACTGCTTCGTCTAACAGGAGAAGGGCCCAGTATTGGAGGTAGATTTGTGTTACATCGACAGGAAAAGCTGAAGGGCCTTCAGCCTGTGGTGATGGCCTCACACATGAAACTAAAATATCGGTGTAGACTGGAGAATGGACCTTATCAAATTTTGCCTGATAACGCTCCAGTGAAGATGTATTGCTACATTGAAGGCACCATATGCAGTAATTACAGCACATGAAGGAGGACATCCAGTCAATTGAGTCCATGCTGGCTCTTGGTGGAGTAATCCAGTCAGTCCCATTCCTCCGCTCTATTGCCATAGTTCTGTAGGTTTATTTCCATCCAATTTCCTTTTGAAATCATTGATTTTCTCTGTTTCCACCACCCTTTGTAGGCAGCAAGTTCCAGGTCATTATCACTGGCTGCATAAGAAAAATTCTTCCTCGCACTTCTTGCCCAAAACCTTAAATTAATTCATTGGATTGCCTAGCATTTATTGCCCAAACCTAATTGCCCTTGTTCAGAGGGCAGTTAAGAGTCAACCACATTGCTCTGGGTCTGGAGTCACATGTAGGTACCAGGTAAGGATGGCAAATTTCCTTCCCTGAAGGACATTAGTGAACCAGATGGGTTTTTACAACAATTGGTGTAGCAATAAACCAAAGCAATGGTTTCATGATCATCATCATCAAACTTTTAATTCCAGACTTTTACTGAAGTCAGATTTCACCATCAGCCGTGGTGGGATTTGAACCCAGAGCATTACCTTGGGCCTCGGGATTACTGGTCCAGTGACAACACCACTGTGCCACCACCTCCCCTCTGTGTTCTCTAGCCCTTGTACTATCAGCTGATGGGAACAGTTTTTCCTTGTGTACCTTATCCGAACTTGTACATTGCGATCAAATCTCCCCTCATTATCCTTTGCTCTGAGGAGAACAAACCCAGCTTCTCCAACCGAATTTTATAACTAAAATCCCTCGTCCCTGGAACCATTCGGGTAAATCTCAAGCACCCTCACATCCTTTCTAAAGTGTAGTGACCAGAACTGAGCAGCGTACTCTAGTTGGGGCCTAACCAGTGCAAGTTAATGCAATACAAGGATGTAATGAAATGCAAGTTATTGTTCTCTCCCTCCTAGGTGTGATGCTTAAAGTATTTGATGAAGTGTTCCCATTTCCAGGGTCCGCAGCCAGTTATCGGGGCCTTTAGCTCTAGAAAATAATGAGGCAAAGGCGAAGCCCCTGCCTTTTTGTGCAGTAGACACTGGACTCTGTTGGACCTGGGGTCTGGGAGAGCACTGCAAATGATCTGGGGGATGGGGAATGGAAGGACAAAGTTGGTGGCGAGAAAAGGAAGGTAACGGGATGGCAATGTAGGGTTGGGGAAAATAGGTGGTAATGAAAAAGGGGGCTGAAGCACTTTTGGTGAAGGAAGGGAGATCCTGTAATTTGCACACAAGGAGCAGGAGGAGGCCATTCGGCCCCTCGAGCCTGCTGCGACCATGTCTTTATTTGATCGTGGCCTCAATTCCACTTGCCTCCTGCCTCCCTAAACCCTTGGCTCCCTCATCAATCGCAAATCTAACTCAGCCTTGAATATATTCAATGACCCAGCCTCCACTGCTCATTGAGGAAGAGAATTCCAAAGACTAAGAAAAGGTTTGCCCTAATCTCAGTCTTAATTGGGAGGCCCCTACTGTGTCCCCTATTTCTTGACTTTCCCACAAGGGGAAACATTCTCTCAGCATTAACCCTGTCAATATTCCCTCAGGATCTTATATGTTTCAAAAAGATCCCCTCTCAAGTGAACCTTCCCTCAACTGCTTCTAATGCAATTATATCCTTTCTTAAGTAGTGCGTCAAAAACTGCACGCAGTACTCCAGATGCAATCTCGTTTAGGTCCTGTGCAGCTGTAGTGACACTTCCCTACTTTTATATTCCATTCCCCTTTGCAATAAATGCCAACATTCCATTTGCTTTCCTAATCACTTGCTGTACTTGCTTACTAATTTTTTGTGATCCATGTACCAGGACACCCAGATCCCTCTGTATCGCTCTCCTTTCAAACAATATACTGGGGGCACTTGGCGGTGGGGAAGAAAATGCCGACGTTGACTGATGATGGAGGGCGTTAGCTGCAAATGCAAATGCTGGGGGAACAGAAGAAGCTGAATTAAAAACCGAAATTCATTTATTTTAGAAAATAAACATGCTCAGTCATCTTGGTTCAATGGCCTTAGGCATGGGCCTTTGTTTTTATGTTCTTTTGAGTTGCTTTTGGAGGTGTTGCCTTTTGAATTCGCCATTAACCCGAGGATCCAATGGTCCTCTTGGGCGGATATTAAAGTTTCAAAGGCACTATTTTGAAGAAATGTTTGCTAATTGTACATTAATTGGGTACCAGTTGTGTTCAGGAGGTGAGAATCACAGGATTGTTATGGTGCAGAAGGAGGCCATTCGGCCCATCGTGTCTGTACTGGCTCTCTGAGCATTTTAACTTAGTACCAATCTCCTGCCTTCTCCCTGTAATCCTGCACATTGTTTCTATTTAAATAATCATCCAATGCCCTCTTGAACGCCTCTATTGAACCTGCTTCCACCACACATCCAGGCAGCGCATTCCAAACACTAACTACTCGCTGTGTGAAAAAGTTTTTTCTCGCCTCGCATTTGCTTCTTTTGCAAAACACTTTAAAACTGTGCCCTCTGGTTCTTGATCCATTTACAGGTGGGAACAGTTTCTCCCTACCTACTGTGTTCAGACCCCGCATGGTTTTGAAAACTTCTATCATGTCTCCCCTCAGCTTTCTCCTCTCCCAACATCTCCAATCTTTCCTCATAACTGAAGTGTCTCATCCCTGGAACCATTCTCATAAACCTTTTCTGCACTCTCTCCAATGCATTGACATCCTTCCTATAGTGTGGCGCCCAGAACTGTACACAATACTCCAGCTGAGGTCTAACCAGTGTCTTATATAAGTTCATCATAACCTTACTGGTCTTGTACTCTGTGCCCCTATTAATGAAGCCTAGAATACTGTATGCTTTAGAAACAGTTCTCTCTACCTGTCCTGCCACCTTTAATGACTTATGTACACATACACCTAGGCCTCTCTGCTCCTGCACACCCTTTAGAGTAGCACCCTTTATTTTATACTGTCTCTCCATGTTCTTTGTACCAAAGTGTATCACCTCATACTTCTCTGCATTGAACTTCATCTGCCACCTATCTGCCCACCCCACCAATGTGTCAACGTCCTTTCAAAGTTCTACACTGTCCTCAGTGAGCATTAACTGGAGACTCGCCTGTGCTCACACAGATAAGGTCAGGCTGAAACTACGGCTGTTGGTTGAAGGTGCACGATATGTAATGTGTGTGTGTCTGGAAATGAAAGCTTGTAAATGTGTAAAGGCTAGACTGCAGTTCTCTACTTGACTATATAGCTTGCAACAAGAACAAGTGGTGGAACCTGGTATTAAAACTGAAGATGTCGGAGAGACACAGCTGGTCTGTCAGAGTTTAGAAAGGCAGAAAATTAACATAGCAAAGTTGACCCATTTGTACAGAGTTGTTCTGACAAGAGGTTTCTCTTGATTGACCCATCTTATGTAATGCTGAGCTTGCTCTGTGCTCTCGATAAGAGTGGAGCCCAGTGTGGTTTATTTCAAAGACGATCCCACACCACTGTTTGACGAACAGGATAACATCACATTTTAACTTCTCTTTAGCCCTGAAGAAGAGTCATACTGAACCCGAAACGTTAACTCTGTTTCTCTCTCCACAAGTGCTGCCAGACCCGCTGAGCGTTTCCAGCATTTTCTGCTTTCATTTCAGATTTCCCAGCATCGGCAGTATTTTGCTTTTACCTTGCTGAACAGGGTGTCCGGGCCAATCGTTGTTGCTCGATCGGTATCACTAAAACAGATTACCTGGCTCTTTTATCTCTCTGCGTTTTGTGGAACCTGTTTTTCATTTTCCTTTGTTTGTGGCGCACTCCCTCCCCGTTTCCCTGCCTGTTTCTCAGTTAACGTGTCCTCGGAGCCAGTGATGGGATACACACCCTGTGAATTTGTAAACCGGTTTAACTTCTCTATACAGATGTGAGCTGCTTTGATCTGATGTGTACTTCCAGAATTCTCTGTTCTTACTCTGTGTGCATCTTTCTGTGGCACAGGGGGGGCTGTTGGGGCCAGGAAGGAAGATTATTCAAGTTGCTGATGATAGTTAATAGGCAATTAAGTTTAGGCTCTCCCTGCTAGTTATGGATCCACTTATTTTATCACTACAAGTAGCTGGGTGAATACTATTTTGTCAAAGGCTTTTGACTGCAGACACTACCTGGTTTGAAATTAGCACCTGGGAATTGTGATTACAGCAAATAACTTAATACATAGGAACATTCGAATTAGGAGCATGAGTAGGAAGGACACTCAGCCCTTTGAGTCTGCTCCACCATTTAATGAGCTCATGGCTGATCTGATTGTAACCTCAACTCCACATTCCTACCTACCCCCAATAACCTTTCACCCCCTTGCTTATCAGGAATCTATCTAGCCCTGCCTTAAAGATATTCAAAGACTTTGCTTCCACCGCATTTTGAAGAAGAGAATTTCAAAGACTCACAACCCTCCTGAGAGAAAAAGATTTCTCTTCATCTGTGTCCTAAGTGGGTGACCCCTTATTTTTAAACAGTGACCCCTACAACTAGATTCTCCCACAAGAGGAAATATCCTCTCCACATCCACCCTGTCAAGACCCCTCAGGATCTTAAATGTTTCAATCAAGTCGCCTCTTACTCTTCTAAACTCCAGCGGATACAAGCCTAACCTGTCCAACCTTTCCTCATAAGACAACCTGCCCATTCCAGTTATTAGCCTGGCAAACCTTCTCTGAACTGCTTCCAACGCATTTACATCCTTCCTTAAATAAAGAGCCAATACTGTACACAGTATTGTTTATTTAATGTAGAAAAATAAATTGATTGCCTGTCAGTCTCATATTCCTCATTTGCAAATCTTGCCTGAATTGGTTTGTAAAATCCATCATTTGGATGAGATGTTAACCCATCAGCTCCACGTGGGTAATGTGATTGCAAAATAAGATCATAAGAAATAGGAGCAAGACTAGGCCATTTGGCCCATCAAGACTGCTGCACCATTGATAAGATCATGGCTGATCTGATTGTGGTCTTAACAGCACTTTCCTGTCTGTCCCCCATAATCCTTGACTCCCTTGTTGATCAAAAATCTGTCTAATTCAGCCTTGAATATTTTTTAATGACCCAGCCTCCACTGCTTTCTGGGGAAGAGAATTCCAAAGATTGATTACCCTTTGAGAGAAGAAATTCCTCCTCATCTCCATCTTAAATGGGAGACCCCTCATCTTTAAATTGTTTCCCCTAGTTCTACATTCCTCCTTGAGAGGAAACAACCTCTCAGCATCTACCCTGTCAAGCCCCCTCAGAATCTCATATGTTTCAATAAGATCACCTCTCATTCTTCTAAACTCCAATGGGTGTGGGCCCAACCTGCTTAACCTTTCCTCATAAGACAAATCCCTTCATGCCAGGAATCAGCCTAGTGACCCTTCTCTGAAAGCCTCCAATGCAAGTATATCACTCCTTAAGCAAGGAGACCAAACATACGCCCTTGGGCCACCAAGATGAGACTTCAAATCACTGAGGAATAATTTCAATGAACCGAGTCGGAACTCTATGGCCTGGATTTTCTGGTCCCGCCTGCAGTGGGGCCGGAAATTCCTGCCCCGATGTCAACATTCCTTTGGCTGGTCCGTCAATTCTTCTGTCCTGCCCGCGATGAATCCAGCCACAGGCTGGATCAGATAATCCCAGTCTAAGATGCTGACTCTCCTCACACCTGCCTGAGTTTATTTATTTTCTCTCTCTCTTTTTTTACCCCCACAGGAAATCTGCAACAGCCCTCACCTCTTTGTTGATGGCATGAGTGCCCATGACCTGAACCAGGGCCAGCTGGGTAACTGCTGGTTTGTGGCTGCTTGTTCCTGCCTGGCCTCCAGGGATGTTTTGTGGCAGAAGGTAAGTGCCCCTTTAAATCTCCCCTGGCCCCCTTGATATAATGGCAATAACCGTGGAACTGGGCCTGACTGGCCTACTCCTCCTTCCTATACTACAGCATCCCTCAAGTAGACAGCCATCTCTCAGTACTTTAAACTCCGCCATTTCCTCTTTCGTGGCTTGAGAAGTGAAGGAAGCTGCGCTTAAAAAGCAGAGCTTTTTTTTGATGGGTACGAGGCAGGTCATGAGTGAAAATGATTTTCAGATCAAGGGAAGTGAAAATCTGGTATTCTTCCCCCTTCCCTTAAGGCTAGGGGTCAACTGAACATTTCAAGACTGAGGTTGATTGATTCCCATTAGCTAATGGTGTCACAGGATGTGGAGCAGAGGTGGGGAATATTAATGGTATGTTTAATTATACTGTTAAGATACACAGATAAAGGACATTGTTTTACTGAGTACCTAGAGCACTTATAAAGAGAGACTGCTGGGACACAGGGGTTTTAGGTAGGAGGCAGACATATGTAATGCTGCACTCTGTAAATATATTATCAAGGAAAGTATTAGTGTCTAATTTCATACTCCACCAACTGGCTTGGAATTAATTTAACAGGTAAATGGAGTTGATAGATATATCAGTCATGCTTTATTTAAATGATGTGACAGGCTTCAGGCATTGAATGGCCTACTTCTGTTCCTGCGTAGCAGGCAATGAGTTGGCGGGGGTGAGGGTGGGTGAAGTTTATTGAGGAGGACCCAAAGCAAATTGGATGATAAGTATTGAAAGACGCAAGAGAAATGGAGATTGGGGGTCAGAAGAAAAGGGGACTGCAAATGGAGTGACTGGAAAATGATATCTTAGAGCAGAGGAGATGGTTAGCAAGCAGTGAAGCTGAGGAGTGAAGGATAGAAGATGTGGGATGAAAGATTTCTCCGGTACAGCAGAGTGGCATTAGTTAGATTTATTTTAGGAAGATTGATTCATGATGTTATCACCTCTGAAATTCCTCCCCGGGTTTTCCTATTGTAACTCTGGCTGATGGATTGTTAGACACCAGGGAACTGGTTTTCATCTGATTCTCATTAATTGTAATGGGTAGGACTTCTGCCTAGCCCTTTATAAGGCTGGTAATGTCTGGGAGCATCTCTGGGGTCAGGAACTCCCTAAACTGGGAGTTCCTGCTTCCTGACTCAGTAGGGACCCCTTGAGGCCATATCCCCCATGAGATGAGGCATACTGGCTTTCAGATGAGTGCGAGTGGTCATCAACCTGGAAATGGCCTGATCCCAGAAGGTAAGGTCCTTTCCCTTCTCTAAATTTAATTGGTCCCTTGCACTCAAAGGCACTGAGGGGTCTTTGGTGGTGATGGTGGTTCTGGGCAATCACCAATGGATGCCAGGGTGTCACACGTGGTAGGGAGGGGGGATTGGAAAGGGTATGACCTCTGGACTTGCACTGGTATCTTACTAAACCATTAAGTTACTCTTTGGAATAGCTGACTTGCCAAATGCTTTTGTTTTCTCTTGTGGGAAACAGGTGATCCCAAATTGGAAAGAGCAGGAATGGGCAGTGGACAGACCCAACAACTATGCCGGAATTTTCCACTTCCGCTTCTGGCGCTTTGGAGAGTGGGTTGATGTTGTGGTTGACGACCGGCTACCGACTGTCAACGGTCAGCTGATCTACTGTCATTCCAACTCCAGGAATGAGTTCTGGAGCGCACTGGTGGAGAAGGCTTATGCCAAGTGAGTGGCAACAAGATCATGGACGGGAATCGCGCTGCATCTCACCTCTTGTTGTATTGTGTGGAGTTAGAATCTCAAAGCACAGAAAGAGGCCATTCACCCCATTGTATCTGTGCTGGTGCTTTGAAAGTGCTATCCAGTTTGCCCCACTTCCCCCTCTTTCTCCCCATAGCACTGAAAAATTTTCCTTTTCAAGTGTTTATCCAATTCCCTTTTGAATGTTCTGATTGAATCTGCTTTCATCGCCCTCTCAGGCAGCATGTTCCAGATCATGACAACTCATTGTGTTTAAAAAAAACTCACCTCTTGTCACTTAAACCAATTATCTTAAGTCTGTGTCCTCTGGCGAATGGCCCGGTTAGCAATAGAAACATTTCCTCCTCATAATTTTGAACACCTCTATTGAATCTTCCCTTAACCTTCTCTGCTTAAAGAGAACAATCCCAGCCTGTAAATTCTCTCCGCCTGACTGAATTCATTCATCCTTGGTATCAATATGATAAAATATCTGGTCCTGCTGTAGCGCTGTACAGTTTAAGCAGGCATGGTACAAAACATAATCCAGCGTTACACTGAAATCCTATTCTTAACATTGCAATTTCAGTATTGCGTAAAGGCAAGTTTGTGAAATACACATTCAGGCCCAATTGTGAAAAATACTCAACAGTTTGATTTTGTCCTTGAAGTTTTAATAAGTGGTGTCACAAAGAGGTGAAGAACTGGTGCTTATAATAACCATTTCCATTTATAACATCATTTGGCATAGAAAAATGTACCATGACACTTCAAATGATGCCATAGAAGGGATCTTCCAAGGGTTTAATTAAAGGTGTGGCCCAAGAATTGGGTTTTAAGGAGGTGAGGAGGATGGAGAGGCAGAGGGAGATCCTGAGTTTGAGGCTCGGGCTGCTGAGAGCATGTGCGCCAATGCTTGGGGGAAGAAACAGGATGCGCAAGAGGCTATAGTCACAGTAATGATGAAAGCATGGGTGAGGGCTTTGGCAGTGGAAGAGCTGAAGCAGGGCTGCAGTGGTGCTGTGGAGGTGGAAGCTCCGCTCTGGGTCCAGCGGCACACCGAGTTTGGTTCGGTAGCCGGGGAAGCCGGGTGCAATAACAGTGAGGGCTGAAGATGAAGGCATCGGCCCTCTCAATGGTGTAACTGGAGGAAATTGGAGCTCCTCCTGTCAGATGGTCTCGGCAGAGATAGCGGGAGTTTGTTACTGGTGACCGGAATAAATTTGGGAAGATAGGAAATTACAGGATGGGACATGGTTCAGGTTATGGGTCCATGTTTGACTGTTGGAAGAGCAGAAATGAGTGAAACCCAATGAAAAGGGAAAGCTGGATGGACTGCAGCAGGTACGGGAGGAGAGAAAGAGTGAGAAAGTACTCTAAGATAGGTAAAGAGATGCCAAGCACGGGCCAATAATTATGCAGGGAACAAAATTGTATAAGAATAGATAGCCTTTTTTGCAAAAATGTACTTTGTTCATAAAATATCTAAAGAACATTTCAAAATGGTCATTACAGGAAGTGGAATAATGTTCAAATTTTCTACATAGATTCATGTGGCATTCTGAGGTGCTTCAATACAATTGTGATGTGTGTAATATTTACTGTATACTTTCAACGTCAGTCATACAGCCTGAGGGGTTCTATACAGTTTCCAGCCCCTCGGTACACTCTGGCTGAAGGGTCTTAGACAGCGACCTTTCTTCATTGCGCCCCTGTAGTGGCTGCCCCAAGCTTTAGTGCGTCCCTCAGCACGTTGTCCTGATTTTGATGTTGGAACAGATTTTGTGGATAAGCGATCCGAATTTGGGTTAGGAACACAGTTAAAGTCTCCTCCAAGAATGACATGAGTCTAAACCGGGTATGGAAAATAAGAAGTTTGAAATGAAACTATGATCATCCCAGTTGGGTGCATGTACATTAGCTTAGGATCAATGGACAGTTTAAAAAGTCTGCCTTGTACTATAACATAGGTTATAGCTGACCTTAATGGCTGCTGAGAGTGAACAAAGGGAATGTCTTTATGGGTTAAAATTGCTGCACTTAATGAAAATTAGAATAAAACATCTGTCCAACCCAGCTATTCCACATTCGAAAGTGGTCAGATGTACATAAGTGAGTTTCCTGAAGGAAAGCAATGCCCACCTTCAAATGAGAACTAACTTCATTTCTTTTAACTGGGTGATTTAGACCTTTTACATTCCAGGTAATAAAATGGATTGGACAACCACAAACCAGGCTTTCATATCAGTGGACATTTTGATATGCTATTACCATAGTGTATGGCCCCCATAGGTTAACCATTGCAAATAAAGGATTAAATATTTTTGAACCAGAGCTCATCCACCTGAAGAATGTTAAAAATTGACCAGGAGGAAAGTATACATGTATATTTGGAAAAGAACAAGAAAAAGAGAAAAAAAGAGGAGAAGGAAGGAAAAATAGATGGGGAAGAAGGAAAGAAAAGCTTACATCACCTCCCCAAACCAGGCGAATGCTACCCCTCACAACCGGTGTACTATTCACACCTATCTTAGTGTGTCTTGAATAGACAGCCCACATTACAGCAATATACAATCACATGCCCCAAACAAAAATATTGCAAAGCTCAGCATTTGCTAAACAAGGTGCTGAATCTGTCCAGAAGCAACAATTTTGTAATGCAGTACTCAAAAAGAGAGGGAGAATGTAAAGAGAGATTCAACTCTCAATGAATTCAATTGTACGTGTGGTAAAAGGTTAAAAAAAAACACCCATAGGGTTTATGTAAAACTTCCCGTGACTAGTGCAGTTTGGACATAAGATACAAAGAATTTGGTATAATCAACAAAACTTATTGTGTAACAGAACCATCACACGTAGTTAGCTAATTAAGTATTGAGTACCGTTTTGTCCTGGGTGAAGTCGTGATGTGACTTATTAAGAGAAGGTACAATTGTGTCCTTGAAAAAAGAGGAAGCTTCTTGCAGTTTGTTGAAAATCTTATTCACTCTGTTGAAAGTTACACGCAGGCGAGCAGGGTGGAGAAGGCCATGTTTAAGTCTGGCTTCACGAGGTTGGGCTTTAACAGGTTTGTTTTCTCCACAAAGCCGGGCTAGATCCACGCTGAGGTCAGGGGAGATGAATGTCTTGCTTCCACGAAGGTATAGTTGACCCTTTCCTCTAGACAGAAGGATAATTTGTTCCTTCAATCTATAGTGATGCAGTCTTAGTATTAACGGCCTTGAGGGCTTTGCCATGCTGCGACCATGATGCCAAGGAGCGATGGGCTCGATCCGCTACTGGCGGTGAATCGAAACTCTCCTCGCCGTAACCCTCCCAAAAAAGTCCCTCAGTAAAAGTTGTAGGGTTTCCCTGCTCCACACCCCTCGGGCACCGAGGGAATCCTTAAATTTTGTCTTCGACTGCGATTCTCCAGGTCACCCACCTTCATCAGCAATTAAATATTTTGGGCTTTGAAGGAGGCGACAGAGGCTTGTAGAGCAGCAACAGAGGCTTGTAGAGCAGCAACAGAGGCTTGTAGAGCAGCAACTGAGGCTTGTAGAGTAGCGACAGAGGAACGCAGTTCCGAATGGAGTCCATCAAATTCAGTGAGAATAGTGCTCTATGAGTCAGCAGGTGTGCTGACAGAATTAAATTCAACGCAGAAAACCATCATGTTGTTATCAGCTGTAATATCGGACAATGCAGTCGATAAAGCACCAGGCCTGGTTTCATTCCGATTGCATTTGTCTCTGGGTTTAGGCATTTCGAATGTGTGTTGAGTGTCAGAATAAACCCCAAAACACTGACAGTCAAAAAGCTAAACCTTTTAACCCAATATCAGTAAGTTTTACAGGGATAAATTACAGAAATCGTGGGAGCTGTCTTCAGCCTTGTCTTACACCATTCCCATCACGTGACCTCCTACGGAATATTTTTTAAAAGGTGATTAGTTGGTAAATGTTGGCATTTAGAGGCACCCGAATGTCCTTTTCTCTTCTCTTCCCGTCACGCTGTTGATGATGCAATCACTGTGCAGCTTCAGGCCCTGGACGGAAGAGGCAGCAGCACGTAATCCTGGACCTTGGAATGTGCCAGTCTGCAACACTGGGTCATGAACAACTCTCTGCACTGGAAGACCAACAGGTTTCGGGCAGACAAAAGAGCGTCTTTCACCAAGTTGATGATCCTCCAGCTGCAGTTCACCTCAGAGCAGCCCATAGAGCACAGAGTCCTGCATCGCAGAGCTGCTCGGGATGAACGTCCACAAAAGCCACTGCATCTCTCTCCAGACCTCCTTTGCAAAATGCACATTCCAGAAAGAGGTGAACAATGGTCTCTTTCCCAACACAGCAACCGAGGGCAATGTGCAGATGGGATGAGACTCTGGGTGCAGAGGAAGGATCTGATGGGGAGGGCCTCTCTCATTGTCAGAGAAATTCAAAAGCCTGGTTGTGAAGAAGATAGTGAGACTAGGATGCTTTGCTGGAGAATGTTTATTGCTTCTCCACTCTAACACCAGACACCCAGTGCTGGTTGACTCTTCTTTATATACACACCCGAGTATAATTAACTGATCAATATCCAAAACCTGTTCACCTTGTAACCTTAAACTACTGGGTATTTAACATCCATCAACAGAACCTATTAGATACTAACACTCCCCACCAGCCCAGCTACATCTTGGTGCTTGTTGAAAGTTCTGGCAATGAAGCCTGCTGCCAAACCACTTTGACAGTCTGCTCAGGGAACCATCCAACAGGATCCACCATCTCTTTTACCCGCAGAGCCTCTCAGATGTTACATGCAGACCGCTGCCTGATGGACTTGTGGTCAAAGGTGTTTTTTTGCTTAAACTTTTCCATGAGGGTGTTACAGCAAGGTCCAACTATGGTCCCAAGTTCTACGGCAACATGGCCAGACCCATCCTTCACAACGCTAGGTACAGGTAGAACCTCAGCACGTAGTGACACTTGGTGTTTGCGTATCAAGGGTCTATGCACACAAAGCTTACTTCTCCACTCTAACACCCTGTCCTCCAGTGCTGGCTGACTCTTTATGTACACATCTGCTTATAATTAACTCATCAGTACACAACACACAAAGATGGCCATCAGAAAGAGCACGATGTTGGGTATGCTTTCTCCTCCTTCATCTAGAAGTTTGTACATCATGTCCCAGCGAAGACAGTCCATTTTCCACCTTCAGATAAAGCGGAAGATGGCTTGGGTGATTACCACAGTGCGGGAGTGAGGAATGGTCTGGGCCTGTGCCACGTACAGCAACGTCGAGAACGCCTCACACCTGATGACCAGGTTCTTACCCACAATGGAGATGGAGCATCACTCCCACATGCCCAGTTTTTGTTTCACCATACAGTTTCTAGCGCATGCTCCAGTCAGTCCGAACCGTATCCCCAGCACCTTCAGGCAGTCTGGCCTGATGGTGAAGGGGACAAAGTATCAGTCAGTCCAGATCCCAAATAGGTAGCCTGGGTCAAAACCCATGGGTCACAAGTGAACAAGGAGTTAATGTCATAGGGAACTCTACTCAGAGAAGTTAGTTGCAATGCATCTCATACACAGGGTAGTAAATTATGTACCTGGAGATAGTTATTGCTCTATGAAAGAAACTTTAGAACAGCTGCTTAAGAGATCAGGAATACCAGCAGTCTTGCTGGAGTACTACAAAAGAATTGCATGGACGCAATCCTTCATCATGTCACCCATAAATGCCTCAACACACTTAAAAAAAAATACATTGAGTATGCGAGTGTCACTGGCTAGGCCAGCATTTCCTGCCCATTCCACTTGCCCTTGAGAAGGTGGTGTTGAGCCGCCTTCCTGAACCACTGCAGCCCATGTGGCGTAGGTACACCCACAGTGCTGTTAGGGAGAGAGTTCCATGATTTTGACCCAGCGACAGTGAAGGAACGGCGATATATTTCCAAGTCAGGATGGTGAGTGACTTGGAGGGGAACCTGCAGGTGGTGGTGTTCCCACGCACCTGCTGCCCTTCTCCTTGGCCATGGGTTTGGAAGGTGCTGCCAGAGGAGCCTTGGTGAGTTGCTGCAGTGTATCTTGTAGATGGTGCACACTGCCGCCACTATACATCGGTGGTGGAGGGAGTGGGACGTTGAAGATGGTGCCAGTCAAGCGGGGCTGCTTTGTCCTGGAAGGCGTGAGCATTTTGAGTGTTGTGGGAGTTACACTCATCCAGGCAAGCGGGGAGTATTCCATCACACTCCTGACTTGTGCCTTGTAGATGGTGGCCAGGCTTTGGAGAATCAGGTGGTGTGCTACTTGCTGCAGAATTCCCAGCCCCCGACCTGCCCTTGTAGCCACAGTATTTATATGGCTGGTCCAGTTCTCTTCTGGTCAACGGTAACCCCCAGGATGGTGGAGGATTCAGCAATGGTAATGCCATTGAATGTCATCCCTTGTTGAAGATGGTCACTGCCAGGCACATTTTCCTTAGTCTTTCCTGGGATGTGGACATTTCTGGCAAAGCCAGCACTTGTTGCCCATCCATAATTGCCCTTGAACTGAGTGGGGTAGTGCACCCCTCCGCAAGTAGTCTTTTGGAATATACCAGTCAGGTAGTTAAAAGTCAACCGCATTGCTGTGGGCCTGGAGTCACATGTAGTCAGACCAGGTAAGAATGATAGATTGCCTTCCCTACAGGACATTAGTGAACCAGTTATCTTTTTTTACGACAACCAATTATACTTTTATGGTCACCATAACTGAGATTAGCTTTCAGATTTTATTAGTTGAATTTAAATTCCACCAGCTGCTGCGGTGTTGGGATTTGAACCCATGTCCCCAGGGCATTAGCCTGGGCCTCTGGATTCCTATAGCCCAGTGACATTACCACTATGTCACCATCTCCCCTTGTGTAGTGTAAATGCTTCTTGCGTGGAAAACTAATCAGTCCAAATCTGAGATACTTCAGGTGCAATTTACCAAATGAAGAATGAGAGGGGATCTCACTGAAACGTATAAAATTCTGACAGGGCTGGACAGTTTGGATACAGGGAGGATGTTTCCTCTGGCTGGGGGTCACAGTCTCAGGATACGGGGCAGGCCATTTAGGACTGAGATGAGGAGAAACTTCTTCACTCAGAGGGTGGTGAACCTGTGGAATTCTCTACCATAGAGGGCTGTGGAGGCCAAGTCACTGAATATATTTAAGAAAGAAATAGATTTCTGGACTCTAAAGGCATCAAGGGAGAGGGTGGGAGTATGGCGTCGAGATAGAGGATCAGCCATGATCAGATTGAATGGCGGAGCAGGCTCAAAGGGCCAAATGACCTACTCTTGCTTCTATTTTTTTTCTATGTTTCTATGAATGTGTCCCATTTTCTATTGTGTCTGATTCCTACTTCATTATTGGAGTGTGCCCGGAGATGGAGAGGGTCAGGGTGGAGGGTGTGGCATGGGGAGAGAGAGAGAGATGTGCTTTGGTGCTTAGATGAACTAGTATGAGGAGAATTGGGGATCAGGGCAAGAGTGGCTTCGGTGCTGAAAATCCAAAGCATTTTCCATCCAAGCTAAATATTCGGAGTGAATGTGCCAGTTCTGAAAGCTCATTTATTTATACTGCTTAAACTGCAGCGATGCAAATTGTTAAACATTTTTTAAATCCCGACAGTCTCTGGTTATTTTGTATAATTTAATTTGCCAGAAATAATAAGGTTGCTCGAGAGACAAAGCTATAGGAAAAAAAATTCCACTATAATATTGTCAAGTTTTAATCATTTTTTACTTTATGGAAAATCTAGAACTACTCTGTAATATTTGTTTTTGTATTAAAATGAAGATCAGGATGTAGTGAAAAATATTTTTATGTTGTTTCATGCTGGATAACCTTAAGGCAGTTAGAAGCACAGAAGATTTGCATGAATGTGCAAATGAATGTAACCCGGTATTAAAACCTTTTGCACCAGTAATAAAACAGACTTGTAAAAGATGATAATTAAATATCCAGTTGAAAGCATTATCTGGGGTCTTTAGTGAGGGTGATGGGGAAAATGACTAGAATGGTACCATAAATGATGGAGTTTAGTCACGTAGAGAGACAGGAGAAGCTGGGGTTACAGAGGAGATTTACCAGGATGCTGCCTGGGCTGGAGGGTCTGAGCTATGAGGAAAGATTGGACAGACTGGGGTTGTTTTCCTTGGAGCAGCGAAGGTTGAGAGGGGACCTGATTAGAGGCGTATAAGATTGAGGGGCATAGATAGGGTGGATAGGAAGGCACTTTTTTCCATTAGTAGAGGGGTCAATAACCAGAGGGCATGGATTTAAGGTAAGAGGTAGAAGGCTAAGAGGGGAGTTGAGGAGAAATCTTTTCACCCAGAGGGTGGTGGGAGCTTGGAACTCACTGCCTGAAAGGGTGGTTGAATCAGAAACTCTTGTAACATTTAAGAAGTATTTAGATATTCACTTGCATTGCCATAGCCTCCAGGGCTATGGGCCAAGCGCTGGAAAATGGGGGCTAGTGTAGTCAGATGTTTGTTGACCGGCGTGGACACGATGGGCCAAATGGCCTCCTTCTATGCTGTAGACATCTAGGAGTCTGAGTACACTCCTTTGAGCAGTGAAGGATAAGTCAAGATAAGGTAGAAGTGTCCATTGGTAGTTTGATAGAGTAAATAAAGAGAAACTGTTTCCACTGGAGGGAGGGTCAGTAAGTATAGGACACAGATTTATGATAATTGACAAAAGAACCAGAGGGGGAGATAAGGAGACCTTTTTTAACCCAGTGAGCTGTTATGACCTGGAATCTCCTGCTTGAGGGAGTAGTGGAAGCAGATTCAATAGTAACTTCCAAAAGGGGATTGGATGCAGACTTGAGAGAAAAATTTTAAGGGCTATTGGTTGATTGTACAGGTTTTGGGAAAGAGATACAGGAGGATGTGAGGAGGAACTTTATTCCCCCACAGTGAGTGGTAATGAGGGCGGTGGAAGTAGAGACAATCAGCAATTTTCAAAGGAAATTGGACAGGCGCTAGGGATAGAGTGAAGGAATGGGACTGACTAGATTGCTCCACAGAGAGCCGACATGAACTTGATGGGCTGAATGGTGACCTTCTGTGCCATTATGCCTCTATGGGGAAAGAGCGGAGGAGTGGGGCTAATTGGGACAAAGAGCTGTCTCAGATATGAGATGGCAAGTGGCCTCCCTCTGTGCTGTAAGGTTCTAATTAACTGGGATTAGAATTTTGAATCTCTTGATAGCGCTATAGAAAATGTTATTTACTGTTTTGTGTGATGGCATCTGTCCATCCAGGGAGATGATGGACTGTGCCCAGGGTGTGTGTCACTTCTGTATTGGACACAGTCTGTTGTGGCTGTAGAGGCTGTTTCGCGAGTGCCAGTCCCTTCTGCAGCTGGTACAGGTGAATAGTGTTGGCCCGAGGTCGACTGATGTGCTTTTTTGTTTCTTCCGGTGGGCTCTCTTTCTCGCCGTCTGGTCATCTTTTTGTCCTCTGCTTTTCCATGTCCTTTTTCACTGCTTGCCTCCAAGCATTGCCTGGTCAGCAATGAGGACTCCCCATGCATCAATCCAACCCCAGTCAACCTGAAATCTCACTTGCAGACATCCTTGTATCACAGACATGGGCTCGTGCCGATAGCGGGCTCTCCATCGAGCATGTCTTTGCGCATGCGGCCGTCACCCGGTGGGGTCACGTGGCTCAGCCAACTCAGTGGTTTTGTGTAATAAAGAGAAACAAATCAGCACCCAGAACCCCCCCAGAATAGAGAATTGTCGAGAAGCTGTGCCCACGGCCTGTGGGGTAGATGCCAGGCGCCAGACTGAAAACCCTATTGAGATGAAGAAGATGAAGAAGGACGGCAGTGAGCCTGGCTACGAGGGGAATGCTGGGAGTTGGCTGCGGTATCTGACTTATAGACCAGAACTAATTGGCGTCCGGTATTGCTTGCTGGTGCTGTTAAGATACCCCAGGCAACATAAATCAGCGCCGGAGCCTCTCTGGCAATGAAAGCTAGGGCTCAATCGTGTGCAGAAACCAATCCCCACTTCCGTAGCCCTGGCCTTTCCTTAATGTGTCATGTTTACTATTGAACTTGCAACTATTGAAAGGATGTAGAAAGGGCCGACCCCAACGATCGTGGGATTGGATTAGAAGGAGCTATTATATAAATGGCGTGCTGGCGCTGGAAAGAGGTGGTCGAGGGCCAATTTTTTTTCTTTTTATTTCTACATTCACAGGTTTTGGGTATCACTGGCTAGACCAGCATTTATTGTCCATCTCTAATTACCCTCGAGAAGGTGGAATTGAGCTGCCTGTTTGGACTGCTGCAGTCCATGTTGTGCTGTCAGGGAGGGAGTTCATTCCTTTTAGACTTTGGGAGCAGTTTGATACAACTTGAGTGGCTTGCTAGGCCATTTGAGAGTCAGCCACATAACTATGGATCTGGAGTTACACGTAGGCCAGATCAGGTAAAGACGGGCAGATTTCCTTCCCTAAAGGACATTAGTCAACCTGATGGGTTTTTATGACAGTCAAGAATGGTTTCATGGTCACTCTAACTGCGTCTAGTTTTTATTTCCAGAGTTATTAATTAAATTTAAATTCCACCAGCTGCAATGGTAGGATTTGAACCCATGTCCCCAGAGCATTAGCCTGGACCTCTGGATTACTATAATTCAGTGACATTACCATTACGCCACCACCTTCCCCCTAAAATGATATGATATGAACATCTCTGGAAAGGCCAGCAGTCGCGAAGGTTTGCTACATCATTTCGGAGGGCAGTTCAGAAAAAAAACCACACTGTGGAGTCACAATGGGACAAATCAGATAAGGATTATAGATTTCATTCCCTAAAAGGTTTAGGTGAGTCAGGTGGGCTTTTACAACAATCTAGCGGTTTCATGGTCACTATTACTAAGACTAGCTTTTTATTCCAGATTTATTAATTAGTTGACTTTAAATTCCACCAGCTGCTGTGGTGGGATTTGAACTCATGTCTCTGGATCATTAGTCAAGGCCTCTGGATTACCAGTCCAGTAAAATAACCACCATCACCTGTACATCCCTTTATATGATGGCTGATTAGTGGCTCCGAAGAGTCATGCGGACTCGAAACTTTAACTCTGTTTCCCTCCACAGATTTTGCCAGACCTGCTGAGTTTTTCCAGCTCCTTGTTTTTATTTATGGCTGATTTTAGTGTTCTGGATACTCTAGACTATGAATAGCTATTTTATCTTGTCTGGAACAGTAGGACCAGAGGATACAGCCTGCAATCGAAAGGGTGTAAATTTCAAACTAACCTACAGAAACAATATTTTGGTGAGCAAATGGCCAATCTATGGAGCACTAGGACACTGTGGAAACAACAACAACTTGCATTTATATGGCAGTGTTAATGTCGTCAATTATCCCAAGGCTATCCATGGGAGTGTTATTGAAGAAATTTTAGCACCACCACATCGGAGATATCAGGATAGGTGAGCAAAAAAAACTGAGTCAAAGCGGTAGATTTAAGGAGTGTCTTAAAGGAGGAGAGAGAGGTGGAGAGGTTTAGGGAGGAAATTCCAGAACTTAAGGCCCAGGCAGCTGAAGACATGGCCAATCGTGGAATGATTAAAATAGAGGCCAGTGTTGGAGAAATGCAAGTATCTCAGAGGATTGTGGGGCTGGAGGAGTGAGGCCATGGAAGGATTTGAAAAAGGAGGGTGAGAATTTTGAAATCGAGGCATTGCTTCACCAGGAACTGATGTAGGTCAACAAGCACAGAGGTGATAGGGGAATGGGACCTGGCGCGGGTAAGGATATTGGCAGCAGAGTTTTGGATGGGCTCAGTTTTATAGTAGGTGGGAGCAGGTGGTATTGGGTCATTCAAATGAAAATGCGATAAATTTCTGTCAGAAATAAAGGTGAATTTGCACCTAGGGTTCCCAAACCTCTCCACTGCTGGGGGTTTTCCCCATTCCAGGTCTGGATCTGCTGTAGAATGATTAATAGAGATTGATTGATATGATTAATCAACAGCTCTATTATAATGAATCATATTAACCAGGTTAACTAGGTGGACTTTGGTAATACCTATGATTTTGGCTGCAAGCAGAAGGAACTGGTGCCCCTGGCCTCTTGGGCTGGAGGGGATCAGCCAGTATTCCTGCTCCTTATGACAAGCCAGTGACTTCGGGCTTGTACTTTTTTTTTTATTCATTCCAAGGATGTCGGCATCGCTGGCTGGGCCAGCATTTATTGCCCATCCCTAGTTGCCCTTGAGAAGGTGGCGGTGAGCTGCCTTCTTGAACCGCTGCAGTCCATGTGGTGTAGGGACACCCACAGTGCTGTTAGGGAGGGAGTTCCAGGATTTTGACCCAGTGACAGTGAAGGAACGGCGATATAACTCCAAATCAGGATGTTGAGTGACTTGGAGGGGAACCTCCAGGTAGTGGTGTTCCCATCCATCTGCTGCCCTTGTCCTTCTAGGTGGTAGTGGTCATGGGTTTGGAATGTGCTGTCTAAGGAGCCTTGGTGAATTCCTGCAGTGCATCTTGTAAATGGTACACACTGCTGCTACTGTGCGTTGGTGGTGGAGGGTGTGAATGTTTGTGGATGTGGTGCCAATCAAGCGGACTGCTTTGTCCTGGACAGTGTCCAGCTTCCTGAGTGCTGTGGGAGCTGCACTCATTCAGGCAAGTGGGGAGTATTCCATCACTACCCTGACTTGTGCCTTGTAGATGGTGGACAGACTTTGGGGAATCAGGAGGTGAGTTACTTGTCGCAGGATTCCCAGCCTCTGACCTGCTCTTGTAGCCACAGTATTTATATGGTTAGTCCAGTTCAGTTTCTGGTCAATGGTAACCCCCAAGATGTTGACAGTGGGGATTCAGTGATGGTAATGCCATTGAACATCAAGGGGTGATGGTTGGATTCACTCTTGTTGGAGATGGTCATTGCCTGACACTTGTGTGGTGTGAATGTTACACAACATTAATTAATTGTTAAAAATTACTTAATTTTCTGTTGCCCACATCCAGAAACGAATCACTGGAAAGGCAGCCATTGTATTACCCATGCCTACTCACAGTATCACAGTACCTTTACAGTGCAGAGGGAGGCCATTCAGCCCATCAAGTCTGCACTGGCTCTTTGTAAGAGCATTCCACCTAGTCCCGCTCCCCTGCCTTATCCCCATAACCTTGCACATTCTCTCTTTTCAGGTAGCAAACCAATTCCCTTTTGAATACTCATCCCAAGAAGGGTGATTGTGGACCCTCACCTTACCTGCATTTCTTCTGCTGATGGTGCCCCCATGAAGGTGATAGCCAGGGACTTTTGACCGGGTGATGAAGGAACGGTGTTATACGCCCATGTCAAGATGGTGTGTGATTAGAGGGGTTCTTAGAGGTGACTATTTTCTCGTGACATTGCTGCATGTGTGTTGAAGTAGGCTGAGGAAGGGATTGGACATGTATCTATTCAATGACTAGTTAAGATGTGAAGAACAAAGATGGCACTGGCTTCAAAAGGTAGTAAGGTAGTGTTTTTCTTCATTCATGCATGGGATGTGGGCTTCGCTGCCTAGGCCAGCATTTATTGTCCATCCCTAATTGCCCTTGAGAAGGCTGTGGTGAGCTGCAACTGTGCATCAGTGGTGGAGGGAGTGAATATTTGTGGGTTGCTTTGTCCTGGATGGTGTCTAGCTTCTTGAGTATTGTTGGAGCTGCACTCATTCAGGCAAGTGAAGAGTATTCCATCACACTCCTGACTTGTGCCTAGTGGACAGGCTTTGGAGAGTCAGGAGGTGAATTACTCATCACAGGATTCCTAGCCTCTGACCTGCTCTTGTAGCCACAGTATTTATATGGCTAGTCCAGTTCAGTTTCTGGTCAATGGTGACCCCCAGGATGTTGATAGTGGGGATTCAGTGATGGTAATGCCATTGAATGTCAATGGCGATGCTTAGATTCTCTCTTGTTAGAGATGGTCATTATCTGGCACTTATGTGGCAAGAACGTTACTTGCCACGTGTCAGCCAAGCCTGGATATTGACCAGGCTGTGCTGCATTTGGACATGGACTGCTTTGGTGTCTGAGGAGTCATGAATGGTGCTGAACATTGTGCAATCATCAGCGAACAACCCCACTTCTGACCTTATGATGGAAGGAAGGTCATTGATGAAGCAGCTGAAGATGGTTGGGCCCAGGACACTATCCTGAGGAACTCCTGCAGTGAAGTCCTGGAACTGAGATGATTGGCCTCCAACAACCACAAGCTTCTTCTTTTGTGCTAGATAAGACTCCAAACAGTGGAGAGTTTTCTCCCCGATTCCCATTGACTCCAGTTTTGCTAGGGCCGCTTGATGCCACACTCGGTCAAATGCGGCCTTGATGTCAAGGGCAGTCACTCTCACCTCACCTCTGGAATTCAGCTCTTTTGTCCATGTTTGAACAAAGGCTGTAATGAGGTCAGGAGCTGAGTGACCCTGGCGGAACCCAAACTGAGTGTCAGTGAGCAGGTTATTGCTAAGCAAGTGCCGCTTGATAGCACTGTTGATGACTCCTTCCGTTACTTTACAGATGATCGAGAGTAAACTGATGGGGTGGTAATTAGCCAAGTTGGATTTGTCCTGCTTTTTGTGCAAGATATACCTGGGCAAT
This sequence comes from Cetorhinus maximus, assembly GCF_964194155.1. Classification (NCBI taxonomy): domain Eukaryota; kingdom Metazoa; phylum Chordata; class Chondrichthyes; order Lamniformes; family Cetorhinidae; genus Cetorhinus; species Cetorhinus maximus. The sequence continues at coordinate 8,189,161 of NC_135885.1, forward strand.
TTTCCACATAGCCGGGTAGATGCCAGTGTTGTAGCTGTACAGCTTGGCTAGGGGCGTGGCAGTGTAGTGCTTATGCTTGCTTTTGTAGTGGTTATGTTATGGGACCTCAAATCCAAAGAACGTGAGCTCAAATCTGACCATGAGACCAGTTTCAGAATCTGATTACTGTTTTAAGAAAGGAAATATAATAATAAACTTTGAGATGTACTATTTAAAAGCAAAAGGTGACCGTGAAGTTGTTGGAATGTTGTAATAACCCAACTTGTGCCTTTTAGGGAAGGAAACCTGTCACCTTTTTACAGTTTCCACTTAGAGGTATCCGAAACTAGTGATATAAATTTCACATTGTCAGGAGCAATGTGCCCTCTAATTATTCTTTGAATTGTACAGGTGATTCATTTAAGTGCACGGCCCCTTTAAATCTTTTGCAAGTCTGTACATGTAGAGGACTTGGGCAATTTGTGTGTGTGGTCTGTGTGGAAACTTTTGGGTTGGTATGGGGCCGCGCAGCTTAAGAGGGAGCATATGTCACCAGTAAATCCAATCAAGAATTCAGGAGAAACTTCTTTACCCAGGAGTGACGAGAATGTGAAACTTGCTGCCACCTGGTTGAGGAAAATAGAATAGATACATGTAACAGGAGTTCATGGGAGGAAGGAATAGAATGACAGAGCGATGGGGTTACGTGTGGTAGGGTGAGAGGGGGACTCGTGTGGAGCATAAACACTGGCATAGACCAGTTGGGCTGAATGGCCTACTTCTGCATTGTAAATTCTATGTACCTGGTCTGGCCTATATGTGACTCTAGTGTTATGATATGGCAGGTGATAATTGCCGGGCTGACCAAACCCAAAAGGAAACTTGGCCAAACTATCTCAACGATTTGCCATTTGTACTTTTTATTACAAGAAGCTATGTGCACTGAAGTCAGAAGTAAAGATTCCACTACCACTTTGAGATTTTAGATATTAAATTAAAACATTTATTAACATAAGAAAAGAAACCTTAAACACAATATTACAGTTACACAGTTAAAATTTAGTCTTACATCATTTCCCAAAAGATTTCTACTTAGCTAGACTTCCAAATAAACACTTTTCCAAGCAACAGTCCAAATAGATTCTCGAGCTATAATACATCCAATAATATTACCACAAGGCATGCACTGTAGCCAAAAGGGAGATATTTCACATGGCATCCATATCCTAATCACTCGACAATGGAAATCCAAGGCTTGTAACAAACCCTTGCTTTCTGGAACAAACAAGCGCTTCTCTGGGGTGGCTAGAGGCTGCTTTTCACAGGTCTGTCTTCACACAGCCCACCTTTCAAGATCTCACATGGCCACTCACCTCATACAGCTTTCAATCTTCCCTTAAAATATATTTTCTCCCCTTTTTATTTCTAAACCTGTTGCTCTAAACTTTCTTTGGAAGTCACCTTTCCCAGAATATAAAAGTCTTTCATGTTGTCATTATGGCCAGCACTTTCAGGAAAAATAAACTTAATAACTTTGCCTTATTTATTTACAATCTTTGCCACTTGTAAAACTTCCTGTTATGCCTTGTTGAAATTCAGCAGCTCCTCACTTATCTCCTAATGCAAATTCCCATTCATACTGTATCTACTGGGATCTCATCTTAGCTCACCCATTTCCATTTCAAAGTGCCTGCTTTTACACCTAACCCTTTGATGATTTAAACCTTGCAATCTGACTGTCTTCGGTTTAATTAAATTAGTCTCACACACAACACACACACAGCCACCACAAACCTGCTTCACAGTATCCCACATTAACATTAGGAAACATAATATTCTCTTTACATTAGTCTGATGCCAATGTGGTTGACTCTTAGCTGCCTGCTGCACAGTCTTGGCAACTCTACATTGGGAAGATCACCAACCGGGTGTCCCCTTTGCAGAACTCCTCCATTCAGTCCACAAGCATGGTCCTGAGCTTGTTGTCGCTTGTTATTTCAATTCTCCACCTTGCTCGCACTCTGACTTTTCTGTCCTTGGCCTGCTGCTGTGTTCCAATGGAGCTCAACACAAGCTCAAGGAACAGCACTTCATCTTTCAACTGGGCACTCTAAGCCTTCTGGACTCAATATTGAGTTCAACAATTTCAGACCATAATCTCTGCCTCCATCTGGTTTCTTATTTTTTTAATGGTTAGTTTTGTTCTCCTTCTTCCTCCCTTTGCTTTGATTTCAGATGGCTGCTATCTAGCCATTCACACCTCATCTGGACACATTTTTTTGTTTCTTTGCTTCACCCATTACCAGCCCCTTTGGCTTTTGTACCATGAAATCTTTTGTTATTTAATCTCTCCTGCCCTCCACCCTTTTTTGTTCTTCCTTCCTACTTTCACTCGGTCAAAACCTATTACATTTCTATCTTTTCTCAGTTCTGATAGGTGAACTGTTTCTCTCTCCACAGATGCTGTCTGACCTGCTGTGCATTTCCTCTAGTATTTTCCATTTTAAATTTCAGATTTCCAGTATCTGTAGTGTTTTGCTTTTTGTGTTGCCATCCTAACAACCCACTGGTTGTTAAACATAAACATCAGTCTGGCCATCAATGCTTGCATTTCTAAGAATGAATGAATGAATTAAAGAAAAAAAACATCCTGGCTGGTCTGGCAATCAGAGGTGCTACTGTTAAAGATAACAAAGAAGTTAGAAATTGGAATGAAACAGGAAAAACGAGGCTCATGGAGACATTAACTTGATAATTCAACAAAGGATCAAGCTGAATATAAAAAGTCAGAAGCGAAGTGAAAGGTGGGGGTAAGAGTGGCAAAGAGACAGGGTGAAACTAGGTTGGCAGTTAACTCAAGAGGGAATCCAAAGTCCCCGAGAGGCATATTGACAATAAGGGGGTTGCTAAGCAACAGAAATGTATTGATGGTGACAGAAAGCATGGCTAAGGTAATAAATGAGTTCCTTGCATCACTGTTTACCAAGGAAAAGGACTTAAAAGCTATGCTAAATGAGAACATTGCTGAGATACTAGATGAGATAAAAACAGATAAAGAGGATGCACTAGAGAGGCTGATAGTGTCACTCACAATAAGTGCTTGTGGGGGAAGAATAAAACGAAAGCTAGACTTTCCCACAGTTGGTTCATTCTTGAGACAGTTCTTTAGTGCAACAGACTTCCTAGTATCTTCCACACCAGAGAACTCCAGCTGTATCTACTTATACTGTTTTTTGATGAGAGACCCAATGCCCATCACATGTTTTTAATTAGCAATTGTCTTTAATAATGTAATTGCTATGCAATGTAATTACTGATACATCGCTAGGTAGTACCAGGTCCAGATGGGATACATCCGAAGTTGCTGAGGGAAGTAAGGGAAGAAATTGGTTAGGCTCTGTCCTTAGATACAGGGGTGGTGCCAAAGGACAGGGGTGGTCTGTTATTGTTGTCTTTGGTGCGTTATGTGGTAGTCCTAGTCTTGGACTTACAGATAAGGCTGGAGGCAAGGCTATTAGCAAACCTTATCTTTAACTTACCGTTATGCTAACTGTTTACAAGTTAGTCACCACACAATTCTTGACATGGAACTGTCTCTCTCAATGCTCTGTTATCATGTGATCTTACTTCACTAATACTCTTTCGAGTTATCAACAGTCACAGATTGCAACTCTTTCCAAGTACAATCACAGTTCTTGGTTTCCGGGAGTGGGACATGAACCCACAACCCTCTGATTCAAAGGCGAGGGTGCTATGAACTGAGCCACAGCTGACACCTCTTACTTCACTGATGATGTACACTGTATAGTTACATATTTAGCATTAACCCTTTATACTACAGGGAGCATTGCAAATGTTGCACCTTTGTTCAAAAATGGAGAGAAGGATAAACCTGGCAGCTATAGGCCAGCCTGTGTAACGCTGGAGGTGTGGAAGCTGTTAGAAACAATAATTCAGGAGAAAATGAACAGCCACTTCGACTAATAAAGGAGAAACTGCTTGGACTTGTTAAGGGCAAATCATGTTCGACTAAATTCACCCGACTTCATGTCACCTCACCTGCTGTTGAAAATCTCATCCATGCCTTCGTTGCCTCCAGACCCGACTATTCCAAAGCGCTCCTGGTTGGTCTCCTACATTCTATCCTCTGTAAACTTGAGATCATCCAAAACTCCGATGCTTGAGTCCGTAGTCATACCAAGCCCTTAGTCCATAGTCACACTATCACCCCTGTGCTCAGTGACCTACATTGACTCTTATCCAGCAATGCCTCCATTTTAAAAATTTCCATCCTTGTTTTCAAATCTTACATGGACCTCCCTAACATTGAAACCTCCTCCAGCCCTGCAATCCTCCAAGATATCTGGGCTCCTCCAATTCTAGCCTCTTGCTCCACCATTGGCAGCCACGCCTTCAGCTCCAGGCCCTAAGAGCCCGACGCTCTGGAATTCTCTCCTTAAACCGCTCCACCTCTATTCCCCGCTCCTTCCTCTAAAGATGCTCCTTAAAACCTATTCCTCTGACTGGGTTTTTGTTCAAGGCTCCTAATAGCTCCTTGTATGGCTTGTGGTCAAATTTTTGTCAGATAATGTTCCTGTGAAGCATTCGGGGTGTTTCTATGTTAAAGGCACTATATAAATGCAAGTTGCTGCAGTTGAAACCACCTGGCTTATTCCCTTTTCAGACTAGCGGGCTGCTACGAGTCTCTGGATGGAGGGAACACTGCCGATGCATTGGTGGATTTTACAGGTGGTGTATCAGAGCCAATTGACCTGGTCCAGGGGAATTTTGCCGGCCTGGAGGACCAGAAACTACAACTGTTTGAGAAGCTCCTCAAGGTATACAACCGTGAGGGCCTCATCAGCTGCTCGATCAGGGTAAATATTAACCTTGCTTCCACTTTCTTCCGCCGCTTGTTGCTATTGGCTAGAGAGCTAATACTAACAGGGATTACCTTTGTAGTTGCAGCCTATTCCATATTGTGTTGGGTGTGGCTCAGTGGGTAGCACTCTCATCTTGCAGTCAGAAGGTTGTGGGTTCAAGTCCCACACCAGGGACCTGAGTACAAGATCCAGGCTGATGCTCCAGTGCAGTTCTGAGGCTGTGCTGCATTGTCAGGAGTGCCATCCTTCAGTCGAGAAGTTAAACCGGGAAAGGCTTGTATTTTTATGGAGTCTTTACAATCTCTAAATGGCCCAACATGCTTTATAACCAATGAAGTGTTTTTGAACTGTAGTCAATGCTACCTCCCCTCCCCCCACCTCCCTTCTGTCTGTTATTATGAAGGGGTCACCCTTCAGAACAAGGAATCAGCCAATTAGGACTGAGATAAGGAGAAATGTATTCACTCAGAGGGGTGTGAATCCTTTGGAATTCTTTACCCCAGATGGCTGTGGATTCTTAGTCATTGAGTATATTCAAAACAGGTTGACAGTTTTTTGGCTACTGAGGGAATTAAGGGATATGGCTGTCGTGTTATTAAAATGATATAATATCTTGGGTTTATTTACTTTACAAGACACAAGGCACCAATCACTCATAAGGGGTTGGGTAAACATGTGTGTCCATTTATTAAGACTAGGCACATGAAAACAGTTATACACAGGTATAAAGCTCAAAGTCAACGGAGCTATGTGTGTACATGCTCTGCTCAAAGCACAAGTGAAACTAAGACTGGATCACATGACACATTTCCCTTCTAGTGATGTCATGCTGATATCCCTTAAAGGCAAATCACAACATGGGGATAACGCAGGAAGGAGTTTAGGTAGAAGATCAGCCATGGTCTTGCTGAGTGGCGAAGGGGCTCTATGGGCCGAATGGCCCACTCCAGTTCTTATGTTCTCTTACTGGAATGCCATTCTAAGGGCACAAGAATCGACACTGCACTCAGTTGGAGTCATTTTTCATGTTTAGTTCTGGAGGGCGGACATGGCATACTTATAAGCTTGAGTCGTTGAATGGAATTGGGAATGGGTCCCCAGTTGATCCTTCCTCCCCATCAGTCTGATTTATTTGGTTCAGGGGTGTTGAACCTTCACCATTTCTGCAGCTAACACAGCCCAGAGCCTTCTGAGACACGGAGCTCAGGACCGTGCGTTACGTTGTTAATCGGCTGTCCTTGGCTTTTTGGTTACTGCAGGTCACGTCAGCGGCCGAGATGGAAACCCGCCTGAGCACCGGCTTGGTGAAAGGTCACGCGTATGCCGTGACTGACGTCCGTAAAGTACGAATTGGGCACGGTCTCTTCGCCTTCTTCAAAGCAGAAAAGCTCTTCATGATCAGGATGAGGAACCCATGGGGTCAAAAAGAATGGAACGGTGCATGGAGTGATAGGTGAGGCCAAACTCTAAACCTGGCGAAGGGGAGCTTTATGTGTGGAGGCCTGTCATCGGGCACTCGGCTTTAACACACTGGTGTGAGAGCGTAGGGTGAAATGATCTGGGCGTGATGTCACTGCGCATCATTTTACGCGTCAGCGAGCAGGCCCCGCTCCCGCTCGCTGACAGGAAAATTCTTCCCATTGAAACTTGTGTCATCTCTGCATAGCTCTAATATATGCAACACTACCCAATCAGACGCATGCATAATCTTAGTTTTTGCATCAAGTCACCCCTCTTTTCTGGACAATAATAATTCAGATTCAGAGGCAGTTAGATAAGCTTCCAAAGACCAAAGAAGACAAGAGGGACATGGCAAAGAAGAGCAAAGGGAAAGGTGGAAATGAGGAAAGAAAGATCTAAAATAACAAATAGGCTTTTTTTTTATCCCTAAAGATTCTTATGTTCCAATAATGACTTCATACCAGGGTATAGTTTTTACCAAGTGGGTGATCTCCATTGTAAACCTTAACAGAAAGAGCTGACAGACTTTATTGTCAGATGTGCTGACTGGGCAAAATGACATATGGCGGGAGGCGACTTCTGTGGGTTGTAAATGATCAATCTAGACCGGGGGGAAAATTCAGCCCCATGTGTAGCAAGTTGTATTCAGTGCTTTAAAATGTCTACTCCATTCTTCAGCTCTGGCTTCTAGCTCTTTCTATAACTTTGTTTACCTTTTTCTGAGTCTGCACCCAGGCTTAACTAATCAAGCATGGTGAGCATCAATTGTAAACGAATACATAATCAAACACTGAACAGTTGAATGCTACAGGTAGATGTAGAGAAGATGCTCCCACTTGTGGTGTGCGGGAGACAAAAACTAGGCCACATAATGAAAATAAATCCAAAAGGGGATTAAGGAGAAAATTCTGCAGAGGGTGGTCAGAATGGGGAAGTTGCTACCACAAGGCTGTTGAGGAGAATAGCATAGATTCATTTAAGGGGAAACTAGATTAACACGTGAGAGAGAAAGGAATAGAAAGGTAGCTGATAGGATGAGGCGTGTGTGGGTCTTAAACACCGACATGGATCAGTTAGGCCAACTATTCTGCTTCTGTACTGCAAATTCTACTCAATACTCTTCAATGCTCTCATCTGACAAGTACATTTATTAGCCTATGAGTGAGAACAGTCTGCTTTACTTTCCTCATTAATTCTAATTTCTTAATTTTTATTGTGCCCTGAAAATTGAAACTCCTTCAAAGTGAATAACCTTGGCTAGCAGCTTTCATTAGCTGCACAACCTCAGCTAGATCCTTCTCATTGTTTGTCCTGCTTTAATACAGTATTATGTGACCTATTTCATACAGGTCCGAGTAAGACTAGAATAACTCTTTGTCTTCACAGCTCTCCAGAGTGGCAGAAGGTCAGCAAAGGGGAGCGTGAGACTATGGGTGTTACTGTGCGGGATGACGGGGAGTTCTGGTGAGTCTTCAAGAGGATCTTTTTGTTGGATACCAGCGATGGATCAAATTCTTTCTAAAGTTCCTTCTTTAGGAACTTGGACGGTTCCAGGGGTAATCAGCAGTCTCTTGAGTTGTCGGGGACTCATGTGTCGAGAGTATACCTGAGGAATCTTGAGTTGCCACCTTGAGTGGAAAGGGATAAAAGAAGAAAATGAAGGAGCAAAAGGCTACTCTCTTGCTGGGAGGGCTAAGGAACTGAGGGATGGATCTATGACCACCTTCTCGCAGTAAGCACAAGTCTTTGAATTGCCAGTCACAAAGACAATTGCTGTGAGCAATTGGAAATGCTGCAAGTTTGGAACAGAAAGCTCATCTTGAGGCTGGAGGTGAGGTTGGTCGTTGGATTAGTGTTAGAAAAGCTTGAATTACTCTGCATCCGATCCTTAACCCTGGCCTACCTGGTGATGTTTAGTGTGGTGGACTCCCCAAAGCCTGTCCAACATCTACAAGGGACAGCAACTTGAGAAGGCCAGTTGGCCTTGCTTTGTGACTGGGAGAGTGATGAGCGTGGACGAGTGCAGATCCAATCACATTCAAAAATCTTGACATCATCCAGGACAAGGCAGCCCACCTGACCGGCACCTCATGTAAGAATTGGACCTGATTAAAATGCAGAGCTTCTGGTATCTTTGGTCAATTTAACTTTGTATCCGAAATTCACAATTTCTATGGGTCTTGTTGGACTGACCTGCAAGGTACAATCAGGTGTAGTGAATCAAAGTAGAATTTATTAAGCAAGAATGGTAAATGTACTTAATAAAAGGCAGTGAAGAGAGCTAGGCTATTCTTATCCCTCTGAGGGTCCAGAATCCCTCAGTTGCTGACAGCACAGGTGTGCGGCCTTTGTCTTTGTCATAATTAGAGCTGCATCTTGGGAGAGTTGTCACCACATGAGCAATGGTGATGACGGTGCCCCCGATGTCTTGAAACTTTGACTTTTATGGCTAATTCTGAAAGCCCTTGTGCCATATTTGGACATGGCTTGTATTAACCCTTTCGATTGGTCAAAAGTGAACTCACTAGCTTTATCTGTACCTCCATGGCTCAAGTCGCCTAGCAAGTAACTGAAAAGCAAATGTTCTTTCCTTGTACCCAATGGTACCTCTAGCTGTTGCATGAATTAGAAGTACAAATGACATTCCCATGACAACGAAAGCAAAATACCGCGGATGTTGGAAATCTGAAATAAAAACAGAAAATGCTGAAAAAATTTTAACCGGGTCCAAATTCTCACATGAGGTGCCGGTCAGGTGGGCTGCCTTGTCCTGGATGATGTCTGTGGAGAGGGAAACCGAGTTAACGTTTCGAGTCCGTATGACTTCTTCAGAGCTAAAGAGAAGTAGAAATTTAACTCCGTTTTTCTCTCCACTGATGCTGCCAGACCTGCTGAGCTTTCCCTGCATTTTCTGTTTTTGTTCCCATAACCATGTTGCCTCTTATCACAAAGTATGGCTAATTGGCCTTTTTGAGTTGTTGTAGCAGCATTAAGAGGTGTCCCTCGTGGTGAAACAGGAATGATAGCAAAGAGGATGTCTTAAATGTCTTACTGTGTGGAGTATGCTTAACTGGTCCATATGTTAGCAAACTATTCTAATTAAAAGGTATACGTGTTATGTATATTGGAACTAGTCTTTATCACTAAGGGGTGGGATTCATGTTGAGACTTCATAGGCCTTGAGTGCAACTTTAAGACAAAAGGGTGCTGGCCACGAACACTCCGGACAAGCTAATTGTTATCAGCAAGACAATTCTTCACTCAGTACTAACAGCCTTGAGTTGTTTTTAAGCTGTTGAGACAGCTGCAATTGCCAGCAGACTGATCAATTTAACTGTTTAATCACCTCTCTCTCAGTAGACAAGAACTTGAGCTAGTCTATATAAAATGTGGTTAGTACGAGATACCAAAATGTTAGTTCTAATTAATATAAAATTTTAAAATTAGTATATTATCGAAATCTTACACCCATCTACCACCTTAAGCAACCCCTCCCTCCACCACCAACGCATAGTGGCAGCAGTGTGTACAATCTACAAAATGCACTGTAGCAAATCTTCAAGGCTCCTTAGACAGCACCTTCCAAACCCACGACTTCTACCATCTAGAAGGACCAGGGCAGCAGACACATGGGAACACCACCACCTGGAAGTTCCCCTCCAAGCCACAAACCATCCTGACTTGGAAATATATCACCAAAATCCTGCAGCTTCCTTCCTAACAGCACTGTGGGTGTACCTACACCACATGGACTGCAGCGGTTCAAGAAGGCAGCTCACCACCACCTTCTCAGGGGTAATTAGGGATGGGCAATAAATGCTGGCCCAGCCAGCGACACCCACATCCCATGAATGTACAAAAAAAAAATTGGTTTTTGGCACATGGAGGCGCAGGTTCTTGTATTGTTGGGAAAACATCCTTCAAGATAAGAAGTAAAGAAAGGTCCTGCCTTTTTGTAGCGCCTTTCACAACTTGAAGACAACCTAAAGTGCTATTCTTCCAATGAAGTGGAGGGTAACTGCTCTAGTGTAGGAAATGCAGCAATTTGTGCACAGCAAGCTCCCACAAGCGGCGATGTGATAATGGTCAGTCTATTTTCAGTAATATTGGTTGAAATATTGGCCAGGGCACTGGGCTGAGCTCCCCTGATCTGTACTGAGTGATGCCATGAAATCTTTTATACCCAGCTGCACGGAAGTCTGACTGCAGTTGCCTATTTGGGTTTCAGGATGTCGTTTGACGATTTCTGCACAAATTTCACAGACCTTGTTGTCTGCCGCATCATCAACACCTCCTTCTTCAGCTTCCACAAAACCTGGGAGGAGGCCATGATCAAGGGCGCGTGGACCAGACACGAGGACCCGCTGCAGAACCGTGCTGGAGGATGCGTCAACAACCGAGAAACCTTTCTGCAGAATCCACAAGTAAGGGACAGCGTCCTGCCAAACCCTTCAAACTTTGATGTTTCTTTTGAGGTGCGGGATGCTGTGAGGATTGGAAACGGTAGGAGGGGAGGTTGGGGTGGTGGGGGGTAAATTGGGGAGCAATGCTTTGTTGGCAACAAGCTTGGGTTCATGTGAGGAAAAGAGAAGATTGTCTCTCGCTCTGCCTCAATGTGGGAGACTGACCTCATGAGAAACCAATGCAATCTATTGACTTGTCTCTCACTGTCTCGAAGGGTCCACAGGTGACTGGAAGACATTAGCTCACCTTGAATGTTTTACCCAGCGATTTTATATTTGGAAAATCTGGGTGTAGTGGTAATATCACTGAACTCCTAATCTGAAGGCCTAGGCTAATGCTCTAGAGGCACAGGTTCAAATCCACCCCCATGATAGCTAACGGAATTCAAATTCAATAAATCAATCGAAAAAAAACCCTGGAATTGAAAACTAGCCTCAGTAATAATTTCCATGAAACCATCATTGATTGTCGTAAAAACCCATCTAGTTCACTCATGTCCCTTTAGGGAAGGAAATCTGCCATCCTTACCCAGTCTGGCCTACATGTGACTCCCAGCCCATGACAAGACGGTTGACTCTTAACTGCTCTCAAATGGCAATTAGGGATGGGCAACAAATGTTGGCCAGAGATGACCACACCCCATGAAATAAATAAAAATTTTAATGCAATGCCCTCTTCATTGACAATAGTGGTGGCATTTCACTTAGTAGTGGAGAAGTATTTAACTAGGTCTGCGATTTTGGTGTCCTATTTTTACTCTACTCCCCACTCCTTCCCATCTGTTCTTGTCCTTCAGTCAGTAATTTTCGACTCTGGTCCGGGAGTCACACGTTACCCAAAAACAGGTTGAGTGCGTATGTGATTTTAAAGCAGTTTATTAAGAAGCAACAGTGGACCAGGTAAGTTAAATAGACAAAAAAAAAATATTCCACCTGTGACGGGTAAGAACCATTTACAGAGGATGAACAGATGGATGACATAGAGTGAGCGTTGATCTTGGTAGCTGGTGGTGGCAATCCCTTCTGTTCTCAGCCTTCCTGAGCTGACCAAAGTATTAGGGAGCTCTCCCCTGGCCTGCCTCCATCTGAAGAAGGCTGAACACTTCCCTCCCGAGCACCTGGTCGCATGCCTTATTTTTAGAGGCTGGTGTCCATTGTCGATCCCATTTATCCAATCACTGAGGGACAGATACCCAAGGTTCCCGGCCCATTACCCTGCTTCAAGATCATCTTTCTGCTCATCTCATGGTGGGTGGTAACTGGATCCCAAACCAGATGGTGAAATATGAGGCTGGACCCAAAACCTTTTCTTGATAATTGGTTTATTTGCAGAAAGCATCATTACAAATGTCCGCCTCCTGCCTACTAATGCCCAGCGTCCTAGAAGTATCTCTTTTATACTCTTCTGAAAAACCAAATAAACAAATAAAATAAACTAATAATCAACCCCTTGGGAAGGAGCAAGTCTCTCTTTATATGTGTTCAAGGTACTTAACCAATCCAAGTCTTTAACCTTGATAATATCATTAAGATATCATTAACACTAGGTGCCACTTGTTAACTCCTGCCAGACACTTGTTTTAAAAGAGGGTATGAGGATCCATCTTATCATCTCTGGAATGCCTATAAGGAGGCCTGTGGACACCAGAACAAGTGTCACTTTGGTATGGCCTTCTGGAGAGCATCGTTATCCTTGGCTGTTATCTCTGTTTGCCTCTGTCCCTGGCTACAAATAAACTGCTTTTGAAGGAAGAGAGAGACCTATTTCTATAATATTCAATAAATGACTAAAGATTTTATAAGGTTATCATACAGTGATTTTTTACAACTCTGGAAGATGTTGGCCTCTGAGGCATTGTCTCACTAGAATGGACAGCCCTCTGCTACTCGCCTGAGTGATTTTTCTGCGTTTGTGAGTCTAAGTACTGAGGGACGACAGATGATTTGACTGTTGGGTTATAACAACCAAGCCTGATCCAGGTGTCAATAACAACTTGCATTTATATAGCACCTTTTTTAATGTAGCAAACCATCCCAAGACACTTTGTAGGAATGTTATTGTTATAGAGTTGATTTTCCAGGCAACTTTTCTTGGTGGGCACATTGAACTTTATTTACAAGGCAGCAGCAGCAACTACACGTGTGCATCAAACTCCATAGCTAAAGAAGAACTCTCTCTCTTAGAGGTTCCCCGCGCTGCTAACTCATTGGTTTACACAGATCAAATGATCTTACAACACAGGATTATTCTTAAAGCTACAGCCCTATGTTTATCAATACTGTAATTACTACAGTCATCAAACGACATGTGACATTGAGCCATGCAAGGAGATGGAGGGAGAGGTGGCCAAAATCTTGGTCAGCGAAGCAGGTTTTAAGGAGTGCCTTATAGAAGAATGGAGGGGGGGTAGAGAGATGGAGAGGGAATTCCAGAGCTTAGGGCCCAGGTAGCTGAAGGCACGGTCGTCAGTGAGGAATATTAGGGATGTGCAGGAGGCCTGAATTGGAGGAGTGGGGAGATCTTGTTTAGGAAGGTGAGATAGATAGGCATGAAGAAGCTTCTGGTCCATTAAATTTCATTATTCCCGATTCTGCACCCAAGTGAAAGGTGTATAAAAGTGATCGGACTCAAAGGCCGTTTCTTACACTGTCCCAAGAGACTCCTGCTGCAGCGATTCGTAATACCCATGCTGGTTATTTCACTGCCGGTCTAATAGGTTTAAATTCAGCTTCTAAAAAATTGGACATAAAAGAGCTGGTATCAGTAACTGTGACCATAAAGCAGTTGGATTGTCACTAAAAATCCACTTAGATTTCTTTACCTAAAGGACATTAATGAACTTTCATCCTAACCTGGTCTGGCCTATGGATGACTCCAGACCCACAGCAATGGGGTTGACTCTTAACTTCCCTCTGAAATGGCCTAGCAAGGCTCTCAGCTGCAGTAAACTGTTGCAAGCTTGGTTCACTGTACTGTCTGTGACAGTTCAAGAAGGCGGCTCTACCATCAGCTTCTCAATGGCACCTGGGGATGCACAATAAATACCAGCCTTGCCAGCGGTGCCCACAACCCATGAATGAATATGAATATGTAACGATTTCTTGCCTGGTCTCCATCTCCGAATGTTCTTTTTTTAATTCACTCATGGGATGGTGGGCATCACTGGCTAGGGCAGCATTTATTGCCCATCCCTAATTGTCCTTGTTTAGAGGACTTAAAAAGAGTCAACCACATTGCTGGTGGGGCTGGAGTCACATATAGGCTCAACCAGGTAAGGATGGCAGAACCGGATGGGTTTTTAATGACAATCAGCAATTGTTTCCTGGTAATCATCCAGATTTTTAATTGAATTCAAACCTCGCCATCTGCTGTGGTGGGATTTGAACCCCAGGTCCTCAGAGTATTATGTTGGATTACTAGTCCAGTGACAATACTTCTCCCCCTCCCCCCTCCCCGCTTTCCCCCCTCCACCCCCCACCCACCCAGTGTGGAGCATTGGTTACCATTCACTTTGTGTTTTAAAGTTGTGTTCTGTTTGGTTTAATTCCACAGTACATATATGATGTCAAAAAGGAAATGGATGAAGTGTTGATTTGCCTGCAACAGAAAGATATCCGCTACAGTCGAAAACAGGGCAGGGGTGAGAAGCTCTCCATGGGTTTTGAGGTGTACAGGGTAAGACCATTTGAACAATCTCTCTCAGTGGTGAGGAAAACGCCGGGCTGAAATGTTTCCTGTGAATTTTTAAACGCCGTGTTAAGATGCTGTGCGGCATCATTCCTAATACTGACCCTGATGCCCAGTAAAATGCCAGCTGGGCACAGTGGAGAGGCAGCGATACCAGTCACATGGTACAATTGTGGTTACGCTATCTATAGATGTTATTGCGCATTGTGATATAATATATTTTTGATCCAGGCAGAAAGGGTATTTGATGAGCAGATCTCTCTTGACAAAACCTGCTCTTGAAGAATGTTGACGAGAGTAAAGAGTGTCGTGGAGAATGAGAATCACCCCTTGTCTCAGTATTACTTACAGAAAAAATTACTGTTGGATGCATTCAGGGGAAAAAGTGAAAACCCCTCAAATGCAGGGCAAATCAGTTCTTGAACTCGTATTTTGTGCCCTCCTCCAGAAGAACTTTTAACAGGAGTTTGATGTATGGACGAGGATATGCGCTCAGGGCAGGACTCACTGACTGGTCTTAATACATTAGAATAGCTTTTAATACATACTTAATTAAAGTTAGATCTTTCTGATGGGGTAATTTTCTTTCTTGTACTGTTAATGTTCATTTACATATATTATTCTAATCAATGAACCATGTACCCCAAACAATTTTCCATATGAATAAAAATAAAGTGAATATCTTACTAGAATATCACATAATTGGATTAGTCATCCAGAGGCCTGGACTCATGATCTCGTGACATGAGTTCAAATCCCACCATGATAGCTGGGGCAATTTAAGTTTGGTTAATTAAAATAAATATGGGGAAAAAAAAGCTATAGTCAGCGATGATGACCATGAAACTGCTGTTTTTCGTAAAAAACCCATCTGGTTCACTAATGTCCTTTTAGGGAAGGAAATCTCCTGTCCTTGCGTGGTCTGGCCTACATGTGACTCCAGACATGTTTTCACGTGTGACCCTTACAGCCAACAAACAGACCAAGCCTTCGCCTGGGTTCAATTTGATTTGTCTGTTGTGTTGCTAATTCAGCCAATTTCCCCACTGACC
Source organism: Cetorhinus maximus (assembly GCF_964194155.1). Classification (NCBI taxonomy): domain Eukaryota; kingdom Metazoa; phylum Chordata; class Chondrichthyes; order Lamniformes; family Cetorhinidae; genus Cetorhinus; species Cetorhinus maximus. The sequence goes on from NC_135885.1 coordinate 8,204,687, forward strand.
CCTGTTCACCTGAATACTGCACTCTCCCATGAGCGCAAACAGCATTCCCCCCATCTAATCACACGCCTTCCACCTCATAATTGGGCAGTCGATTGGGAGCAGATTGCCCAATATTGACACCAGCCAAATTGTGTGTGGACACTTTGGAGAGGATTTCCAAATGGTTTGTCTGTGCCACCTAACCTTGCTCAGATTGGTAGTGTTGTCCACATTCTTGAGCCCAGTGTGGCATCGTCATCGCCATCTCAAATAGAAAAGGGTTTTCCATTATGCAGCAGCTTTCATGATCCTGGCGATTCCTTAAGTACTTGGCAACCGATTTTGGTGTGGTTGTTGTAATTTAGGAAACGCGGCATCCAATTTGTGCACAGCAAGCTCCCACAAACAGCCATCTGGTTTAGTGGTGTTGGTTGAAGGATAAATATTGGCGCAGGACACTGCGGGGAGTAAATCCCCTGGCTCTTCAAAATAGAGACCTACGATCTTTTACCTGAGAGGACAAAAGGGGCCTTGGTTTAACATCTTTTCTGAAAGACAGCACCTCCAAGAGAGCAGCACTCCCTCAGTACTGCACTGGGTGCAACAGCCTAGATTTTGCACTCAAGTTCCTGGAGTGGATCTCCAGTTCCCAACCTCCTGACTGAGAGGCTGAGAGTTGTACCCACTGAGCCATGGCTGATACTCTCCTGATCGCTATGAGCTATCGGTGCCTTTATTCTCTCCGCTCCACTGACTTTGAAGTGAATTGGCTTTGACAGGTTGAGCTGAACCGTAACTACAGGATGCACACCGTTCAGCAGAAGGTGGCCAGCTCCGTCTACATCAACTCCAAGACCATCTTCCTGCGGGAACTGCTCCCTCAGGGTCGCTACGTCATCATCCCAACCACCTTCGAGCCAGGCATACCGGGCGAGTTCTTACTGAGGGTCTTCACCGATGTGCCATCCAACTTCAGGTAAGACCCCCCGAGTGTAAGTGAGATCCTGCGAAAAGCAGACCTTGAGACGATGGAAGAGGTGGGATTGGAATGCTGCTCTTCTGGAAAGCACGCGAATCCGTCCTCTCCTCTGGCTTCGTGTGCGTACCTGCATGTTCCACACTGCCGAACCCTCTCTCACATTCCTGCTGCTCTGCGTTCATACTCAAAGGATTTCGCTGCCTCTCGCCTGCATTCTGCAATGTTCTACACTCCTCCGCTGTGTTACCGCTCTCCCCTCTTTTTGATCTTTGTCTTTGCTCACTGGACTTATTGAAGTACTGGAGAAAGGGCAGAACAGACTCACGAGGATTTTGTCAGAATTGAGGAGATGGAACAATTCAGCAGCCTGAGGCCCTGACCTCCGGATAAGAGAAGAACAAGAGGGAACCTGATGGAGGTCTTTAAAATGATGACAGGGTTGGCTAGGGTTTTGGTGAGACCACATCTGGAATAGTGTGTGCAGTTTTAGTCTCCATACTTGAGGAAGGATATACTCACATTGGTGGTAATACAACAAAGATTCATTAAGTTGGTCCCTGGGATGAGGGGATTGTCCTATGGTGAGAGGCTGAGTAAATTGGGCCTATATTCTCTGGAGTTTAGAAGAATGAGAGGCGATCTCATTGAAACATAAGACTCTGAAGGGGCTAGATAGGGTAGACACCAAGAGAATGTTTTCATTGGTCAAAGAATCTAAAACACGGGAGCACAATCTCAGGATAAGGGGCTGATCGTTTAAGACTGAGATGAGGAGAAATTTCTTCACTCAAAGGGTTGTGATTCGTTGGAACTTTCTACGCCAGAGGGTTGTGGACGTTCCATCGTTGAATATATTTAAGTCTGCGATATACAGATTTTTGGTCTTTCAGGGAATTAAGGGATATGGGGAGTGGGCGGGAAAATGGAGTTGAAGCCCCAAGATCAGCCATGACCGTACTGAATGGTGGAGCAGGCTCAGGGGGCCATATGGTCTATTCCTGCTCCTATTGTGACCTTGATCTCGGTGGGTGAGGAGAATTTGTTTCCATTTCTGAATGAGTCCAGAACAAGGGGGCATAATTTTAAAAAATCATCACCGACAGATGAAACAAAGCATGAAAAAGGAGTTTTTGTTTTACAAAAGAGTGTGAAGAGAATGTGGAATTTGCACTGGCATGGAGTGCTTGAAGCAGCATTGATGTATTGAATAGGCTTGATGCCTATTTGAAGGAAAAGACAGTAGAGAAAGTGACTAGTGTGGAGGAGGCTAGCATGAAGACCATTGATGGGCCGAATGGCTTGTTTCAGTGTTGTAAATTCTATGTAATCTTTCTTGCACCGCTGCACATTGTTTGCTTATTTTTGCTGCTGCGATCATTAGCTTAATACGCATGAAGTGACAGGGTGGAGATGGTGGCACTGGAAATGCTGGTGACATTGGCGGCATGGGTGGTGGTGACATTGGTGAATGTGGTGGTGCCGTGGTGGTGGTGGTGGTGGTGATGCCATGGTGATGGTGACAGGGTGGTATTGTCTCCAACAAGTGATCACGGCCATTCAGGGTAAGAATCTGCTCATTGCCTTCTCCACTGTCCTGTCCCCTGAGCCCCGAACATGGCTCTTAGCCTTTCCTTAGGCAACTTAACAAAGTGGCCTTTCTTCCTTGAGTCCAAAAGACACAAGTTGCCTTTTGGTGTTAGGGAGGAGAAGCTGTCACAGTCAAACACAAGCCAGTTCTTGCCTGACGCCTACCTGTGCTCTCTGTCCGGTGGTAGCTGTCATGGTACAGTGATTTGGGAAAAACAGGAATACTGATTTCCCTCAATCCTCTCAGGAGGTAGGGGTGGTGGGGGTGGGGGGAACGGGAGCCTGGGGGAACCTTGGAAGACCCTCCACTGTGCTCTTCCCTCACCCCTCCCCCGGCTATGATGGCTGAGCCCCGGAGAAGTGAACTGTTACTCTCCAGCTTTCTTAAATCCCGGGAAACCTACCCAGAAAATGTCCGGTGTATTTCTTCCACTAATTCGTCATTTGCTTGATTTTTTCTTTTTCCCATGGTCTCTGGATTGCTCCACAGGTAGTCAGTATGGACTTAATGGGTTGAATGGTCTCCTCTGTGCCACCATGGCACTCTGATTCTATGACAGCAGAGTGCATAGGCTGGAGCTTCCTAACTCATCTCCATTATGATTCACTTGTCTTGCTTATTGATCTCACTGAGATCTGGGAATCTCTCCGTGTGTTTACTTTTCTCTCTCTATTTTTCATTGCTACTCTTTTCTCTCTCTCTCGCACTCTCTCGTTCCACGTCTCGTGCTGTCTCTTTGTCCATGTCTTGCGCTGTCTGTCCCTTGTACTATGTCTCATGCTCTTGCTCTCTCTCACTCCATGTCTTGCGCGCTCTCTCTCCTCTTGTCTCTTCCTATGTCTCGCTCTCTCTCTCTCTCCCTCCCCCTTTGTGTGTCTCTCTTGCTTCATGCCCCTTTCTCTCTTTCTCCCTCTACATCCCTCTTTTACTC